>NC_091075.1:60000000-61200000 GCF_032405125.1 Capricornis sumatraensis | reverse complement strand
CTGATGCGAAGAACTGACTCATTGGAAAAACCCTGATGCTAGGAAAGATTGAAGGCCGCAGGAGAAGGGAACAACAGAAGATGAAATGGTTAGATGGCGTCACTGACTCTATGGACATGAGTTTGAGCAAGCTCCGGAAGTTGGTGATGGACAGGGAAGCATGGCGTGCTGCAGTCCATGGGGTCACAAAGAGTTAGACAAGACTGAGTGAATATAAACTGAACTGACTACACCGATTAGAGTTTCAGATATGTCTAGATTAGTGTGTAGACGAAGCACATTCGCTGCTGAATGGAATTATTTTTAAAAAACATAAAGGTTTGTTCGATATTTTAATATGTAGTTGGCTGCTCTAGTTGCAGCATGTTGGATCTTCCATCTTTATTGAGGCATGTGAACTCCTAGTTGCAACATGTAGGATCTGGTTCCCTGACCAAGGATCCAACCTGAGCCAGGAGCACCGAATCTTAGCCACTGGACCACCACAGGAGTCCACACAATGCCTTATTCTTGACACTGGATAATTGGATTTTTAGATTTCTGCCATTATATAAAACTAAGTACCAAGGGTTTCTATAAAGGCTCTCATTAGACTTCTTTGCAACACTTCATTACAACTTTTTTTTTTGTTTTGAAATTTTGGTAAAAAAAATTAAAATTTTGGTAAAAAAAAATTTACTATTACTCATTTTTAAGTGTACTTTTCAGCGGCATTAAATACACTCACGTTGTTGTTGTGTAACTATCACCACCATCCATCTCTGAAACTTTTCCATCATCCCAAGTTGAAACTCATGTCCATTAAAAAATAACTCTCCATTCCTCCCTCTTTTCAGCCTCCAGGAACAGTATTATACTTTTTGTATCTATGAATTTGACTATTCTAGTTACCTCATGTAAGTAGCATCAGACAGTATTTGTCCTTTTGTGTCTGTCTCATTTCACTTAACAATATTTTCAAAGTTCATCTACATTGTAGCATGTTACCAGACTTTCCTTTCTTTTCAAAAGAGAGTAATTTAAGATTCCGTTGCACATATATGCCACATTTAGTTTATTTGTTCATCATCAAAGGACAACTGGATTTTTTTTTTCATCTTTTAGCTACTATGAATAATGCTGCTATGAACATGGGTCTACAAATTCTCTTTGAGACTCTGCTTCAGTTCTTTTGAATATATACCCAGAAGTGAAATTGGTGGATCATTTGGTAATTCTGTTTAATTTTTTGAGGAACCATCATACCATTATCCACAGTGGTTGCACCATCTTAGACTTCCACCAGCCGTGCAGCAGGGTTCCAGCTTCTCTACATCTTTGTCAACACTTTATTACTTTGTTTTGTTTCTATTAAACAATAGCTATCCTAATGGGTGTGAGGTGATATCTCATTGTGGTTTTGATATGCATTTCCCTAGTGATTAATGATGTCAAGCATCTTTTCACATGCTTATTGGCATTTGTATATCTTATTTAGAGAAGTAAGTATCTAGTCATGTCCTTTGCTCATTTTGGAATCAAGTTGTTTGTTTTGTGTTGAGTTGTTGGAGATTTAAAATATATATATTCTCAATATTAATCCCTTATTCAGATAGATGATTTGCAAATATTTTCTCCTATTTTGTGCATTAACTTTTCTCTAACTTGATAGTGTCCTTTGATGCAAAAAAAGTATTACATTTTGATGAAGTCCAATTATTTTGTCACCCAGGCTTTTGGATTCGTATCTAAAAAATCATTGTCAAACCCATTGTCATAAGATTTTCCTCTATATTTTCTTCCAAGGCTTTTACAGTTTTTGATGTTTTATAGTTTTAGTTGTTTAGCTGTCTTTGATCCACTTTTAGTTAATTTTGCATTTGATATAAGAGTCCTACTACATTCTTTTGCATGTGGATATCTAGTTTTCCCAGCATTATTTGTTGAAGAGACTATCCTTTCTCTCTTGAAGGGTCTTAGCCTTGTCAGATACAAATACACTTGACAGTACATTTGAGGAATCATCTCAAGCTTTTAACCACAGAATGTTAGTCTTATCTTTATTTCCAGGCAGAATTTTAAATTTGAATAAGTGCCACTATAATTATCAACCTTGTGGATGTTCAAGTAACTATAATGCAAGAGATCAAGTTAGATGAAAGGGATACATGGAGAAAAAAGATATGGCCTCTGGTTATGAAACTACCTATTTATTGGGGGAGATAGAATATCTCATTTAAAAATGACTACAAATACAGGATAGCGCATGCTAATTTTAAAATAAATAGCACAGAAATTACATGTCTTGAGAGTTCAGAGCTTGTGGTTTTAGAAATGGATTTTAAGCATTAAAATACCAGTATGTGCACAAATATGCACAGCAGTGTTATTCATATTGGGCTTTCCAAGTGGCGCAGTGGTGAAGAACCTTCCTGCCAATGCAGGAGATGCAAGAGACGCAGGTTGGATCAATCCCTGGGGTTGAGAAGATCCCCTCGAGTAGGAAATGGAAACCCAGTCCAGTATTCTTGCCTGGAAAATTCCATGGACAGAGGAGCCTGGTGGGCTTCAGTCCGTGGGGTCACAAAGAGTCAGACAGAACTGAGCAACTAAGCACATTATCTATATCAGCAAAAAAATGGAAGTTATGCAAATGTCCATCAGCTGATGAATGGATAAACCATATGTGATCATATTGAATAATGAAATATTATTCAGCAGTTAAAAGAAAGTGGTGACTGCCACATGGATGAACCTTAAAAACATTATGCTAAGTGGAAGAAACCAGTCATAAAGGACCACATATTGTGTTACTCCATTTTTATAAACTGCCAAGAATAAGGAAATCCATACAAAACGGGAAGTAAATTACTGGTTGCCTAGGTCTGGATGGAAGGGGAGGAAGAGAGGAGGGAGGAATGGAAAGTGACTGCTAATGGGCATAGAATTTGTTTTGGGGCTGATGAGAGTATTTTGAAACTGATTATGATGGTAATTATGCAACTCTGTAAATGGTTGAATTGTATGGTATGCAAGTTATATTCCAATAAACATGTTATTTTAAAAATAGCCTCACCAATCCCATCCGTCCAGGTAAAAATGTGAATTTTATATGTGAACTACATCTCAACAAAGCAGTTATTACAAATGGAAGAAAAGAGGACTTGCCTGGCAGTTCAATGGTTAAGACTCTGGTCTTCCAATACAGGGGACACAGGTTCAATCCCTGGTTGGCGAACTAAGATCCTACACAGCAAGGCAAAAAAAAAAGAAAACATACCAAAGATTCGAATCAGTAATCCAGAAAGAACTATAGTCTGGGCCAGATGACCTGTTTCTCTTAGGTTTATAAAATCCTATCTGAAGCAATGGAAGAGTATGAATTTTTAATATCTGAGACAGTGGGCAATTATTGAATGTTTTTGTTTAAGGTAATGATACACTTATATGTTTTAGGAACATTGATACTGATGCCTCTCATTAGGCTGGACTGGAATGGAGAGGGACTGGAAGGATAAAACTTGCTTAGGTAGCTGTTAAATTATTCTAGAATAGTAGTTTCCAAATGCTGACCAACAGTGTCAACATCACCTAGGAATTTGTTAGAAAGGCAAATTCTTGGTTCCCACCTCAGAGCTAGAATCAGAAACTACCTTAGGGTCCAACAGTCTGTTTTAATACATCCTCTTGGAGATTCTGATACAGGAAAATATTTGAGAATATTTCTGCTCTAGGAGAAAAGTAATGGGTATCTGAGAGACAGTGGTAATGATGTGCATGGAGAAACACTTATAATATATAAGTAATGTATTTCCAGTCAACTATTTGAAAATAAAGGCAAGAAGTAGGAAGCACAGAAGATTCACAGATTTTCTTTGGTATCATTAACAGATATAGGGAGAAGAGGTGGAGGTGCTAGTATAGGAAGAAGACAGTGAGTTCAATCATTTACATTCTGAGCTGATTTATGAAGTGGACACTGTTAATTGCCTGTCCAAATTCGATTCCCTCACCTGCCCCATTTCCTTCTTAGCTAAGTCCCTTTTTGTTCAAGTGTTCATCCTCCATGTGGCCATGTACTTCAGGGAGTCTGGGCACCTCCCTAAGACCCAAAAGGTGACTGTTGATTGATAGTAGTTACAGTTGCATGTTCTATAAGTCTAATTCTGGTCAGTGAGCAATGAGGGGAGATCTGCTGGAGTTCTGAGATGGGAGAAGGAGATTTCTTTAAAGGGACATAAATCCGAGTCATTCCTCTTTTCCTACCTCTAGGTTAGCTGACCCACACAGTCAAAGGTTTTGGCATAGTCAGTGAAGCAGAAATAGATGTTTTTCTGGAACTGTCTTGCTTTTTCGATGATCTAGCAGATGTTGGCAGTTTGATCTCTGGTTCCTCTGCCTTTTCTAAAACCAGCTTGAACATCTGGGAGTTCATGGTTCATGTATTGCTAATGCCTGGCTTGGAGAATTTGGAGCTTTACTTTACTAGCGTCTGAGATGAGTGCGGTACTTTGAGCATTCTTTGGTATTGCCTTTCTTTGGGATTGGAATGAAAACTGACCTTTTCCAGTCCTGTGGCCACTGCTGAGTTTTCCAAATTTGCTGTCATATTGAGTGGAGCACTTTCACAGCATCTTCTTTCAGGATTTGAAATAGCTCAACTGGAATTCCATGACCTCCACTAGCTTTGTTCATAGTGATGCTTCCTAAGGCCCACTTGACTTCACATTCCAGGATGTCTGGCTCTAGGTGAGTGATCACACCATCTTGATTTTCTGGGTTGTGAAGATCTTTTTTGTACAATTCTGTGCATTCTTGCCACCTCTTCTTAATATCTTCTGCTTCTGTTAGGGTTAGGGTTCAGGTGTGGAAAATTCTGAAAGAGATGGGAATACCAGACCACCTGACCTGCCTCTTGAAAAACCTATATGCAGGTTCAGGAAGCAACAGTTAGAACTGGACATGGAACAACAGACTACTGGTTCCAAATAGGAAAAGGAGTACATGAAGGCTGTATATTGTCACCCTGCTTATTTAACTTATATGCAGAGTACATCATGAGAAACGCTGGGCTGGAAGAAGCACAAGCTGGAATCAAGATTGCCGGGAGAAATACCAATAACCTCAGATATGTAGATGTCACCACCCTTTTGGAAGAAAGAGAAGAAGAGCTAAGGAGCCTCTTGATGAAAATGAAAAAGGAGAGTGAAAAGTTGGCTTAAAGCTCAACATTCAGAAAACTAAGATCATGGCATCCGGTCCTATCACTTCATGGCAAATAGATGGAGAAACAGTGGAAACAGTGGCTAACTTTATTTTTGGGGGCTCCAAAATCACTGCAGATGGTGACTACAGCCATGAAATTAAAAGACACTTACTCCTTGGAAGAAAATTTATGACCAGCTAGACAGCATATTAAAAAGCAGAGACATTACTTTGTCAACAAAGGTCCATCTAGTCAAGCCTGTGGTTTTTCCAGTAGTCTTGTGTGGATGTGAGAGTTGGACTATAAAGAAAGCTACTGCTGCTAAGTTGCTTCAGTCGTGTCCAACTCTGTGCGACCCCATAGATGGCAGCCCGCCAGGCTCCTCTGTCTCTGGGGTTCTCCAGGCAAGAATACTGGAGTGAGTTGCCATTTCCTTCTCCAATGCATGCATGCATGCTAAGTCACTTCAGTCATGTCTGACTCTGTGCGACCCTGTTGATAGCAGCCCTCCAGGCTCCTCTGTCCACAGGATTCTCCATGCTAGAATACTGGAGTGGGTTGCCATTTCCTTCTTCCTAAAGAAAGCTGAGTACCAAAGAATTGATGCTTTTGAACTGTGGTGTTGGAGAAGACTCTTGAGAGTCCCTTAGGCTGCAAGGAGATCCAACCAGTCCATCCTTAAAGGACATCAGTCCTGGGTGTTCATTGGAAGGACTGATGTTGAAGCTGAAACTCCAATACTTTGGCCACCTGATGCGAAGAGCTGACTCATTTGAAAAGACCTTGATGCTGGGAAAGATTGAGGGGGCAAGGAGGAGAAGGGGACGACAGAGGATGAGATAGTTGGATGGCATCACCAACTCAATGGACATGGGTTTGGGTAGACTCTGGCAGTTGGTGATGGACAGGGAGGCCTGGCATGCTGTGGTTCATGGGGTCGCAAAGAATTGGACATGACTGAGTGACTGAACTGAGGTTAGCTGAACTGGAACTGCTACAGCCATCTCATTACTGTAAGGGTACTATTTAACAGTGTTCTGATAGTTCTAGACAGTTCAAAGTTCCAGGGAATAGAAGGAACATTTTGAGAATTTACTTAGTGTCAGACATGCTCAGGTACTTTACACATGTGATTATGTTATTAGAATGTAAGTTAACTTTTAACCTCATAATAACCTCATTTTGCAGATAAGGAAACTGAAAGATGTCAAATTAACGTGCCCCACACAAAGTTAAATACTAGGAAATGAAAAAGGATTCCCACAGGTCTTTGACTCCAGAACTTACACCCTTAACGTCAGTGCTCAACTTACAATGATCAGAAAACAGGGGACAGGATTGTAATTATTTGTAGATACTATGACTGTTAACAAAAGGAAAATATTAATGAAAGTTATTTAGAAATATTGAATTCAGTATGTATAAAAAATTAACTAGTATAAATCTCAACTAAGTAGAGCTGGAAGATCAGCATGGGGAACTCTCATGCCCTGTAGTGATAGCAGAGCCCAATAGGAAGAAGAAAAACTCTTTTTTTCCTGTTAAGGACTCAGCCAATGAAAAGCTAAGAACTCGTTGTTTATTATAGCCCTTCCAACTCCTTTTTCAACCTACAGACTTGTTCTCCTTCCCTTGCCATGAGGAGGACTGTTCGTGGTTGCAGACCCCAAATTGCAATAATATTCTAATCCCAGATAAACCCATCATTGCTGAAGAGATATCTGGCAGTCTGTTTTAGGTCAACATTTTGGTGGCCCATACAGGGACCAGAGAAGACCCTGGAAGACCCTGGAGCTGATGAGCAAACAAGTGCAGAACCTTCAAACGGAGCCCATTGTCACTCACTACTTTTCTCACTGATCCTGAAGTTTGGTGGTGCATCTTTCTCCTGGATCCAGTCTCACATCCTGTTTACATTTTGAAGATCTTCAGGTTTCTAAGGCTTTTTTCTTCCAGGGTAAGTCTTGGTTCTGTATTCCAGTACTTGTTTGGCCCTTCATTCTGATTTTTTGATCAAACTGTTTGAATTAAAACTAGCTGAAATCTCACTTGGCTCATTCCTTTGGAAATAGAAGCTGCCTCATGGAAATTGTACCAGGTTTTTCAGCTGGAAACTGACTTTAAAAAGCATTTCACCTGGCTCCTCCAGGACCAAGCTCTTTCCTTAGAATTGATTGTGATTAACTTGGAAGCAGTTTGAATTAGCTGTTTGAACAGTAAAATCTTTGAGTGTTTAAAATCATTTTTTTAAACTCTAGAGAAAAACCTCCAAGAATTGAGAACCCAGTTATCTAAATATTTTGAGGGTGCTTCCCCCAACAGGGTTCCAGCTGATTTTGTTTAAAAGCAATGGTCCTTGCTCATGTGTCTTCTAACTAAATGGGCTGTCTTCCCCAAAGGCAGTTTGGAATACCAGTGGCCATTATGGGGAGCTTTTGAAATTCTCAAACTTAATTTCCTTAAAGCTAGATTTAATTACAATAGCTCGAAAATTTCCAGACCTAAGTGGAATGCTTATTTGGTATTTTGGGGCTTCCCAGCATTATCAGGAGTCTCCATAAAATTTCCACTTTAAATAAAACTTTAAAATGAACTGAGGCAAACAGTTAAAGATAAAATGGCTCCCAAAGCTTCAGGCTCTTCCTTAACTTTTTTGGTCTCAGGCTCTGCCTCCAGTGCCATCTCGTCTATCTCCCTCTGCCCCTTTTGTCTGGACTCTACCGCTGGCACCATCTTCCTACTTCCTTTCTGTTACTGAAAGCACACGGACTGAAACCGCCCACCCTGGCCAGACACCATAGTAACTATTTACATGGAGTTGTTTTACAACAGGAGGTCCTGATAAGGAACGTGGAACTAAGCTACGACCAAGGTAAAAAGGTGACACCATGTGTTCAACCACCTCTCAGAATCCTCGCTGGCATCCATCTTGGCTGAACAATGCATGCACCACCAGGAAGGACTCTGAGTCAGAATGATTCGCCAAAGACAACCCAGTGACTAATCTCATCACCATAAAACCCAAGACTGTGAGCCATGTGGCAGAGCAGTTCTCCTGGGTTCCCTTACTCTCCTGCTCTCTGCCTAGACACCCCTTCCCAATAAAACCTCTTGCTTTGTCAGCACATGTGTCTCCTTGAACAATTCATTTCCGAGTATGAGACAAGAGCCCACTTTTGGGTCCTGGAAGGGGTCCCCCTTCCTGCAACAAGTGGTGACTCTGGTGGGACTCTTCTTCGCTGTGACTGATATCCTGACCACTTAGGGTACTTAGGAACCAGCTTGCCCACCGATGGACCAGACCCAGCAGCTGCAACTGGGACCCTTTTGTCTGTGGTCTCCTCTTGATGCGGACAACTGGCCAGAGTGCCCCAACAGGGTAAGGAATAAGAGACTTTATTGACCACTCTCCCCATCCCTCTCTCTTTCCTCTCCTTCAGTTCAGTTCAGCTCAGTCGCTCAGTTGTGTCCGACTCTTTGCAACCCCATGAATCATAGCACGCCAGGCCTCCCTGTCCATCACCAACTCCCGGAGTCTACCTAAACTCATATCCAACAAGTCAGTGATGCCATCCAACCATCTCATCCTCTGTCGTCCCCTTCTCCTCCTGCCCCCAATCCTTCCCAGCATTAGAGTCTTTTCAAATGAGTCAGCTCTCCACATGAGGTGGCCAAAGTATTGGAGTTTCAACTTCAACATCAGTCCTTCCAATGAACACCCAGGTCTGATCTGCTTTAGGATGGACTGGTTGGATCTTCTTGCAGTCCAAGGGACTCTCAAGAGTCTTCTCCAACACCACAGTTCAAAAGCATCAATTCTTCAGCGCTCAGCTTTCTTCACAGTTCAACTCTCACATCTATACATGACTACTGGAAAAACCATAACCTTGATTAGACGGACCTTTGTTGGCAAAGTAATGTCTCTGCTTTTGAATATGCTATCTAGGTTGGTCATAACTTTCCTTCCAAGGAGTAAGCATCTTTTAATTTCATGGCTGCAATCACCATCTGCAGTGATATTGGAGCCCATGTACTTTGCATATAATTTAAATAAGCAGGATGACAATATACAGCCTTGATGTACTCCTTTTCCTACTTGGAACCAGTCTGTTCCATGTCCAATTCTAACTGTTGCTTCCTGACCTGCATACAGATTTTTCAAGAGGCAGGTCAGGTAGTCTGATATTCCCATCACTCAGAATTTTCCACAGTTTATTGTGATCCACAGTCAAAGGCTTTGGCATAGTCAATACAGCAGAAATAGATGTTTTTCTGGAACTCTCTTGCTTTTTTGATGATCCAGCAGATCCTCTCCTTAACCTTTCCTATCCTACACTTTTCTTCTAGTCCCCCAGTCCTGCACACAGAAATCTGGTCAAAGGGCCTCAGCCTGAGTTGAGGCTTGTAGGCTGATCACCTCCTCTTGGCAGAGAACTCAAATTCTGCTTCTGTTCTGGTCTGGTTTCTGGTTTGAATTCTGGTTCTGTTGCAGTCTCATCTGGTTTCTGGTAGGGCCAAGTTCCTCCCTTCTCTGGAAGTTCAGTGTAAAGTTCCATAACACCTGGTTGTCTGCAGGTGGCAGGAGACGTCTGTAAGGCCACCCCTTTTGCCCCCCTCTCCTGCCTCCACCTCCCTTTTCTTTCAATCTGGTTTCCTTTCCTCTCTTTGAAATCTTTGAGGACCTGAGATACTTTCTTTTATTCTGTTAGTGCTTGCATCTGAAGTTCTATGTCTCTATAGCAGGCTTTCTGAGAGACTAATCTTGCATTTAAGGGAGTGTCCGATTGGGGCTGCCAGGTCTGTGTGTTCTGTGTCGTGATTTGTAATGGCCATTTTGCTTTGTGTGGTCACCATTTGGTTTAGACCTGCAGCCATTTTGTTAGAACTTGCTTTTCTTTCCCTGTGCTTTGAGACCACCGCTCTCAGGCTCACTTACCTAGACCATCTCTAACTCCTGAGACTGAGAAAAAATGGGAAGAAGCCTTTAACAATTTTATTTATTCCAACTGTTATTTATAAACTAGTGAATTTTATATTTTAATATAAAATTACAATATAATTTCTAAACTTAGAATTGTTTAGAAAATGAAGCTAGACCTTGCATTTTAAATGTCTGTCTGAAAATGCGTATGTCTTGGTATGTCTTTGTCTCTGGATAATATTTTTAAGATTTATTTGTAAATGAGCTCTATTTAATTGGCTTAAAGAAAAGTAAGTGTTTACAAATAAATACTTTTAAATTAAACTAAATGAATTCCAGGTTCATGTGAACTGGGAAATAAATATTCAATATTAAATTGATACCTGGTAACATAGACATGTCTTCAGAACTATCAGTAAGTATAATACTTCTGTTGTACCTAGGTTTACTAGAGGTCAAATAAGACTGTATTCTGTTACAAATCTGTCAACAAGAAACGTACCTCATTGTAGAAAACAGGGAAACTAAGATGTGTTTTCAGTAGAAGACATATATAAAAAAATACTAAAAAGAGTTACCCATGATCAGGATTGGATTACAATTAGATAAATAGATTTTGTTAGGAATGACATGACCATAGGAAAACTGGTTAGAGCCAACTAGGTCCAATGTGGCAGAGTTGACTTTCATTAGACCTTGAGCCTCCGGTATATACACCCATTGAGACGTATCAACAAGCTAAATGATCCACCCATCAGCATTGACTAAATCTGATGGAATGTTCTAAACCCTTTTGATTGATTTTTTTTGGACACAACTTCCTAAATCGAATTCTGTTCGAGTTCTTTTGACCTCTAGCTAACTTTGGGATGCTTCAGAGGGCCCCTGAAACATCCCAAAGAAAGTTATTAAACTAATTGTGTTTATTTGGTTGGTTAAATTACATGGGAAATACTATCAAATGAGTAATAAATCCTCTCAGGTTAAAATGTATGGTAAATATTACTAATATAGATATCCTAGAAATTATATGGAGTTCCTAATGTTCTAATATGTCCTGGTATTCTAACGGGAAAGCTGATGACTTCACAAAAGTTAACAAAAGGACTGAGTGAACCAGCAAATATGCTTGTAACTTTTATGGTTTCTATCTGAAAAAATTAGAGGTTTGAATCTGCGTTTTCTAGAAGTAGGGGAAACCTTCCCCTCAAACTAATTATGACAGTAATTTGGTAAAATTATACATTATAAACAAATTTTAAAAATTATATTTTCTCTCTGTTTGACTCCTCCAGAGATTGAAAATTCTTAGGTTTCCAGTAACTTTATCAGATGAGTTAGGAAGGTTATCTCACTAACAGGTACAGAAATCTCATGGAATTTTTGAGACCTTGAAAAGGGAAAAATTCACCTAGGTTTGTTAGGTGAAATCTGTGATAAGCCTTTAGCATGACTTTCCCAGCCCTGTTTTATTTTAAAAGGTCAGTCTGAGACTCTATAAAAGTTTCAACAAAGCAAAAAGTCTATGATCAATTATGATTATATAAATCATCAGGCCAAATTTATTTCGCAAACAAACTAGTCTTAATTTGGTTATATTTGATAAAAATAAGGGTAATTTTAGGGAGAAAAAGATGTTTCAAAGATGTTGCTGCTAAGTCACTTCAGTCGTGTCCTACTCTGTGTGACCCCATAGACGGCAGCCCACCAGGCTCCTCCATCCCTGGGACTCTCCAGGCGAGAACACTAGAGTGGGTCGCCATTTCCTTCTCCAATGCATGAAAGTGAAAAGTGAAAGGGAAGTTGCTCGATCGTGTCCGACTCTTAGCGACCCCATGGACTGCAGCCTACCAGGCTTCTCCATCCATGGGATTTTCAGTTTGTTAATGGAGGGCTGTATCTAGTAAGATTCATTTCCTGGATAGTTCTTTGCTATTGTGTGGTATTAATGTAAAATTTAATTAAATTCTTTAAAACCACGCTGTTTGTTTCTGAAGCTTATCTCAGTCATCTATCTTTGGATAAAGATGCCTCATGACCTACAACCAGGACTGAAAAAAGACATAATTTAAGGGACTGTTTCCAACCTGGATGGAAGGACCTTTTATCAAATACTCTTAACTAACTAATGCACAGTGAAATAGAAAGGAAATTGACTCTTAGATTAATTCCCACTTCCAAAGGCCCATACACTGGACTGGTCTATAGAGAGGACAGCTGACCTGATCTCACCTTAAAATGACTCTCAAACAGAAGAGAAACTACACTACACCAGGACAAGAAGATGACAACATCAGAGATAGACAGCTTGCCCAAGATGCTAGACCTGATTCATATAATCATACATAATGTTTTCTTGACTTTTTAGACCTTTGCATATAAATCAAGTGCTTTTCCATCATAGGTCTGATCCTATGCTTGTCTTAGAAATCAATCCAGTTGTTGACTTTGTGACCAATTACCTGTGTCTAGTTCTGGGTTACCTTGGGGAATTTCTCTACTCCAAGGCTCCAACTAGTTGGCCCTGAAAAATTTTACTTGAAAGATTATAGTCATATTCAGATCACTATTGATATTACTAAATGAGATCCCCTCACCTGGCCAATTAATAATGCCTGCTCCTGACCTTGGCCATAAATTTGAGTTTTCTCCTACTATTCAAGCTCAATCAGAACAACCAGCAAAGTTTCAACAAAGGGAAAAAATCTCCTTCAATTATGGGATAGATTTATATAGATAACACCAGGCTATGGTAATTTAGGTTGAAAGTCTCCTCTATATTAGAAACAATTAAATCATGCTAAGGATAATCAGTTTAGTAACACTAGGAAACTGGGTTATATGCCTTATAGACAGTGCTAGTATATAATTTCCCTGGAAGATAAAAATTCTTAGTATAGAATAGACTAAGTCAGGTGACCTGGGATATACTGGGCTACATCTAATGGAAGTTCTTAAGTCTTACTTATGACTTTACTAATACTGCTGGGCTATGTTATTTGGACAGGGAAGCCTGGCATACTGCAGTCCATGGGATCACAAAGAGTTGGACACGACAGAGCAACTGAACTGAACTGAGCTGATATTATTTGTATTTTGCCTGTTTTACAAAATTGCTGTTTCTTAAACTGCCAAATGTGTGACTGAGGCCTCTGACAAAACAATATGTAGTTCCATATGAGATCAATGATGATAACAGTATAACTCTAGATATGGGAAGAAACAACAAGAGGAAATGTTTTCTTGGACCAAGAGGCTAGTAAGACAAGTGGTCCAGAGAACTTTGGATACTGTTTTATGGCCCAGTCCAGTAATAACACATTGAGTGGCCTGTCAACAGAATCTTTGCCAGACCTGAGAGTGAACGTTCTCAGCACCATGGGATGACATGGTCATGAAATGCCCCCCACTCAAAATCATGGTCAAGTTTATGACCAAGAAAGGGCCCTGCCAACTGAAAAGGGACACTTGCCATCTACCTCCAGAAAGGTTAAATCATGGCCACTGCAGCTGTTGACCTTCAAGACCCCTAAAAAGAGTTCAGGGTGAAAATCAGAATAAGGCACTCTGTGTTCTGGGAAAAACTGCAGAACAGGCCTTTAGATAGTTAGATCTTTTCAGGAGAAGATTTTATGAGTCCCAGTTCTTGCATCTTCTCATACCTAGAAAAACAATGACATCGTTAATAGTGATATCTGCTTTGGCTATTAAGGAAAATTTTACAATTAAAAGTCAAAATAGAGTAGCTATGGTTCAGACATCCAAGGAAATAACTAGGTGATACTATGGGTGTAATTTCAGATTAGACCTTGTATTGCTAAATACTTGAGTTTTCTGAGTTGTGTCAGGCTTGGATACCACCAGACATTCTCAGAAAAGTGTTTGCTGGCAGCTAGTAACTACAACCTTACTTTTTATAAAACTAGGCAGCTGGCTACCTGGCTCCAAGTCTCTCTGAAGTGCCACGTCCAGACTGGGTTTCAGGTCTATTCTTGAAAAGAAATGAGATTTGTTTTGTCTATTTAAATTCTTGTTGTCACTCCTCCAATTATTTCTAATTGGGTTTGTTACACCAAAATGTCAGACCAAGGGATTGAGATTTTAATCATACAAGACTCAGATCTAGGACTCAGAACTCAAGAATACTTCTAATTCAGTGTCTATTTGCCAAATTGAAACAGTCCTATGCCCCATTTTGACAGGAAGTTATCAAAGTCATAGTTGCTCAGTTCCCTGAGTTAAAACTGAGCAGGATTCTGTGGGGCTCTGGAGTATGGATCCATTCTATGATCTCTGTTTCTTATTTGTAGGATGTAGGCTTTATTCAGCCTCCTTGACCTTTCCTGAGTCCCAAAGGGCAGATTCAAACAATTGCTGATCAGGGAAAGAAGGGAATATGGAAACGGAGGAGAAACAATCAAATAATGGTACAGCCTTGAGGCAGGGTCCTGATTTCTACTCAAGAAATACGCTTAACAGTGTCTTTGAGTTTTTTTGCAGAACTGGGGCCCCCACCCAGGTGGAGGATGGTAACTTCAGGCTGAGCACTAGATTCCTGGAGCACCGCTCTGTTGCCTCACCACCAACAACCAGTCAGAAGAAAGTCACACACCCTGCAGCCCTTGCCCCAAATGTTGCCTTCTCTTTCTAGGGCCCAGTGATGGCCATGGGCGACAGAAGATGAGATGGTTGGACGGCATCCCTGACTCAATAGGCATGGTTTGAGCAGGATCCAGAATTGGTGATGGACAGGAAAGCCTGGTATGCTGCAGTCCATGGGATCACAAAGGGTCGAACATGACTGAACGACTGAACTGAACTGATGACCATCCTTTTAGGCCTCCTGTTTGGCCCTGTCTGTTTAATCTCTGTGAGGGGATTAAACCTAAATTGCTGTTTTTACAAGGGTAAATGCTGGTTTCAGACACAGAATACCTTGAGTTAGATCAGGTAGAGAGAGACTTCTGCTCTCGTAGGCAGGCCTCCACCCATACACAGCAGAAAGATGTTACAGAAGAAAGAGAACACCCCAATTCCCAAAAAGTATCTTGAGTATAAAGTCTCTCAAGGGGCAGTTGTTAGGGGAAGCACACTGAAACCGCCCACCCTGGCCAGACACCATAGTAACAATTTGCATGAGTTATTTTACATCAGGAGGGCCTGGTAAGGAACAGGGAACTAATAAGCCACCACCAACTGGAAGAATTCAGGAAAGGTCAAAAGGTGACACCACGTGTCCAACCACCTCCCAGAATCCTTCTCGGTGCCATCCATCTTGGCTGAACAATGCATGCGCCACCAGGAGTCAGTCATTCTGACTCAGAGTCACCATCATAAAACCTGAGACTTAGAGCCACGTGGCAGAGCAGTTCTCCTGGGTTCTCTTACCCTCCTTCTCTCTGCCCAGGTGCCCTTTCCCAGTAAAATCTCTTGCTTTGTCAGCACATGTGTCTCCTTGGACAATTTATTTCTGAGTGTTAGACGAGCCCACTTTTGGGCCCTGGAAGGGGGTTCCCTTTCCTGCAACATTTCCATGTCACTGCTGCTGCTGCTGCTGCTGCGTTACTTCAGTCGTGTCCGACTCTGTGCGACCCCATGGACGGCAGCCCACCAGGCTCCCCTGTCCCTGGGATTCTCCAGGCGAGAATACTGGAGTGGGTTGCCAGTTCCTTCTCCAGTGCATGAAAGTGAAAAGTGAAAGTGAAGTCGCTCAGTTGTGTCCGACTCATAGCAACCCCATGGACTGCAGCCTACCAGGCTCCTCCACCCGTGGGATTTTCCAGGCAAGAGCACTGGAGTGGGGTGCTATCACCTTCTCCTCTATGCCACCTATACCTTGTCTATTCCCTCAAACTCCCCGACACAGATTCTTTCACCAAACTTTTACTTTTCTCTGAAACTCTTCCTACTCCCCTTTCCTTTGAACTTGTCCCTTTAAAATTAAGCCTTTTGAGGATCCAAATGCCAAATCCTTAATTTCTTGTATTCCCTAGACAAAACTGAACTGCAACCCACAAAGATTCTGGCAAAGTAACTGAAGATTCTCACATATTTGTTAAGAAATTTAACATAGATTTTCAAACTTATTGACCTGATTTCTATGACTTATAGGAGCTAGTTCATATGCTTACGTGCAAAAGCCAGGCCCAGCAGTTAGATACAAACTGCTAATTAGGAAAATCCTGGAAGCTCTCTAGAATTATAGAGAGGAGACCAGTCTGCGAGCTTATTATATAATCAGGTTTGGGCAATTTCTAGGCAACTTCACCAAGCAAGTCCTAGAACTTTTCCAAAGCCCATTGACTGGACCAAAATTCAGGCTCGTATGCAAAAATCTGATGAGTCTGTTCATGACTATTATAATTGATTTCAGATTATTTTTAAAGAAAAGTCTGGTCTTCCGTCAGATGTTGATTCCATGTGGGTGGCTTTTAACTCTGTTTATCAGTTGGCTAAACCAGGATCTTTGGGCTTTCCTGGTGGCTCAGTCAGTAAAGAATTTGCCTGCAAAGTGGGAGACCTGGGTTCGATCCCTGGGTTGGGAAGATCCCCTGGAGTAGGAAATGGCAACCGACTCAAGTATTCGTGCCTGGAGAATTCCATGGACAGAGGAGCCTGGTGGGCTTCAGTCCCTGGGGTTGAAAAGAGTTGGACATGACTGAGCTACTTAGCACAGCATAGCACAGGACCTTTACTTTTAGTAAGAAATGATCAGGATGGAATGGGAAACTATATCCACTCCATATTTTGTTAATCTGTCAAAGCAGCTCTCTCACACTCTAGATGAGTCATCTGAAAGAAAGACCACCAAACTTCATTATCTTCAACTCCAGCAAATGAAGGCTTGCTTCTAAATGAAACCAGAACCCTTCTAGTTTCTGTTGCTGCAAAGCGCGAGGACATTGGAAAAGAGAGTACTACAAATATAAGCACTCTAAGGGCCTTCAGTCCTCTAACCAGACTTTCTGACATCCTCCCAGTTCTCCATGATGAGGTTCTGAGGAACAGCAGGGGCTCTTCTCAATCCTCACTTTTAATTAGCTTGGAGAAACATTTCTCCAGACTGGGGATTAATCTCTTCCAGTCCTAACTGACCCTGGAGCCGCACTTTCGATGCTTGACCCCACCGCTATGAAACAGCCCTTGCCTCAGAATATTAAAACAGTTCAAATAGTGGGGCTCTCTTCTCAAGGGTTTCCTGCCCTTGAACCCGTTCCGATTTATTTAGCCCCTTTGCGAGATACACACCATTTTCTCCTACCTTCTCCACCCTTACCCATTTATTAGGCTGAGACTTCTTAGAGAAATATTGTGCCAGAATTTTCTCTCTCCTGAAAGGGTGAACTAACTCTAGAATTCGACAGTAGTTGTCAAAATAACCCACTAGGTGAATCAAACCATACTTTGACATTTTTTATTTGCTCCATCTCTGATGACACTAGAACAGATTCTGGAAACCCATTCCTAATGGGCAAAATTTCTAGCTGCTGTTGGCAAAATTTACATAGCTCACCTCTCATCAAGATTCAAATAGATCCCTCAAAACCTCTTCCCAGAATTAATACTTTATGTGTAAATGAGCCCTTCAAGGCACAAAACCCATAATAGAATATTTGAAGGCTCAAGGCCTCATAATTCCTTGTACTAGGCTCTCTAACACTTTCAATTTACCAGTGAGAAAACCTAAGGGCTGAGGGTAGAGGTTTGTCCAGGACCTCCAAGCGACAAACAGCATCATTATTGACACCCCATTGTTTATAAGCCTGTTAAGTTACTAACTTCCATTTCCATGGGAAGTAAATTCTCTACTGTAATTGATTTATGCAGTACATTCTTTAGTATTTCAGTTGATGAAGCTAGCCAATACCCTTTTGCTTTTGCTTGGAAAGAAAAACAATTCACCTGAAGAGGATTCCTCAGGGTTTTACTGAGAGTCATTATGTCCCCAAAATCATGAAGGCTGATTTGAATGATATAAAATTCTCAAGAGGCCTTGCTTTGTTGTAGTATGTGGGTAATTCGTTCTTCTTCTCAAGCCTCCTCACAGGAAGGCAGCATTCATGTACTAACATTTTTAGCCTTAAAAAAATAAAATGCAATTTTTAGCTTTAAAGGAACATAAGATCACCAAAAACTACATTTTGCCCAAACACAGTTTGAAAGTGAGGGTATCTGATCAAAACAAGGACTATACCTAGATCCAGATAGACTTCATGGTGTTCTAAGTGTCCTAAAACTCAAAACTAAATGCCAACTGCAAGGTTTTCTTGAGCTAGTTGGTTATTGCTGAAATTGCATTTCAAATTTCTCCCTTATGGTGAACCCTCTGTATATTTTACTAAACAATAACAACCTGGACTCCATTTTATGGAAAGAATGGGACAACGTTACCTTCAAGACCTTAAAGGAGAGCTTGAATCCACATGCTCTGGGTAGCCTAAATATCAGAGTTCTCTTTTCCTTTTTGTATACTTGAGTACTTGCCCAAAAATACAGGGACCATCATCAACCCATAGGATATTAAAAAAAATTTTTTTTAAATATTTTTAATCATCACAACTAATTTATTTTTAAAATATTTACTTATTGGCTGTGCTGAGTCTTAGTTGGTATGCACAGACTTTCTCTAGTTGTGGCGTCTTTGTGTGGCCAATGGGCTTAGTTGATTCAGGGCATGTGGAATCTTCCCAGACCAGGGATCAAACCCCCATCCCCTGCTTTGGCAGACATATTCTTACTCACTGTAACACCAGGGAAGTCTCAACCCATAGGGTATTATAGGTAGCCAGGAACACACAGATACCTCCTCCGTTACCTTGGAATGATTACAGCCACTGCTCTTTTGATTTAAGACCTAGAAAAACATTGTGGGACTCCCTTTAACCAGTTTTGTACCAAATGCTATAGAAGTTCTACTGAACTGGCATCACTCAACAATTTGAGGTCAACCACGTTACCTCCTATGAAGTCCTGTTGTTAACCACTCCTCACATAGATCTTTTAGCAGCCTTAACCTTGCTACTACTTCCCCTTTGTCCTGATGAAGCGGTTGTGAAGAGTTGCTTAATGCTGATGAAGCACCTCCTGACTCCTCATAATGATCTATAAGAAACGCTTGTAGTTAAAGCTGACTTCTCATTGTTCACTGATGGTTCTTGTTTAAACTATCCTGATGGCAAATATTATGCTGGGTTTGCTGTTGCAACTCTTTTGATGTTTCTGAGGCAGCATTTTTACCTATGGCTACTTCAACCCATACTTCAACTTCAATAGGCCTAGAGGAGCTATTCCACGTTCAAGGTAAGGAGGGGCGGCAGTGAGGAGATACCCCTCGTCCAAGGTAAGGAACAGCAGCTGCGCTTTGCTGGAGCAGCCATGAAGAGATACCCCATGACCAAGGTAAGAGAAACCCAAGTAAGACGGAAGGTGTTGCAAGAGGGCATCAGAGGGCAGACACACTGAAACCATACTCATAGAAAACTAGTCAATCTAATCACACTAGGACCACAGCCTTGTCTAACTCAATGAAACTAAGCCATGTCCCTGTGGGGCCATCCAAGACAGGCGGGTCATGGTGGAGAGGTCTGACAGAATGTGGTCCACTGGAGGAGGGAATGGCAAACTACTTTAGTATTCTTGCCTTGAGAACCCCATGAACAGTATGAAAAGGCAAAATGATAGGATACTGAAAGAGGAACTCCCCAGGTCAGTAGGTGCCCAATATGCTACTGGAGATCAGTGGAGAAATAATTCCAGAAAGAATGAAGGGATGGAGCCAAAGCAAAAACAATACCCAGTTGCAGATGTGACTGGTGATAGAAGCAAGGTCCGATGCTATAAAGAGCAATGTTCCATAGGAACCTGGAATGTCAGGTCCATGAATCAAGGCAAATTGAAAGTGGTCAAACAGGATATGGCAAGAGTGAATGTCGACATTCTAGGAATCAGCAAACTAAAATGGACTGGAATGGGTGAATTTAACTCAGATGACCATTATATCTACTACTGTGGGCAGGAATCCCTTAGAAGAAATGGAGTAGCCATCATGGTCAACAAAAGAGTCCTAAATGCAGTAATTAGATGCAATCTCAAAAACGACAGAATGATCTCTGTTCATTTCCAAGGCAAACCATTCAATATCACAGTAATCCAAGTCTATGCCCCAACCAGTAACACTGAAGAAGCTGAAGTTGAATGGTTCTATGTAGACCTACAAGACCCTTCAGAACTAACACCCAAAAAAGATGTCCTTTTCATTATAGGGGACTGGAATGCAAAAGGAGGAAGTCAAGAAACACCTGGAGTGACAGGCAAATTTGGCCTTGGAATACAGAATGAAGCAGGACAAAGACTAATAGAGTTTTGCCAAGAAAATGCACTGGTCATAGCAAACACCCTCTTCCAACAACACAAGAGAAGACTCTACACATGGACATCACCAGATGGTTAACACCAAAATCAGATTGATTATACTCTTTGCAGCCAAAGATGGAGAAACTCTATACAGTCAACAAAAACAAGACCAGGAGCTGACTGTGGCTCAGATCATGAACTGTTTATTACCAAATTCAGACTTAAATTGAAGAATGTAGGGAAAACCACAGGACCATTCAGGTATGACCTAAATCAAATCCCTTATGTTTATACAGTGGAAGTGAGAAATCGATTTAAGGGACTAGATTTGATAGATAGAGTGCCGTTGAACTATGGACAGAAGTTCATAACATTGTACAGGAGACAGGGATCAAGACCATCCCCATGGAAAAGAAATGCAAAAAAGCAAAATGGCTGTCTGGGGAGGCCTTACAAATAGCTGTGAAAAGAAGAGAAGTGAAAAGCAAAGAAGAAAAGGAAAGATACAACCATCTGAATGCAGAGTTCCAAAGAATAGCAAGAAGAGATAAGAAAGCCTTCCTCAGTAATCAATGCAAAGAAATAAAGGAAAACAACAGAATGGGAAAGACTAGAGATCTCTTCAAGAAAATGGGAACATTTCATGCAAAGATGGGCTTGATAAAGGACAGAAATGGTATGGACCTAACAGAAGCAGAAGATATTAAGAAGAGGTGGCAAGAATACACAGAAGAACTGTACAAAAAAAGAACTTCACGACCAAGATAGTCATGATGGTATGATTACTCACCTAGAGCCAGACATCCTGGAATGTGAAGTCAAGTGGGCCTTAGAAAGCATCACTACAAACAAAGCTAGTGGAGGTGATGGCATTCCAGTTGAGCTATTTCAAATCCTGAAAGATGATGCTGTGAAAGTGCTGCACTCAGTATGCCAGCAAATTTGGAAAACTCAGCAGTGGCCACAGGATTGGAAGAGGTCAGTTTTCATTCCAATCCCAAAGAAAGGCAATGCCAAAGAGTGCTCAAACTACCGCACAATTGCACTCATCTCACATGCTAGTAAAGTAATGCTAAAAGTTCTCCAAGCCAGGCTTCAGCAGTACATGAACTGTGAACTCCCAGATGTTCAAGCTGGTTTTAGAAAAGGCAGAAGAACCAGAGATCAAATTGCCAACATCTGCTGGATCATGGAAAAAGCAAGAGAGTTCCAGAAAAACATCTATTTCTGCTTTATTGACTATGCCAAAGCCTTTGACTGTGTGGATCACAATAAACTGTGGAAAATTCTGAAAGAGATGGGAATACCAGAGCACCTGACCTGCCTCTTGAGAAACCTATATGCAGGTCAGGAAGCAACAGTTCGAACTGGACATGGAATAACAGACTGGTTCCAAATAGGAAAAGGAGTACGTCAAGGCTGTATATTGTCACCCTGCTTATTTAACTTCTATGCAGAGTACATCATGAGAAATGCTGGACTGGAAGAAACACAAGCTGGAATCAAGATTGCCAGGAGAAATATCAATAGCCTCAGATATGCAGATGACATCACCCTTATGGTAGAAAAGTGAAGAGGAACTAAAAAGCCTCTTGATGAAAGTGAAAGTGGAGCTTGAAAAAGTTGGCTTAAAGCTCAACACTCAGAAAACGAAGATCATGGCATCTGGTCCCATCACTTCAAGGGAAATAGATGGGGAAACAGTGGAAACAGTGTCAGACTTTATTTTTGGGGGCTCCAAAATCACTGCAGATGGTGACTGCAGCCATGAAATTAAAAGATGGTTACTCCTTGGAAAGAAAGTTATGACCAACCTAGATAGCATATTGAAAAGCAGAGACATTACTTTGCCATCAAAGTCCATCTAGTCAAGGCTATGGTTTTTCCTGTGGTCATGTATGGATGTGAGAGTTGGACTATGAGGAAAGCTGAGTGCCAAAGAATTGATGCTTTTGAACTGTGGTGTTGGAGAAGACTCTTGAGAGTCCATTGGACTGCAAGGAGATCCAACCAGTCCATTCTAAAGGAGATTAGCCCTGGGATTTCTTTGGAAGGAATGATGCTAAAGCTGAAGCTCCAGTACTTTGGCCACCTCATGCAAAGAGTTGACTCATTGGAAAAGACTCTGATGCTGGGAGGGATTGGGGGCAGGAGGAGAAGGGGACGACAGAGGATGAGATGGCTGGGTGGATGTGAGTTTGAGTGAACTCCGGGAGTTGGTAATGGACAGGGAGGCCTGGCGTGCTGCAATTCATGGGGTCGCAAAGAGTCGGACACGACTGAGTGACTGAACTGAGCTGACTTCAACCCAACATAATGAACTGTAGGCTCTTACATGGACTTGAACTTTAGCAAAGGATAAAACTGCCAGTACATATATTGATATGTTTTCAGCGCTCATGATTTTGGAATGAGCTGGAAGCAATATGGCTTCCTTACTTTCAAAATACTTACTCACAAAAATTACAATGACCTCTATGTTCAGGAATTATCAGATGTGATACTTTTACCTGCCTCTTTAACTTGTAGTTACTTAATAGGATTGTAAATGCTAATTACTAACGTTTCAGAGAATTCTAACCTTCACTCTCTGGAAGCTAAGGAAAATTACCTTGCTGTTATTTCCTCAAGGAATGCTGCCCTTAAAGGGACCAGCAGCAGCCAGATCCCTGTCATTGTCCGCAAGGATATTTCCTCAGATGAAAACTTAGAAAAACTAGCTAGAGAAGGTCCAAACAATTGATCTCAGAAAAGGAAAAACTCTATTGGAAATTCAAAAATTGTTGGTTTGATACAAAGAAAAAGCTCAGGTTTGGACCAAATAGCAACCCAGACCTATCTGAATAAAATTCCCACTCCTCACCACTGTGCATGAGTTAAATCATTGGTCTAGTTACAGAATAATAATCTTCTTGAATCAGCATTGATGGGAAAACATTAACAAGGCCACAAAATGTGCCAAACTCACTTGTCCCATTTAGTACAACCAGGGAAAACTAATTAAAGTGCCCAGACATTTTAAACTGCCCAATTGTCATTCATGTTCCAGCAAATGGATCTCACACAACTCCTGCTTTCTCATGGATATAAACATGTTTGTAGTTATGGTCTATATGTTTTCACACTGCACTGAAACCACCGTTACAGTGTCATACTGTGAACAGTCTGTGAATAAAGTGATGAATAAATAAATGGCTGGTCATGGGCTCTGAAACAAGATTACTACAGTCTGAGCCTCACCTCCCCGCTTACTATCTGTGTGATCTTGGACAAATGACTTAACCTCTCTGTATTTCAGCTCCCTCATCTGAAATGGCTATAACTGTAGTTACCTTATAGGATTGTTCTGAAAATATAAAATCTAGCACAAACTTCTACTTCCAAGGAGAATGGAACAGATGTACTTATTCCTTCCACTAAATGCAACTAAAATCTCTGGATATTATATAAAACAAAATATAAGGAGACTCTAAGAAGTATAGAGGGGTGTGTGTGTGTGTGTGTGTGTGTGTGAAGTCACTCAGTCATGTCCAACTCTTTGTGACCCCATGGACTGTAGCCTATCAGGTTCCTCTATCCATGGGATTTTCACTCAAGAATACTAGAGTGGGTTGCCGTTTCCTTCTCCAGGAAATCTTCCTGACCCAGGGATTGAACCTGGGTCTCCCGCATTGTAGGCAGGTGCTTTACCATCTGAGCCACCAGGGAAGCTCAGCAAACCAACTAAAGATGTTAGGACCCAAGGAGGAATATAATGGTAAGCTCCTTGGTTTCATTTTCACCAAATGTATTCCAGACTGAATACTGGAGAAGCCAGCAGCTTGGACACACCAATGATTACAGACAGAAAAAAAAGGCCCCAGGAAAAACTTGCTCTCTCTAGCCAAAGGACTAGGAAAGGGGCAGTCTAGTGAGACAAAAACCTTTAAACAATTACTTCTCTACTTTAGGCAAATATCACAGAAAATAAACTGTGGCTCCACCCACACAACTCCCACAAAGGCCTGGTGGGGAGCCAAGACTTCCACTGTTTCCAGGCTGTGATGAGTCATCCCAAAGTCCTAGTCAGGGTAGTAACAGAGAAAACCAAACGGAGAGCCATGACTTTAATCTCTGCTTAGTGGGGAAGAGCACTGGATCCTCCAACTCCAGGTGTCAACGGAGACCATATGGGGAACCGGGACATTCATCCACACCCAAGGCACGCCGCCTCCTCCTTGCCCAGTGATGTCAGAGTAAGCCTAGTAGAGAGTCAGGACTTTCACCACTTCTTGATGGTAACAGTGCACTCCTCCACAGAGCTGGCAGAGGCCATGGAAGGAGCCAGAACTTCGACCCTCATTCAACAGTAACAAAATGCCTCTTCATCCAGGGAAGAAGAGAGGAGAACCCAGACTTCCACCCGCACCTGGCAGTGATGAGGTGGCAATCCCTGCCCCCTTTACCCACCAGAGCAGTGTCAGAGGAGGCTTGCTAAAACACAAGACCTAAATAAGATCTCGGCTTCCCAGGTGGCTCAGTGGTAAAGAATCTACCTGCCAATGCAGGAGACAGATTCAATTCCTGGGTCAGGAAGATCCCTTGGGGAAGGAAATGGCAACCCACTCCAATATTCTTGCCTGGGGAATCCCATGGAAAAAGCAGCCTGGCAGGCTACAGCCTATGGGGTTGAAAAAGAGTCAGACATGACTTATCGACTAAACAGCAGCAACAAAATAAGACCTAAAATCTTATCGTAATATCCCGAAAGTCCACATTTCAATAAAAAATTACTCACCATACCAAAAAAAAGAAAACCTCAAAGCAAATGAGAAAAAGACAATTAGCAAATGCCAACACTAAGGTGACACAGATAAAGCAGCTTGCAATTGCAATCATAAGCATGTATGTGTGTTTGTGTGTTCATTGAGTTGCTTTAGTTATGTCTGACTCTTTGCGAGCCCATGGACTGTAGCCCATCAGGTTCCTCTGTCCATGGGATTCTCCAGGCAAGAATACTGGAGTGGGTTGCCATGCCCACCTCCAGTAGATCTTCCCTACCCAGGGATCGAACCTGGGTCTCTTATGTCTCCTGCACTGGCAAGCAGGATTTTTACCACTAGTGCCACCTGGGAAACCCAACTATAATCATACTTGAAACAAATTTAAAAATTGAAAGTTTCAGCAAAGAAATAGGAAGTCTTAGAAAAGAAATAGGACATGAATGAGACCCAAATGGAAATTTAGAACTAAAAAAATACAATAGCTAAAATAAAATCCTGATGGATGAGCTCAACATAAAAATGGAGAGGTCAGAAGAATCAGTGAACTTGAAGATCGAAAAATATAAATTATCTGCTCTGAACAACTAGGAGAAAATGGAGTTTTTTAAAAAAATTAACAGAATCTTGAGGACCTATGAAACTATAACAAAAAATCTAATATTCCTATCATCAGAGCCCTGAAGGAGAGGAGAAAGAGAACAGGGCCAAGACAGCATTTAAAGAAATAATGGATAGATAAAGAGGAGAAGGTAGATAAAGATATACCAAGCTGACACTTATCAAAAGGATTATAGTAACTATAGTAATTTCAGATAGAGCAGATTTCACAGCAAGGAAAATTATCAGGGATAGAGTGGGTATGACATCATTAATAAGGGATCATTTTTCCAAAAAGGCTTTATAATCCTTACTGTGCATCCTCTTAACAACTGAGATCACCTGTACCACACTTAGCCTGTAGTTAATACTATATATGTGTACTTAAAAATTTGTTGAGGGTATAACTCATGTTGAATATTCTTACTACAATTAAAAGAAATATTTTCTTTAGAAAAATCTGTAATATTTGCATTAGCTTTGCAATATATGTATGTATGTGTACATACATAAATTAAAATAATCTCTGTCAAAGAAAAACAAATAATGGCTGAAAATCTCCCAAATTTGGCAACAAAGATAAATATGCAGTTTATGACTATATGACTGAACTCCAAACAGGATGCTTAAATGATGTCAAGACACATCATAATTAATCATTAAGGCAATTCGATTATTAATATAAATAGGGGAAGGTAAAGGTACATAAAGGGAGGTAGGGTAAAATGTCAACACCAATAAATTTTTTCCGCATGTGGAAAAATGACAGAACTATATACACACATTGTACTGATGTCAAATTCCCAGCTTTGTTGTTGTACTACAATTATCTAAAATCTATCCGGAGCGACTTCACTTTCACTTTTCACTTTCATGCATTGGAGAAGGAAACGGCAGCCCACTCCAGTGTTCTTGCCTGGAGAATCCCAGGGACAGGGAGCCTGGTGGGCTGCCATCTATGGGGTTGCACAGAGTTGAACACGACTGAAGCGACTTAGCAGCAGCAGCAGCAGCAGCAACCTTTGGGAGAAACTGGGTGAAGGATATGTAAGACCTGTCTGTACTATTTATGCAACTTCTTTTGAACCTATAATTATTTCAAAACTAAACGCTATTAAAAACTTAACATACATAAAGCACTTAGAATAGTTCTTGTTACACAGTAAGCACGATAAATGTGCCAGCATCATTAAGCAACATCTGTAAGCACATTGGGCTTCCTGGGTGGCGCTAGTGGTAAAGAACCCACTTGCCAATGCAGGAGACATAAGAGACACAGGTTCAATCCCTGGGTAGGGAAGATCCTCTGGAAGAGTGCATGGCAACCCATTCCAGTATTCTTGACTGGAGGATCCCATGGACAGAGGACCTTGGTGGGCTACAGTCCATAGGGTCACAGAGAGTCGGACACAACTGAAGTGACTTAGCACGCAGGCAAGTACATTACTAGTCAAGCGTCATTAGGCCATACCACTGAAAATTATACTGGCCATTGGCACCTTGTTTGGCTCTACTGCTTAACCTCAGGCAAGTTTCTGAAATGACTCTGAATTCCAGTTTCTATAAAAGTAGCGTACTTGAAATAGATTAACACAGAACCTGACACATAGTTGATTCAACAAACTTTGCTGCTGCTGCTGCTAAGTCGCTTCAGTCTTGTCTGACTCTGTGCGACCCCACAGACGGCAGCCCACCAGGCTCCCCCGTCCCTGGGATTCTCCAGGCAAGAACACTGGAGTGGGTTGCCATTTCCTTCTTCAACAAAGCTTAGTTCCTATCAACTCTCCTACTTTCCCTAAATTATCACTCTAGACTGGCATTCCCATCTACATCAACTAACCAGGTTCAAACTTTGCTTCCCTCAGAACCAAAATCTGTCTTTGTATGGACATCAGAGTTCTTAAAGTCCAGCTTCTCTGTTACTCATGACTTTATTAATGGTTCTTCACATTGTGAGAGCCTATATGCATTCATTTTACCTAAAATAATTTGAGTTAGATTTATATCACTTACAACCGTGTCTAAAGTGACAGTTAATCTGCTAAGGTAAATTACTTAAACTACTTGAATTAAATATTGAAATTGAACTTCGTGGCCAGAAGTTCTTTTAGAAATAATTTAGTCCAAACTTTCCTAACTACGTCTCTTAAATTTCAAGATTAAGGAGTTCCCAGAAAGGTTCACAGACTTGCCAAAGTCATGTAGATAATGCCTGCTCGGAGCCAAGACTAGAAGCTGGTATCTTGAAGCTGTGACACCACAACCTTGTGCTATAGAGAAGTGGGAATGTAAACCAAAACCAGACACCTCTGTCTCTGCATTCTATCTGTAGGGCTGTAGCTGCTGTTTAATGTTCATACAATATTGACTGCTAATTTTGATCTTGTAGTCAAGATGTTCCAATTTTTTTTCCCTTGAAATACAAGTAAATCCAAGCCTCATCATTCAGTTTTTAAGCAGCAGAGTTTTTTGGTTTGTTTATTTTGTTTTGTTTTAGCACACAAACTCGGCTTTACATTAACCCATATTAAATTTCCTTTTGGATCAGCCTTTTTTAGATCTTCTGGAATCTTTATTCTGTCATTTAGATTATCATCTACTAAACACCCCCCATTTTGTACTATCTGAAAACTTGATAATGAGCTTCCAATATGCTGATTCATATTAAGTGATTCATGAAAATATTTAACAGGATGGGGCTCTATAGAGGCCTCTGACAAGCTACTGGAATCATAAATCATTTCAACTTCCAACAAAATGTACTACCATCCAGCTCTCCATGTTCATGAAACTTTGTCAAATGCCTTAAAAAATAAGGATATATAAGGTTCGCACCATTTTCTTGATCTGCTACAGTAGTAAGAGTAGCATTGAAAAATAATAGTGATGAATATTATTGAGTCAACAGTCTAAGCATTTTTTCATACTATTTTAAATGTAATCCTCTCAAAAATTCTGTGAAGTAAGTATTATTATCATATTATTATTTTATTATTGTGGAATCATAGTTCCCTGACCAGGGATCAAACACATGTTCCCTGCATTGGAAACACAGAGGCTTAACCCCTGAACCACCAGGAAAGTCCACTATTATTATTTTAATTTTTGCTATGGCAGAATAATTCAGGCTCCCTAGGACATACACAGGTATGGTTTGGTTTTGGCTAACCACATAATTTTCTAAGTATTATTGTTTTCCTGACTGGTGGGAAAACAGAAATATACCTGCAGAAACTGGAATGTTGTTGCTGTTGTTTTGAGAGTATTGGAAATGAAGCCGATGATTTGGATACCCTCGGGGAGGAATTTTAGGGAAAGGTCCAGGTTAAGTAAGGGGATTTTTGTGAAGTTTTTGTTTTGTCATATATAATTCCCATTTTTTATCAATGCCTTCAAAGTTTGGATTATTATTGTTGCTTTGTGATAAGGCCATGCGTGGGAGATTGTTCTCCAAGAAAGCCCTGGGTGAGAATAGAGCTAGCCCAAAAGAGCTCCATTACATTTGGGTAGCATGACAAGCTCAGAGAAGTTTTGGTAAGTGGTGGAAGTAGGATTGAAATTCAGCCTCATTCCACTCCAAGGCCCACTTTCTTCCCTTGTGGGCCTGGGATCAGACCAGGGAGAATAGGAAACCTATCAGGAAGACCCACTTACTTCTTAGTGAATTCAAGCTAGGCCTCATGTTCATCACTTTTCTAAATATTCACATATCATTTGTTTAATTATTTATTCTATAATTTCCCCAAGGAAAAATGTGCTCATGGGCTTATAGTTTCCCAAGGAAAACTGTGCTCACAGGCTTATAGGTTTTTTCCCCCCCTCATTATAGAAAATTAGGGGAATTACCTGCAGTCCAGTGGTAAGGACTCTGTGCTGTCACTGCTGAAGGCCTAGGTTTGATCCCTGGTTGGGGAACTAAGATCCTGTGAGCCATGTGACTCAGTCAAAAAAAAACCCCCAAAACCCTCTTTCCCATGTAGGTCCTAGCCTTTCTAATTTGATGATAATTCTCAGTGATAGAAAATGGAAGCAAAGTAGAAGCTGATAAATTCTGCTTTTTTCTCTGCCATGTTATCATCACACTTTCTGTTCCTTGTTCTTGCTCAGAACCTCAATTTCCGTGACATTGTCTTTATGTAGTAGTTCTGTTAAACATGATTATTACAAGTTAGTGTTTTTGGATTAATTTATTAAACTACCTCATAGGCAGTTTAGTATAAAACCTTGCTTTTAAAAATATTTTACCTATTCTGAAGCATTTTTATAGCTGTTCTCTCATGGAACAATAACTGAAAAGTATACTATTTACAACATTTCCTTGAAAATGCAGAGTTTCAGACAGTAATTCAACTACTTTATTGTTAAAATGAAAGCCTTTTCCCCCAACTTTATTGAGATATAATTGACATAGAACATTGTATATATTTAAGGTGTACAAGCATGATGACTTGATATATTTATATATTGCAAAGTGATAACCACCATAGTGTTAGCTATCACCTCCATCCTGTGCCATACTACCATTTATTTTTTCTGGTGAGAGTACTTAAGATCAACTCTCTTAGCAACTTTCAAGTACATGATATGGTGTTACTAGCTACAATTACCACCATGCTGTATATTAATTAGATCTCCAGAACTTGTTAATCTTATAGCTAGAAGTTTGTACCCTTTGACCAATATCTCCCCATTTCCCACATTCCCCCAGCCCTTGGTAACCACCACTCTACTCTCTGTTTCTCTGCATTCAGCTTTTTCAAATTAAAATGGAAGCCTGTTTAAATGGTAGGAATAGAAGTTGAGTTCCATCTCCCAGAAAGTACAAAATGATAATGCAGGAAAAAATAAGAAATGTTATATTAATAACAAAAATTTTGTTTAGACTATTTCCCCCCCTTACAAGTTATTCATTCTCTCTGGAGAGGTAAGCTGGCCTTGCATTTTTATACTTGATTTGAATTTCCATAGATTTTCCATTAAAAAAATATATTTGCATAATTTTGTATTTCCCCAAATAGCTAGCAAGAAATCCTCTTCAAAGTAAGTGGTTAGATGTTATGTTCAGTTGCTTCATTTATGGGACTTTGAAACTCAAAAGAGGTGACTCAGAGATGACTCTTTGGGTTGGAATCTTAGGATTCAGCCACTGTAAAATTTATGCAAGATTTATGTTCAGCATTTCATGTCTTCTCTGCCTTCCCTAAATTCTCTTAATGTAGCAGGATTTTCAGTTCACTTCCATGAAGTGTTCTAAAACAGCTGCCACATTTCGTATCTGTTATTTGCATTGGATTACAACTATGAGTCAGTCTCTCCCTTTAAGACACTCACAGCCTAGTTGGGAAGATAGCTATATCAATTAAAAAAAACAGCAATAAAAATACTGGGTTGGCCAAAAAGTTAGCTTGGCATTAGCCATAACACCTTACTGAAAAACCTAAACGAACTTCTTGGCCAACCCAATACAACCATGTGTGATGTGTGAAACAAGGGAAACATGTGCAAAGGAGTGAAATAGTGCAAAGGAGGACATTCTCATTGTGAGGTTCAGAAAAGTGTCACAGAATACTGTGAATGTTCCAGTCACAGATATGAAAGAATGAATAGGTATGCACCAAGAAATCAAGGTGCAAAGAACATTCCAGATAGCAGATACACCATGTAAAAAACATGATGTGTGTAAAAATAAAGATGACCAATGTTCTAGTGCAATGTGTAAGTGGAGTGTGAAGTCCAGATTGTGATGTCATATGTCATATATGCCATGTAAATAAATTTGAACTTCGCCTGGATGAGAAAGTGAAAGTGTTAGTCTCTCAGTCATGTCTAACTCTTTGAAGCCCCATGGACTGTAGCCTGCCAGGCTCCTCTGTCCATGGAATTCTCCAAGCAAAAATACTGGAATGGGTAGCTATTCCCTTCTCCAGGAGATCTTCCCAACCCAGGGATTGAATCCAGGTCTCCTGCATTGCAGGCAGATTTTTTTTACCATCTGAGCCACCAGGGAAGCCCAAAGGTCCAAACAGTCAAAGCTATGGTTTTTCCAGTAGTCATGTACAGATGTGAGAGTTAGACCATGAGAAGGCTGAGCACCGAAGAACTGATACTTTCCAGTTGTGGGGCCGGAGAAAACTCTTGAGAGTCCCTTGGACAGCAAGGTGACCAAATCAGTTAATCCTAAAGGAAATCAACCCTGAATATTCATTTTAAAGACTGATGCTGAAGCTGAAGTTCCAATACTTTGGACACCTGATGCAAAGAGCTGTCTGTCTGGGATAGACCCTGATGCTGGGAAAGATTGAGGGCAGGAGGAGAAGGGGATGAAGAGGATGAGATGGTTGGGTGGCATTACTGACTCAGTGGACATGAGTTTGAGCAAACTGCAGGAGATAGTGAAGGACATGGAAGCCTGGGCTGCTGCAGTCCATGAGGTCACAAACAGTCAGACACAACTTAGTGACTGAACAACAAGTGGATGGTTTTGAATGGAGAAATGACTTATCAGAGAAGGATCTTTGAAAATCATCCTGGCATCCAGAAATATGGAGGATAACTTACAGAGAGTTGTACTCAAGGCAGAATCACCATTTAGGAGATTATTGTATTAGCCTAGGTCCTGACTGATTGGCACTAGATTTCTAGCTTGTGATTTGGATAGCTTGCTAGCTAGTACTCCTGCTTCAATTCTTCCCACTCTGCTCTCTTACATAGCAGTCTGAGTAGTTTTTCCCTCCTTCTATTTTGTAAAATTTCACTTGAAAGAATGCTGCTGCTGCTGCTAAGTCGCTTCAGTCGTGTCCGACTCTGTGTGACCCCGTAGACGGCAGCCCATGAGGCTCCCCCGTCCCTGGGATTCTCCAGGCAAGAACACTGGAGTGGGTTGCCATTTTCTTCTCCAATGCATGAAAGTGAAAAGTGAAAGTGAAGTCACTCAGTTGTGTTTGACTCAGTGACCCCATGGACTGTGGCCCACCAGGCTGCTCCATCCATGGGATTTTCCAGGCAAGAGTGCTGGAGTGGGGTGCCATTGCCTTCTCTGACTTGAAAGAATAGTACAATGTATACTGACATAGCTTTATTCTGGATATATCATGTGCTAACTTTTTGCCACTTTTGTGGCTCTCCTCCCCCTTCTCTCTCCCTGGCCCTCTGCACTGGATTCCTGTTGTCAATTTAGCTAAGCTGGAACTACATTTCCCAGAATTCATTTCTGTGCATAGTGTCACAAAGAGTCTTGAGATTCTGTGCATATAAAAGTCTGCCACAGTTCATGGATCTGGCAGAAGACATGAGACTCCAAGGTTATAGTTAGTTAGAGGATTTTGCTACTCACAGCATAGCAGGCTGCATAAGCTTCTTATTCATACAGCTCATTTTGTGTCCCCACCCTGACCAAAACAAAAAACACACATACACACAAAAAACCTCCCAACCTTTTGTAATGGACTGTAAGCAAATCTAGGCTTCCCAGGTGGCTCAGTGGTAAAGAATCCACCTGCCAATACAGGAGATGTGGGCTCCATCCCGACATGGGTTAGGAAGATACCCTGGAGGAGGAAATGTCAATCCACTCCAGTAGTCTTGCCTGGAGAATCCCGTGGACAGAGGAGCCTGGTAGGCCGCAGTCCATAGGATTGCAAAGAGTCGGACATGACTGAGCAACTGAGCATGCAATGCAAGCAAATCTGCTCAACCTTTGCCTTGGAAGGTGACATCACTTTATTGTCTGGTTATGCTGCAGAGTGAGGCAATCTGCCCTCTGTCCCAGAGCAAGACACTCTCTCTCTCTTCCAAGGCTGCACTATAATACAATCTGATATTGCCTTTTTCTCAAGATGTACAGAAGAGTAAGAGAACCATGGAGAACTGTTGCCCAGCACATAGCTCAATGACCATGAGGGATTTTTTGCACGAGACTTAGAAGGCAAAAGTGAAGTAGCAGCCATCTTCTTTGTATAATTGTAATGTTAGTGCAGAGTACTAGCAAGTATTAGAGTTGTCTCTTATCTGCTGGCTCATGCTGCTGGTGTGGGGCAGCAGACGGACTAACAGCAACTTTAGCTCCTGCCAGATCTCCTCCACCAGCTTCTCCACCTCCTGGGGAAGATGCCTGCATAGCCCTTCAATAAAAGTCACCAGTTTATTCCTTGTATTATACCCCCATCATTAAAGTTGGAAACTCAGAGGTGATAAAAGACTCACCTCAGTTCTAGTCCATCCTGTTAACTTCACAGATTTCAGTTTGTTCTTGCCTCTGCCAGTTCACATCCATCTTTCTTCTCTGAGTACCCGCTCTGTACAGACTCGAGATACTCAGAAACAACAGCCTTATATAAGTCAATCAAAATGGTCTAGTACTAGCATAAAAAAATCAGTAAATAGATCAATAGAATAAAATAGAGAGCCCCAAATAGATCCACACTTATAACATCACGTTTTTCTGTTTTAAAACAAAGGCATCGAAACAATCCAATGAGGAAAGGAAATTTTTCAACAAATAATGTTGAAACAATAAGATATCCAATGTTGTTTTGGCTATTTTAGTTCAATGTATTCCTTATAAAATTTAAAATCAGTTTGTCTGTTTCTCCAAAGAGTCTTCAGAAATTTTGATTAAGATTGCATTGACTCTGTAGATCAGTTTGGGGATAATTGACATCTTAACAATTTTGAGTTTTCCAACCCATGAATATCATATAGTTTTCTATTATTTATATCCTTAATTTCTCTCAGTCATGTTTTACTCTTTTGTAATGAAGAAGTCTTGGGCACTTTTTGTTACATTTATTCCTGATTATGTTCTGGGTGACGCAAGGGTGAAGAATCCACCTGCCAATGCAAGAGACACTAGGGACACAGGGTCAGAAAGATCCCTTGGAGGAGGAAATGGCAACCCTCTCCAGCATTCTTGCCTGGAAATTTCCATGGACAGAGGAGCCTGGCGTGCTTCAGTCCATGGGGTCACAAAGAATTGAACACAACTGAGCAACTGAGCACATAGCATACATGTTATTATTATTTTTTCATTTTTTGGCTATGCCATGAAATTTTCAAGATCTCAGTTCCAGGACCAGCAATTGAACCTGGGCCATGGCAGTGAAAGCCTGGAATCCTAACCAGTAGGCCCTCAGGGAACTCTGCAATAACGTTATTTTTTAGTGCTTTGTAAATAGTATTTAGGCATCACTGGTACTCTTGACAGGCAAATCCCATGAACAGATGAGCCTGGTAGGCTGCAGTCCATGGGGTTGCTAGGAGTCAGACACAACTGAGCGACTTCTCTTTCACTTTTCACTTTCATGCATTGGAGAAGGAAATGGCAACCCACTCCAGTGTTCTTGCCTGGAGAGTCCCAGGGACAGGGGTACCTGGTGGGCTGCCATCTCTGGGGCCGCACAGAGTCGGACACGACTGAAGCGACTTAGCAGCAGCAGGTATCTCAATGGTAAAGAATCCTCCTGCCAATGCAGGCTATTCATGTTTGATCCCTGGGTCAGGAAGATATCCTGGAGAAGGGAACGGCAACCCACTCCGGTATCCTTGCCTGGGAAATCCAATAGACAGAGGAGCCTGGTGGACTATAATCCTTAGGGTCGCAAAGAGTTGAACATAACAACTAAACAACAACAAAAATAGTGTTTAGTTTTTGTATTTTCCAGTAGTTTGTTGCTAAGATGTTGACATCCATTGATTCTTTAACTCTGATTCCTTGCTAAATTTAATAATTAAAGCACTTTACTGTGTATTCCCTATGATTTTCTGTGTAACAAATCAATCACATAATCTGCAAATAGAAACAGTTTTACTTTTCCTTTGACTCTCCATATCTTTTTTTTTCTTGCCTTATTGCATTAACTAATACCTCTTATATAATATGAGTGGTGAATGTGGATAGTCTATCTTTATGTCCAATCTCAGAGGGAAAGCTTTCCCTACTCCACCATTAAGTATGATACTAGCGGCAGTGTTTGTACATGTGTCTACTCAGACTAAGGAAACTCTCTGCTATTCTTAATTTGATGAGAATTTATGTCATGAATGGTTGTTGAATTTTAGCAAATGCATTCTCTGTCTAGGTAGACAGGAGATACATAGCTACATATATTCACATATCTAGATATATATATATATTCACATACTTATGTTTATATCTCTCTATATATATATATCTGGAGCCTTCTTTTAGTATAGCTTGTTCCTCTCTAATGCATTGCCCCACAGATTTTAGCCAGCTCAGAGGCCGCAAACTCTCATATCTGCCTCCTCAGTTCAGCAAGATCTCTATTCTCTGCTCAGATTCAACAATAGAAAATTGTTTGCAGGCAGAGAGCTGATCGATCATGGAACTCACCTCATGAGTATCCTTTCTCTCAGAAATTGCAATCTATGCTATTTACTGAATACTCTCAAAATAGTTGCTTGATATGTTTTGTGCTGTTTTATGGTTGATTATTCCGCTATGAGCAGAAGTGGAAGCCAAATATAGCACCAATTCAAAAGTGGTTTTCTCTTTCTCTCTTTTTAATAATTACTTATTTATTGCTGCATGGGGTCTTAGTTGTGGTATGTGGGTGGGCTCTTTGTTATAGCACACAGGCTTAGCTGCCCTGTGGCACATGGGGTCTTAGTTCCCCAACCAGGAGTTGAACCCTCATCCCCCGCATTGCAAGGTGGATTCTTAACCACTAGACCACCAGGTAAGTCCCTGCTCTTTCTCTTAATTATGGAATAACAAGCTTCTTCTTTTTTACTTTTCTGTATTTTCCAATTTACTTCAATAAAGTTTTCCCTGAATTCATAAGAAACCTATGGCTTTATATATATATATATATATACACATATATTTATTTATTTATTTATTTGTACCTATAATTGGCTTGCTTCTGCCCTGGAGTGGACTGTGTGAAACAGTGACCCTCTGTTTCAAAGGCCAACATTGCCTTCTGGGATTGAGCTGAAAAAAATCATTAACTAGGAGAACAGTAGAAAACAAACATTGCACCAAGAAATTGGGACATAATGCTTCTCTTCTAGCAGTATGTCCGTATTCCAGGAAGGATTAGGGGTAAAGGTGAAAAGCAAAAGGAAGTATGAATGCCAAATGAGTTTATCCCCATTCTATTGGTAAGGAAGAATAGATTGATTGATATTGCATAGACAATTTGAAATCTCTCCCTAACTATTGAGACCCAAGGAATCATCTAGGTCATAGTCATTTTGCAAATGAGAAAACTGAAGCCTAGAGAAGTTAGTTTGCCTTCAGTTATATAGCTTATTAATGATAACAAATTGGAGTAGAAAGAGTATGGGGTTTTAGTCAAATATTTCTAATCATATTTTGGTTCTACCACTTCCTAATTATGCAACTTGGGTCAAGTTATTTAACTTCTCAGGGCTTGTCTTTTCATCTTCAAAATGATAGTAATCTTACCTATTTCAACTGATTGTTGTGAGAATTAAACATATAAATACATAGTTAATTCCAAACAGATGGTTGGTATTCAATAAATGTTATCTTCATATTCCTTGTAGTAATAGTTATTTGCAAAGCAAGGGTGCTGTCTATAATAACTCATATAGAGACTGTACAGTATGCTACTTTGAATAAAGGAAGTAATAAGATACAAATACTGGAGTCATACCCTTGTTCTAAAGCCATGGTTCTCAAAACATTTTAAGGAGTATGCAGGACAAAGAAATAAACACATTTTAATTTGTATATGTTGATAATACCTGTGATGCTCAATTCTATACCTCTATTTGGCGGGGCCATAGGGTGCCCAGATATTTGGTCAAGCATTATTCTGGGTGTGTATGTGAGGGAGTTTCCAGGCGAGATTAATACTTGAGTCAGTAGATTAAGTAAAGCAGATTTCCCCCTAATTGAGAGAGTGGGCCTTATCTAATCAGCTGAAGGACTGACTAGATTAAAAGGCTGATATTCCTGCAAGTCAGAGAGATTTTTTCCTACCTTGAGACTGAAATGTCAACTCTTTATGGTTCTCAAGCCTGCCAGCCTTTGGACTGGAACTGAAATGTTAACTCTCCTGCTTCTGTTCCTTTCAACTTGGACTAGAAGTACATCAGCTCTCCTGGGCTTCCAGCTCAACTACTTACCCTCCAGATCTTGAGACTTCTCAGCTCCCACAATCATGTGAGCTGATTCCTTGTAATAATTATCTTTATAATTATAAATACACACACAGATCTTAATGGTTCTGTTTCTCATAAGGACACTAATATCATACCATAGATATACACGTGTACTTACTTATTCTTCATGTCTTCAGAATAGTCAACAAATAAGAATCTATTTCGGGGAATACTTATGCAAATCCACAAGAAGTTGGGAAATACTAGGCAACAGCTAACTTCTCACATCTGATAAACCTCTTAAGAATGTATCTGCCTCTCTGAGAGTGCTGCTTTTCTCTAAAACAACATGGCTAGTTCCAGGAGAATGTGAGGGGACTCAGGAGCAGCAGAACCAAAGAATACATGTCGATCAACTCATTCCTAAAAAGTGTTACCTTGAAGGATAGAAAGTTTGAGCAACTCTTTTGTAACATTTCCTGTTCATGTTGCCTTCAACCAGCTTTTGCATTTCTCTGTCTATGATATTTTTAGTGGACTTGCCAGTATCATGAATCATACCCATGATCTGTCTCGTGACTGGTTGGTGACTGCTGGCAGCTGGATGGGGAATCCATTGAACAGAATACATTTTTCTAATCCTTTCGTATGTTTGGTCTAAGTGCTATCATCAAGTCAGCATTAAATAAATGTTTTATGATTCTGGTTTTTAAATCTCCAAAATAAAGATAATAATGCCAGCTATATATTTTAAAATATGGTAGGAAAATTATAAAATGTAAAAGTATTACAAAATAATACTTTTGCTTTTCAGATGAAATGGTGCAAACAGAAAGTGTTATTGTAAACACTAGAAGGCACTATTTCACTACCGAGGCGGACAATGACTCTACCACAAATTTCTTGTATCATAAACTCCTCCTCTTGCCCAATTTCTATTCAAGAACAAAAAGTATGAGAAACTTTAAAGTATACATTTGTACAATATACTAAGCAGTGCAAAGAAAAGGGAAAAGGAGAACTAATGTATAAAGGACACTATGAAAAAATGTAAATTCAATAAAAAGAAGACAGAAACAAAAAACCTGCAATAGGTGATAAAGGAGAAGAGGGATAATGAGAAGAAAATGAGGTCAAAGCAAGTTTCTTTTATACAAAGTAATATATAGGAAGTATTTTCAATGTCACAACTCTTTGTCATGTTGTATTGAAAAATCCTGAGTTATAATTAGTCACTGGCTCTCTAGGTCTGTGTGGGCTTCCCTTTCCAACCTTTTTCACCCATCCTATTTCTCTCAACTGCACTTTGCAGAGAGGATGCTAGGGATGTGTCAGAATCCAAAATGAAGACAAGGATGAGGGAGGGGGTTTGGAGTTTCCCTGAAAACGTAAATGCTGTTTTGATAGTACTGCTCATTGGAAGAAAAGTAGACAAATTTCCTACTTATATCTCCCTAGATAATTATGTATCTGAATGCTTCGTTTTGAGACTTAGAAAGGAAATGAGGGGACTGTGAGTGACAGAGAACAAAACTGGCCTAGACTGTGTGGTTAGATGAAGAAGGCCATGGCACCCCACTCCGGTACTCTTGCCTGGAGAATCCCATGGACGGAGGAGCCTGGTAGGCTGCAGTCCACGGGATCGCAAAGAGTCGGACACGACTGAGCAACTTCACTTTCACTTTTCACTTTCATGCATTGGAGAAGGGAATGGCAACCCACTTCAATGTTCTTGCCTGGAGAATCCCAGGGATGGGGGAGCCTGGTGGGCTGCCGTCTATGGGGTCGCACAGAGTCGGACGTGACTGAAGTGACTTAGCAGCAGCAGTGTGGTTAGAGGCTTTTTAAAAAATTTAACATTTGGAACTTAAGGCTTCACAATAACTTGAGGTTCATTTGTTGTTTGGTTGCTGGTGATTTTGCTTTGTTTCCTTTTCTCTTTCTCTGAAAGAATACCTTCTTCACCTTTTAATTCTTGACAATTAAAGGGATCCAGAAGGAAGCAGCACAGAGCTGGCTGGCTGCTGGTTGTGATGTAAATTTAAAGAGGCATCTTGAGATTGGACTCTATTAATACTAGTCTATTTCTGAAGTCATCTTAGAAAAGGAAACAGGAACTGAAAGTAACAGATTTGTCCAAATCAAACACTGTACATTTAAGAACCTAGGCAATCATGGTTTGAGACTCTCAGGAAATTTTTACTGTGCTTTAAGGACAAGGAAATCAAAATGCCTCCTTTAGCACATTTAGATTGGAGTTTAAAACACCTGACTAAACAATTTCTCAACAATAAATACTCTATTATACTATGCATTCTCTGTGAATCATGTCTCATATCTTCTGCACCTCACTGTCTATACCCATAATGACTGGCATCCAGCAGATGCTCAACAGTTGAATGAATGAACATGGAAACATTCCCCAGGTATTAGTCATTCGGGCTATCACTGTCCTGCTTTTCTTTTTTTTTTTCTTTGATCTTTTTTTGTCCTTGCTTTCTTTGGACCATGTTCTTATGATGGAAAATATTAATTAACTATCTCTTTCTCACTTCTTATCAGGAATAGTATCTGAGTCCAAAGAATATAATTGAGGCCGGTGTGAATCTCTGTGTAAGAGGGAGCAAGGAGACTTTAATAGCCAGTAAGTAAATCTGTGGTGCCCTCAAACTCCATGGAAGAGTGGGAAAAAGAAGCCATTGGTCATTGGAAAGTTAACTCAACAGTGAGTCTTGTTGACAGAGGACAAATTCTTTCTTCATTATGAATCTAGACTTTGATGTCTTCAAGAAAAAAACCATTAATGCAAGTCCTTGGGAGTAATAGTCACCTTGTATATGACCCAGGGACTGGCAGTATTGCTTCCCACCTAGTTGGAGTTCAGAAAGTTCTTGTCCAGCAAGAGCACATTAATGTTGATATGCAATATAGTCAGCCTTGCTGAGGTGATTTGTGCTGCCTTCCTTCTGTCTTGTAATCCATATTTGAGTCTATAGGGCTGGACCAGGGCAGATTGAGGGGGAAAGGTCCAAGGGATGAATCTCTTCCTATGCAAGGAACAGGAGCAGTGTGTTTCTTTTCCCTCCTAGGAGTAATGTGGGGTTGTAGGACTGAGTGTCTTGAAGAGGAGCTGTTTGGGGGAGAGTTAGGGGCAAAGCCTGGAATTTTCTGTTAGGAATGGAGCGGGGGGGCGGGGGGGCAATGAGGACTCCCTCCTAATGAAATCTTGGAGTGCTTTTCCTTTAGGAATGCAAGGGAAATTTCAAGTTAGCTGATATGAAATTAAAAAACACTCCTTGGAAGGAAAGTAATGACCAACTTAGACAGCATATTAAAAAGCAGAGACATTACTTTGTCAACAAAGGTCCGTCTAGTCAAGGCTATGGTTTTTCCAATAGTCATGTATGGATGTGAGAGTTGGATTATAAAGAAAGCTGAGCACAGAATTGACACTTTTGAACTGTGGTGTTGGAGAAGACCCTTGAGAGTCCTTTGGACTGCAAGGAGATCCAACCAGTCCATCCTAAAGGAAATCAGTCCTTAATGTTCATTGGAAGGACTGATGTTGAAGTTAAAACTCCAATATTTTGGCCACCTGATGTGAAGAGCTGACTCATTTGAAAAGACCCTGATGTTGGGAAAGATTGAAATCAGGAGGAGAAGGGGATGACAGAGGATGAGATGGTTAGATAGCATCACTGACTCAATGGACATGAATTTGTGTAAGCTCTGGGAGTTGGTGATGGACAGGGAGGCCTGGCGTGCTGTGGTTCATTGGGTCGCAAAGAGTCGGACACAACTGAGTGACTGAACGGAACTGAACCGATATGTTAATGCCTGCCTCTTCTATAATTCTCCTATATAAATAATTAAGTTCTATTCCAGCAGAGTCTGTTTAGTTGTGGAGGCTGAAAGAACAGAGTAGTGAGGGGGAAAGTGTTATTCTACCATATATATATATTTTTTTTGGCTGCACTGTGTCTTAGTTGTGGCATGTGGGATCTTCGATCTTTGTTGTGGCATACAGGATATTTATTTGTGGCATGAGAGCTTTTTGTTGTGGCATGGGGGAATCTAGTTCCCTGACCAGGCCATCTGCATTTGGGGCATGGAGTCTTAGCCACTGGATCTCAAGGGAAGTCCCTACAATATTCTTTTTAAGCACTCCAGTAGAGAAGGGGTATAAGCCTAGCAGGCAGACTATGGGTCTTAACTGGAGGCCTCAGCTCTTTGTCAAATTGACCTCTTCATACGATGTGCCAACTGGCTTTCCCACAATGAGAGACCCAAGAAAGACCAACACAAAAGTTAGCCTTTACGACCTAACCTTGAAGTGGCACGCCATCACTTCTGCCGTGGTCACATAGACCAACTCTGATACACTGTGGAAAAGCACCACAGAAGGGAGGACATACCATGAGACAAGGATCATGGGAGCCTAGCTTGGAATTTGGCTACTACTGATGAAATTCCTAAATGTATTTGATTATAAAACCTTTTTTTAAAATGGGAATTTCCTGGGACTATTGTTCTATGAAACACATTTTAGGAACTGCTTTTATAGTTTATAGGTAACGGAAGTCTATTGGAGTTTCTACAAGACTGTGGCATGAATCTATGTTTTGAAACATTGCTGGCAGAAACATGCTGAATGAATCTAAGGAAGAGTAAAGATTAAAGTTAGATTCCAGTTAGGCAATTTGGCAGTGCTGTGCATGAGAGGTGAGAGCAATGGGAAATGGAAATTGGGGATGGAAAGAGGAACCAAAGTGAGATACACTGCGGAGGCAGAAACAAGAGAACAATGTGATTATGAAGGAGAGAGGCATCAAAATGACTCTGATTTCTAGCTTTAAGTGATTAGGATCATGATGAGTCCAAGAGCCAACACTGGAAATACGGAGTGAGGATCAGGTTTGGGAGCAGTGTTGATGAATTTAGTTCTAGATATCTTGAAATTTTGTGCCAGTCAGGAGCCTATTTACATGAGCACATCAATGAATACGTTTTTGGCCACAAGCGACAAAAACCCCTACTCAAAATGGCTGAAATGATAAAGGCAATATTTCGCCCCCAAATTGGAAATCTAAAGGTGGGATTGGCTTTATGGTTGACTTAAAGTGTCCCCAGTTCCATTTTCCAGTGGTGGTTGCTTTGGCTCTTCTCTCTCCCCTATGTCAGCTTGTTCCTTGGGCTGATTTTTAAGAATGCTGCAACTATTCTGGCCTCACACCTGCAGGTGACTATCTTGGAGAACAAAGAGGTCATCTCACCTGTGGAGTGGTCTTTCCTCACTTGTCAGAGCCTAGATTGAATCTCATGCCCAGCATGATTCAATCCCTGAGGCCGGAGGAATGCTTTGTGTTCATTTAAACCAATTACTAGCTAGGTGGTTGGATAGGATTCTTAGACCAATGAAATCTACTGCTAGAACTAGGGTGTAATGGATGGAGGAGATAAAATCCACGAGAATGAGCCCCACGGACAACTGAAAATGTGATTCCAGAGCACAAAGCGAGGCAGATTTGGAAGTCATCTGCACTGATATTAATTTGAGGACTTGGGAGAATTTGAGATCACTTAGTGTTCTTGCCTGGAGAATCCCAGGGACAGGGGAGCCTGGTGGGCTGCTGTCTCTGGGGTGGCACAGAGTTGGACACGACTGAAGCGACTTAGCAGCAGCAGCAGCAGCAGAGTCGGAGAAGGTGATGGCACCCCACTCCAGTACTCTTGCCTGGAAAATCCCATGGACGGAGGAGCCTGGTAGGCTGCAGTCCATGGGGTTGCAAAGAGTCAGACATGACTTAGCGACTTCACTTTCACGCATCGGAGAAGGAAATGGGAACCCCCTCCAGTGTTCTTGCCTGGAGACTCCCAGGGATGGGGGAGCCTGGTGGGCTGCCGTCTATGGAGTTGCACAGAGTCGGACACGACAAGAACAAGAGAACGTTGAGGAGCATTTGCATTAAAGGGTCAATGCCGAGTGATGGGAACCAACAAAAAAAAAAAGTAAGGCATGCGCAGAGAGGCCAGTATTTGTGGAACCAGGGCAGTAACGGCTTCTCTGTAACCATGAGAGAGGCAAAAGAGTTTACTTTCCATTTGTTTTTTCTTACCTCTCCAACTAAGTACAGTTCATAGGCAAATGCCGTGTCATTTATGGCACGGTATCATCAGTTCAATGGCCATGAATTTGAGCAAGCTCCAGGAGATGGTGAAGGATAGGGAAGCCCGGCATGCTGCAGTCCATGGGGTGGCAAAGAGTCGGAAACAACTGAGTGACCGAACAACGGCATGTCATTTATTACCGTTCCTTTTTTCCTCTCAATCAGAATGTCCCTCAAAGTGAGTCTCATATGTATATATATATACACACATATATATATGACAAATGCTTGGTAGTTATCTGTTGATTGTTTTTTGTTGTTGCTGTTATTTTTTTTTTATTATGGTGGGAAATTTGGCTAAGAAAGCACATTATATGAATACATAGGAAAAAGTGCAACCAAAACAAGCAAGAACATTTGAGGAACTCTGGATCTTATTTAGACTCAAACATTGGTGTCATATTTAAAAGAAAAATTTTCAAACTAAAAATTATTTCTGTGCTAGTGAAACCACTAGGAAGCATCTCCTGAGTACACTGTTGTCTTCAGAAACATTGTTCGAAACATATTTACCAAAAATATGACAAGATTGTTTAAAATGTAAAATTTTGCATTTCAAAAAAGTCTATGTTACATAATGTCAATTTAGTGGTTCTTTTGTTGCTTTTCTCCTCAGAATATGAGTTTAAATGTGTATATTTTGCATATAAGTAAGATAAGGGCAAAGAACCACCTCTTTATCAGACAGACATTATCTAATTGTAGCATGCAATGCCTTCTGAAAACTTGTGTAGGCAGAGTTTATTTTACTTTATTGAAAGGAATTAGCATCTAATAAAATCCCAGCACACTAGGAAGCATCAGGAATCATCCTGGAAGTCAATTAGCCTTTTAATTGATTGACTCTTTAAGATTCTAGCATTTACGCCATGCGCAGTTTACAGTTAACGGTGGATAATGATGATAGAGAAACTGTTATACACGTAGAAATGTAATCGACACCATGACACATAAATTATGTACACCTCATAGAAAAAAAAGAGGTAGAATAAATTCTTTATGATGAATTTTTCATTTCAAGTAATCATTTTTGAGTGATTAAAGTCTAGTAAGTTGCTTTATTTTCAGAAATTTTTTCCAGTGTTGCTCCTAACCACTCTGCACTGGTCATGAAACAATGGACTGGGGAGATGAGAGTTTTAGAGAAAAGAGATCAGAAGTTCTGGCTCTGAAGTCAGAAAGTTGAAATGCCATTTTTTTCCCCCTCGATTTCCTCATCTGTAAAAAAAGTAATAATGTTATCTGTTGCATTATTGTGAGAATTACACACAGCATGAGGGCTGGCAAATAAAAAATGCTCAGCAATTGCCAGCGAGCGACTGACTGATAGGTTTTATTTTAGACGGTCCCCAATGACTTATCTACTCTGCAAGTAATTGGTAGACAGAGTCATCTATGATTTAATGGCAGTTACTGCTTGTATGATTTCCAGTATTTGGGTGGAGAACTGTTTATCAAAGCCAAGGACTCTGTGTTCTGTTTCTGTGTCATGTTTATTCAGTCATTAAGTAACCTCGGTGTCTGTCTTTGGCCCTCTATTACTCAGTATCTATGATTTAACTGTTGAAAATGATATCTGAACCCAAATTATGTTTCTAAGTCAGGTCAGTCTTTCCATAGAGAAAGCAGGCCTCCACCCAAATAAATCATTCTGCTCAGAAAACTGCATCCTAGATTTTGTCCCTGGTTCAAATTAAAATATATTGATTTTTATATGTTTAGAGTAAGACTTCTTCATTTCTCACACTGTGTTTTCAAATTCTTGCCCAAATATAATCTCTTTTTCATTCTTACCATCTGGAGCTAGGTGATCTTATGCTGTCTCAAAACTTTTGCCTTAGCCCTAGACAACTTACATTAGAGAACTGAAAATTCTGTGGGAGGTATCTGTTTCCATCTTCTTCTCATTTCAGTTCATATTGGATGCTACAGAGTATTGGGCTGGCCATAAAGATCATTCAGGTTTTTCCATAAAAGCATACTGAAAACTCAAAAAAAACTTTTTGGCCAACCTATTATTTCATCAGACATGCCAATTTATTCATGACTATCTCTCCTTAAACTTCCCTGGAGTCTCATTTAATTAAATTAATTTATTTGGCCACACCAGGAATTGAACCTGGGCCCTCGGCAGTGAAAGCATGGAGTCCTAACTACCAGGGAATTCCCATCAGAGTCTCATTTTAGACATGAACCATGGTGCCCTTAGCTCGGAGTTAGGAGAGAATGTAGGATTGAATATTTTAAATATTAAATCATTTGATGAAATCTGACCGTACTTTTGGCCAACCATGCCGTGATATCATAGCAGCTGAAAGTTTAGCCAAGTATTTTAATTTTAAATAGGCTTCTGTGTTGAAGATGGTTCTAACTGGAATTGGAGCAGCCAGTGTTGACTCTCCTCTTACGCAGTAGGGGAGCTGGTGTCAAAATATTCTGCTTATTATTTTTTCTCCTAATTAGGTAATATTACCTCCTTTCATCATTTTTTCTTATCTTTTAAACAGAGCCCCCGATGATAGCCTAACCTTATGACCTTATTGTCTTAGAATAATTTATTTAATGTGCAATAGCTATATGTGCACTAACAGTAGTAGTTTATAGAGTTTTACTGCTAAAAAGGATCCGAAGGACTCTAAATGACAATGCTTATAAATTTACAGTTTACTATAGGAAAAGACTATATCCATGGTATTAAAGTAGGATTGTTATTGTTCAGTCTCTCAGTTGTGACTGACTCTTTGTGACCCCATGGACCGCAGTATGTCAGGCTTCCCTGTCCTTTGTTATCTCTCAGAGTTTGCTCAAATTCGTTGTGTTGATGATACCATCCAACCATTTTATCCACTGTTGCCTCCTTATCCTCCTGCCCTCAATCTTTCCCAGCCTCAGGGTCTTTTCCAGTGAGTTGACTCTTCCCATCAGATGGCCAAAGTATTGGAGCTTCAGCATCAGTCCTTCCGATGAGTATTCAGGTTTGATTTCCTTTAGGATTGACTGGTCTGATCTTGCAGTCCAAGGGAATCTCAAGAGTCTTCTCCAGCACCACAGTTCAAAAGAAAGTAAGGATTGCATCCCTGCAAAGGCTGTTTCACTGTAAGGGGTCCAGAGAGGCCAGGTGGGGCTGCTTTGTTCACCCTCTATAAGAGCTGAGGTCAGATGCAGATACAGACTACTTTGAATGCAGAAAGCTCCAAACGGAATCTTAGGCAGAGTCTTTTATATTTGCTGGTCACATAGACATACTCCTGCTAAATAACCAGTCTCAATGACAGAGCTGAGTCCAGATGTAAAACACTGATCTCTTAATAATCAATGTTGCCAAAGTGGCACGAACCACAACAACCCTGAAACTCCTCCAACTTGTGGTTTCAAATCAACACTACCATCAGTATGTTTCATGACTTGACAAGGGTCAGTGCCATGCAAGAACCTCAGCAAAACGGTTCAGGTTGATTCCTGGCCTGTTGTAATTAACAGTCCCAGTAAGGTCTACCACCCCGATCTGTGTTTTAAGACCTTTCTACGACAAAACAATTATCCTTAATTTAACAGAGATTAACTTGCCTTACTATCAAAATGCACATTTAGGTTCTAAACATTTGCAGTCATCAGTGAGGAGTTGGTATAGATTTAAACAGAAACTAAACCATCCAATAATAAAAGCACAAAGTTTTTCATACTTTATACTGACTTTATAATTCATTTGCCTCTCTGATCTATACCTATCTGAACTTTAAGGTATATACCAGCTAAATGATTAAGAATCATAATCAATCTACCATTAATTAAGTCTACATCTTCCTTAGGTCAATTCTTCTCCATAGAAATAATGTCTTGTGAAAGAAAAATCAAAAGACATAGCCACATTGGTGTTTTTCTATGTGGCCATAGTTAGAGCTCCCCCTTTTTTCACTCATTTTGAGAATGTAGACTACTTCTGGAAGTTAATTTTTCATTCAGCTCACTTCTTGGCTCTTCAAAAGAGAAAAAAGTTTTGTCAGAGTCCTTCTCCCCAAAAGCATTGAAGTCCAAGTTGACAGAATATTATTCTTTTATTTTAAGCCTCATCAGAATTGTTGGTTTTTCCTTTTCATGAAACCCATATATTGGCTTCTTTCCTCTCATCAATAATTTCACCTTGCTTTCATTAATCATTAATTTTAATCCTAGTCTTTCCCCTATTAGATCCCTGTGGTTCAACCACTGAGCTTATCTGTATGACTGGTAGCAAGCTCATCTTGGCTGGACATGGCTGGACTTCCCCTTCATTCCATTCCTGATTGTATGAGGTCAGATTGGATAAGTAGAGAAAATGGGGCTCTCCTGTCCACGAGCAAAGAAACATTGTTACAGTTAACCCCAGCCTGTGGAAGTGGGAGAAAGGATAATATATCCCACTAATCTCTTTGGAATTCATTCTTGCATTAGGTTCAAAATAATAACAGTATCTTGTTTTGCATTATCAGCTTCTGGAGGATGTAGTTACACACCTAGTCTAGAGACTATGAATTTGGCATTTGTCATAGACCAAATTTTGTGTATCCCCTCAAATTAATATGTTAAACCCTACCTCCAGTGTGATGGTATTAGGAGGTGAGGTCTTTGGGAGGTAATTAGGATTAAATGAGATTATGAGGGCAGAGGGCTTCCCTGGTGGCTCAGATGGTAAAGAATCTGCCTGCAATGCAGGAGATGTGGGTTTGACACATGGCTTGAGAAGATCCCCTGGAGAAGGAAATGGTTACCCGCTCCAGTATTCTTTCAAAGGGTTCAGTCCATGGAGCCAAAAAGAGCTGGACACGACTGAGTGGCTGAGCACACTTTATAAGGGGGGAGCTCATGAGTGGGATTAATGCCCTTATAAGAGTCAGGAGGGAGCTTGCGGCTGCCTAATTTCTGCCTTGTAAGAGCAAAGCAGATGGCGGTTTGCAACCTAGTAGAGGGTCCTCACCAGAATCTAACCCTGCCAGCACCGTGATCTCCAACTTCCAGCCTCCAGGACTGTTGTTCATAAAGCATTCAGTCTATGACACTTCATTACAGCAGCCCAAACAAAGACAGCATTGAAAAAGAAAATTATGGAAGATTTGTAGTTAAATTCCTGCATCATTCTGCACTCTATTTTCCCTACTTCCACAGTAAAAACAATGTATCTAAGGGAGACATGACTTCAGTCACCTTCCTGTTAAGTTGCAAACTACAAGCTATAGGTTCGAGGACCAGTCCTTTAATCCTTCAATCTGTCATCACCCCTACACCTTTTTAAGCAGTTGTGTTTAGTTTCAATTGTCTATTAATCTACTACTTTGAGTGTGATAAGGAATATGATAAATCTAGTCCATTGAATGTGGTATTTCTTTGCCTATTTTAGTACCATGTGGGCAGAGAAGTGAGGGTCTTGATCCAAGGAAATGTAACTAGGAAGGCCAAATTGGTACAATATTTTTGTTCTAAATTTTTGACAGTATTCAAAGCATTGGCTTCAGTCACTGGGTATGCAAAGCCAAACCCAAAATATGAGTCAAGTTTTGTTAATATCCATCTAAGCTCCCCCCAGTCAATAGATAAAGAGTCAGTATTATCTACTAGCCAGCTATGAGTTGGATCTTTTCTCCTGGGAATACTTCCCAGGGCTATTTGCAAATACTGCTTTTTTGATGGCAAACGGAATATTTATTATTAATGGTTTAAGCTTCAGTAAGGGCCACTGGTAAATTTGTCAATTGATCCATTGATGTGTGATTTGAATTCCTCCATGAAGACTCATTTCATGTACCCAGGCTGCCAATTCAAGTGGTCAAACTAAATCATCAACTTAGTTGATTCGTTGATTCTTTGCATAAGGCTTCTTTGGTGAGCATCAACATGTACTACTTTGGTTTGCTCTTAGAACTTACATAAAGATTTTCAAAGAGCAGTATCCTTTTTATCACCCAGTCATTCATGGTCCACTTGCCAGGTTAATTTGCAAATCCACTGGTCGAGAGTCAGTATATACTCAAAACGTAGGGTGTGTACTTGTATCTAATTCTTCTATCATTGCCAGGAATACATCCTATAATTTAGCCCCCTGGACCAAGTTGTTTTTATCTTCCTTCATGAGAATTTTATCTGTTAGACAGCAGGCCACACTTTCCATACTGAGCCATGACCCTCAATTCTGGAACTGCTAGAATCATAACTTCAAAAAGCAAATACAATTTACATCTTGGAGATCTTTCAGAAGTCAAAGCAAACTAAAACTATGACCATTAAAGTTCAGATCATGAGATGACAGATAATTCTGGTAGATATTAATTATGAATGATAGTTTAGAAATTAAATGATGTACAAATTTGCATAGATATATTTCCCAATCAGAGCTTATAATTATTAAAAAGATGAGAAAATAGTCTTTTCAACAAGTGGTACTTAGACAACTGGGTCTCCACATGCAAAAGAATTAACTTGGACCCTTAACTCACACCATAAAAAATTAATTTGAAATGGATCATAAAACTAAGAGCTAAAAAGATATAAAACTCATAGAAAAAATATAGGGGCAAATCTTCATGACCTCAAGTTAGGCAATAGTTTATTAAGTGCGGCACCAAAAGCAAAAAAAAAAAAAAAAAAAAAAGATAAACTGGACTTCAACAAAATTTAGAAACTTCATGCTTCAAAGGACACTAACAAGAAAATGAAAAAGACAACCCACTAAATAAGAGAAAATGTTTGCAAATCATATATCTGATAAAGGATATTTTATCCAAGGTACACAAAGAACACTTACAACACAACAATAAAAATACAATTTGATTTAGAAGCATGTGAAAAATATAAGTAGATATTTTTCCAAAGAAGAGATGCAAATAGCTAATAAGCACATGCAAATATGTCACACATAACCAGTCATTAGGGAAATGCAAATCAAAATCACTTTGAGATACCACTTCATATTTAACAAGGAGACTTAAAAAAAAAAAAAAGGACAGTAACAAGTGTCAGCGAGAATGCAGAGAAATTGGAATACTCATACATTACCAGCAGGATGTAAAATGGTATAGCCACTTTGGAAAACAATTTGACAGTTAATCAGAATGTTGAATTTAGAGTTATCATATGCCCTAGGAATTCTCCTGCTGGCTTCCCTAGTGGCTCAGACTGTAAAGAATCTGCCTGCAATGCTGGAGGCCCGGGTTTGATCCCTGTGTCAGGAAGATCCCTTGGAAAAAGGAATGACTACCCACTCCATTTGTCTTGACTGGAGAATCCCATGGACAGAGTAGCCTGGCGGGCTACAGTCCAAGGGGTCACAAAAAGTCAGACACAACTGAATTGCTGAATTGGACACTTTCACAGCAATTCTGCTACTAGATCAGAATAGGCAAATCCACAGAAATAGAATGTATATTAGTGGTTGCCAGGGAATGGAAGGAGGTAAATGGGAAGTGACTGTTAATGGCTATGGGGGTTCTTTCTGGAATGATGAAAATATTTTGAAAGTAGATAGCTGCACAAATCTATGATTATACTAAAACCCACTAAATTGTACACTTGAAAGGGTGAATTTTGTGCTGTGTGAATTATATATCAATAAAGCTATTAAACAAACTATTAAAAAGGAGCTCTTATAGAAAATAATAAATATTTGAAGGTTTAAATTTCATGTTTGGGGACTTCCCTGGCAATCCAGTGGTTAAACTCAGCACTTCCATTACAGGGAACTAAGATCCCACAGGCCAAGTGGTACAGCCAAAACAAAAACAAAACTTCATGTTTATATCTCCTGAAAGCTGCTTCTTTAACATATTTAGACTTACTTTACCAAAGAGAATATTACAGATGGCACATGAGCACATGGAAAGATGCTCAACATCATTAGCTACTAGGGAAGTGCAAGTCAATGCCACGATGAGATAACACTCCACACCTATTAGAATGCCTAAAACTAAAAAGACTGACCATGACAATTTTTGGTAAGAATATGGAGGAATTAATCCTCGTATACTGCTGTAAGAATGTAAAGTGAAACTTTGGAAGTTTGGCATTTTCTTAAAAGTTAAATACACACCTTCCATAAGACCCAACTATTCCACTTATAGGTGTTTACTCAAGAAACATGAAAGCATATACTAATGCAAGGGCTTATACACAAATGTTCCTAGTATAACAGCCCAAAGTGGAAACCCAAATGTGCATGGATAAATTATGGTATATCCATAAAATGGAATGCTACACAGCAATAAAAAGGAGTTAAGTCTTGATACGTAAAACAACAGGGATATGCATACTGGGTAAAGGAAGCTAGACCAAAAAGGAGTACATATTATATGGATTAATTTATCTAAAAGTCTAGAAAATATAAAATAATCTGCAGTTACAGAAACTAAGATAAGTGATTGTCTGGGAAGGAAGGACTGGGATGAAGAGAAGGGAGAGATTATAAAAGCAACACTTTGGTGTTCTACATAAATTAGTTTTCTTCATTGTGGTGATAATTTGATGTATATGCATGTTAATTCTCATCAAGTTGTAATCTTCAAACATATGCAGTTTATTTTAATTTACTTTTATCTCACTAAGGTTTTTAAAAAAATCTTTGATCTTTTGCACAGATATAGAAACTTCTTAATGGAAATTGGTATAGTTTTAGTGAGCCTCATCATATAACAGATTTATTTATGAAAACTTGTAGTAAGCTAAATACAGATAAATAAAGTAACATTTTTAAGCATCAAGGAAGCTCTTTATTCAGATAATTCTTTTTTTGCAAATAAGAAAAATTTGAGCACAAAATGATGATATGTGTGTATATTTCTGAGATTTTATACATGCATATATTCCTCTCTTTTTTTTCGGCCATGCAACTTGCAGGGTTTTAGTTTCCCAACCAGGGATTGAGCCCAAGCGATAGCAGTGACAGCTTCAAATCTTAACCTCTGGACTACCAACCAGGGAGCTCCTTTACACAAGCATAGATTCTTGCAACCACTACCACAGACAGGCTACAAAACAACTAACACCTGAAAGAATTCAACCTGCTGCTCTTTGTATTTAGATCATTTTCTAAACCTCATCTTGGCTACCACTGACCTGATGCATTCTAGGAATCAGTGAACTAAAATGGACTGGAATGGGTGAATTTAACTCAGATGACCATTAAATCTACTACTGTGGGCAGGAATCCCTCAGAAGAAATGGAGTAGCCATCATGGTCAACAAAAGAGTCCAAAATGCAGTACTTGGATGCAATCTCAAAAATGACAGAATGATCTCTGTTCGTTTCCAAGGCAAACCATTCAGTATCACAGTAATCCAAGCCTATGCCCCAACCAGTAACACTGAAGAAGCTGAAGTTGAACGGTTCTATGAAGACCTACAAGACCTTTTAGAACTAACACCCAAAAAAGATGTCCTTTTCATTATAGGGGACTGGAATGCAAAGGTAGGAAGTCAAGAAACACCTGGATTGACAGGCAAATTTGGCCTTGGAATATGGAATGAAGCAGGGCAAAGGGTAATAGAGTTTTGCCAAGAGAATGCACTCGTCATAGCAAACACCCTCTTCCAACAACACAAGAGAAGACTCTACACATGGACATCACCAGATGGTCAACACCGAAATCAGATTGATTATACTCTTTGCAGCCAAAGATGGAGAAGCTCTATACAGTCAACAAAAAACAGACCGGGAGCTGACTGTGGCTCGGATCATGAACTCCTTATTACCAAATTCAGACTTAAATTGAAGAAAGTAGGGAAAACCACTAGACCATTCAGGTATGACCTAAATCAAATCCCTTATGCTTACACAGTGGAAGTGAGAAATCGATTTAAGGGACTAGATCTGATAGAGTGCCTGATGAACTATGGAATGAGGTTTGTGACATTGTATAGGAGACAGGGATCAAGACCATCCCCATGGAAAAGAAATGCAAAAAAGCAAAATGGCTGTCTGGGGAGGCCTTACAAATAGCTGTGAAAAGAAGAGAGGCGAAAAGCAAAGGAGAAAAGGAAAAATATTCCCATTTGAATGCAGAGTTCCAAAGAATAGCAAGAAGAGATAAGAAAGCCTTCCTCAGCAATCATTGCAAAGAAATAGAGGAAAACAACAGAATGGGGAAAACTAGAGATCTCTTCAAGAAAATTAGAGATAGCAAGGGAATATTTCATGCAAAGATGGGCTCGATAAAGGACAGAAATGGTATGGACCTAACAGAAGCAGAAGATATCAAGAAGAGGTGGCAAGAATACACAGAAGAACTGTACAAAAAAGATCTTCATGACCAAGATAATCATGATGGTGTGATCACTCACTAGAGCCAGACATCCTGGAAAGTGAAGTCAAGTGGACCTTAGAAAGCATCACTACGAACAAAGCTAGTGGAGGTGATGGAATTCCAGTTGAGCTATTTCAAATACTGAAAGATGCTGCTGTGAAAGTGCTGCACTCAATATGCCAACAAATTTGGAAAACTCAGCAGTGGCCACAGGACTGGAAAAGGTCAGTTTTCATTCCAATCCAAAGAAAGCTAATGCCAAAGAATGCTCAAACTACTGCACAATTGCACTCATCTCACATGCTAGTAAAGTAATGCTCAAAATTCTCCAAGCCAGGCTTCAGTAATATGTGAACCGTGAAATTCCAGATGTTCAAGCTGGTTTTAGAAAAGGCAGAGGAACCAGAGATCAAATTGCCAACATCTGCTGGATCATGGAAAAAGCAAGAGAGTTCCAGAAAAACATCTATTTCTGCTTTATTGACTATGCCAAAGCCTTTGACTGTGTGGATCACAATAAACTGTGGAAAATTCTGAAAGAGATGGGAATACCAGACCACCTGACCTGCCTCTTGAGAAACCTATATGCAGGTCAGGAAGCAACAGTTAGAACTGGACATGCAACAACAGACTGGTTCCAAACAGGAAAAGGAGTACATCAAGGCTGTATATTGTCACCCTGCTTATTTAACTTCTATGCAGAGTACATCATGAGAAACACTGGGCTGGAAGAGGCACAAGCTAGAATCAAGGTTGCCGGGAGAAATAGCAGTAACCTCAGATACGCAGATGACACCACCCTTATGGCAGAAAGTGAAGAGGAGCTAAAAAGCCTCTTGATGAAAGTGAGAGGAGGGTGAAAAAGTTGGCTTAAAGCTCAACATTCAGAAAATGAAGATCATGGCATCTGGTCCCATCACTTCATGGGAAATAGATGGGGAAACAGTGGAAAGAGTGTCAGCCTTTATTTTGGGGGGGCTCCAAAATCACTGCAGATGGTGATTACAGCCATGAAATTAAAAGATGCTTACTCCTTGGAAGGAAAGTTATAACCAACCTAGATAGCATATTAGACTTTGCCAACAAAGGTCTATCTAGTCAAGGCTGTGGTTTTACCAGTGGTCATGTATGGATGTGAGAGTTGGAGTGTGAAGAAAGCTGAGCGCCTAAAAATTGATGCTTTTGAACTGTGGTGTTGGAGAAGACTCTTGAGAGTCCCTTGGACTGCAAGGATATCCAACCAATTCGTCCTAAAGGAGATCAGTCCTGAGTCTTCATTGGAAGGACTGATGCTGTGGCTGAAACTCCAATACTTTGGCCACCTTATACGAAGAGTTGACTCATTGGAAAATACCCTGATGCTGGGACGGATTGGGGACAGGAGAAGGGGACGACAAGATGAGATGGCTGGATGGCATCACCGACTCCATGCACATGTGTTTGGGTGAACTCCGGGCATTGGTGATGGACAGGGAGGCCTGGCGTGCTGCGATTCATAGGCTCACAGTCAGACATGACTTAGCAACTGAACTGAACTGAATGGTGTAAATATTCTGAATGTGTTAGTTTCAAAGTATCAATGTGACATCACTGAACTTGGAAAGAAATGGGCACAATTTGCTCTTACAGGGAAGGAGCAAGTATGAGTTGGTTCCAGCAGAACACTAATTATTGTTAATATAAGTTTAACAGGCACACATGGAAAGAATAGTGGATATAAAATCAGAAATACAGTGTTGCAACGCTTAACTTCTGAAAGACCATAAAGAACTTCTCAAACTTCTGATTCAGTTACTGATCTGTAGACCTAGTATAATATGTGTCTGTGCTCAGTTGTGCGCAACTCTTTTGCAACCCCATGGACTATAGCCCACCAGGCTTCTCGACCCAAGGATTGAACCTGCATCTTCTGTGTCTCCTGCATTGGCAGGTGGATTCTTTACACGGAGCCACCTGAGAAGCCCCTAGTGTAATATACTGAAGTCTTAATTACTAGGATGACCAACAATGAGCTTTTCATGGAGAAGTGAAAAGCATGGTTAAATACATTTAAAAATACCATTTATGATATGAAAAACGTCCAGCAAGAAACATGTTTTTGAATAAATACAAGTTATGGATCAATTTTGACAAAATTAAAGAGAAAACTATAATAAACAATCATAATGACCCAGTTTTTAAAGCCACTGGGGATTCCTTGGTGGCTCAATGGTAAAGAATCTGCCAGCCAATGCAGGAGACATGGGTTCAATCACTGATGCTGGAAAATCCCACATGCCTCAGAGCAACTAACCCTGTGGGCCACAACTACTGAGCCTGTGCTCTGCAGCCCAGGAGTCACAGTTACTGAGTCCACACGCCGCAACTACAGAAGCCTGCACAACCTAGAGCCCATGCCACTGCAATAAGAAACCCACGCACTACAACAAAGAGTAGCCCCCACCCACCACAACTAGAGAAAGCCTGCACAAAGAAATGAAGACCTTGTTCAGTTGCTCAGTCGTGTCCAGCTCTTTGTCACCCCATGGACTACAGCATGTCAGATTCCCCTGTCCTTCACCACCTCCCGGAGCTTGCTCAGATTCATGTTCATTGAGTCAGTGATGTTATCCAACCATCTTGTCCTCTGTTGTCCCCTTCTCCTCCTGCCCTTAATCTTTCCCAGCTTCAGGGTCTTTTTTAATAACTCAGCTCTTTGCATTAGGTAGCCAAAGTACTGGAGCTTCAGCTTCAGCATCAGTCCTTCTAAAGAATATTCAGGACTGATTTCCTTTAGGATTGACTGGTTTGATCTTGCAGTCCAAGAGACTCCCAAGAGTCTTCTCCATCACCACAGCTCAAAAGCATCAATTCTTCAGCGTTCAGCCTTCATTACGGTCCAACTTTCATATCCATACGTGACTACTGGAAAAACCATAGCTTTGACTACACAGCCCTTTGTTGGCAAAGTAACGCAGCCAAAAATAAATAATTTTTTAAAGATACATTAAATGTTAAGAAAATCACAAATAATTAAAGAATTTTAACTCCTCAGATTTATTTGGATTTTTAAACTGAATTAAAATTTATGAAACTATTGTACTTAGCTGATCCTTGAAATACTTGAAACCAGTTACAATAAACTTCATAGGTAGCAATTTTTCTATTAGAATATTTTTAAGTTACTATGGAAACAAGTTGTCCTATTGTTACACTTTAGGCCACTTCTCAGTCTTATACTAGCTAACTCAGCTCTCCTTTTCTTCCTTTCTGCATTCCCCAGAAACTCATTCAGCTGTAAATTTCTCTTTAAAGACTTTCCTCTGTTTAAGCTTATTGAATGGAAAGGGGAATGAGGGAATCTTTGGAAATATTTTATATCTTGATCTAGGTGGTGGTCACATGGGTATTTACGTATGTAAAAATTCAAGCTGTGTACTTAAGATTTTTAACGTGGGTTCCCAGTTGTCTCAGAACCAGCATAGCACTGCACACCATGATTTGCTCATAGAAGGCTCTCAGTTTAACTGAACTGAACCAAGATTGCAGCAGCAGAACTTGACCTTTTACAAGCGCCTGATACGTGTTTGTTTTCCTTGTTGACAATGATGACTATTTGTGGACTGTGAACCTTCTTCCTGGTCCAAGAAACATTTGCCCGGAAGTCAGTTACATAATGATTAACTAAAACTACAGTTATTCCAAATTAGTACTTTCTCTTTCTGTCCTTGAGATTTTTAACTCATAATGGAAGATTTGGGCAGGAAATGGAACATGTTTTCTTTCTACAGTGGGTGGTGTTCATGATCTTGGTTTTACCATCAAAATATTGGTTGTACATAACGGTGCCATGATGTCTATCATTTCCTTTCCATCCTTTCTCTGCTTTAAATGAATTTTTCTGCACCTCCTACTCTAAGAGTTTGCTCACACATGTTATTCCCTTGTCAGCCCCCAGCCAGTTGGACCAGAAATAAACTAAGCTGGGCCAATTGGCTTTTCTCTCCCTAAAATTTGGAATTGAGATTTAGAAATCCCAGAACTCTCTTTCACTGCTTGAACTGGAGATAATATACAGCTGGTATGGGTATGCGTCATATGTACACATGTGTATATATGTGGTCATAGGCCGTTGTCTTGGGCTCTGCTATATCATGCAGTACCACTTAACTCTTGGGGATCTTTTTATCATTCCAAATCGTAGAAATACAGAGTGCCTCACTATTTAGCTGACACCTCCCTCTTTCAGTTTTACCTACTCTCTCAAGTCTCTTTTTCTGTTTCCTAGCAGCATCAGGAGAATGGCTTGGCAACTTTTGGTCCAGAGGTTATCCTTAATTCTCAGCTCATTGAAGCTGACAATAGTTCAGAGGGTTCAGGCACCCCTACTTAGTAGTGATTTTTTTAATTAAAAAATAATTTAAAAAATTAATTTTAAAATAATTTGATTTAATTAAGTCAAAGACATAAATAGATGGAGATATATTCCATGTTTCTGAGAATTTGTGAAAATGACTATACTACCAAATGAAATCTACAGATTCAATCCCAATCAAATTACCAATGGCATTTTTCACAGAACTAGAACAAAAATTTCACAGTTCATATGGAAACACAAAAGACCCAGAAGACCCAAAGCAGTATTGAGAAAGAAGAATAGAGCTGGAGGAATCAACCTTCCTGACTTCAGACTATACTACAAAGCTATAGTCATCAAGACAGTATGGTACTGGCACAAAAAAAGAAATATAGACCAACAGAACAAGATAAAGAACCCAGGGATAAACCCATGCACCCATGGGTACCTTATTTTTGACAAAGGAGGCAAGAATATACAATGGGGCAAAGACAGCCTCTTTAATAAATGGTGCTGGGAAAACTGGACAGCTACATGCAAAAGAAGGAAATTAGATCACCACCTAACACCATGCTGCTGCTGCTGCTAAGTTGCTTCAGTCATGTCCAACTCTGTGCGACCCCATAGATGGCAGCCCACCAGGCTCCCCTGTCCCTGGGATTCTCCAGGCAAGAACACTGGAGTGGGTTGCCAGTTCCTTCTCCAATGCATAAAAATGAAAAGTGAAAGTGAAGTCACTCAGTCTTGTCTGACTCTTCAAGACCCCATGGACCGCAGCCTACCAGGCTCCTCCATCCATGGGATTTTCCAGGCAAGAGTACTGGAGTGGGGTGCCATTGCCTAACACCATACACAAAGATAAACTCAAAATGGATTAAAGACCTAAATGTAAGACCAGAAACTATTAAACTCTTAAAGGAGAACATAGGCAGAACACTCGATGACATAATCAAAGCAAGTTCTATGACCCACCTCCTAGAGTAATGGAAATAAAAACAAAATAAACAAGTGGGACCTCATTAAACTTAAAAGCTTCTGCACAACAGAGGAAACTATAAACACGGTGAAAAGACAACCCTCAGAATGGAAGAAAATAATAGCAAGGGAAACAAGTGATAAATGATTAGTTTCCAAGATATACAAGCAGCTTATACAACTCAATACCAAAAAAAGCAAATAACCCAATCAAAAAGTGGGAAAGGGACCTGAAGAGACATTTCTCCAAAGAAGACATACAGATGGCTAACAGGCACATGAAAAGATGCTCAACATCACTCATTATCAGAGAAATGCCAATCAAAACTACAATGAGATACCACCTCACAGTTGTCATAATGAAAGTGAAAGTGAAGTCATGTCCGACTCTTCGCGACCCCATGGACTGTAGCCCACCAGGCTCCTCCTTCCATGGAATTTTCAGGCAAGAGTACTGGAGTAGGTTGCCATTTCCTTCTCCAGGGGATCTTCCTGACCCAGGGATCAAACCTAGGTCTCCTGCAGGCAGATGCTTTACCTTCTGAGCCACCAGGGAAGCCCAGTCAGAATGGCCACCATCAAAAAGTCTACAAACAATAAATGCTGGAGAGGGTGTGAAGAACAGGGAACACTCTTGCATTGTTGGTGAGAATGTAAACTGATAAAGCCACTATGGAAGATGAAAGCTTCTTTTATTCCTAGAAAGCTAGGAATAAAACCACCATATGACCTAGCAATCCCACTCCTAGACATATACCCTGAGGAAATCAAAACTGAAAAAGAAACATGTACCCCAATATTCACTGCAGCTCTATTTATAATAGCTAGAACACGGAAGCAACCTAGATGTCCATTGACAGATGAATGGATAAAGAAGTGGTGGTACGTATATGCAATGGAATACTACTCAGCCATACAAAGGAACACATTTGAACCTGTTCTAATGAGGTGGATGAAACTAGAGCCCATTATACACAGTGAAGTAAGTCAGAAAGAGGAATATAAATATCGTATACTGACACATATATACGGAATCTGAAGAAATGGCACTGATGAATTTATTTTCAGGATGGCAATGGAGAAACAGACATAGAGAACAGACCTATGGACAAAGTGAGAGGAGAAGAAGAAGGGGAGATGTATGGAGAGAGTAACATAGAAATTTACAATACCATGTGTAAAACAGATAGCCAATGAGAATTTGCTGTAAGACTCAGGGAACTCAAACAGGGAACTCTGTGACAGGCTGAAGGGTTGGGTGGGAAGGGAGATGGGAGGGAGGTCTGGGAGGAAGGGGACATGGGTATACCTATGGCTGATTCTTGTTGATGTATGACAGAAAACCACAAAATTCTGTAAAGCAATTATCCTTCAATTAAATTTTTTTTAATTTCTTTTTTTTCGGCCACATGCACAGCATGTGGGATCTTAGTTCCCCCACAATAGATTGAACTGATATCCCCTGCATTGGAAGCACAGAGTCTTAACCACTGGACCACCAGGGACGTCCTATTAATGACTCTTTTAATGACCCCTCAGTCATAGAGAAGGGAAACATTCCCTGCCTTCTCTCATAATGTAGCAAGAGAGAATAACTTCACCTTAGAACACTGCATTCCCCACAAAGGGCAACTTTCACTTATACTGTCTTCCCCTTCTGAGGAAGGGGATAATGGTGAGGGTAGCATTGATTTTCCTAACTGGTACCTCTTACTGGATCCAGTGGGGAAGGGATAGATTCCAAAAGCTGATGTTTTCTCAAACATGAGTGTGTTATCTTTAGCTGTATATCCTTAGCTCTGAGCTCAAAAACAGGATCTCACTTTACTTAGACTGAAAAATCCCTGATATAAACAATAATATGGGTTGGACTCCTTTCCAATGCTGTTTCATATAATTAGCAGTGTAAGTGCCTCACTTCTGGTAGTGACTCTCAAATATATATATAAGACAAATTTTACAAATTTCAGTATTGGTTGGACTTTTTAATAGTCTAGTTCATTACTTTTAACAAACCATTTTCACATATACTGTGCCACTTAATTGTCTGGGCTATCGCTGATCCACAATCCTATCCAAAGATTACACTGGAAAATTCCAGAGTACCCCGGATTCCTAGTTAACTTTCCAATTACCCTTCCTCCTCAAAGTGCACAGCCTCCTTTCCAGACCCACAAGAATTCTAGTCAGAGCTGATTCTAGATTAAAACCTGTTTTAGGAAAGAATACCTTTTCATCAATTTTATTCCCCCATTAATTTGGCAGGTAGATTGTTTCTAACAATTGCATTTGGAATCTGTCTCAGGATTTTTGTACCGTCTGCATATCTACCATTATTTGTCTTTGTTACAATATAAGAAAAAGCACATTTTAGAAGTTAAGGTGTATATATTGATAGTTGGTTTCTGCTACTGAGGGAAAGTTAAATAAGTAGCCCATGGAAGGGGCCCTGTGTAACTGACCCCTCCATGATTCTATTTCCTCCTCCTTTTAATTCTTACAACCTTGGCTAGTATGCCATTTGGATTGTGACAGAAACTAAAATAAAAGTCTGTGGATTTCCTCTTATAGATAATATAGTGGTTAGGAATAGGATGCTGCTGCTGCTAAGTCGCTTCAGTCATGTCCAACTCTGTGCAACCCCGTAGACAGCAGCCCACCAGACTCTGCCGTCCATGGGATTTTTTTCAGGCAAGAGTACTGGAGTGGGGTGCCATTGCCTTCTCCGAGGAATAGGATAGAAGCACTTAAAATCCTCCTGTATCTTGAAGATTTCCTTCAAAATTCACAATCCTAAACATCACATTGGGAGAAATAATATCCTGATCGCAGAAGATGATATATCTTTTAGATAAACTTTAGAGAAAGACTGAAATACATTTGTGATGGTTTAGGTGGAGATTGAGGGATAAAAATAGACATAGCATAATGAATTCCAGAACTCAATTATCTCCTTGTGTGTGTGTGTATAACATGCTCCAGAGGATGAAATAAGCAATATCTTCTAAAAAAAAAAGAAGTGTTTAGGGCACTTGGCAGTCATACAGAAGCTATCACAGCTGCTTTTCCACATTTATTATTAAACATTATCCCCAAGGTCAGAACTCAGTTTGCCTTTTATTTTCTTCACACTAAATATCTTTCTTTCTTCCCATAAAGTTTCTAATGTCTTCCTTATTTTCCCTCACTTGGTCCCTTCTTCAATTTTTATTACACAAATTCTTGAAAAATTATTCTATTACTTTCTTTAAAATGGTACAGAGAATATTGTCAATATATCAATTGTTATATAGCAAAAAATAAATATGTAGAATGTCTCACTTTGAAGTTTTAAATTATGAAAATGCTACTCACATTCTCTATCTTCAGGAAATAATAAGATATCAGTGAAATTGTAAACTCTTCAAAATATAGGAGTAATTTGATTTATTCCTATAAAAGTGAACATACTTTCTCAAGATCTATTTCTCCCAAATTTGTGTAAGTAACTTCAACTGGCTAACAGTGAGGGTTTTACCCCAAATAAAAAATGGCTTTAACTGACTCATTAACTTTCAAAAAACTTGAGAAGCATTGTTGACCCAAAATTAATTCCAAATAAATTGTTTAAATATAATAAATAATTGAAAAGTTAGAAGAAATTTGAACTAAATATTTATTAAATGTTTGGATCTGAATGTTCTTTGTAGCCCTCAGGATTTTCATATTCATAAATATGCCTCTAGAGCCAAAGACACAATAGGTATTCCACATATACCTGCTGAACTGAAGATAACCAGATAACCTTGTAGGCTTCAAAGTAAAAAAAAAAACAAAAACAAAAAACTGTCTCAAAGGAAAATAGGAAACAATTGACTAAATTTTTAAATTTTAATTTTAGTATATTAAAATTATAATTAATAAAATGAAAGATAGTGAACTGAAAGAATATTTGAAGCAAACAGGAGAGATGAAGAGTAGAAATAAATTTTAAAAAGCGTAGAAATCTTTATTAAAAAGCTATTCCATTTATAAGAGCATCAAAAAGAATAAAATATTTAGGAATAAACTTAACCAAGGAGGTGAAAAACTAATACACTGAAAACACTGATGAAAGAAATTAAATACACAAATAAATGGAAAGATATTCTGTGTTTACAGATTGGAAGATCTTATATTATTAAAATATCAATACTATCCAGTGATACTACAGATCAATGCAATCCCTTTCAAAATCTCAATGACGCTTTGTTTGCAGAAATAGAAAAATTTATCCTAAAACTCAGATGGAATCTCCAGAGACCCTGACTAGCCAAATGAATCTTAAAAGTGAAAAGAATAAAGTTGAAAGTCTCACATTTCCTGATTTCAAAACTTACAGTAGTCAAAATAATGTTGTACTGACATAAAGATGGATATATATACACAAATGTAATAGAATGGAGAACCTAGGGAAGAAACTCACATATATAATAAAATAACTTCTTGACATGGGTGCCAAGATCTTTCAATAGGGAAAGAATAGTTTTTTTAACAAATGCTGGGAAAAATGAATATCCAACGCAAAAGAGTGAAGTCCAACCCTTACCCTATATATATATACACTATATATAAAAATTAGCTGGAAATTGATTAAAGACTGAAATGTTATAGCTAAAAACTATAAAAAGATCTTTGAAGAAAACAGGTGAAAAGCTTCATGACTTTGGATTTGGCAATAATTTCTTGGATATGACACCAAAAACATAGGCAACAAAAGAAAAAATAAATTGTACTTCATAAAAATAAAAGATAAACAGAACTTCATCAAAACCAGAAACTTCTGTGTAAAGGACATTATCAAAGAGTGAAAAGGAAAGTCACAGAATGAGAGAAAATATCATAAATCATACACCTGATAATGGATTAATATGTAGAACATATAAAGAACTCCTACAACTTAACAACAACAAAAAAAACCCCACCCAATTAAAAAATGGGCAAAGGACTCTAGTAATCCATTCTCTGAAGAAGGTATACAAACTGATAACTAGAACATTAAAAGATACTCAACATCACTAATTATCAGGGAAATACAAATCAAAACTAAATTGCAACAGCAACTCACACCCATTAGGATGGCTAATATATAAGTGTTGGTGAGGATGTGGGGAAACTGAAATCCTCACGCATTCGCCGGAAAAGACCCTGTTGCTGGGAAAGATTAAAGGCAGGAGGAGAAGGGGACAACGGAGGATGAGAGGGCTGGATGGCATCACTGAGTCAATGGACATGAGTTTGGGCAAACTCTGGGAGATTGTGAAAGACAGGGAAGCCTGGCGTGCTGCAGTCCATGGGTCACAAAGAGTTGGACACGACTTAGCAACTGAACAACAACAACATCAGGCACTGTTGGTGGGAATGCAAAGTGATGCAGCCACTGTGAAACAGTTCCTCAAAAAATTAAACATAGAATCACCATATGACCCAGTAATTTCCCTTCTGGGTATATACCCAAAAGAATTGAAAGGAGGGACTTGAACTTTATTTGTACACCCATGTTCACAACAGTGTGATACACAGTAGCCAAAATATAGAAGCAAGCCAAGTTTTCATCAACAGCTGAAAGAATAAACAAAAATGGTATGTGTATATATACACACATAACATGGATGACCTTACATAATGCTAAGTGAAATATGTTAGTCATAAAAGGATAAATATTAAACAAGTCCACTTACTTGAAGTACTAAAAATAGTCAAATTTACAGAGATTGTGAGTAGAATGGTGGTTTCCATGGAATGGGACGAAGGGGCAATGGGGAGTTAAGAGTATAACAGGCACAGTTTTAATAGGTAAAGGAGAAAATGTTCACGAGATAGATGTTGGTAATAGTTGTACAAGATGGATATATTTAATACCACAGAATTGTACCCTTAAAAATGGTAAAAAAGGTAAATGTTAAGTTATATATATATTTAACCAATTAACAGCTGACTTGTGGCCACTCAGGTTCATATGTTGAAGCCCTAACCCTCACTGTGACTATGTGGAGATAGGATCTTTAAGGGTGTGTGTTTTATAATGTGTTAGTCACTCAGTTGTGTCTGACTCTTTGCGACCCCATGGACTGTAGCCTGCCAGGTTTCTCTGTCCATGGAATTCTCCAGGTGAGAATACCGGAGTGGATTGCTATTCCTTCCTCCAGGGAAACTTCCCAACCCAGGGATCAAACCGTGGTCTCCTTTCTCACAGGAATATTCTTTACGTTTGAGCTACAGGGGAAGTCTCCCTTTAAGTGGGTAAGTGAGGTTAAATGAGGTCATAAGGACAAGCCCTAATCCAATAGGAATAATGTCCTTATAAGAAGAGAAAGACACACCAGAACTGTCTCTGCCCAGAGTAAAGGCCATGTGAGAACAAAGCAAGATGGTCATCGGCAAGCCAGATCTTGATCTATCGGATTTCCTACCTCCAAAGCGTCAGGAATATAAATTTCTATTGTTTAAGACATCCAGTCTGTCCTATTCTGTTATGAGAGCCTGAGTGGACTAACATAACCACAGTTGTTGTTTTCTTTTTTTTTTAAGAAAAAAATCACTGATGATGTTTTGAACTGTAAAAATAATGCAAAAAATTCAAACCATACAAAGTGTAAAAAATCATAAGGGAGACTCTCATAACCCCCACCCCAGAATAACCAATGCCAATAGTTATAAGAATATCTATCAGAATACTTTATGAATACATGGGGCATATATATTTGAATTACAAACACTTTCTACTTCTAATGCAAAAATCAGAGTAGGTCTGGATCAGAAAAGGAAGATATCTTCAAGTTTGTTAATGCCTAAAACATAATTTTACTATTCATACATTCCATTACCATAGTACATTTAGATTATTTCTAGATTTTTTCCATCATAAAATGTTACTAACTTCCTTATAGTCATTTAAAATTATTTCCAGCCTCATATTTTTTAGATCCTAACATACAATGTCACGAACCTCATTCCATAGTTCATCAGGCACTCTATCTATCAGATCTAGGCCCTGAAATCTATTTCTCACTTCCACTGTATAATCATAGGGGATTTGATTTAGGTCATACCTGAATGGTCTAGTGGTTTTCCCTACTTTCTTCAATTTGAGTCTGAATTTGGTAATAAGGAGTTCATGATCTGAGCCACAGTCAGCTCCTGGTCTTGTTTTTGTTGACTGTATAGAGCTTCTCCATCTTTGGCTGCAAAGAGTATAATCAATCTGATTTTGGTGTTGACCATCTGGTGATGTCCATGTGTAGAGTCTTCTCTTGTGTTGTTGGAAGAGGGTGTTTGCTATGACCAATGCATCTCTTGGCAAAACTCTATTAGCCTTTGCCCTGCTTCATTCCGCATTCCAAGGCCAAATTTGCCTGTTACTCCAGGTGTTTCTTGACTTACTACTTTAGCATTCCAGTCCCCTATAATGAAAAGGACATCTTTTTTGGGTGTTAGTTCTAAAAGGTCTTGTAGGTCTTCATAAAACTGTTCAACTTCAGCTTCTTCAGTGTTACTGGTTGGGGCATAGACTTGGATTACTGTGATACTGAATGGTTTGCCTTGGAGACGAACAGAGATCATTCTGTCGTTTTTGAGATTGCATCCAAGTACTGCATTTTGGACTCTTGTTGACCATGATGGCTACTCCATTTCTTCTGAGGGATTCCTGCCCACAGAAGTAGATATAATGGCCATCTGAGTTAATTTCACCCATTCCAGTCCATTTTAGTTCGCTGATTCCTAGAATGTCAACGTTCACCCTTGCCATCTCTTGTTTGACCACTTCCAATTTGCCTTGATTCATGGACCTGACATTCCAGGTTCCTATGCAATATTGCTCTTTGCAGAATCAGATCTTGCTTCTATCACCAGTCACATCCACAACTGGGTATTGTTTTTGCTTTGGCTCCATCTCTTCATTCTTTCTGGGGTTATTTCTCCACTGATCTCCAGCAGCATATTGGGCACCTAATGACCTGGGGAGTTCCTCTTTTGGTATCCTATCATTTTGCCTTTTCACAGGGATCAAGACCATCCCCATGGAAAAGAAATGCAAAAAAGCAAAATGGCTGTCTGGGGAGGCCTTACAAATAGCTGTGAAAAGAAGAGAGGCAAAAAGGAAAGATATAGGCATCTGAATGGAGAGTTCCAAAGAATAGCAAGAAGAGATAAGAAAGCCTTCTTCAGCGATCAATGCAAAGAAATAGAGGAAAACAACAGAATGGGAAAGACTAGAGATCTCTTCAAGAAAATTGGAGATACCAAGGGAACATTTCATGCAAAGATGGGCTTGATAAAGGACAGAAATGGTAGGGACCTAACAGAAGCAGAAGATATTAAGAAGAGGTGGCAAGAATACATGGAAGAACTGTACAAAAAAGATCTTCATGACCCAGATAATCATGATGATGTGATCACTAATCTAGAGCCAGACATCTTGGAAAGTGAAGTCAAGTGGGCCTTAGAAAGCATCACTATGAACAAAGCTAGTGGAGGTGATGGAATTCCACTTGAGCTGTTTCAAATCCTGGAAGATGATGCTGTGAAAATGCTGCACTCAATATGCCAGCAAATTTGGAAAACTCAGCAGTGGCCACAGGACTGGAAAAGGTCAGTTTTCATTCCAATCCCAAAGAAAGGCAATGCAAAAGAATGCTCAAACTACCGCACAATTGCACTCATCTCACATGCTAGTAAAGTAATGCTCAAAATTCTCCAAGCCAGGCTTCAGCAATACGTGAACTGTGAACTCAGTGATGTTCAAGCTGGTTTTAGAAAAGGCAGAGGAACCAGAGATCAAATTGCCAACATCTGCTGGATCATGGAAAAAGCAAGAGAGTTCCAGAAAAACATCTATTTCTGCTTTATTGACTATGCCAAAGCCTTTGACTGTGTGCATCACAATAAACTGTGGAAAATTCTGAAAGAGATGGGAATACCAGAGCACCTAACCTGCCTCCTGAGAAATCTGTATGCAGGTCAGGAAGCAACAGTTAGAACTGGACATGGAACAACACACTGGTTCCAAATAGGAAAAGGAGTACGTCAAGGCTGTATATTGTCATCCTGCTTATTTAACTTCTATGCAGAGTACATCATGAGAAATGCTGGACTGGAAGAAACACAAGCTGGAATCAAGATTGCCGGGAGAAATATCAATAACCTCAGATATGCAGATGCAACACCCTTATGGCAGAAAGTGAAGAGGAACTAAAAAGCCCCTTGATAAAAGTGAAAGAGAAGAGCAACAAAGTTGGCTTAAAGCTCAACATTCAGAAAACGAAGATCATGGCATCCGGTATGGGAAATAGATGGAGAAGGAGTAGAGACAGTGTCAGACTTTATTTTTTTGGGCTCCAAAATCACTGCAGATGGTGATTGCAGCCATGAAATTAAAAGACGCTTACTCCTTGGAAAAGTTATGACCAACCTAGATAGTATATTCAAAAGCAGAGACATTACTTTGCCAACTAAGGTCCGTCTAGTCAAAGCTATGGTTTTTCCTGTGGTCATGTATGGATGTGAGTTGGACCGTGAAGAAGGCTGAGCGCCGAAGAATTGATGCTTTTGAACTGTGGTGTTGGAGAAGACTCTTGAGAGTCCCTTGGACTGCAAGGAGATCCAACCAGTCCATTCTGAAGGAGATCAACCCTGGGATTTCTTTGGAAGGAATGATGCTAAAGCTGAAGCTCCAGTACTTTGGCCACCTCATGTGAAGAGTTGACTCATTGGAAAAGACTCTGATCCTGGGAGGGACTGGGGGCAGGAGGAGAAGGGGACGACAGAGGATGAGATGGCTGGATGGCGTCACCGACTCGATGGACGTGAGTCTGAGTGAACTCCGGGAGATGGTGATGGACAGGGAGGCCTGGCGTGCTGCGATTCATGGGATCGCAGAGTCGGACACAACTGAGCAACTGAACTGAACTGAACATACAATCTAACATTATCCTTTCCATTACCATTGTTCATATAGGTTATTTCCCTCTTTTTTGCCCGTCATATTAATACAAATGTAATTCACGTCTTTATAACCTTACTCTTTTTAAAACTAATTCATTAGTTTTCCAGTAGTGAAAATTGGTCAATGGATGTGATACTTCTAGAGAACTTGATATATATCGCCAGCTGATTTCCAAAATGTACCTGCCAACTTACCGTCAGCAGTGCTAACAGTACCAATATTAGATAGTCGTATTTAAAAATATCTCCCTCTCTGCTAAAAAAAAAAAAACAAAAAACTACAAAACTCCCAAAGTATTTGTAGTTAAAAAAGGAAATCTTAACTTGCATTGTTACTACTGAGATTGAAGATTTTCAAATAACTATTAAGTCATTTGTATCTTTTTGTTTAACTCATACTCTTTACCTATACACATATTAGAGGCATTAATATCTTTCTTAGTGATTTGTATGAGTCCTTCATATATTACATTACCCTTTTATTTATCAACATTTATTCCAAATATTTCCCAGACTGTTTTGTCATTTAATTATATATGTCCATTCAACAAATATCTAATCATTATGTTCTAAGTACTGTGGTGGGAATTCTATGTTGTTTTTTAAATTACTTTATATGGAGAATTACACACATACTTTTTGACTCTTCCACTGCTTAGTTTTCAAAGGTTGAACTTAGGGCAAAAACCCATTTATGATCCTGTCTCACTGGTCAGGGCTGGTCCTTTCTATCTCTCATGAGATTGCAAGCAGACATTAAGCAAGGATGCAGTCATCTGATGCTAGACTGGGGATGCAGGATGAGCCCAGTCAAGGCAGTTCACTCACACACCTGGCAAACTGATGAGGCTGTTGGTGGAGGCTTGTTCCTCTCCACCTGGAGTCTTCAAATATAAGTCTGCTTGAGGTTAGTGGCATGGAACCTTGCTTCCTCCAGAGCAAGCAATCCAAGACAATGAGGTGGAAAGCTGCAATCAATGCCTTTATGACCTAGCCTTAGAAGTCACACATCTTCAGGTGTATTTTACAGGTCAGAGTAGTCCTTTTTCAAAAGGCTGAAGGAGTCTTATTTCCAGAGTTGAGAATCAGTAATCACTGGGGATTATCTTGAAAGCTAGCTATGAAAGATCCTAACATCTTGATTTTCCTGTAATTTACTTTATAAAGCAAATGCTGATAATTTTGTAATGTTCTGTACCATTACAATTTTGTAGTATACTGCTCTCAAACACAGTTGTACTTTCAAACCCATGTGCACATGGGTGCACTCAAGTATATGAGACTTTGTGTTCCACAGATTAAAGACCCTGTGTTACAGTCAGCCTCTGAACTTCATTAGGTCACATTAGAACTTCTGTGAACTTCATTAGATACCAGTTAAAACTCTCTGAATTTGAGTAAACAGAGTTCAAGATGCAAAGTTTAAGAAGCTCGACTTCTACCTAGTTGTAATGTTAATTAACTTGGAAACGCTTTGTTTTACCAGAAACCGTTCATTTTCTAGACATTTTTACCTGTGATCCCACTTTAATTAAAAGCTCTTGCCCTTAACGATTTACCCACCTTTCGCTAGAACACGATTTTCTAAGTCGACATGGCATTTTACAAATGTTGTATTTTAAAGTTACAGCAATTATTTCTACATAGGTTATTCTAAGAGAAGTCAAGGCACAAGTAAATTGGGCAAAATAAGCAGCCTGTCATCCCCAAACGACTGTCCTTGGGTCTTGCCTCCAGCTTAGGCCAGGTCACTCCCCCATGCCTGTTAGCTCACATGCTCTAGAGCTATGCTGTCCCATATGGTGACACCAGCCACACCCAGCACTTGAGCCTTGCTCTAAGTGTAAATTCACATCCACTTTTGAAGAGTTAGTATGAGGTAAACAGGAACATCTCATTAATAATTTTTACATTGACTGCATGTTGAAACTGTATTTTGGACGCATGCTTGCTAAGTTGCTTCAGTTGTGTCGGATTCTTTGGGACCCTATTGGCTGTAGCCCGCCAGGCTCCTCTGTCCCTGAGATTCTCCAGCCAAGGATATTGGAATGGGTTGCCATGCCCTCCTTCAGGGGACCTTCTGAACTCAGGGATCCAACCCGCCTCTCAAGTCTCCTACACTGGCACGTGGGTTCTTACCACTGAGCCACCTGGGAAGCCTCATAATATTTTGGATAAATTAGGTTAAATAAAGTATACTATTAACAAAAAAAAAGCAGCTCTCACAGATTATACTAATTCGCTGAAAGTGACTCAGCTAGTTGAGGTGATAAACCAGACACTGAGGTAGAAGTCCAGGTTAGGCGAAAAGGTCAACTCAGAATAAGGAAGGCAGTTTCTTAGAGCTAACTTTCACCTCTCCTGCACGATAGGCAAATAAGCACCTCTGTAAAATCTTTGGAACTCACACTTTTCATTTAACCACTAGTTTCGCTTTAATTAAAGCCTGTCCATTCATGGACCTAAGAAAACAAGAGTAGTCCGAAGTTTTCCCAAAGTGGGAAACTTCTCGGGCCCGTTGTTCAGTGGGGAGACTTAAGAAGGCCAGAATGAGAGAGAAGGAAGCATCACCTCGGTTTAGAGAGAAATGAGGTTCTCACACCATAAGTATCATCCTTATTTCAGTCCCGAAGGTCAAAGCAACAAAGGTTAGAGCTGACTGCCTAACAATAGCTTTCCTCTCCCAGTTCCCCATTATCGCTCTATCAGTCCTGCATTCCCGTAACACTCCTCTTGAACTGAATGTAGCCAGCTTTCCGAGCGCAGTCTGCCTCCGGGACAGGGGATCAATAACTGCCACGTCTGTCATACTTTTGTTTATATAAGACCAAATCTCGATCTCCAATTTTCACCTGGGCCTGAGTGATCCAAAACAATCTCTACAAGTCTCATCAGACACCACCTTGCGACCCCACCTACCACTACCCCGCTATTCTAAAGCCTCCAGCTGAGGAAAGCTATCAGTTTAGGCACCACTACCCCCGCTATTCTAAACACTCCAGCTGAGGAAAGCCATCAGCTTAGGCAAAGGGAGACACACTGTCCACGACACACGAAACAGAACCTACGCGGGCCACTTCAACAAACGCGGGGCCTCGCTCTCTCCATCACACAACGTTGCGCCCCACCCCTCCCAACCGGAACTGCAACTCCCGCGTTCCGTGCCCCCTCGAACCGCGTGACGCTCGCGGCCGCCCCGCCCCTCCGGACCCACTGGGCAGGCGCGGGGCGCGCGCATGCTCGGCAGGGCGGCTGCCTGGGTATTGAGCCGCTGCAATCTGTTGCGCCGCCGCCCGCGGGAGCCGGCAGATCCGGGTCTCGTGGCTTAGAGTGACGTGGTCAGTCGAATCAAAACAGAGGAGGGGAGGAAGCCGGCGGCCAGGAGCGGCGGCGGCAGCGGCTTTCCGAGCAGCCGCAGCGTTCCGGAAGCTCCAGGCGGTCTTTCTGCCGAGGCTTAGTCCGGACCCCCATCCTCCCCGCCCCGTCGGTTGTTGTCTGGGCGGGTGAGTGTCTCCCATTTCTCCCACCGCCGTTTGCCGGCCCACCTTCCCCTCGCCCCGATTTTTCCTGGGGGCTCTGGCGGGCTGCGGCGGCTGCGGCAGTGCGGGGCTGCTTCTCGGGCTCAAGGGGTCCCCGACCGGGCTGGCGACTCTGCATCGGGAGAAGCCCGCTGCTGTCGAGCCCGCGTCCTCCGGCGAAGAGCCTGAGATTTGGCTTTCTCTGCAGGAGACCAGAGTCGGGACTTGGCAGGGAAGTGGACGGTAGCCACGGGTGGTTTTATTTTTAGGGCAAGCAGTCAACTCGGGTGGAGGCGTATAATGGAGTAAAAAGAGTGAGTGAGTCGTAGCTGGAAGGAATCCCTCACAAACCTTGCAATCTTCACTAAATCATTTACCTCTGTTTCTCAGCCCTTGCCGGGTCTGATGTAGTCACCGGGATGCGTCCTTTGTTGTGATTGATGAGACTAGAAAGCTGCCATCCAGAAAGCGGGAGCTTTTAGCCCTTATTGTATTGTGAATTTAAAGGATTCCCTTTTTCTGTTTGTTCAGTACGTGGAACCAGAGCTGACAGTAAAGAGGTGGTCCCCTTTATTGGAACAGATAAAGTGCGATAAACTGGTTACCGGAGTACCTGAAGTCCCGTGTTACCATTAGAGCCAGTTTTCCGAAGTGTCTGTTCGTGTGTGTATTAGGATTTTAGCCACAGTGATGTTCGTTAGCTGGAGAGCGTCAATAGGGTGTTTTCAGTTGCCCTAGTTTACAGAATCGAGGATGTGGCCTTAGGAGAATGTCTTGGCTTTGCATAGAGAAAGTCGGATGAGCTTCCTGCACGTAATACCCACGTTTAAAGAGATCTTCCAGTTATTGTGTTTTGTCAGAAACCGTTGGCAGCGTAGAATAACTTGGACTGCGTAAGCCCTTCCAGGGGAAGTCTTGAGCCCCTTAGGAGGCGTTCTCACTGCCCAGCCAGTCTGTGGAGCCTGCAGGTTTGTGTTCCCTTGCACTTTAGATGACCCGCCACGCAGATTCCTCTGGGGTAGCCTGCTTCGAGCCCTGCCACCCTCCGCGCCTTTCCACCGCATGAATGAGACCAGAAGACCAAACCTCTGTTTTGTCCTTAGTTTTTTTAAAGTTTTTTTTTTTTTTCCCTCCAGAGAATTCATTAAATTGAGGTGTTTCTTTAGCAAAAGGCAAGAAAGAGAGCTATGTATTAAATTGATTGTCATTTATCAAATCCAGGAAGAGGTCTTAGGAATTTGAACTACTCCCTTGAAGGGTATATTATGTCCTTGTGTGGTATAAAATGGACCTCTTCCTAGCAGGTTTCTTCCTTCAGCGTGTGCAATCGAGATCTTTTTTTCTTAATACCACAGTTGGAATGCTGCTGATCGAAACAAATGAAATTATGTTTTCTTGAAGTTCTTTCTCTTTTTTTATTTTTTAAGCTAACCTATACCTAAATATTTTTGTTTATATGAAATAATTTGTGATAATTGGAGAAAATGTTGATTAAAGCAGATAAAGGAAAAAAAGAAAAAATGTCATCGATATTCTTGCCATCCAGAGACCACCAGAATGTCAGCAGTGGTTTATATCCTTCCAGACTTTTTTGCATTTAGATATTTTATACGGAAATGGTATCATACCTCATGTTCTTCTGTAACCTACTTTTTCACATATTAGCACTTCGTTTTTGAGTAACACATTACAATTTTTATAGATACTCTTGGACCTTAACTTTTATAGAATATTCGCTGTATGTTTGCCAAACCATAATGATTAAAATCATGGTTTTAAAAGATTTCCTCTCTAATCTCCCATGATGATATTATAAGATTTATGAAATCAATATGCATTGTGTGACAAACTAAGACTTTGCTTGTTTAACTCTTGGGAAAACAGGCACAGGATAGCCTGAGTTAACACTATGGAAGTTTGAAAACTTATGCTCACTTGGTGATTTGATTTAGGTAAGGGTTTAGTTCTGTGCCATAGCTCCTGTATGTCCCAAATGTTGACCAGCTGTCCAGGTCCCCAGCAGTAAGGTCCTAAAAGATTTTACTTTATACACTTAATATGCTTTATGAACACTAGTCTTGGATGTGTGCCTGTTTAGTCCAGTGCTTTATCAGTGGTGCCAAAAGAGAAGCAAGGTTCCTTGCACCTCAGCTTCAAAGGATAAGTACTTACTAAAGACTATCCTCGGAGAAGGCAATGGCACCCCACTCCAGTACTCTTGCCTGGAAAATCCCATGGACGGAGGAGCCTGGAAGGCCTCAGTCCATGGGGTCGCTGAGGGACGGACATGACTGAGCGACTTCACTTTCACTTTTCACTTTCATGCATTGGAGAAGGAAATGGCAACCCACTCCAGTGTTCTTGCCTGGAGAAACCCAGGGACGGAGCCTGGTAGGCTGCTATCTGTGGGGTCGCACAGAGTCGGAGATGACTGAGGTGACTTAGCAGCAAAGAATATCCTAAATATACTAATAACCCACTTGGGTCCCTTAGTCATAAACTTACCTGCATGTGCCTTGAATGGTAGTGTTCAATATGTATTCTAGATTTGTCCATTTCTTCCCATCTCTACTGCTACCACCTTTGCCAACTCTTAGCGTATCTCACCTGGCCTACTGCAGAAACCTCTGGTCTTCCTGCTTCCACTTTGGCTTTGTATGGTGCATCCCCTTTCCCACAGCCTGAGGGATCCTTTAAAATGTCAGATCGTGTCACCCCTTTGTTGAAAGTCTCTCATCACATTCAGAATAAAATCCTACCTTTCTCAAGGTTTGCCAGGCAGTAGAGGTCTGGGCACTGCCTTCCTCTATCTCACCTTGTATCCAAATGCCTTGATCAGTACCCAGGAGTCTGGCAACAGCAGTTTCTTCCTGTGTTCCAGCTGCACTAGCATTGTGCTAGGGACTTGCCAGGTTTGCTCTTGCCTCAGGGCATTTGCACTTGTTCTTCCTTGTGGCTTCAATCTTCTCCCAGATCTTCGTGTAGCTGATTCCATCCTGTCATTCAGGTCTCAGTTCAGCTATTGTATCTTCAAGATTGCTTCCACAATTATCTCACCATTCTGTCATTTTCTTTATAACATCACTGTCTGGAATTTCCTTTGTTTTTATATTCTGTCTCCTATACTAGAAATTAAACTCCGGGAAAATGAGGACCTTGTCTGTCCTTTTCACTGCCAAGCAGGTGCTCAGTATGATGGTTGAATGAATAAACTTGAACATGTCTGTATTACTGTTGAATGCACTGTCTCTTTTTCTTATATATAATTTTATTGATTTATTTGTTGACTGCTGGGTCTTCATTGCTGCTTGGGCTTTTCTCTAGTTCTGGGGAGTGTGGCTGCTCTTCATTGCAGTGGCTTCTCATTACGGTGGCTTCTCTCATGAAACACAAGCTCTAGGGCATGTGGGCTTCAGTAGTCACTGCATTTGGGCTCAGTGGTTGCGGTTCCCAGGCTCTAGACCACAGGCTCAGTACTTGTGGTGCACAGGCTTAGTTGCTCTCCTGCATGTGGATCTTCCCAGACCGAGGATCGAGCCTGTGTCTCCTGCATTGGCACGTGGATTCTTTACCAGTGAGCCACCAGGGAAGCCCCTCTACTGTCTCTTTTAAACCAGTTCTTTTTATGGGAGAACCCTAATTTGCAGTCTCCTTCTGTAGGGCTGTACCTTGATTCTCCTACTTCAGTAGTTCTTGATGTTTGGACCAGGGAACAGCCATGTTGTACTTTTTGTTTAGTCACTAAGTTGTGTCCGACTCTTTGCGACCCCATGGACTGCAGCACGCCAGGCTTCCCTGTCCTTCACCATTTTCTGGAGCTTGCTCAAACTTCTGTCCATTGAGTCAGTGATGCCATCCAACCCTCTCGTCCTTTGTCATCCCCTTTTGCTTTCAGTCTTTTCCAACATCAGGGACTTTTCTAATGAGTCAGCTGTTCGCATCAGGTGGCCAAGGTACTGGAGCTTCAGCTTTAGCATCAGTCCTTCTAATGAATATTCAGGATTGATTTCCTTTAGGATTGACTGGTTTGATCTCCTTGCAGTCCAAAGGACTCTCAAGAGTCTGCTTCAACACCACAGCTCAAAAGCACCTATCTCCTTGAGCTGGCTTAAATTCATGTTTACTGAGTCAGTGATGCTATCTGACCATCTCATTGTCCACTGCCCATTCTCCTTTTGCCTTCAGTCTTCTCCAGCATCAGGGTCTTTTCCAGTGAGTTGGCTGTTTGCATCTCGTGGCCAAAGAATTAGAGTTTCAGTATCAGTCCTTCCCGTAAATACTCAGTGTTGATTTCCTTTAGGATTGGCTGGTTTGATCTCTTGCACTCCAAGGGACTCTCAAGAGTCTTCTCTAACACCACAATTAGAAGTTATCAGTTCTTTGGTTCTCAGCCTTCTTTATGGTCCACCTCTCACATCCATACATAAGCACTAGAAAAACCATAGTTTGGACTATGCTCAGTTGCTATGGTTGTGTCCAACTCTTTGCACCCTATAGACTGTAGCCTGTCAGGCTCCTCTGTCCATGGGGATTCTCTAGGCAAAAATATTGAAGTGGGTTGCCATGCCCTCCTCCAGGGGATCTTCCCAACCCAGAGATCGAACACAAGTCTTGTATGTCTCCTGCTAAAAACTTTTAACATGTTTTTCAGTTAACTGTAAAGCAACTCAGATATAGGTGTTCCTGCTCCCTGTTTACAGATGAAAGAACTGAGACATACTGAGTAGCAGGTTGGATTTGAACCCAAGTCAGTTCTCTTAATCAGTATACCCTACAGTGTTTAGAACTATGTGCAGTACTTTAGTTTTAGTAAGCCATTTTTTTGTTGAGGGCAAAATAATGTTTTCCATCCCATTTCCAGTCCTTAATGAAGTTCATTGTTTTTTGGTCTTTGTGCCTGAAGTTGCACAATTGGTAGATGACCTCAAGAAACATTCTGTAAAAACTCCTGCATCTTCTTGCTTTGTTGTATTGAGTTTTCAGAGCCTACCAGGTTTAAAGTAAATTTCTCCTCCCTGTGCATTACCTTGCATTCCACACATTCAGAATCTATCACTTTTCTACCTGCTCATATACTCATTTGAATTCTTCAAACATTTTCTTCATTGATTTGGGTGTTGTAATATTTGGACTACCATGGGATCATCATAAACTGGACAGATTTCTCACTGTAAGACCCTTTGCAAATGAGTTAAAAGTACTGAATTTGATTGATGCATTGATTTGGGGGCTTCCCTGATAACTCAGTTGGTACAGAATCCTGCCTGTAATGCAGGAGACCCCGGTTGGATACCTGGGTCGAGAAGATCCGCTGGGGAAGGGATAGGCTACTCACTCCAGTATTCTTGGCTTCCCTTGTGGCTCAGCTGGTAAAGAATCCTCCTGCAATGCAGGAGACCTGGGTTTGATTCCCTGGGTTGGGAAGATCCCCTGGAGAAGGGAAAGGCTACCCACTCCAGTATTCTGGCCCAGAGAATTCTATGGACTAGTCTATGGGGTCTCAAAGAGCTGGACACACTGAGTGACTTTCACTTTCACTTTGATTTGGGGTGGGGAGGATACTTAATCTAGAGAAATACTGGTTGTCTTTCTTCTCTTCCTAGTCTTAAAGCCTGAATAGCTATATTTATCTGTGGAAGCTCTGGTCACACATGATCTTTAGCAGAGCTCTATCATAACCCATCTCTGGCTTTTGTAAATAACCTGTGTGGCTCCTTTTGCTTCCCTTTTCATATTCAGTTGTCTGTGGCTATTTGGCTTATTTGATTGGGAGGCCCATGAGGTCAGGGAGGACCAATTAAGCAACAGTAGGCTTGTTGATGGGATAAATAAATGAAGAAAAATATCAACTTTAACTATATCTGTAAAAAGCAGTATGTTGAAAAATCTTTTCCCATATAGTTTAATAAGACTTAGAACAAAAGCTTCAATAAAAGATACTAAATTGTCTACATTGACAATTAATGGTGATATATTAATATGTGAGTTGTAAAGATTTTGCAGAAAGTAAGCACTCCTGACAGTTATATTGTAGCTTATATTAGAATTTTTTTAAGATTGTAAAACTTGTTAGGCAAGTACTACTACAAGCTTATAAGCAAAGGTATTCTTTTGGTGTGTGCTTACGTTCATGTCCATGTTTCAGTCCACATAACAAGGGCTAACCATCTGAATTGATTGTATGCACATGGCAGTAGATCCTACAGTTAAGTATCAATTTGGGCTCTTCAGAGCGATTTGAAAAGAAGGCTGAAAATTATTTGAATCTGAAATTAAAACAGTTAACCTGTGTGCATCTCAATAGCAATGACATTTACTGTTCATGGAGTCGATAGGCTTGTCTCTTGACTTCCATTACATAATATATGTTCAGCTTACACATCAGCCCTCCAAGTCAGACATTGTCACCTCCAATTTACACTGGAGGAAACAGGCTCTGGTTAGCAAGTTGCTTAAGGTAAAGCCACTTGGGACTTGTGGGATTCAAACTCAATTTTCTTTGACCCAAAATTCATAAACTTTATATTACAACAATGTTGACCAGTCTTTTTGTCTTACAGAATCATAGGAGCTATAATAAGTAAACCCAGTTTTAGCTGTCAGTTTATGCTACTAGAAGTACTTTCATGAATTGTTTTGTTCTGTTTAAACCTAAATTGGATATGCATGTCTAGAGTCCCTCCTTTAAAAAAAACAGAAAAAAAACCTTGAGACATGCTTGTTATTGAAAAGCTGCAAAGGATAGTAATATATAAAACCAACAACAAAAATTACAATCCTGTACACATGTTTCACACTGACTATATTTCACGTATCCTGTACACTGACTGGAAAAGGTCAGTTTTCATTCCAATTCCAAAGAAAAACAATGCAAAAGAATGCTCAAACTACTGCACAATTGCACTCATCTCACATGCTAGTAAAGTAATGCTCAAAATTCTCCAAGCCAGGCTTCAGCAATACGTGAACCGTGAACTCTCTGATGTTCAAGCTGGTTTTAGAAAAGGCAGAGGAACCAGAGATCAAATTGCCAACATCCGCTGGATCATGGAAAAAGCAAGAGAGTTCCAGAAAAACATCTATTTCTGCTTTATTGACTATGCCAAAGCCTTTGACCTTGTGGATCACAATAAACTGGAAAATTCTGAAAGAGATGGGAATATCAGACCACCTAACCTGCCTCTTGAGAAACCTGTATGCAGGTCAGGAAGCAACAGTTAGAACTGGACATGGAACAACACACTGGTTCCAAATAGGAAAAGGAGTACGTCAAGGCTGTATATTGTCACCCTTCTTATTTAACTTCTATGCAGAGTACATCATGAGAAATGCTGGACTGGAAGAAACACAAGCTGGAATCAAGATTGCCAGGAGAAATATCAATAACCTCAGATATGCAGATGACACCACCCTTATGGCAGAAAGTGAAGAGGAACTAAAAAGCCTCTTGATGAAAGTGAAAGAGGAGAGTGAAAAAGTTGGCTGAGGGAAACAGTGGAAACAGTGTCAGACTTTATTTTTTTGGGCTCCAAAATCACTGCAGATGGTGGCTGCAGCCATGAAATTAAAAGACACTTACTCCTTGGAAGGAAAGTTATGACCAACCTAGACAGTATATTCGAAAGCAGAGACATTACTTTGCCAACTAAGGTCCGTCTAGTCAAGGCTGTGGTTTTTCCAGTAGTCATGTATGGATGTGAGAGTTGGACCGTGAAGAAGGCTGATCGCCGAAGAATTGATGCTTTTGAACTGTGGTGTTGGAGAAGACTCTTGAGAGTCCCTTGGACTGCAAGGAGATCCAACCAGTCCATTCTGAAGGAGATCAACCCTGGGATTTCTTTGGAAGGAATGATGCTAAAGCTGAAGCTCCAGTACTTTGGCCACCTCATGTGAAGAGTTGACTCATTGGAAAAGACTCTGATCCTGGGAGGGACTGGGGGCAGGAGGAGAAGGGGACTACAGAGGATGAGATGGCTGGATGGCGTCACGGACTCGATGGACGTGAGTCTGAGTGAACTCCGGGAGATGGTGATGGACAGGGAGGCCTGGCGTGCTGCGATTCATGGGATCGCAGAGTCGGACACGACTGAGCGACTGAACTGAACACGTATTTCCTTCCAGTCTTTAACTTTTAAAATTCATCTTTGGTACAGCTGAGATGTAATACTCACATAAGCTTGTATTCTTTTTGAGGGGTGGGAGTGGGGTCAACATAGTGATCTTTTTACCATAGCCTTAGAAAATATTTAAACTTGATTTTAACTGGCTGCATTTTATAAGATATTTTGAATAAACTGGTTTACTTGAAGTTTTCGCTTAATATTGAACATGAATGTAGTTTCCATTATAAATAATATTGTGGTGAACCATGGCTTTAAATAGCCAACCAACCAGTCTTAATTATGTAAAAAAAGTCACATTTTAATGACTTGAAATGCGATTTTAATCATAGTTCAGCAAGTATATACAGAATTTATATTCTTGCAATCCTAGAAAATTTACTCGAGGGTTTTTTTTTTTTTAATAATTGTTAATTTAAAAAATTTTGGCTGTTCTGGGTCTTCCTCGCTACACACAGGCCCTCTCTGGCTGCGTGAGCAGGGACTACTCTAGTTGCGGTGCACGGGCTTCTCATTGCAGTGGCCTCTCTTGCAGGGCATGGGCTCTCGAGCTGGGCTTTAGTAGTTGTGATGCATGGGCTTAGTGACCTCTTGGCGTGTGGAATCTTCCTTGATTAGGGATCAAACCCATGTTTCCTGCCTTGGCAGGTGAATTCTTTATCACTAAGCCACTCAGGCCCGGCGTGCTGCAATTCATGGGGTTGCAAAGAGTCGGACACACTGAGCGACTGAACTGAACTGAACTGAAGCCACTCAGGAATGCTCCTACATGAGGATTTTTTAAAATAGAGGTAGCCTCTGAGAAGAAGAGAGAACCTTTTTTACTTTTGTGGTTTTTTAAACGTATGTATTTGAATTATAAAAGTATAAATGTGATTGCTTTTAAAATTTAAAAAAGTTCAACTCCTTGAGAAAGTGTGTGTTTTTCTAAACTAAAACCAATTTTTAGGTTTATAGTAAGGCTTATGTTTTGTTTATAACATTTCAAACTTGAGTGCTTTTGTTTGAAGAAAGTTATCTTTTTGTTGCTTTATTTTCATATTGAACTTTCATTTCCTTTTTTAAATTTAGGTCAAAACACAGATGTGAGTCTCAAGTTTGTAAAAATACAGAATAAAGCTGGTTTATGCTTGACTGCACTCTGACAAGTATTGCAGGTGCAGCACTTTCAAATTTTAACAATGATAAAGATGCTTCAAATCAAGTTAGGGATACATTAAGCATCTTCTTGGTAAATGAAGTTTTAGAGGATGTGTTCTGGTTGCTATCTTGTTTTAGCTTATACTTTTTAAAAAAAGCGAATTTTTTTTTTTTTTTTACATATTATGTATTTTGTTGCTTTGTACTCCTGGCAGAGGTAATGTAGAAGAAACTGACTTGCCTGAGAAATTTTGAAGACTTCTGTTTTTCCTGTGGTGCTTATTCAGATTTCACTTTTTTTAAAGATTGAGGTATTTTTTTGCCGTGGTGTGTCTTCATTGCTGTGAGTGGATTCACTCAAGTTACAGCGAGTGGGGACTACTCTAGTTATAGTGCGCGGGCTTCCCATTGCAGTGGCTTCTCTTGTGGAGCACAGGCTTAATGGTCGTGAGTCGAGTTTCATGTTTTAATAACATTGCTTTCTGTATCACAGTGGTTCTAAGCGTTTTTTTCCCTGTCATCATGAATGGCATTTGTGAGCACCTATGTCCAGATGCGTCGTCTAGGGTGTAGCATGGCTGAGATACGCCATGAGTTAATCTGAGTTGGGAGGGTAGTAACCGTAACTCCGTTCTGCCCCAAAAATCATATAGGCAGGGAAGTGAAGGGGAGTAATAGTGAAAAAAAGTCTTGATTCTGCTCTTGTTTATTTGAACGGTGGAATGATAGAAGGCAGGAGGAGAACGGGACGACAGAGGGTGAAATGGTTGGATGGCATCACCGAATCAATAGGCATGAATTTGAGCAAACTCTGGGAGATGGTGAAGGACAGGAAGCCTGGTGTGCTGCAGGCCATGGGGTCACAACTTAGCGACTGAACAATAACAACAACAAATCATTCGCAGATTAGTAACATTACTTGTGATGTACTTCAGAATTTCAGAACATGCTGGTATTTTGTAATATAGCTATTGAAAACTGGGTTCTTAACAGTTGCATCCTCTATGATTTGGGGGGGTGGTCACAATATGGAATTTATATAACATCTGTTAAATTTTTCTGTTTCTAACTTATGGAACACAGTGTTTTTTCCTGAATTAAAAAATTTTTATTCAGAATGTGATTAAGTAGTGCTCGAGTAGAAATTTCAGAGAACATTTTCAGAACTTGAAACTTTGTGTTAAGATGCTGAATATAAACAAAGATGATTCAATTGCAGAGTTTTCCCTTGTTTGGCTGTGTATAATAAATTTTACCCCTGGGCCTTGAGAGAGTCTTTAAGATTGTACAAGAGTAAAGAATAGCCGGGGAAGAACAGAAAATTTGTAAATGAGGGACCAAGATTCAGAACAGAAGACTTCTTTCTTTTTTACTTTTATGCAAAGGAGTGATAGCTGAGCCCCAGGGGAATTCAACCCCACCCCCACCACCCCCACCCCAAAGCTGTATACAAAGAACTTGGTTGAGGGTTAAAGATACATTTCAAATCTAAAGGCTTAGAGTTGAATTGCCTCAGAGCATTTTACAGTTTATAAAGCACTCTTTAAAATTCTCACCCGATCCTTGGAATAACCCATTAAAATAAATAGTTTCAATTATCACTCTTGTTTTATAGGTAGGGAGACTGAAGTCACAGAGAAGCTCATTTATCCATTTTTTCAGTAGTGTCGTAACTTAAGTCATTTATCTAAAATATATTCTTTCTGCTATCCCATGCTGTTTTTAGCGGGTGTTCTTAAGGTGATTTGTAGAATACAGTCGAGCTCTGTTCACGGAATTCTCCAGGCAAGAATACCGGAGTGGATTGCCATTCCCTTCTCCAGGGGATCTTTCTGACTGAGGGGTCTAACCTGGGTCTCCTGCATTGTAGGCAGATTTTTTTTTTTTTTCTTTTTTTTTACCATTTGAGCCGTCAGGGAAGCCCACGATCAGATACAGGTAAGGGGAAAAAAAGGTTGTAGAGGAAAGAAAAGGTAGTGTCTCAGGTGAAGGAAAATAGGGTCACATTAGCAGGGAATTTCCAGAAAAGTAATGGCAGCTGTGGGGGCCAGGGGCCCCTTTAACCAAGTCCTATGCTGGAACCACAGGAAATTCTTAATAACCGTGAACAGTTCACCTGTTAGTATAAAAGGCATAGAAGTTAAGTGAGTTAAGTAGTTCTCCTTTTGAACTTTCTCTGGAGAGATTATCACAGTAGTTGTTTGTCTGAGACATTTATTTTGGCTGTTAGTTATATACTGGTATGTGATTATATTATTATTACAAGAATGAATTATAATTAGTAATTAACTTGATTGCAAACGCTTGGAGGTAGGGCTTAACGTTTTATTTCTTCTGTATCCTCCTCTGAACTCTTCTGCTAGCTACCTAGTCCCCTGGGGACTTGTCAGATATATCCTTTTCAGGAAAGGAGAAGTGAGAGAAGACAGGGGTTTGAAACCCTGCTCTACTGGGTGACTTTGGGTAAGTCACTGACATTTCTCATGGCCTCAATTTTTTTCTCTTATTAAATGAGTGAATGAGAACTGCTGCGTCCCCAAAGTTTTTAAAGTACCTTTTATGAAGTTGTGGTTTGTTACATATGAATAAATGAAGACTTAGCATCCTCTGATACATACCTTATCTGTACTGTGCTATCTTGCACAGGCCTCCTAGTCAGATTGACCTTGTTTTTTCTGTACATTCCCATTCTCCTTGATGAAGAAAGAACATTTTGTTGTCATTCTTTCTAGCCTACTCTCATCTCTTCCTTTTGAATAGTATGCCCTTTGAAAGAATATATTTAAGCTTTTTGTTATCCTGTAAAAATGTTTTTTAATAAGATTTTTTATTTTATTTTTCTCTTGTAAATAGCTAATTCTGGATGGGCCTATCAACTTGGGAAAAAATGCACAACACAAGAGCCATGAGTTGAGTTTATTCCATGGAATAGCACGGGAGATAGGCTCTCAGCTAGCTCTGAGGAACCATTCCAAAGGTAATGGAGGAGCTGGTATCTATATGTGCAGTCAGTGGAAAGGTTACTGAAGTTGTCTGGATCAGATATCTCAATTTTAGTGCTTTCCTGTGCATGGGAAGATGCAACAATCTGAGGTCATTGGAATTCTTCCTCAGATAGGCCTCTCGACTGTCTGTGCTGCTGTGCTGTGCTTGGTCGCTCAATCATGCCCCACTCTTTGCTCCCCCATGGACTGTAGCTTGCCAGGCTCCTCTGTCCATGGGAATTCTCCAGGCAAGAATACTGGAGTGGGTTGCCATACCCTCCTCCAGGGGATCTTCCCAACCCAAGGATCAAACCCAGGTCTCCTGCATTGCAGGCAGATTCTTTACTGTCTGAGCCACTGGGGAAGTCAAGAATACTGGAGTTGAAGGGATAGAGTAGCCTAGCCCTTCTCCTGGGGATCTTCCCAACCCAGGAGTCAAACCTGTGTCTCCTGCATTGCTGGAGGGTTCTTTACCAGCTGAGCTACCAGGAAGGCCCACCTAGGGGTCCATAAATCCAAAACACAGAATGTGTCGCCCTAAATTCTTTCATTGTGTACTTACAGATCAGCAGCTATTGTGGCTAACGATTTGATCCTTAAAGAACTGGAATGGCAGGCAACATTCTTTGTTTACACACAGTATAGGGTCACCCTGTTGGATCAAATAGGGAGTAGTAGGAATTTGTAACTGTAATTGCTTGGCTATTAATGTGAATTTCAAAAATTTGTCATACTAGAACTCAGGAAGTTTTAACTCCTAAGCACAGAGAATTGTGGTATTTAAGGAATATAATGGATTTATTTCAATATTTACATTTTAAAATGACTTTAATCTCCGAGGCAGCATTTTAGCCTAGTTTTTACCAGATGATGATTGACTGATCTGAACTTGAAACTGCATGCTTTCTCCTTGCCCACTTCCCATCAGAGAATCAGACTTGCAAATATAGTTTAAGAGAAAAGTATGTAACTCGAAAGAAGTATTAGAAAGTTAATTGATGGTTATCTAATTTCTGTAGTGCTCTAAAGTTGTCTTTATACAGTATAACCTTCATGATTGGTCATATCCAACAGATGTGCAATGAGTCTTGGTCAGGAATTTACATTATGACTTCCTGTCCAAGGTCTCTCTCATACTGGATGGAAATGTGATCATGGTCAAATTGCTCACTTATCTGAACTTATTTTCCTCATTTTAAAAGAGGAATAATTTTCTTGCTTAACTTGTTGGAAGGGCTGTTGTTAAGATATGAAAGTAGCTAGAAAGCTGCAGGCATAACTATTTTAGATATGACTGTTTGAGATCCATTTCTGATAAAAGAATAAAGCAAATGAGTATGTTGCAAAAACATATTGTATCTGTGGGAATTTGAACACGTTATTACATTAAGATGTTGAGTCATCTGATGAAAGTAATCTGAACTTCTAATTATACTTGATAGTGTATGATATAATATTACTGAAATTGAGAGGCAAATATTTTGTTCTCCCTGTTTAATATGAAAGGTAGCCAGAGTTTTGGGATAGCTCTCCTTAATTGGTTGATCAGTTTTCTAATTGGCTACTAGGCAAAAGCAGATTCAGAAAGGGGTTTGTAGAAAAATTATTTTTAGAATTGAGTAATTATTCCTGTAATTGGGAATAAGGTTAAAAATAGAGAGTAAATGCAAAGGCAATTTTCCTGAATGTCTGGGGGGCCAGTTTCAGCTGTTTCTGGTGTGCTTTACTCTTGGTTTTTATAACTTTGGAGTGTTAATAGCGTTGATTTTTTTAGGTAAAAATGTATAAAATACTTCTGAGTTCCTCATTTCACTGACAGCATCTCTATTTTCTGTATTATAAAAAACAAATTGCATGCATTCTAAATTGTTACTTTGTATTTTGCCCTTGCTGTGGGTTTTTATTTTTAACTTTTAAGTGGGAAGAATTTTGACATTGTCTTGATCACTGTAAAGATAGGACTAATTGAAAAAGTGATTTTATCATAAGTCACCTTCTTAAAATTACAGTAGAAAGATAGTTTTCATCCTCTGACCTTGAATTAGGCTTGATTATACCTGCTTTCTCAAGAAAAGCCCTCTGTTTGCATGGGGAGAAATCAGAAGAATTATCGTTTGTCTATAAAAATGTATTTCTAAAAAACTGAGTTATGCTTGAAATTTTTAGTACTAACAGGTCATGAATCTGTATGTATCCGTCAACTGGCTTCAGCAGTTATTGAACTTAGGACTTTTATTTCACCCACACCTCCCCTTTTGCAGGGTTATTTTCACCTGGATCCTAGGCATAAAAATCTCTATAACTGGAAATACATAGTGAGATCTCTCAGAGATAAAGACTCTTTCGGATGTGACAATTGACATTATAGTTATGTTAAAAAATTTAATGCAGGGCAGTTTCCTAAATGACATTTAATCCAGTCAGTGTTCAAAGTTCCTTTTTGTTTGTATCATAATTGTCCTTTTGCTGGGTTTGTTTGCTTCCGGATTCAAACAAGGTCTATATACAGCATTTGATTGATGGCTCTAAAATTTCTTAAACTGTAACCATATCCCTGCCATCTCTTGAAGTTTTGTTTACTTTTTACTATTTATTTATTGAAAAATTGGAGTTAGTTTTCCTTAGTTTTGCTGCATTCAGCATTTTTCCTGATTTATAATAAAAGTTAATATATAATTATTATTTGATAGGGACTCCACATTATTTGATAAGGACTTCCCTGGTGGTCCAGTGGTTAAGATTCTGACTTCCAATGCAGAAAGTACTACTAGTTTGATCCTGGTCAGGGAACTCAGATCCCACATGCCTTGCAGTTTGGCAAAAAAAAAAAAAAAAATTCTATGATATTGAAAGATAAAATATACAAAATGAAAAGTAAAATCTTGTCATTCAGAGATTCCCGATGTTAGTTTTCTTATGTTTTCTTTCAACTTTTTCAAGTGTTTTTTTGTGCTTTTAAAATATGTGTATGTACTTTGCTTATTTTTATATCCTTTTTAATATATTTTAATATTACATTGTGTTTATTTCCCCATGTCATTATGAAAGAAAATGAAGCATTTGGCTGCATAATACTTGACAGTATATATCTTAATTTAAGCATTTCCTTTTAGCTAGACATTTGTTTGTTGTTTAGTTGCTAAGTCACATCCAACTCTTTGCAGCCCCATGGACTGCATCCCACCAGGCTCCTCTGTCCATGGGATTTCCCAGGCAAGAATACTGGAGTGGGTAGCCATTTCCTCCTCCGGGGATCTTCCCAGCCTAGGCACTGAACCCGTGTCTCTTGCATCTCCTCCATTGGCAGGCAGATTCTTTACCACTGAGTCACCAGCCAGACATTTAGACTGTTTCCAGTTTTTCACTGTGATAAAGCTGTGATAACCGTCTTAGTACATAGGTCTTTGTATTTCAGATTTTTAAAAAATTACAGAACCTTAGAAGTGGAATTATTCAAAGGGCATGAACATTTTTTAATTTCTGAATTCATATTGCCATAAAAATTATATTTTGTAATCTCCAGTGCAGTTCCCACTTCAAGAATCTGTTTGCATATGTTCCATGTTATTAAGAAATCTTTGCTTATCATATTAGTTAGTGGAGTGTGATTTTTTTCCCCTATTCTTTGGCTGTTGTTGGGGCTTCCCTGGTGGCTCAGACGGTAAAGCGTCTGCCTGTAACACGGGAGACCCAGGTTCGATCCCTGGGTTGGGAAGATCCCCTGGAGAAGGAAATGGCAACCCACTCCAGTATTCCTGCCTGGAGAATTCTGTGGATTGAGGAGCCTGGTAGGCTACAGTCCACGGGCTCGCAAAGAGTCGGACACGACTGAGCGACTTCACTTCACTTCACTTGGCTGTTGTAATTGTATTTGAGATTTTTTAATGCATATATTATGTTGTAAATTTGTTGATATTTTTCATTGTTCTGCCATTAAAGATCAAATACTCACTTAAATTTGTCTTCTAGAATCACTTAGGGTTTTTTTTTTTCCTTAATTGCTAGAAGGCATTCCTAGCATGGACTTTGTACATTCCTAGCATTTATTAAACTGTTGATCCCCTCCTCATTTATTTGTAATTCAAGTTTTGATATGTAAATACACTTTGTGGTTGGTATGTTCAGAAAATTCTAGAAAAAGGAATTGTTTTCCTGTTTACTGAGTTTTAATATTATCTCATCTCTCTCCGCCCTCCACCCTCTTTTTTCTCCTTCCCACCTATGAAATGTATCCAGATGTCTTTGATTCTGAATGAGTCTTGGGAAAACACCTTAAAAAAACCTAGTCTAGTCCTCATCTGTTTTCCTTTATTTTCCTTGTTATATGTGTATTTTAAAAATGAATTCCCATTTGCTTTTATTTTAAACTGAATTTACCAGGTGTTACCAAAACATTATGCCAACATTAGTAGTTTATGATGCATACTCTGTTGTTAGAGCATTTTGATCCTCGTTAACTGTTAATACTTCCACCAGAGGCTTAGTAGAGGAAGGGAAAGGTAAAACATTGAACACTGGCTCCACCCTGAGCCAGAGGGTATAGTCTTACGTACTTTCCAATCCAGAGACAAGTTTTCATGTATCTTAATCCAGAAACAAGTTTTGATAGTCTTTAGTATACTACAAAGAATGATTACCTCAGATTTAAGGCAAAGGCTGACTTTAGAAATATCCATTGTACGGCCTGTTTATATACTTGGTTATTTCTCACTGACAATGAGATTTGGTTTATTTTGTAACAGATATACTTACAGAGTTTAGAATACCATTTTTATGTATTAATGCTTGCTAACAAATTCAGTGATGATGGAAGGTCAGACAGTGCTTAAGATAATTTAGCATGTTCAGTTCAAGAGAAAGGTTGAGGTGTAATTATTTGTCTCTAGAGCAGATGTTTCTGGTATGGGAAGAACAGGATGCTCACAGTAAAGTTATTCTTTTGAAAAGTTAATATTTTTTGAATCACTCAGAAGAGACAAAGGCAGTATATAGTGACAAGTTTTCTTGCTACTTCTGTCACTTAGACACTTGGGCCCCCTCTTCCAGAGGGAACCAGTTACATCATTTTTGAATACTAAATTCTTATGGTTTTAAATGATTGGCGAGTATCCATAGAAGAAAATTTATCTTTAAGTTATTAATGCAAGGAAGTTTGGCATCAACCTTTAGTATTTATTTTGGATAGAATCTTTTGTTTACATGTTTGTGTGTTTACATATATGTGACAGATTTGCATACCCATATGTAAATATGTGATTCAATTTTAAAAGTAAAATATAGAAAATTAGGAAAACAAGAAAAAACATCTGATAACCTTAACAGAACTGGTATAGTCATTTTAATGTAGAATACTTCTCCCCTAGATTTAAATTCTGGCCACATAGTACTTCTACATACTTTTGCCCCCTTAACCACAAGAATTTCATATTGAGCATACTGGGTTTCTGACTCATTTCTTATAAGGGATATGAATTTCTTAGTAATATTGCTCTTGGAAGCAGGAGCAGGGAACTAACCTTTATTGAAGAAGAGAGGAAATGAGAGATTGGCGAGAGTAGAGAGGTTAAATAAGGGTACATATTTTTATAATTCAATCTTGAGAAAAATAAAGGAAAAGTCAAGTTTTGGTATTTTGAGGTTCTTAGAACTGATTGCTCTTGTTTTTTTCTTCTTTTGTTTTAATTTTTTTTTTTTAAGAGAGGATCGAATCCAAGATTGAATCCAAGGATAAGCTGACATTTTGTTGTTTAAAATGTTTGCATGGAAGGACAGAAATGCCTTGGGTAGCCATTGCCTTCTCCAGGGCATCTTCCCCACCCAGGGATCCAACCCAGGTCTCCTGCATTGTAGGCAGTTTCTTTACCATCTTAGCTACCAAGGAAGCCTAATACACAGTACCTGCCTCAAAGCAATATTAATTTATAAACTTCTTGGTAGAATTTCAAAGAGGACAATCCCAAAATGTTTCTGGAGGACAATAAATGTCGATGGAATTAATAGTACATTACCCAGGACTTTCTTGATGGTTCAGTATTTAAAGACTCCATGCTTCCACTGTAAGGGATGCCAGTTGGATCCCTGGTTGAGGAACTGAGAGCCCACAGGTTGTGTGACACAGCCAATAAATAAATAAATAGAAATATAAAGAAAATATTATATTACTAATTTAAGATAAGTAAAATCAGTAATAGTCTATTTCTTTTTATCATTTATAAGGACTTTCCTAGGATCGCCTGGAAGTAATATTAGTCTGTCTCCTCTATTTTGTAGGTTTACCTTAATCTTGTGGTTAGGAGTGTTTGATAGGTTTTTCTACCGTAAAGTTACCTTCTTTTGATTTCTATCCTTTAGAAGGGAGTCAGGAAATCTAGTCCATGTTTAAGGCTGGGGTAGGGTTAAGCTTCACCTCCCAGAGGATGATTAATACTACTTGGAATTTTATAAGGAAGATTTGTCCCTTTCCCTCCTACTTTCCTCTCCCTTTGTGGGAGTATTTTAAAGCAAACCATAGATAACACACATGTCATTGATAAGAGAATTTTTATAGTTCTTGATACATATTGCTAAATTAAACTCCAGAAGGATTATGGCCATTAACTGGAGGACTAGCAATGTATGACTAAACTTTTATGGTACTTTTTTGGTGTTTTTTTAGGTGAAAGTTTACGTTTTAATTTGCATTTATTTGATTAGTTAGTGTGACCTTTTAAAATGTTTGTTAATTAGCTGTAGCACCTCTTTTGGGAATTATCTTTTCCCTTGGTCTTTACTTAAAGGTCTTTTAGAGACTCTGTTAGCTATTTTAACTCCTTTTTCTCTTAGAGACTGAAGAAATTTATTTACATTTTGCATACTGGCCCTTCATTTTTAATCGTCTTCAGGGTTTTGTCTTTTCTTCATATCTTATGATCACATCATTCTTAGTCCTGTTGTATTCTTTTAAAATTTTTTCCTCCTCTTGCATTTACCTGTATATATTATAAGGAAATTTGGCAGCCTTTGGTAAAGCAAGAAGTAAACAAGTAAGGCCATTTTAGGTAAAAGTCATCTAATGGTAATTCCATTCCAAATTAATGTGAGAACTCTTTGTGGGTTAGTCTAGCATATGAATTACTTGCTTTAAAAATTCATGACTGGTTCTCCTAAGCATTTTGTATTAAAAGTACTTTTATGTTATACTTTATAAATATTTACTGTTTTGCAGTGTATTACAGAGAAGGCAGTGGCAACCCACTCCAGTACGCTTGCCTGGAAAAATCCCATGGACGGAGGAGCCTGGTAGGCTGCAGTCCATGGGGTCGCTAAGAGTTGGACATGACTGAGCAACTTCACTTTCCCTTTTCACTTTCATGCATTGGAGAAGGAAATGGCAACCCACTCCAATGTTCTTGCCTGGAGAATCCCAGGGATGGAGCCTGGTGGGCTGCCGTCTGTGGGACTGCAGAGTCGGACACGACTGCCTCGATTTAGCAGCAGCAGCAGCAGCACTGTATTACAAAAGTATGAGATTAACTTTTATAATCTTGAAACCTATGTTGACATTTTAGTATGTTTTGGGAATTTTTGTTACCCCTAGGTATTGTAAAATACCTTCTTTAAAAAAAAGTATAATTTCTTAAAAAAGAAACGTAGGTGATAATAGCTTCTTGCAAAGATATATTCAAACCAAATAGTTTCTTCTGTAAGAGAAACCAAGATGAACTCTCACACATGTGCAAATATATAAAGGCCTTCTCACCTAAATTTTTAGGCTTGGAAGACATTTTATTTATTTTATTTTTTTTAACTTCCTTTTAGTCCTTAACAATTATGACAATAACAAATAGTTCCAAAGTAAAAGAGCTGAAGTAAAATTGTCAAAAGAAAGTCAAGGGTTTATGGTTACCCTTCAGTTCTTTCAGCTTGTTCCTGGAAGAAGATAGTGTGTTAGTCACAGCATTAAAGAAAATGAGAGTACTCTCCTAATAATGTTTCACATTGTCATTGGATGTTATTTTTAATTGCTCTTGGGATTTTAGATCTATTTTTCTATGGTTTTTTACAGTTCTGTCAACTCTTTAGCTAACAGTCTAATAAATAAATATTTAAAAGGAAATAGACCCTTACAAATCTGGCTTTGTAGCCACCTAGAAGAAAAGGAAGCAAATAACCTATAACACATTGTTAATCTTACTGTGATATAATGGATTAATACTCAATAATATAAAGAGCTCCTAAAATCAACTAGACAAAAAGAGTTTGAAAAAGAAGAAATAGCTTGAAAAGATGTACAGCCTCATTACATGGGTAATAAAAGCAATGAGACACATTTTGGGGCCTGACATTCTGGCAAAAAGTTTTTTTTTTTTTGTATATCTAAGTATTGTTACACTATTCATACATTGTATGAATTGCTAACTACTATGCTGTGCAATTAGTAATATGTACTATGTGCTTTTGATTGAATTGAAATTGGTAAAGGCTTTTTGTGAATGCCTTTAGACCTAGAGATTTCTTTAAAGAAAAAAAAAAAACTTAGTCCTACAAAATATGGGCACAGAGATGTTTGTTGCAACATTATAGTAACAAATGTTGGAAAGGCCCTAAATTATCTTTACTAAAGATATGCTAAAATTGTATGTTCATGTTTTGGAGTATTATGTAACCATTAAAAAGAATGAAGTAGAGCTTTATATATTGAAAGGTCTTTAAGACTTATGTTACCCAAAAGCAAGCTGCAGAACATGTATAATATGATCTCCTAAAACCTACCAAAATGATGTATGTGTATATATATTTAAAAGGATATAAATACATATAAAAAGACCTGAAAGTAGTCACACTTGACTGTTAACTTTGGTACATCTGGGGAAAGGGAGGAGAATTGGGGAGCAAGAAATGGGAAGGTTGACATTTGCCATTTTACTCTGTGTGCTTCCAGGGATGCCACTGATACTAAATATGTAACGCTGATAATGTTGCTATTTTACAAATCTTTGCTACTAAGAGTGTTTGGCCTAAGCAGGAACCACTTTTAAAGTTTTATTTCCTAAAGAATCAATCCTGTATATAAGCATGCAATTCCATGGCATAATTCTAGAGAACACAGTAATAGAAAAGTAGTGTCTACTTTTTTCATCTTTTCCAAAGTTATAAACAGGCAATTGAATTTGACTCCCCAAAGATGAACTAAGGTAAATTAAACCGACCTAGCGTGAGCTAGAATGTTTAAGGTTCTAACCGCAGATGGTAAATTGGTAGCACTGGAAAATTCCTTCAGCACATACAGAAACAGGATGACTCAACCGACTTAACTACAGCTAAAGTCTACCAGGGAAGGTTTATTAGTTGTACTTGGTGGAGGAAATGACCCGAATCTGAGGAATATGGGAAATTGTGTTTGCCCTCCCAGCATAGTGAGTGGATTATTTTACTGCTTTCCTGTGCTGAGAGTTGTTGAAGAGTGGATGGTTTGAGAGCTTTAGATATGTTTTACCCTTTATGCTGCATTCAAAAGTCATCTGTAAATTGTTGCTTAATTTACACCCAGAGTCATAATATCACAAATATTCATTATAGTGGGAAAACACTGACGTGATATATAAGTTAAATGCTTGTTATGGCAAATCCTAAAATAGAAGAAAGTAGAAATGAATAAAAGTTCTCTATCACTCAACTTCAGTAATTATCAATTCACGGCCACTTTTGTTTCTTCTGTGCCGTATTTACTTCTCTCCTCTCCTAGATTATTTTGAACTTCTTCAGTGCACTGTTCTTATTTTTTATGACTTTGGCCTTTTGTGACCAACTGGAGTAAAACTGGTTGTCTTCAAGGGTCAAACCCATAACTTTGATATTATTCAGCATTGTTCTCACATTAAGGATGTGTATTGAGGAGGCAAATAACTCCTCTGAAACATGAAAAACAAAAGCATTGTTTTAAGTTACTTTCTATGAAAGGGCTCTTCTAGGCCGATTTACCAGAATTCTGATTCAGTAGCCCAGTTTTGTCTTGGCCAGGGTAGAGCAGCTTCTTAATGTCTTTGGCCACCAAGGGGTTTAAATATGGGGTGGAATCAGGTACAGTTTTTGCTCTAGTACTCACCTGCTGATGTGCATTGTTGCTTGTTCTGAGGTCCTAGCCAAAACATAACTGTTGCCATTCTATTTTTTTTTTAAGTAATTTTAAAGTGGAAACTCTTAACTGAAATAGTACATAAAACAGCTCAAGTTTACATATAGACATTTCCACAGAAGCATTGTACTATTGAGGAATGTCCTATTTGTAAATGCATTTTCTTATTTTACTGGTGGCTAATTAAGACCAGCTGATACTTTTAAATTCTAGTTGATTTACATGTTCCTGGCATATATAGATACAGAGAAAATAAACATTGTCCAAAATTTAAAAAATACTTGTTCATTGCTATGGCTTAAGCAAAGAGGGAGGTGTTCAGAGACAGAGTGATGATTAAAATAGGCTCCTGTCCCCAAGCTGTGTCTTTGTCTGGAGGGGTGGGTAGTGGTGGAGTCTAATTTTGTAAGTCAGATGAATTAAAGAGACCTAAAAATAGCTGTTTTATAATTTTGATAGGTGCTAAAAAACAAGTCTCCTTTCGTTTTATAAAAGTCAGTTTGCTAGTACTTTCTTAGAGTATTTCTGTGTTAAGGGACTATAGAACTGGATAGACATCGGACTTTTAGTATTTGAACTTTATTTTAAAAAAACTTATGATTATATCTTTTAATTTCAAGCAACATTGTATTGGCCTGGCAAGGCACTGAGAGGGCAGGAGGAAGGACCCATATTTGTGAATATTGCATATGTCCACACCCATCACAATCCGAGCCCTTCAACAGTTGAGGAGCAGACTTCCAAGGGTGAACTTTATGCACACAAAAGGGTAAATTATGTTTATTTTCAGGGTTTTCTCTACATCGAAAGCTTATCAATTAAAAGAACATATGGACACAGAGTGGCCTCAGACAAAACTGAAGTAGTCAGAGTTTGTATTTGATATTTCCTACCTTCTAGAGAGTAAGACTGTTCAGCTTAGGTTGCCTTGAACTCTGCTTCCCCTCCCCAAACCCACTTCCCTTAGCTCAGGCAAGAAGATACTAGATGGGAAATAGGTTTTCTCTGACTGTTATGTGACTTGATTTCACCTCAGTGTATCTTGGATATTTCCCCAAATCATCACATAGAAAATTGACTCATTCTTAAAGATGGTAATGATAACCCTGTATGCGAGACAGCAAAAGAGACACAGATGTATAGAACAGTCTTTTGGGCTCTGTGGGAGAGGGGGGGGGGATGATTTGGGAGAATGGCATTGAAACATGTATAATATCATATAAGAAACGAATCGTCAGTCTAGGTTCGATGCAGGATACAGGATGCTTGGGGCTGGTGCACTGGGATGACCCAGAGGGATGGTATGGGGAGAGAGGTGGGAGGGGGATGGGGAACACGTGTACACACGTGGCGGATTCATGTTGATGAATGGCAAAACCAATACAATATTGTAAAGTAATTAGCCTCTAATTAAAATAAATAAATTAAAAAAAAAAGAAAATTGGCTCATTCTTTTCAACAGCTGTATAGGACTTCATGTACTCATACTGTTGTTTATTTAATTAGAGCTACATGGATAAATACTTTGAATTAATATTTTTTGCTCTTATAAAAAACATTTCAGTGGGCATCCTTATATAAAAATTTTTAATGTTTATTTGGATATGGATATCTGAGTCATCCATGTTAAATTCCAATTTTCTGGTAAGAGTGACATTTAGATTTGCACTTCTTCCATTTTGTAGTTGCTTACTGGTTCTGTTTTCCTTGTGAACATGCTCTTTGCTCCTTTTATCTATTAGATTGCTATTTTCATACTGACTTTTCAGAACTATCTGTAAATTAAGGGAATTAACCCTGATACATGTTGAAGGTGTTTTTTTCTAAAGTTCTTTGTCTTTACAGTGTATTTTTGGCTTATAGTAATGAATATCACTTTAACTGTCAAAATTATTGATCCTTTATAGTTTTTTGGAATTATGTTCTTCTACATTCATCCCAGTGACCCGGTTGTGGTTATATATTGTGACTTTTTAAATTTAATTTTTTCTATATTTTAAAAGTTTTCATATATGTGTACATAGTCATTATAAGAAATGTTTAACAAAATGAATGTCTGTCCTCCAAATTACATTCTCCTCTCCAGAACTGATCACTCATTAAATTTGATGTATTTTCTTCCAGTCCTTTATGTATGCATCATACTTTAAAGAAATAGACAACTGTTTTACCATTTCTGAATAGTCCATTGTTTAAAATGGCACCTTTTAAGAAACAGAGCTGAAGATTTTGGCTGAGTTTTACTAAGAAAGCTCAGACAGTAAACTAGGAAACTTTTCTCAGTGACAGTATATACAAAATAAAACTTTGGGATATATAATCTCTCATAGAAAACTGTATTTTGGATTACTACCACTATGCCATATGTATAACACAGTTGTTCAGTTGCTTAGTCACGTCCAGCTTTTTGCAACCCCATAGACTGCAGCATGCCGGATTTCCCTGTCTTTCACCATCTCCTGAAGCTTGCTCAAACTCACATCTACTGAGTCAGTTATGCCATCCAGCCATCTCGTCCTCTGTTATCCCCTTCTCCTCCTGCCTTGAGTCTTTCCCAGCATCAGGGTCTTTTCTAATGAGTCATCTTTTTGCATCAGTTGGTCACACTATTGAAGCTTCAACTGCAGCATCAGTCCTTCCAATGAATATTCAGGATTGATTTCCTTTAGGATCGACTGGTTTGATCTCCTTGCAGTCCAAGGGTCTCTCAAGAGTCTTTTCCAGCAACACAGTAGTCCTTTGAAGTTTGTTTTTTAGAATGAAAAGTGAAAGTGCTAGTTGCTCAATTATGTCTGACTCTTTGCAACCCCATGGACTGTTGTTGCCTATCATGGGATCTCCCAGGCAAGAATACTGCAGTGGGTTACTATTTCCTCTTCCAGGGGATCTTCCCAACCCAGGGATTGGATCAAACCCACATCTTCTGCATTGCAGGTGGATTCTTTATGGGCTAAAGTGTCTTTAATTTGCTTGTCCATAAATAACAAGTAATTCTTGGTTAGAGAATTCAAATAACAAAGGACCATATAGTGTATGATTCCATTTACATGAATTGTTCATAATAGGCAAATTCATGGGGACAGAAAGCCAGTTAGTGATTACCTAGTACTGGGAGGAAGAGAGGAAAGTGAAGAGTAAAAAGTTTCCTAGTTAACTCAGCAGACATGAGTTTGAGAGGAAAGTGAAGTGAAATAAAGGTTTTGTTTTAGAGTTATGAAATGTTTTAAAATTGTGGCAATGATTGCACAATTCTGAGAATATACTAAATATTGAATAGTACCTTTTTAGCACCTGAACTGTATAGTATGTGATTTATCTCAGTGAAGTTGTTATAAAAAAATAAATTCAAGTAATACATCTGTGTGTAGATGGAGTAAATATTTCTAAGACTCACTTTTATAAATATTCTAAAAATAAATAAAGTGCCACCTTTATTACGTTCAAAATTCTGGTAAAATCATAGGTCAGTTTGCCAACGTTCTGTTCTGATCCATTGCTCTGGTTGAGTATTTGTTTGTGTGGCCTCACTTTAAAAAGTTAAATTGCTCCTGCATCTAGAATTTGTTTTGTTTTAGGAATGAGGGTAAGGAGTCAGCTTTCCCCAACACTGTTTATGGAATAGCTTATCTTTCCCCCAGTGATTTGATGTGCTGCTCTTTGGTTCTTCCAGGTCTTAGTTGAACATTTCTTATATCTTCATAGGCTTTGCCCCCATTCATTTTCCAAGACCCTGGATTGTGTTCATTATCATTATCCTGAATTCTTTTTCTGAAAGGTTGCCTGTCTCCACTTAATGTAGTTGTTTGTCTGGGGTTTTATCATGTTCTTCATCTGGGACATAATCCTCTGCCTTTTCTGCCTGTCTGACTTTCTGAGATTTGGGGGTTTGTTTTGCAGGATGCGGGGTTGCAGTTCTTGCTTCTTCTGTCTGCTTTCTGGTGGATGAGGCTATCTAAAAGCTTGTACAAGCTTCCTGATGGGAGGGACGGGTGGTGGGTAGAACTGGGTCTTGCTCTAGTAGAGGGGGCAAGTTTAATAAAACTTTGTCTGCTGATGGGTGGAGCTGTGTTCTCTCCCTGATCATTGTTTGGCCTGAGGTGACCCAGCACTGGAGCTTACAGGCTGTATGGTGGGGCCGTTGGTGGCCCCTAAGAGGGCTTCCACCCAGGTGTGCTTCCCCAAACTGCTGCTGGCAGTGCCCTTGTCGCGGGCAGTGAGCCACAGCCGCCCCTTGCCTCTGCAGGAGACCTGCCAACACTAGCAGACAGGCTTGCTTCAGCCTCCTCTGTGGTCACTGCTTCTTGCCTCTGGGTCCTGCTGTGTGCAAGACTTTATGTACCCTCCGGGGGGAGTCTCTGCTTTCCCCCATCCTGTGTAAGTTCTATAATCAAATCCAGCAGACCTTCAAAGTCAGATTCTCTGGGGATTCCTAGTCCTGTGCCAGCCCCCCCAGGATGCGAACCCTGATGGGGGGCTCAGAACCTTCAGTACAGTGGGAGGACATCAGTGGCGCAGTTGTTCCCCAGTTTGCGCGTCGCCTACCTGGCAGTCTTAGGGTTTGGTTTTTATCCTCATTGTGCCCCTCCTGCCGTCTCATTGTGGCTTCTCCTTTGTCTTTGGGTGCCAGGTATCTTTTTTTTGGTGGGTTCCAGTGTCCTCCTGTCGATGGTTGTTCATCAGTTAGTTGTGAGTTCAGTACTCTCACAAGAAGAGGGACGTCCTTCTACTCTGCCATCTTGGACAGATCTCCTCACTTGTTACTCTTATTTTTCAAAATCTTCCCAGCCATTTCCTGGCTATTGTCTTGTTAGTTCATGCCCCTCCTCCCTCCTCCCCCTGACATTGATATCATTTTAGATAACTTTTTTTTTTCTTTCAGAGGACTTTCCTGGTAGGATAAAGACTGCAAAGTGGACATAGCTTTACTGTTGTTTAGTTGCTAAGTCGTTTCCAAATCTTTGTGACCCCGTGGGCTGTATGTAGCCTGCTAGGCTTCTCTGTCCATGAGCTTATCCTGGCAGGAATACTGGAATGGGTTGCCATTTTCTTCTCCATTTGACATAGCTTAGGCTGCTTTAGTAAAACAGCGCAAACTGAACAGCTTAAACAACATTGATTTCTCACAGTTCTGGATTTTGGGAGGCCTGTGACTAAGGTGTGGTAAGGAATCTCTTCCTCCTTATGTAGATGGATGCCTTCTTGCTGTATCTTCACATGTCAAAGAAAGAGATATCATATCTTTAAGGGCACTAATCCTGTTTATACGGGCTCTACTCTGATAACCTTATTACCTCCCAAAGGTAGTGGTGGTGGTTTAGTCGCTCAGTCATGTTCAACTCTTTGTGACCCCCATGGACTGCAGCATGCCAGTTCACTATCTCCTGGAGTTGGCTCAAACTAATGTCAGTGGAGTTGAGGTGCCATCCAACCATCCTACCTCCAGATACCATCACCTTGGGGATTAAAGCTTCAAAATAAGAGTCTGTGGGGGGGTGGCAGTTGGCACATTCAGTCCGTGGCAGTGCTGAGGCTAACAAAGTTAAAGGATTAGATGATTAAGCAGAATAGAGTGCTAGCAACAGCATCTTCACAGGTGGGACCAGTAGAGTATATGAATTTTGGATTTATAGAAAATCAGTCTGGTGATAAAGTGGTAGCCAGTCATTTGTATAGATTCATAATTCAAGATTAGTAATTCATAGATAAAAGTCAATAGATTTGAACTGTAAAGAGAACTATTATGAATCTATACATAACATGAATTCTTCATAGCTCAAGAGAAAGAGTAACTCTGAATAGTAGTCTTATGATTTATTTTTTCCCTTCCTCCTAGATTTAAACAGTCAAGTTAAATCAAGCTGGGTAATCATGGCAGAAGGTGGATTCGATCCCTGTGAATGTGTTTGCTCTCATGAACATGCGATGAGAAGGCTGATCAATCTGGTGAGATGAACAGGACAGTCCTCTTCAGAACTGAACTGTACCCCCTCTGTCTTGTTTTTGGGAGAATGTTGGTTATTGGAAAATTTTCATCCGATGGGCACTAAAAATTACTTCATAATGAAAATTCCACAGTGGTTTAAGTCATAATGGTTACAGTGCTTGCCAGCATTTCTTTTTTTGTTTTTCTGAGCATTTCTTTTACTAGAGATAAAAACAGATTGCTGTCTTCATTTATAGTAGATGTATGTTGGTGGAATTCACCATTGTGAGTGGTAAACACACATTTATGTAGACTTTTCTGTATTAATGCATATAGTTTTTGGTTATACAGAGCTCATTTACCTGATAAACTGCTAGGAAATCACACATCCTCTTATGATATAGTTCAAATCCTACTCTAAAAAATGGCATGACAATAAAGATTTCTATATAGATCATTTCCAAATCCAAAGCAATTATTTGATAGAGGCAGATTTCTGAACAGATTCTTGATAGGTTCTATTGGAGTATAGTGAGATTTCAATTGTAGGTTTAAGACTTTCCTAGTCTATAACCTTAAACACAAGGCTGTTTATGTATTATATAACTGACATATATATATAATATATATATATACATTGTTTATGTATTATACTTTATACTTTTTATGTACAAAAGGAAAGACTTCACTATTATTAAAAATAAAATAAAATTGACCCTTGAACAACAAATGCTTGAACGAGTTTGAACACTGAGGGTCCATTTATGTGCAGATTTTTTTCAGTAGTGAATACCACATACAGTACTGCATGACGCAGTTGGCTGAATCTTCGGGTACAGGACTGCTTGTTTGGAGGAATTGCAGTACAGAGGGCCGGCTATAAGTTAGATGTGGATTTTCAGCTGCATGGAGGGTTGGCGTCTCTAACCTCCTCATTCAAAGGTCAACTGTAAGTTATTATTATGTTATTGATTATAACATTTTGTTTGTTTAGAATAGTCTTGTACAGGGCTGTATTATTATAGGCCAGTTAATACAGGTTGGTTCAAACATTTGCTGAAATACTTGAATTGTTGGTAGTTAATTAGCAAGTTTCCTGCCCACTCAGTGTACATGTAATCAGTGCATTGATTATGAATGATACTCCTTTGAGAGTTAGCCTATACTAGGACTTATGATCCTTATAAATGCCTCAAGAGGGTAGAGATGAACTAGGAACTTAAAAATTAAATCAGACTTTCTTGAGTATAGAAATGTGGCAGTATCATCTCTCTGATAACCTGACATAAAAACAGATTAGTCTGAATAGTCCCTTCAGTCATGTCCAACTGTTTGCGACCCTATGGACCATAGCCCACCAGGCTCCTCTTCTGTCCATGGGATTCTCCAGACGAGAATGCTGGAGTGGGTTGCTGAGCTCTCCTCCAGGAGATCTTCCTGACCCTGGGATTGAACCAGGGTCTCTTCTGTCTCCTGCATCGATAGGCGTGTTCTTTACTGCTAGTGCCACACGGGAAGTGCCAGTCTGAGGAGAGATGATAAAAAGTACTGTCTGGGAATTCCCTGGCCAGTGGTTAGGGCTCCACGCTTTCACGGCAGCGGGCCGGGGTTCATTCTCTGGTCTGCTAACTAAAATCCCGTAAGCTGTGTGGCCCAGCAAAATAAATTAGTAAATAAATTTCTCCTGTTTAGGTATAAAGTTTAAGCTGATAGTTTTAATGTCTGAATTCAGTCAAATATAAGGCAGACTTTTTTCAAATCACTGTGATGTTAGGAACAAAAGATAGATTGTAATCTATTTGTAGTAACATTTCTCAAGAGATTAGGTTTTAATAAGGATTACTACCTCTTTTGATTTTTTAGTATAATACTTTTTATTTTTAACATTCTTTATTTTATTTGCTTTGCTGCTTTTTAAGAGTTGGCTAAAACTAAGCCCTGCTCTTTAGGATTCCCTGTACAGGTCTGTTCTCTTTAGTAGATTGTCAAGGAAGCCATGTTTAGCTTCTTTATAATGAGCATAGTATTTCATGTTTGATGGTACATTGCTTATAGCAGTCTTTGTTTGAAGTAGTAATTTTGTGATAAAATTGACTTCAGATTTACAAATTTTCAAAAGTCCACATCTCTTAGTGTGTGCTAGATATTTTCACATCACTATAAATTACCGATGGATGCTCCACTTGTGTATAACATGCTGATAGTTTGATAGATGTTGAATCGTGGTTTTTAATTTTTATGTCATGTGTATTCTTTGATTTAAATTCAGAGTCAAGCAGCATTTTGGGGTCATAACTACTCTTTGTTGGTATTTAGTTCAGTTCAGTCCCTCAGTCGTTTTGGTATTTAAGTGCTTTCTAAACATTTTTTTCTAGAGAAGTTTCTTTAGAAATATGGTCTCTAAATTCAGTAATTCAAATATTTCTGAATAATACTACTTATAATAACCAAAAGTTATAAGCAACCTAAATGTCAATTAGTAGAGCAGGGATTATATCATAGAAATTATATGATAAAATCTTGTTTGCAGTAGTTGTATTTGAAAAATATTTAAAAACAAGGGAAATAATGTGTGTTATATGAAATGAAAAAAAAAAGATACACAAATGGCATTTAGTATGATCTTGCTTTTCTGTGCACACGTACCTCATGTATATATGTGCATAGGAAGAAAGACTAGACAAGAATACATCAAAATGTTAAAATTGGCAATCTCTGCATTGTAGAATATAGGGTGACACTTCTCTTTAAAGTTTCCTGTATTTTCTGTGATAATAAATCTTAGAAAAAGGGTATCTAATGAAAGCTATCAACATTTTCATTAAAATGTTACCAATATTTCTTTTGTAATACTTTAGGCATCTTTTCCACCTCTCATGCATGTGTTATCTTCTACTTATACTTCACAGGATCCTTTTTGCACAGTACCTATTGTCTTATTACCTTGTAGAACTCATAACTCTACAGCCTATATTTTAAAAGCAGCTTATCTGTTTAAATATATTTTTTCTATATTAGTTATAGCTACCAGAATGTAGATGCCTGCATGCTCAAGAAACTCACAGGTATAACAATACTGTTATAGTGTGATGACAGGGCAGAGATTCTTATTTTTTAAAAAACTGGACATTTAATTCATCTTTGTAATAAAGTAACATCTCATTAATTTCAAGTCCTAATCTGGAACTTTTGTATTTTCAACTTCATGTATAATAAAATTGGATTTTCTTGTAGGTTAGAGTATTACCAATTCCTGAGAATTTAAAATGCTAATAGCAAGTAAAACTTGAAACTTGAGGATTTTAATGATTGGTTATGGTTAGCTCATTAGCTGTATGTTGCTAATGAGTTGCAGTTTTGTTTGGCCTATTCTGTGGAAATAGGTGGGCTTTGCCAAGGAATATATTCAGCTTAGGAGTAAAGATTTTACCATTAGTTCCTTTCCATTTTAATAAAGTAATGTTCATTCACAATTTAAAACTAATTTATTTTCCTGATTTAGTAATTATATCAGTTGTAAGTTCTTCATTGTAAGTAATAGAAGTTCTAACTGATTTAAGCAGAAAAAGGACATATTAAAAAAATATTATGTGGCTCACATTGAAGAGACTGGCATGGAAGATGAATAGGATCAAAGGGAATGTAAATACCAAAACGAGCCCATACTTTTAAAATTGGCCCAGCCAAAAAGCTGCTGCTCCTGAATCTCAGACTTTTGTATATTTCGCGGTTGATACACTGTCCCCTTTTGGACAAATAGTAGACATTTTATACTTGACATGTGCATAACTAGACCTTTCTTAGCCCCAACCTTATACTTCTGTCTTCTCTCTCTCTCTTTTTTTGACTGCACCATGCAACATTCTAGTTCCCTGACCAGGTATTGAACCTGGGCCACAGCAGTGAAAGCACTGAGTCCTAACCATAGGACTGCCAGGCAATTCCCTGTCTTCTCCATTCACTCCATTATTCTGGCAGCTCAGGCAACAGTGTTTGCATCATCTTTTACTCTGTTCTTTCAACCCAATGGCTAATGCAGAAACCAGGGGTCAGTTTTAAAAAGTCCCTTTGGATCAACCTTAAAAGTATATATCCAGCATCCATCCCTTTCTTACACTTCAGTGCAACACCCTGGTCTAACCTACACTGTCATTTTTGCCAGGATTATTGAAATTAGCCTTCTTGCCAGTCTCCTTGCTTCTCTCCTCTTGTCATCTCCATTCTCTTCAACTGTAGTCTCACTGCAGCAGCTGAAATGATTTATTTCTGATAAGTCAGGTAATATACCTCCTTTACTCACAGTTATGCAGTAGCTCCCCCTTCAGACATTTGTAGTAGAAAAAAAACTAGGGACTTCCCTGGTGGACCAGTGGTTAAAACTCTGCACTCCCCACTGCAGGTGGCACAAGTTTTGCTTGTTTGGGGGACTAAGATCCTGCATGTCGTGCTGCGCAACCAAAAAAAAAAAAAAAACCCACAAAATTTATGTGGTCCTGTGTAATCTGTCCCCCATTACCCCACTGGTTCCTCTTTGCTAACTCAGTTCTATCAGTTGCCATTCCTGAAAAATACAGGTCACATCCGAAGGATCAAGAGTCTAAATGACTTTAGACTTTTCAACAGCAAAGCTGGAAGGCAACAACACAATGACTTTAAATTCTGAAGGGAAATTATTACCAGTCCATCATTCTGTATCCAGCCAAACTCAATCAAATAGGGTCTTCAAAAGTTTTGCCTCATGTACTGTTTCTTTCACTGCTGGGCTCAGGTTTGATCCCTGGTTGGGGAATTAGGATCACACAAGTCATATGGCATGGCCAAGAAGAAAAGACCTGGAGGTAAATGCTAAAATAATCAGCCGAAAGTTGAAAGTGGTATGCCTGTGTGGAGGGGGAAATAGGAAGTGGTGAGGAAGTGCTTTTTTGGAGAATAAACTGATAGAACAGTTTAAGTTGTTTACATGCATAACTAATAAAAATTAAAACAAAGAGCAAAATCCTTACAAGTTCGTGAAGAAGGTGCGACTTGTGGATAACTAATTATGTTGTGTGTCTTTCCCTCTTTATGGAATATAAAGTGCTACCAGGTAGAAACCAGGATTACTGCTTTTTAAAGGAAAGTAGAAGATACTCATGGGAGGGCTGCTAGTTGGGTTTTAAGGACCAAGACAGAAGCCAGGGTAACCCCAACCTCTATAGTGGATGTGAAATAGGAAGGAAAAAAAGGATGTCTGGTCCAAGAATGGAATGCACTAGTAAGCCTTAGAATGAAGCCTTCCCTACTTGGAACCTTGAGAGGTTCTCTAGGCTGCCTGCATGGGTCCCTGGAGTAGGAAATGGCAACCCACTCCAGTATTCTTGCCTGGAGAATCCCATAGACAGAGGAACCTGGTGGGGTACAGTACATGCAGGCTGCCTTCATGCTTCCTTGATAAGGGACACTGTTTGTATACCCTAACTGCTCACCCAGCCTGCTGCTGCTGCTGCTAAGTTGCTTCAGTTGTGTCCGACTCTGTGCGACCCCATAGACGGCCTCCTACCAGGCTCCTCTGTCCCTGGGATCCTCCAGGCAAGAACACTGGAGTGGGTTGCCATTTCCTTCTCCAATGCATGAAAGTGAAAAGTGAAAGTGGAGGCACTCAGTCGTGTCCAACTCTTAGTGACCTCATGGACTGCAGGCTACATTCATTAATGTAGTCCTCCAGCCTAGTCCTTCATTAATAAATATGAACAGGAAAACAAGCAAAGAGTTGAAGAAAACAGAAGTACTACAATGTGGTCTCAGGTACAGCTACATTAGAAGACGAGAGGAAATAGATCCTTCTAATATGAAAAGTCATAATGGGGAGTTCCTTGGTGGCCCAGTGGGTTAAGAATCCACCTGCCAATGCTGGGGACATAGGTTTGATCCTTGGCAGGGGAACTGTATTCCCATGTGCTCCAACTACTGATGCCCAGATGCTCTAGAGCCTGTGCTGCTCAACAAGAGAAGCCGCCACCGCGGGAAGCCCAAGCGCTGCAACTGGAGAGTAATGCAGCAGTGAAGACCCAGTGCAGCCAAAAAACCAAAACAAGTCATGATGAGTGTATAGCTCTGAACACTGACCCATACAGGCAGGTTGTGCTGGTCTTAAGTACCACTGGCAACATGATTTTTCTAGGTGGTAAAGTCACAACACCACCAAATTCTTGGTGGAGTTAAAATTAATATCTTCCCTTGATTTAAATGTGAAAGTCCAGTTAAATTCCTTAATAATTTTATGTCAAGTAAAACCACCCAAAAAATAACTTTGTGTTACTCTTTGAAGGGGTCTTAGATTTTAGGCTCAGGTTTTTTACTTACGTGAATATGTGGCAGGACCTTTGAAAGCTAGGGGGGATGCCAGCCAGTCACAACAACCAAAGAGCTGCTTTGCAGATGTCCAGATGCCCTAGTACTGGCACACTTGAGAACCTTTGGATAAGGGGAGAATTAGGGTTCATAAAAAAAGGAAGTCCAAATAAGCTGAAGGCAGACATGAAGAAGAAAAGCATGGTTAATAGAAAGCATAAAGTAAAATGTTATGTGTAAGTGGATTATACTCCCTTATTAAAAGAGACAGGTTGGAGTTTTAAAACACTATTTACAGGGGACATAGACGCTGAAAACAAAATACAATAGATAAGTGATAAACGAGTGGAGAGGGGGGAAGCTGTCCCAAAAGGATGTGGTATTAATCTCAGACAAAATAGACTCCAAAGCCAAAACAGTTGAACACAGGAATAATACTGTCAAAAGATAGAATCCATAGTGTTTGGAACAAGCTATTTATGTCCCAAAGAACAGAGAATGCAAAAACTATTAGAAATGAAAGAAGAAGCATATTTTGGAAGTGTCTGAGAAATGTTAGTGAAAGCCATTGAGATGCCTTTGCAGGTTCAGGTTAGAGTGTGTGTAGGTCAGGTTTCCCTGGTGGTCTTGTGGTTAGAAATCCATCTGCTAGTGCAGGGGACTCAGGTTTGATCTCCGGTGGGGGAGGATCCCACATGGCACAGAGCAACTAGGCCCATGTGCCACAACTACTGCAGCCCAGGCACTGGAACCTGAGCTCCGCAACAAGAAGTCCACGCAGCATACAAGAGTCGCCCCCGACTTGCCGCAACTAGAGAAGGCTGCACACAGCAACTAACACCCAGCCCAGCCTAAAATAAATAAATGAATCTTAATCAGCTGGTAAAGAATCTATCTGCAATGCAGGAGACCTGGGTTCGATCCCTGGGCCGGGAAGATTCCCCTGGAGGAGAGCATGGCAACCCACTCCAGTATTCATACCTGGAGAATCCCCATGGACAGAGGAGCCTGGTGGGCTACATGGGGTGGCAAAGAGCTGGACACCACTGAGCGACTAAGCACAGCACCCAAAAAGAAGAAAAAAATGTGTAGGTCAAGGTCAGTTCAGTTGCTCAGTCGTGTCCGACTCTTTGCGACCCCATGAACCACAGCACGCCAGGCCTCCCTGTCCATCACCAGCTCCTGGAGTTCACTCAAACTCATGTCCATCGAGTCCGTGATGCCATCCAACCATCTCATCCTCTGTCGTCCCCTTCTCCTCCTGCCCCCAATCCCTCCCACCATCAGAGTCTTTTCCAATGAGTCAACTCTTCGCATGAGGTGGCCAAAGTACTGGAGTTTCAGCTTGAGCATCATTCCTTCCAAAGAGATCGCAGGGCTGATCTCCTTCAGAATGGACTGGTTGGATCTCCTTGCAGTCCAAGGGACTCTCAAGAGTCTTCTCCAACACCACAGTTCAAAAGCATCAATTCTTCAGTGCTCAGCTTTCTTCACGGTCCAACTCTCACATCCATACATGACTACTGGAAAAACCATAGCCTTGACTAGATGGACCTTAGTCGGCAAAGTAATGTCTCTGCTTTTGAATATGCTGTCTATGTTGGTCATAACTTTTCTTCCAAGGAGTAAGCGTCTTCTAATTTCATGGCTGCAGTCACCATCTGCAGTGATTTTGGAGCCCCCAAAAATAAAGTCTGACACTGTTTCCACTATTTCCCCATCTATTTGCCATGAAGTGATGGGACCAGATGCCATGATCTTAGTTTTCTGAATATTGAGCTTTCAGCCAACTTTTTCACTCTCCTCTTTCACTTTCATCAACAGGCTTTTTAGTTCCTCTTCACTTCCTGCCATAAGGGTGGTATCATCTGCATATCTGAGGTTATTGATATTTCTCCTGGCAATCTTGATTCCAGCTTGTGCTTCTTCCAGCTCAGCGTTTCTCACGATGTACTCTGCATATAAGTTAAATAAGCAGGGTGACATTATACAGCTTTGACGTACTCCTTTTCCTATTTGGAACCAGTGTGTTTTTCCATGTCCAGTTCTAACTGTTGCTTCCTGGCCTGCATATAGGTTTCTCAAGAGGCAGGTCAGGTGGTCTGGTATGCCCATCTCTTTCAGAATTGTCCACAGTAGGTCAAGGTAACATTTGTAAATGTGTTGAAGAGGATCTGAGGAATATATCTCAGATTCATAACAATGGTTATATTGGAGAGAGTTTGACAGGCATGTAGGCACTCTTTAAAGCCACAGAAAGTCTCTGATGCTGATCCTCCTTTTTAAAAAAAAATAGTTTTATGTATTTATTTTTGGTTGAACTGAGTCTTCATTGCTGCGATGGTTTTTCTCTAGTGGAGAGCGGGGGCTGCTTTTCGTTGTTTCCGTTGTGGTTTGCAGGCCTCTCATTGCAGTAGCTTCTCTTCTTGCAGAGAGGCGAGTAGGCTCAGTAGCTGTGGCTCCCAGGCTGCAGAGCGCAGCAGTTGCGGCACATGCACTTACTTGCACTGTCTCCTGTGGGATCTTCCCGGATCAGGGATCGAATTGTGTCTCCCGCCTTGGCAGGTAGATTCTTTACCACTGAGCCACCAGGGAAGCCCGCGGATTCTCCTTTTACAGATGCGGACACTGAGGTACAGGGCTTTAGTCGCCTTTCCTAAGGGTTAAAGCTGACCAGCGAGTCGCAGAGGCACACCTGGGCTTGACATTGAGCTCTAACCCTGTGCTGTTTCTTCAGTATGGTGATCTGCTCTGCCCCCTGTGGGTTTCCGTCAGGTACCTTAAAAAGCACTGTATGTGTGATCAAGGGTGGGTGGGTAGCAGGGTAGGAGAAAAAGTGGAGACTCTTCACTGTACTTTTTTATCTTTTAAAACTTTGTGAGTACATTACTTATTCAAGTAATTAACTTGGAAATAAAACTTTGTTAGCATTTCAAAGGCATTATAAGCAGTACAGTTATATACAAAAATTAGACTTTTCCCACTGAAGAGTAAAGTTTTTTAATGCACTGTTACAAAGAAAATATATTCTGCGATATTTACTAGCGTTTTAATAACTTTAATAAGACTGTCTTATCTTCCCTTTGTTGATTTCTAAATTGGTAGAATTTTTCTCAAGTTAAATATATATATATATATATAAAATAAGGAAAACCTTGTATGTCTCCTAAGGCTAAATGGACTTAACAGCAATTCACACTCTGTACCACTGCCTCATCAGTGCTGTGTAAGGTCTGATTATTTAACTGCTAAGCTGTACCAGTACCAAGAATATGAATCTGTTTTTTGTGCATTTTATTGTACATTTCCAATAGGGCTTTTAAAGCAAATGACTATATCTCTGACTATATTCTCATAGGAGTGTTTTAAATGATATATTACAAACAGTGGTTCAGTGCAAGGCTGGTAAAACTGCAGTACAAAGAATGCCCATTTTGGGGTGCTCATGGCAAAGCTTTACTTACTCTGCTGGCATGTTGCCTTAGGTTACACAAGTATCAGACTGTTCTTAATGCAGTTGTGTTTTGCCAGGTTCTGTTAATGTTCATAAACATTAAAAAATGGAGGCATTATCTGATGTTACTGATATCTTTCTATCCTAGCCTAATATTCTAATTAGAACTCTAATGCTTTACTCATTAGATACTGGCTAATAAGACTTAAAGAGGTGGATAGGAATATGCAGGAAATCCCTTTCAGTTAAAATCAGGTATCTTTATCATGTTACATATAATTGTGTGTTTCATTACTTGATTTAATGGTGGTAATACATCTGTTGATAAATACTCGTTTTCACTGATGTAGTAGTAGAATGCTATTAGACAGGTAAAAAGATGTCAACACAAAACCACAATCTAATTATAAATCATTCTTTTAAGTTGTATAATTTTTGTGTCTCAGAGGGTATTTTTTTAAAGAGGTGTTTCCTTATAACTAATATATCTAGTTTGTTTTGGTTTTTAAAAAATCACTTATATTTCCTTACAACCATGAAGATGGCCTGGAGAGAGTCTTTTTCCGTTCCCACCGAAGCCACTTGCAGAATAATTCTGTTTTTGTCCTCTTCTGCTCTCTTGTCACCTCCTTCTCCTGTTCTCCTCCACTGGCTGTCTCTTGGCATACAGTTTCCTCTGTTAACGATAGGAGTTCCAGAAGGAGAGAACAGATGGATTTAGAAATGTGAGTTTAGATTATGTTTTGTGGTTTTCCTCTTCTGTTGTAACCTAAGACTTGGAATGCAGATAATTCCTTTTTTGTTTGTTGAGCTCTGTAGTTCAGCCCTTATCTAAACAGTGTACCTGAAACTTCAGCATCTTTAATTTACTTAAACTTGTTTCTGTATTAAAGTACTATAGCATGTGCTCTGGGAGATCATTGGTCCGATTCCCCTTAAAAGCCTGAGTAAGTGAGTAAGTGAAGTCGCTCAGTCGTGTCCGGCTTTGCAACCCCGTGGACTGTAGCTTACTAGGCTCCTCTGTCCATGGGATTTTCCAGGCAGTAGTACTGGAGTAGATTGCCATTTCCTTCTCCAGCGGATCTTCCCAACCCAGGGATCAAACCTGGGTCTCCCGCATTATAGACAGACACTTTACCGTCTGAGCCACCAGGGAAGTTTGACTGATGTCCACTGTACTTAAATAAATCACATTAAGTAAGACCTGTTATTGGCCTGGAAGATGTATGCCTTAAAAATTTAAGAAACTTCTCTACCCAGGAAATGTTATCTACTGCTAGTATCTTTTCCTCTTAATATATTTTTTGTTAAATGTTTAATTATTGAAATAAAAAATATAGTAATATTCTTTCAAAGAAGCAATCAACATATTAAAATAAGATCAAACTCCTCCTCACTCACTTCTCTGTATCTGGCATAATACTACTTCCCTAGATAAATTTGGTATGCATTTTCCCAGATCTTTCTAACAAACATTTAGATACTATGATATATATATTTTATCCCCAATTTAATAATATTGAGCATTTTCCATGTTGCTATAAAGCCTTTTTAATAATATGGTTGACTTTTGGGTTTTACTTTAGTCAGTAAAGGAAATGTTCTGTATTTCCTTCTTTCAAATCTTAATATTTTTTATCAATATCATCTAGCCACTGGAAAACTAAATGGTCCTGTGATTTATGGTACAATTGAGTTTACCAATTAGAAAGTGTTGACCTTGAAAAAAGTCAGTTATTTTACCAGCAAAAATGGATTTATTTGGGAATAGCAGAGAATTGCAATTCAGGACAAGCAAGCCACAGTGAAAGCCATTGGCAAGTCCAAGGAACATTATTTTATAGAGAAAAAGGAGAAAGTTGGGAGGGGTCATTCTGAACAAAAGCCCATTGGAGAAAAGTTAGAGTTCAGGGTGATTATGGTTTCTCACTGGCTGAGTTTCTGGGGTAATCAGTTTCTTATAGGAGATGCAACGTACAGCTTGTACTGTTGGGGCCTATAATTAATGACTCTTCCACTGAGGTCTGTAACAATTGATAAATCTTATAATTGGCATCAAATTGTACTGTGTGAGAGCTCTCCCTTCTGGCCTCATGGTTTTCCTTTGTTTTCACAGAAGGGGGGTTATGTTTTATTTAAAAGATAACAGTAACTAGTGCATGTCTTCATGGCCCAAAATTCAAGGAGTACCAAGTATAGAAAGGGAAAAATAAGAATCTCCCTATGTTTGCCAGCCTCTCATTGCCACTTTACTAATTATAATTCATAGTTTCTTTTATGTTTCCATTGTTGCTGCTGCTGCTAAGTCGCTTCAGTCGTGTCCAACTCTGTGCAACCCCATAGATGGCAGCCCACCAGGCTCCCCCATCTCTGGGATCCTCCAGGCAAGAACACTGGAGTGGGTTGCCATTTCCTTCTCCAATGCATGAAAGTGAAAAGTGAAAGTGAAGTCGATCACTCATGTCCGACTCCTAGTGACTCCATGGACTGCAGCCCACCAGGCTCCTCTGTTCATGGGATTTGCCAGGCAAGAGTACTGGAGTGGGTTGCCATTGCCTTCTCCTTCCATTGTTAGGACTGTATAACAAATTACCCTAAAACTTAGTGGGATTAAAAAAACCTTTTAAGTAAGTGGACAAACTCTGTGTCTGGAGTTCATACAGAGCACAGTGGAGATGGCTAGTGTGCTGGATAACGTCTGGGTTCTTAGCTGGAAGACTGAGAGGCTGGGAGCAGGAAGAGCATGGAAGGCTTGGTCACTCGCTGTCTGGCAATTGATGCTGGCTGGTGGCTGAAACCCTGCCTAGCGCTGTCAGCCAGAACACCTACATGCAGCCCTTCATGTGGCTTCATGCCTTCCTCACAGCACAGTGGCATCGTTCCAAGGGCAAGCATCCATCCCAGGGGAGGATGAGGAAGGGAAAGAAGTGTGCAGTGGCTAGATACTTCTCGCAACCTAGCCTAAGGTGTCACATGTAACACTTCTGCCATACTTTTGGTTGTAGCAGTCCTGAACCTGCTCAGCTTCAAGAAGAGGGGCAATAGACTTCACCTCTTTTTAAAATGAAGTATCATTGATAAACATTAGGTTCAGGTGTATGACTTATATGTATTGGGAAATTACCATCACAGTAAGTCTAGTTAATAACACTTGTCACCATACACAGTTACAGAATGTGTATGTATGTATTGTATATACATAATTTTTCTAATGATGAGAACTATTAAGATCTATTCTCTTAGCAACTTTCAAGTATGCATATGGTATTATTAACTAGAATCACTATGCTGTAAATTATCTCCCTATAACTTAATTATTTAATAATGGGAAGTGTACATTTTGTCCTCCTTCACCCATTTCGCTCACCTCCGACCCCCAAACCCCCCCACCTCTGGCAACTGCCAGTCTGTTCTCTGTATCTTTGAGCTCTCTTCTCTTGTTGTTTTAGTTCCGCATATGGTATTTGTCTTTCTCTTACTTATTTCACTTAGCATAGTTCCCTCAAGGTCCATTCGTGTTGCCACAAAAGGCAAGGTTTTGTTCTTTTTAAAGGCTGAATAATAATTCCACTATGTGTGTATACACATCCTGGAGGAGGGCATGGCAGTCCACTCCAGTGTTCTTGCCTGGAGAATCCCGTGGACAGAGGAGCTTGGTGGGCTACAGTCGATGGGATCTCAAAAGAGGCGGATGTGACTTAGCTACTAAACAACAACAACTTTCGCATATTTGTATTTATTTTTGCCCTTCTTGCCTTTGCTTTTAGAGTCATCCAAAAACTCATCACCAAGACTAATGTCAGGGAGCTTACCACCTATGTTTGCTTCTAGGATTTTTGTGGTTTCAGGTCTTTAATTTATTTTGAGTTAATTTTAAACCGTTTCTGAGTTAAGAGAACTAAATGTGATCAGATATCAGATTCTAGCTATCTCTCACTTGAGACATTGGGCTTCCTCAGTGGTGTGATTATGCAGGAATTCTTGAATGTAACTTTGTATTATGTCATTTCTTTAAAATTCTCATTCTGTAATTTGGCAATGTATATCAAAACTTAAAATGTATGTACCTTCATTATAGCAACTCTTCTCTATATTCTAAAGAGATTAACCAGTATGTAAGAATGTTTTAATAGGAACATTCACAACATTGTTTTTCATATACAAATTTGGAAATGATGTATTTAAATGGAATGTGGTACAGTATTAAAAATTAGGTAGAGCTGGGTTTTGACAGTCTAAGGTTATTTCAAGCCATCCTTATTACTGAGAACTATATGAGGTCTGGTTAGGGAACACTGAACAACTGTTTAACCATTTATTTTAAAGTACATTTTTGCTGTTGGTTTTGGCGTTTCAATTAAAAAAAAAGTGATAACTGTGAGCAGGCTTACTTACATAAACAGGCTGCCCTTTCCTGCATAATGCTATAATCTGAAAGCATACTATGGGCTATGACCTGAGTTTTTTATATACATTTTATATTTGATTTTATATATGTTATATCTTTTAATCCTCACCATGATATTAACATTGATAATAGATTGTATTTATTTCTTTTGTAGTTTGAAACTCTGCTTTAGAAAGTAACAGACACAGAATTTGAACCCAGATACCTCTGACTTTGAAGCTGCTTTTTTGAACCACTGTTCTGTATGACACTGTTTATCAGTCCGCAGGTAGATCTGTGCCTGGGAAAGAAGAGCACCTCCAATATACATGAGATTCTTGAGTAGACACAGAAAAATGGCAAATAAGTTCTTGTTTAAGTTCTGTGTTAGTTGCCCCAGGCTGCTTTAGCCCAACACCACAGACTGGGGGCCACAAACAGTAGCTATTTCTCATGGTTCTGGAGGCACTGGAAGTCCAAGATCAGGGTGCTACCTGATTTGGTATCTGGCGATTGGGCTCTTTTCTTGGTTTTCAGATAGCCACCTTGCTGTATCCTCATGTGTCCCAGAGAGGCTGGGGGCTCTGCTCCCACCCTCTCATGAAGTGAAGTGAAGTGAAGTGAAGTCGCTCAGTCGTGTCCGACTCTTTGCGACTCCACGGACTGTAGCCTACCAGGCTCCTCCCTCCATGGGATTCTCCCTCCATGGGATTGTCCAGGCAAGAGTACTGGAGTGGGTTGCCATTTCCTTCTCCAGGGGATCTTCCTGACCTAGGGATCGAACCCGGGTCTCCCACATTCCAGGCAAACGCTTAACCTCTGAGCCACCAGGGAAGCCTCTCACCCTCTTATAAGGACACTAATTCCATCAAGGTGGCTTCACTCTCATGACTTCATCTAAACCTCATCACCCCCCAAAGACCCGTACCCCCAAACTCCATCACACTGGGGATTCGGGCTTTAGTATATGAATTTGGAGGGGTGGAGGGAATACGAACATCCATAGCAGATACCTTTTGATAATTCCAAAGAGAGATTTTCTGTTTTTCTTGTAATTTTTTTTAAAGAATTTCTCGAAGCTGAGATTCCTCATAGAAGTTCCATTTATCTGCTTTTTTGCCATTAGAGTCTTCTCTTTGATCTATGTTTTTTTCCATCAGCCTCTGACAGCCAAAGTTCTATATTAGGCTTCCTAGATAGCCTAAGAGACTATTTTAGGTTCTACATTTTCCCTAACATAAAATCTCGGTGCCAAGACTCTTACATTCTTTTAATCTCTGTTTTCTCCTTTTTTCCCAATGAAGAAAAACATTTATTCTAACCATACTATTTTGTCTCATCGATTTTGAAGATAATTCATTTAAGGAACTTTACATGACCTTCCTGGTTAGTTGGGGAAATCTAAATCTACTTTTAGTTCTGGGATCTACTTTTAGATCCCTGGGATCTTGGGATCAGTGTTAGTTAGCAAAAGGGTTTACCTGGGGAGCAACCATTGACTGTAAAGAGTCCGCATGTGGCTCCCCCCACTCCACTGCAATACAGAAAATATTCGAAGTTTATGGCTCCATACTGTAGTTACTGCTATGCCTGCTTCCCTTATATTAGTATCCTTTTTTTAAAAAATAAAAGTATAGTTAATTTACAGTGTTCTGTTACTTTCTGTCATATACCAGTGATTCAGTGTTATTCCATTATGGTTTATCACAGAATTTTGAATTTAGCTCCTTGTGCTATATAGTAGGACCTTGTTGTTTATTGATTTCCTCTTAATTATTTTGTTTTCACAAATGACTTCCCTTTGGAGTGGCCAAAATCAGCATCAGTAGTCCCATTGTATTCTTCAGATAAGTCAAGAGAAAACTGAGATGCACTGTAAATTAGGCCTCTGTTTAAAGAGTTTTATCAAAGCAGTGAGATTCTCTTGTTTTACTAAATGTGTTTTTCTAATTCTTTAAAGACTATATAGTTTACCCATCACAAGTGTTTGAATCTGACATACTGAATATATATCCCAACACACTGGTTTGGACAGAACATGTACATCCAGGACCAGAAATGTAGTTATGATACTTTGGCACCTCATTATGCAGAGCCTGCAGCATCGTCTGCCTGTGAACATGTAGAGCGTAGGTAGCCAGCAACCTGTGGAAGACCAGCCAGAAGAGCAGGATCCAACTCCAGCTCTCAATGGAATGTCCCAAAGACCTGCTGCAGCTTGGACTGGAGATATAGTGCTTCAGTCAGCCAGACTCTCAATGAATAATTTCTTTTCATTCTTGATCTTGTGTGTGTGTGTGTGTGTGTGTGTGCAGGCACTTTTTAACATTTTTATTAAAGCTGAAAGGGCTTCTTTCTGCAATGCATGAGTTGTAATTTGACTTCCCACTTCTGGCTTCCCTTACCACCTAAAACTGACATAATTTCTATATTTGTCAATTGTATGGGAGTGAATTAATTTTCTAGAAATCTGTATAACAAGACAAATTATACATTACTGTGTTTTATCATAGTCCCAAAAGGAAGCTTATTCCATGTAGTAATACCTAAAGGAAGAGATCTCTTTTAGTGCTGAAGGAAAACACTGGGTATGTTAATCTTAGAGGCTATTAGGTAATTAGATATGGTCATTTTCACCTTACTCTGAATTTGCTTCGGTTCAATTGTATATCACTTGTATATCAATTCACTGGAATATTTTGTAACCATTCAAAATTGTGGCTGGTTACACAATGTTTCAGTCTAATGATATGTTAATAAAAATTATGATACATTTTGTACATTGTAAAGTAAAATAGAATTGGGATTGAAAATCTCTACTTCAGAGTTAGTACTGGATATATTAGCTAACTTCCTCCAGACTCGAATTTCTTCATCTGTAAAGAAGGAATAATAGCCCCTGCCTCCTCTAGTGAGTGTGAGGATTATCTAAATTCTTAGTATAGTCCCTACCACATAAAAGTTCCTAGTAAATATTTGTTATTACACTGGTTGTAGTTATGTGTGATTTAGTAGCTCAGTCGTGTCCAACTCTTCATATCTCCATGGACTGTAGCCTGCCAAGCTCCTCTCTCCCTGGGATTCTCCAGGCAAGAAAACTGGAGTGGGTTGCCATTCCCTTCTCCAGGGGATCTTTCCCACCCAAGGATTGAACCTGGGTCTTCTGCACTGCAGGCAGATTCTTTACCAACTGAGCCACCAGGAACCCTGGTGATTGATTGTAATTATGTGAAACTATGCATATTTTTAAGACTAGAAAACATAATGATAATTGTACTAGGGATAGAATTAATCCACATTAATTCCTAAGTATTCTGTAATGTTTCTTGTATTATACTGTAATACAAATAATTATTTAAATTATAATTTAAAGTAATATTTATAAATTCATATCATTAAAATATATTTGTATTTAAATGTACTTCTAATATAATGATAAGGTACTCCTATCCCACATTGATTAAACATATCAGTATCTGTTATTTATCTTAGAATTAGAGGCAGTCAGACTAATGCCATTAACAGCAAACTGTGCTGACTTGTGCATGTACAAAGAGCGTTTGGTTCTGAGGTTGACTAAATCCAGCAGCTAAATAGTATTGCTTGTATGCCCCAAACACAGTGGCCTTGTGGTTCCTCAACACCAACTCCCAGGTACCTTTTCATCCAGAGGCCTTTCCTAGTTGTTTATTCGGTCTGGAATTCCTGAATTCTCGTGTCCTTGATCTTTACTGTTACTGTCGTGGAGATAGTCCCTTAAGTGTTCCTGCCTCTGTATGCATGATTTAAACTGGCTACTGGATTGCCACTGTATGCCATCCTATTTTCATTCTCTCTGTGACTCTTTGAGATTTTTATATTTCTTAGTTGTCTGATTTTCCCCACAAGACTGTATGATCTTTAAGAGTAGAAATTTTGTCCTTTTCACATCATATGATCGTACCTGGAACTGTACTTGGCACATAGTAAGCATTTAGTAAACATTTTGAATGAATAAGTGGATATAAATGATAGTTGCATTATAACTAGACATAATTAATGAGCATCTCACATTTTAAAATGAACATTTGTATATAGCTACACAAAAATATTTCTTTTTTCTTTTCTTTCATTGGTGTTTCCTAATGGCTTTACCTGATGTCATTATAAGTAGTGTTCAATGATTTAAGGGCTAGATAGTAAATATTTTAGGCTTGGAGTCTCTATGGCAGCTACTAAACTCATCTGTTTTAGGAAAGCAACACAGATAATATGTAAACAAAGGGGTGTGGCTATGGTTCAGTAAAACTATTTATGAAAATAGGCCTCCAGCCTGCAGGTTGTAGATTGGTGACCTTGCTATAGACTACAAAACCACTGCAAGGGTGTGGGGTAAAACTCTGACCCGCATTATCGCTGGAACATCAAAAAAGAACACAGTGAGCATCTTATCTGGTAGACCCACGTTGAAGCAGGAGGATGGGACTGATGCAGGCATGAAAAAGAAGCCTAGAGCTGGTGATGTGGCCCTCCATTGAAGTAAATTTGTGAGGAAATGGATTTGGGGGCTTTTCACATGGAAATCATGTTATTTGTAGATGTCATTGAGCTCCTGTTAGCCAGCAAGTCAGACCTCAGGACAAGGGCAGCAATTCTAGTAGAGCTATAGCCAGAAGCCAGAGCCGGCATTTGAGTTACGTAATGTACAAAGAACTGATAATTCATTGGTCATTTCAATCACAGCTGTAGGTTTGGGGATATGCTGTGTGGTTACTAAATATTAAACCCGCAAAGTTCTTTTTACTCCTTATTTGATGTCTTAAGTGATTAGATAGTGCTTGTCCTATCCAGTGACATTTTTTACCTAATAAACCTTTATGTTTTACACAGTCTACTTAGAGGTGGAGGAGGAGTAATAGGAAAAGATACATATGCTTATAAAAACGTAAGGACCTCTCTAGTGAGATTCACAAAAAGCCCTGAGTTTTGTGGAGGCTTACTTTGCCAACAAAGGTCTGTCTAGTCAAGGCTATGTTTTTTCCAGTGGTCATGTATGGATATGAGAGTTGGACTGTGAAGAAAGCTGAGCACCGAAGAACTGATGCTTTTGAACTGTGGTGTTGGAGAAGCCTCTTGAGAGTCCCTTGGACTGCAAGGAGATCCAACCAGTCCATTCTAAAGGAGATCAGTCCTGGGGTTCTTTGAAAGGACTGATGCTAAAGCTGAAACTCCAAAACTTTGGCCACCTCATGCGAAGAGTTGACTGATTGGAAAAGACCCTGATGCTGGGAGGGATTGGGGGCAGGAGGAGAAGGGGATGACCCAGGATGAGATGGCTGGATGGCATCACTGACTCGATGGACGTGAGTCTGAGTGAACTCCAGGAGTTGGTGATGGACAGGGAGGCCTGGCATGCTGCAATTCATGGGGTCACAAAGAGTCAGACACAACTGAGCAACTGAACTGAACTGAAGGTTAGGAGAGAGAGAGATTTACCATGCATAGAATATCTTTTTGTACTTTTGAATTTTGTACTGTGTATACATATTACTTATTGGGAAAAAATTAATAAAACTTAAACAGAATATACACAAAGTAGGAAATTCATTAGGTCTGTTTTGTGACCCAAAGGCTGGAAGTCTTTTTTTCAATTTCTTTAGAATGTATAATTTGTTTACAGTATTAACTATAGTCACCATGCTGTACATTACATACCCATAACTTACTGATTTTTTTTTAACTAGACATTTGCACCTTTTGACCTCCTTCACCCATTTTGCCCACCCTTCTCCCCCTGCCTCAGGCTGCCACCAGTCTCTTCTCTATATTCATGAGATTTTTGTTTTTAGATTCCACATATAAGTGAGATCATACAGTATTTATCTTTTTCTGACTTACTTCACTTAGCATAATGCCCTTGGGGTCCATCCATGTTGTTACAGGTGGCAAGATTTCAATCTTTTTTTATGGCTGAATAATACTCCTGTGTGTGTGTGTTTTCTTTATCCATTCATCCATCCGTTGACACTTAGAGGTTATTTCCATATCTTGGATATTGCAAATAATGCTACAGAAAACATGCAGTTATATGTATCTTTTGTATCTTCGTGTTTTTGTTTTCTTAAGGTAAATACCCAGAAGTGGAACTGCTTGATTTATATAGTAGTTCTATTTTTAACTTTTTGAGTAACTTCCATACGGTTTTCCATAGGTTGCTACCAATTTTTATTTCCACTGACAGTGTACAGGGGTTTCCTTTTCTCCATATCCTCACCAACACTCATTATTTACTGTCTTTTTGATAATAGCCATAGAATGTATAAAAGGATTTTTGAATTGATTCTTTGCGTATTTAGGAAGGTTTAAGGTATCCAGCATATTTTTTTTTTTACAATAATTAAGATCTGTTTTCTCATTCTAATTCAAATAGAACTACTTTTAGTGGTATACAGAAAAACAAGTCTGATCATCTTAGCAATTTATAAGATGATTTATTCTGTTGTTTTAGACGAGGTCATATTTTGTCTAGCATAGTAATAATAATAGCTAACATTTCTTCTTTCTTGTGTTGTCACTACATTTCATATGTGCTGTGTATTTAATTCTTACCTGTATTCAGATCTAGGCATATCCTCATTTTACCACATGAGGAAACTAAAGCTTAAAGGTGTTAAAGAATTTGCCAAAGGTCTTGAAACTCTAGAATGTTGCAGAGCCTGACTTTAAATCAACATCTGTCTTTGTTCAGAGTCCAGCTAAGCACAAGTGCCATGGAGTGGCTTCCCCAAATAATTGCAAGTGATGTTAAACTGCTTTAATGGAGAGAGGGTGTGATTATAAAGTAATGAAGCAGAATTGAAAAGTTGCATGCTCATTCTGTTTACTCTGTGTCATCTCTTTTAAGATATATGAGGTTATCATTTTTAAACATCCTAAAAGGCCTCAGCATAGGGTGAACATTCATAGAAGGATGATGTCTGTTTATTGATAGATGGGTCTTTTCTTTTCAGTTATCTTTTAAACTTCATAATCATATGGTTCCAAAATTAAATTATATGTCAAGATAGACAATGAAAACTTCAAATCCCATCTCATCAGAACCTACTCTGTTCCTCCAACCCACTGCCCAACCCCTGTGGTATCATTTTTATTAGTTTCTTATTTATCCAACCACTGTTTATGCAGATGTAAGCCAAAAGGAAAAAAAATCCCTTTCTTTCAAAAGGCCTTTTCTATAAAGGGAACCTATTTTTCTCTCTCTTTGCTTCTAATTTTAAGTGAGAAAAAAATCTTGTTAACCAAGTTTACTCTTTCTTTAGTAGCTCTCCTCTATGGTTAAGTGCTTTTCCTTTGATAAGTCTAATAACATATGGCAGTAGGAGTTTCTGTCACAGGTAACTTTTTAAAATTCCTAATTTAAGTAGGTGAATTGCACCAGACCACAGTATATTTGAGTATTATGTTGAGGAGAAAAAAATCCCACCAAACTGATCAGGCCCTATATGTATTCTGTGTTTTTATCTGATATTTGATTTTGAAGGTACAATAGATAGTGTGGTAGTGTTCATTAAAAAACAAAGCATGATCTTTCTGATAAGTAGTATCCGTTTTGGTAAGTCTGGTGGCTAATTTCCTTTTTTCTTATTCATTGTAGTTGAGGCAGTCGCAGTCCTACTGCACAGACACAGAATGTCTTCAGGAATGTAAGTAATGATGGGACAGGAGGAGGCTTGGCATTGCGGGCACAATTAGAGATCGGAATATGACTGAACATTTGCCAGAAATTATTCTTACAGTTTGCTGTTTAAGGACATGACTCTCAGTAATGTATCTCCTAGTTAAAATGCTAAATTTTTTAAGTTAAAAATGTGTTTTTTGGTCCTGCCACAAAATCAGAACTGCTTCATTGAATAAAATCATAAAACCATAGATACAAAAAAGGAAAAGAAAAACTTCCAGAATAATAAAAGATGACCACTGTTGACAACTTGGTGTAAACCCTCCCAAGACCTTTTTTGGGGGGCAAGTATGTGAGGAACCGGTCACTTTGGGCTCATTGGACTGAACACCCGGGCTTTAGCACAAACCCCTCACTCTTTCCCTAGCATCTATCTGCATCCATTGGCAACTTTGAGAGTTTGTGAGTGCAGGAAGGGGAGGCCATTTTTTGCCAAGGTTTGGAAGCTTTGGGAGCCATTGGAATCATTCCCTTGGCTCTGACATTAGAAGTCTCAAGAGGGTATGGACAGTGGGGAGGTTTCTCCATGACTTTTGAGGCAGTGGTGATGATAAAGTGAGAATCAGTGTAGGAAGGTGGATCCTGCATGGTGAATGTAGCTGGTGGACTTGGTGGCCGTAATATGAGTCATCTTTTTTCAGGACAGAAATAACCTGAGGGATACTTTGAAGGGAAATAGTAGCCAAACCAGTGCTGTACCATAATAATTTGACCATAAGAATGGAAGTATGACATTCACAGGATGGTGAAGCCAGGCACAATTCAGTTCATATATACCTAGAAAAATGGGATCACTTTGTATATGTTGTTTTTCACTACTGTATTGTGACTATATCAACATGTATTTACCTTAAAAATATTGACTACATAATAATTCATTATGAGGATGTACCATTGTTCAAATAATTCCCTTCTGTTGGAATCTTAGGTTACTAATATATTTTTGCTGTTATAAATAATACTTAAATAAACATCCTTATGTACATTTTAAGACTTTTGACATACTGCCAAATTGCACTTATTAGTAGGCTAGTTGATTGTACTTCATATCTCTGAAGCTGAGTGCTACTTTATTATGTATATGAAGCTAAAGCAAAACACAGCAAGGTGTCGTTATAAAGAGGCTTGTTACTACATTATTAATTACTGTTATTACTGTGTGAACTAAGCATCCCATCAAATTCTGTAAATGGAACCACTTAGAGAAATAGAAGCTAGTACAGTGCCTGGCTCAAAGTAGAAGCTTTGTCAGAAGGTAGTCTTTTGGTGCAACAGGACAATAACCATATGCCTCTGGGCAAGAAAGTAACGGACAGACGTTCCATTAGGTTTGGGGCATGATGGGTGGTGATCGGTGCCCCCACTCCAGGTTTCTTTGCATTGCCTCTTCAGCAGCATTCACTAACCTACAGTGCTCCCTCTGATAACCAGCTCAGATTTTTGCCTCAGCAGAAAAACTAAAACCTGTTCTTCTTGTTGGAATTAATCTCATTGAACTTCTGATGGGGAAAAAGAAATTTATTGTATTTGTGGTGTTTGTGACCCTTGAGCCAACCCCACCTGTAAACCAAATATACTCTTATTTCTGTGAGTGAAATTTCACTTCTTTAATCCAAACATAAAAGCAAGACTCTAGAGCTTGAGTATTAATTCAGTTATCTTGGCCAGTTGTCCACCGCCCGCTCCGCTCACCCCAGTCCTTTTAGCATTTGGTGGAAATCCTTTCTAACAGCCATGTCTTTAAATGGTTTAAGCAGTTGTTTCCTCTGAGTGATATGTAATTATTTTTCTGTGTATTTTAAATCTTCAGCAATGAGCTAATGCTCATATATAAAGTATATATGTTAATCAGGGGTCCCCACAACCCCCCTTCTGTTTCAGTAACTTGTGAGAATGGCTAACAGAATGGAGGAAAATAATTAAATTACTTTTACCGGTTTATTATAATGATGCAGCAACCAAATGGGAGAGATGTGTAGGGCAGGGGACAGGGGAGGGGTGCAGAGCTTCCCTGTCTCCTTGGGTACACCACCCTCCCAGCCAACTCCATGCGTGCCCTGGCCCAGAAGCTCCGTGAACCCCACCATTCAGGGGGTTTATGGAGGTTCCGTTTCATAGGTGTGAGTGACTAGATCATTGTCCATCAATATAAGTTTAGAGAAATAACCCCTCAGGATCTGTCAGCTGTTAGATCCTCTCTCTTTTTCATCTTCCTTGTGTCCAGCTAAATTAATAGTGTCACTGTGAATATCCCATTTGACATCTTACTTGTAATACTTACTTTTTCTTGTAACCGAAGACTTAACCATTGAGTAGAATGGAACACTGTATTTTAGTGTACAAAATCCTTTTACATTTTTATGATGTGACGTTTTTCTAGATCACAGAGTAAAAGGTATTTATCCTCTTAAGGCAAATAGTTCCTAGGCAGTGAAGGGAACAGGTTTTATATCCCCCATGTGATTGCACTTCTTTAATACTCAGGTTATTTGGCACTATATCAGTGTTTAGAATGTTTAGTGCCAAACAGTCATCACAATAAAAACCAAAGTGGCCAGATCACGTAAAGGCTCTCTCACTCCTCCCTGTTGACTTTACAACAGCTGCCCCTCATACTTGCTTGTATTGGCCGCATGCAGTGCCAGGGAGTTTGAGTAGCTTATATGTTCCGAGACTTCGTGAAGAAGCCTAAGTCAGTTCAGATATGCGGCATCTCTAATCCCAAAATACATGGTTCAGAACTCAAACAGTTAATTAGTGTGTAGTGAAAAGAGGATTTCCTACTCATATTCTCCCATCTATCCAGGTCCTGTCTTTGGGCATTATTGGCCCTCTGTGTATCTTTCCACAATTTCTTTATGCATATACAGGCAAATATTTATTGTTTGCCACCCCCCTTTCTTAGTACACACTGTTTTTCACCTGTTTTTTCCCCCTCTGTCAAGAAGTAGCTTGTCGCTTGTCTCATGTAAACGTCCCTCACCATTGTGTTACAGCTTCACCCCAACCCCCACATACCATAACTTCTTATTTGAATGCTCTTGGCAAACATTTAGGTCTGTTTTTAGCTTTTTGTTAATAACCCTGCAGAGTATGTCTATGTAAAGTACCTTCTAGAGCCAGTCTTAAGTTTGTGCTTCTGCTGTAAACAAAAATACTGGGATCATCGGTTCGACTGTCCTGGTTTAGCTATTGCTGATATGGGCCTTAAGTTATTGGAGAATGAGAGAATGCTCTTATCAAACCTAGGAAGTCAGGAAAACGGTATCTGTTTAGCCTTTTTAAGTAGAGAATTCTGCATATTACTGCCCTGCAGAAGTTTTAGAGGCACACTTAGCTTTTTCTTCCTTCTCCTCCCATCACCATTTCAGGCTTTTGCCAAGTGGTGTGCTTCTCTCATCTTGTTGCCATTTATATCTGACCCTTTTTCATTCTCACTTCACCATCTTATCTAGTCCGGTCATTCACACCAGGACCTTTCTGCACGTAGTCTTTTCTGTGCTCAGTTGCTAAGTCATGTCCACCTCTTATGTGATTCCATAGACTGTAGCCAGCCAGGCTCCTCTGTCCATGGGATTTTCCAGGCAAGAATACTGTAGTGGGTTGCCATTTCCTTATCCAGGAGATCTTCCCAAACCAGGGATAGAACCCATGGTTCCTGCCGCGTGTCCTGCATTGCTAGCAGATTCTTTATCGCTGAGCCACCAGGGAAGCTTAATTTGATCCTAAAGCTGATCAGCTATAGCACAGATCAGTAGTGGCTGATGTTTATCGAATACTTACTGTGTCCCAGGTACTGTGCTACTTTTCATGTATTGATCATTTCCGTCTTCACAACTATTCTATGAGATGATGGTAATATTTCCATTTCACACGTAAAAAAAAATCGAGGCACAGAGATTATTTATTTAAGAGGTGGTAAAGTCAAACAGCTATGAGATAGTCTCATTTTTAAAAAGTTAATGAATTAATTAGGAGACGTAGGAAACCATTGTTTCAAACTAGAAATGCTACCCTAGTCTAGAGAACTAAGGAAAGAATGGGCAGAGAAAATGGAGCTTTTTTTTCACCAGACGAGAGTGGGTTGTAGGATGTTGTTGAATGAGTTAAATGAGATCATGCCTGACAGGGAAAAATAATGAGTCCACAGAATGACTGAGTTTGCGAAGTTGGTGAATGGGAGCCAAACTAGCAATGAACTATTGCATCAGATTCACTTGGAAAGCTTTAAAAATATTGTTGGTTCCTGACCCCACCCCGGAGGCGCTCCTGAATTAGATGATATGAGGCAGGGCCTTAGAAATGGTGGCGTGGATGTTGTCACAGGCTGTTTTGTTGGGCATGCAAGTCAGGGATCCGTTGGATAAAGGCGGAAGAAGGAATGAGGTTGACTAGAGCAGAGAAGGATTTTTCTGAGAAATGGTAAGTGGTAACATTGGTGAGTAGGGCCGCGTCTTATGAGGAAAGGCCAGGCTGAAGAGTTCAGAGTCGAAGCAGTAGACAGTGGAGAGTGAGTCACTGGGTTAGTCAGCAGAGGTGTGTGAAGAGCAGTGTTGTAAGCAGGCTTTTTCGGCAGCAGTGTGCAGGAAGGAGAGGCTGCGGTGGGAACCAGGCTAGGAGACAGCACCGGGGAGCTAGGAGTCATGTTAGCACCATGGGAGTCTCACACAGAGAGTGAGCATTTTACCACGTTGGCTTTGTCTAGAACTAGGCATTAGTAAATTTGGGATCTGAGGTTTAACTATCTGAAACTTCACAGTCCTTTACTTGTGAAGAGCATCAAAAAGCAAGGGACCCATTTTCCACACTGAACTGGCCTTGGGCTTACACTTCAGGTCTAACTAATGTAGCATTTTAGTTCTGAGTGGTACACTATATGAAGTGATCATATATAGACAACACAGTTCTCTTTCTTTGACTACTTTTATATACTCTAACAGCTAGTTGTAAGTTTATCAAAAATCCTTTTAAAAACTGTATTTGCCAATTTTACTACCCACAGGAGTAATAGTTTCCAGGGGCCTGTCTTCTATGTGATACTGTCAGAGATTATGACATAGCGAAGAGGTTAAGAGCACAGACCCTGGAATGGGACCACTGTATTTAAACCCCAGCTTTGCCACATGCCGACTGTATGACATTGGGGTTTAACCCCCCATTCCCCAGTTTCCTCATCTATAATATCAAAGGTATTATATACCTGCCATAAAATAAGATTGCTAAGGAATTCCCTGGAGGTCCAGTAGTTAGGACTTAGCACTTTCACTGCTGATGGCCTGGGTTCCATCCCTGTTCTGGGAAGCTGGGAACTAAGATCCCACAGGTCTCCAGGCTCAGCCAAAATAAAAATAAACAGATTATTAAAAGGGATTAAGAGAGATAATGCCTGGTTCAAAGTAGCCATTCAACTTTTAACTATAATTCAGTAATAAAAATAATAGATAATATTTTGCTTTTAAAAAAAAAATCAGTCTTGGAGCAGCTTAAAGGATAGAATTAGAGGAGTCAAGAGTAAGTATGAGGAGGTTGGTTAAGAGGCCATTGCAGTAGACCAGACAAGAAGCTTGAACAAGTGTGGGTGTGAAGCTGAAAGTGGACAGATTTGAGTGGTATTTAAAAACTAAAATTGACAATAACCACCTATAGATACTATTTTCTCTAGAAATCTGATCTTCTAGAATTTTCATTTCTGACACTTTGAGTTCTCTAATACACATTTCATTTATTATAAATTTGTTAAGCCCGTTCCATGAGCCAGGTACTTATTCTGAAATAAATAAGATATGGCTGCCTTGAGGGACTGATACCTACACAGGCACCTGATTTTTTTTTTCTTCTGGATAAATGCATAGACTTTGAAATAACTAGATCTTAATCCATATTCTTTTTCCAAAGAAAGGCCAAATTAATCTCTTTGTTTGAAAATGTCATTAAAGGGATCTTTAATTCATATATGTACAACTTAGATGTCCCCTTTTCCTTAAGCTCTATTTTTTTTCAGGCTGCTTCTGTAATTAAAATGCATGATCCTCTCTCCCCTAGCATGGCTTTCCTGTATATCAGGTGGTCTTAACCTGGGTTCTGCAGATCTCAGTATAGCTATGAATTGCCATGAATCTTTTGCAATTATTAATATATACAAAATTGTTGAATGTGTATACATGGACTCTTACAGTGGAAAGAGGCTTTTCTTTATCAAATTCTCAAAGGATTCTATTACCACACTACTATACTATTAAAAATCTTTATTTAATAGGCTCTGGCTTATGACTATTTTATACCATTTACCATTTAGATTTTCTCACAGGAGGAAACAGAAATTGAAGATGTGATATTTAATAATTCTTAAAAGTATTAATAGTTTTTATATTAATACAATTTTGAAGTTATTTAAACAATATAGTTTGTTTTTACATTTACTAACAACATGGTAATTATTCAACGGTTTTTTTTTGTTGTTGCAAATACATTTTCTGTTTGTCTTTAGTGCCAGGACCCTCTAGTGATAATGGCATCAGTATTACCATGATCTTGATGGCCTGGATGGTTATTGCAGTGATCTTGTTTCTGTTGAGACCTCCTAATCTAAGAGGATCCAACCTAACTGGAAAACCAGCCAGTCCTCATAACGTAAGTGTTGTGGATTAGAGATCTTTTGGGGTGGGGGGATGGGTGTAGCCTGGGAAAGGGGTGGAGTTGTTTTGACTGAAATATCTAAATTACCAAAAGGAAGATTTAGCTCACAGAGTAAATTAAATTCTTCCTGTGTAGTTCCAGTAAGTCTTGCAATCCCAAATGGCTTAGTTTTCATGGAGTTACACATAGAGAAGTACAGACCAGTAGCCCCCACATCATTTTAAGATAAATTTCAATGTTTACTCACACGAGAAACATAAAAAGTGGTCCAGTTCATAATAATCCAGTGATGGTTCTCAAATCTCAGTCCTCCAGTTTCTAGGTCTCTCCACCTCACAGTTGATCCCTTTGCCTCTCATGTCCCAAGGTTCCTAGATACTCTTACTAGCTACAGTTCAAATGTCCCTACTTGCGCGTGCACACACACACACACACACATTCACTTATTCACTTTCTCTCTCTCCATTTTCTCCCCTTCTGTCCTAGATATCAAATATAGCAGAGACACGGAGCCCGTCTGGCTCAACCTGCTTTCCCATCCTATTTCTCTCAAATTCATTCTGACAGTTCTGCATCACAATAGATCAGCTGAGCTGGCAAAAGGAGTGGTAGGAATCATTTATGTTGATAAATCTTGATAGTCACAATTATAACAATTTTTAGAACCTAAATGAAAAATATGATAAAGTGACCCAATGGGGAGTTTTTGATTAACGTCTTTAATAGAGGCCTCCATTAAAGGATTCTTTTTAATTGTTTTCAGAACCAATATTTATACTTGTTTTCTTTCTCATTTGATTTGGGTATTATCTCTTTAAAACTATTTCCATGGTGGCTTCACTTGTTGGACACCAAATTATCCCACTAGTTCCCTTCTTCAGCCTAAAATAATTGCTTCTTTCCCCTAATCTTGTGTTGCTAATATTAAAAAGAAATTTAACTAGACCAGTTGCTTATATAGGAGAAAGCAAATATGCAATGTTAATTGGTCAGTGCTTTGGGGCTGGAACATTTAGATATGTAGCATGCTGACTTTAGTTAAGAAAGAAGCCATCATTAGCACTATGTAAAATGCCTTATTTTTAGGTTTTCTTTGAGAGGAGTATATCCATAAAACAGCTGGTATGTTGTCTTGATAAAGTGCTTTCTCCCTAGCCTTTTTTCTTTCTGTGTACAGTTTTGTTACTTTCATATCAAAGAGCAACATCCTCAATGTTTGGCACTAAATTAGAAGCCATTTAAACGTGACAGAAATGCAAGATTACCATCATTGTAGACCAGCAGTTCTAGGAATGGTAGTCCCACAGCTCTAGGAATAAGCATGAAGACATACTGACCAATTCCAAGCAGAAAAATTGAATATCATCTGGGGTTTCATATAGCATATCAGAGTAATAAATAAGTGGAATCTTCCTAAAGATTCCTAAAAGCTCTGCTCTTTCCTTTACTGTTCAGATGCTTTCTAGTACAAGTAACAAAAATCATATCAGCCTGGTTTAAGTAATTGGCTTTATTGGTGTACATATCAAAAAATCCAGAGGGAGGGTCAGTGTTTAGAAAGTTGTAACAGTTCATTAGAGACCTAGTCTCTTTCCTCAGATCATTATTTATTCCAAGGTAGGCTCCCTTTCTGTCCCCTGTAGGGCAGCTACCAGTAGCAGCTGGAGCCACCTATTTCCTCACTGACAGATGTTCTGTAGAGAGAAATACAAGTCTTTAGCTTCATTTTAATTGTACTGTACTCAGTCACCTTATTAGCAAGAAGGATGAGACTACCTTAATTGGTTTAAATATCACTTCTAGAGCTGTCAGGGAGAGCACTTTCAGCTAAGTCAATATCACTGTTACAAAATTTTCTTTTCTTCCATACTACAAAGAAGAAAGAGACAAATGTTGGTGAATCACAGTGCTGTCTTGTGCAGAAACATAGAAGTCCAAATAAGTATATGATTTAGGATGGGAAGCTGAGGGCCATCACTGCTCAGTTCTTACTGTATGTGTTAGATTGGTTGTACTGGGGAATTTAAGAAGTCAATTTCATAATTTCTCTCTCTCTGATGTCAGGGTCAAGATCCACCAGCCCCTCCTGTGGACTAACTTTGTGGATATGGGAAGTGAAACTAGTTTAACACCTTGCACGACCAAATGAACGAAGATGACCAGAGTACTCTTAACCCCATTAGAACTGTTTTTTCTTTTGCATCTGCAGTATGGGATAGTATTGTTTTTCATGAGCTTCTAGAAATTTCACTTGCGAGCTTATTTTTGCTTCCTGTGTCATCACCTTTCCTATATTTGAGTAAATGATTACATTAAAAAGTTACATGGGGCTTTTTCGGTTATCCTAAACTTAAACATTCCATTCGTTCTGTTTGTAACTGTGATCATAATTTTTGTGGTAATTTCTGGCCTGATAGAAGGAAATTTGAGATCTCTACATTTAAATATTTTAAGTACTTTCAATGGGTTTAAAAATCGTTTTTCTTTAATAAGGTATTTATAAAGTTATTTGGGGTTACCTGAGATTGTATGAAAGAAAATTAGAACCACACTGCATTTATATTTACCTTGGTAGTTTATTTGTGGATGGCAGTTTTCTCTAGTTCTTAGGACTGTGACAACTTTTGGAATATTTTACAAATTACAGCTGAAATCTGTATCATCCACTACAGATGATTTATGTGGCTAAGAAAAGGAGAAAAGAAATGAAATAACTGTTTACTAAGTTTTTATTCCCATAAAATATCTAATATTCAGAAAACTTTAAATAAACATGATTTAAATGGTGGATGATTTACAGTCCATTATATGAAATTTGTAAGCCTCTGCACACTAGCCTTATTACACAGTTCATGAAAGGAGGAAAAAATTTAATTCTTTCTACCTTTGCCAGGTATCATCTATACAGTAATAATTTAAGCTATAACTTATTTTTAGAGTGGGTGCCTCTCAGGAAACTGCTTTTGTGTTGTAAACTTCCCTGTTAAATGAAACGATCTTAAAGCTGTCTTGGGGGCCTGTTTGGTTACTGACATTTGAATGCTTTCACTTACTCTTTTTTTTTTTGGGAAGAAAAAATTTAGAGTCTTGTTATCTTTCTGACTTGAAAAAATATTTAATGAATTCTTGGTTTACTCCAAGGGAAAAGGAGGAAAATGAGAAACAATCAAGGATATTTTTTCTCAACCTCTGTTTCATTCTTATTTGGTAATAGGATGGATTGGGGTGGGGAGGGGCACTAATATAAGGAAAATTTTGAAATATATAAAAATGTAAAAGGTTTCATTTGTTTTTGTTCAGTTTGAAAGAAAATGAATACAAATGGCATTAAAAAGTCTGCATGACCTGTGTGGTTATAGAATTTTTTTCTAACAAATGATTGCAGATGATTTATGGGGGCTAGAAGATATTTTGCTGTCAATGTAAGGATGCTCCCCCTCCCAGATCAGTTTAGCTTTTCACTGTATAGATCTGAGAAATTACTTGTATGAATTAAATAAACTTCTCTATATTATTGTACTGTTTAATAGAGTCTCTGATACAATTATGTGACACTTGTAGGGTATTTTTCTCCTTTATTATGATTCTGTTCTAGGCTATAAACACTGTAAGGGCTTCATTTCATTATATAATTTGATATCGAATGCTTGCATTCCTCCTGTGCATCTTGGCTTTGTGCTCAACTTTTCTTGAAATAAAATAACCTACTGTTAATTACTTGTGTTAATCGAGGGGTGTCATAACACAGGTAAGTCAAATCCTGGGTAAAAGAACACCATAGAGTTAAGGTTTTTCATCTTAATATGGCCTATTAAAAGCCTTCTCAGCTTCATAGCTTTTAAAGCAGAAAGGGCAGGAATGGCCTAAGATGGAGCTGAATCCCTGTAATCATTTCTTTTTCTGCCCTTGCCCCTGAACTTTGAAGGCTAGCACATATCTCGTAACGGTCTGCTGTTTAAGCTGCTAGAAAGCTAGTCTCTGGAAGAGATAGTGATGTGTCACTGAATCTGTGATTCACAAAGAACTAAGAATTGACTTTGGGGAATTCCCTGGTGGTCCAGTGATTAGGACTCCATGCTTTCACTGCCGAAGGCCCAGGTTCAATTCCTGATCAGGGAACTAAGACCCTGTAAGCCACGTGGAGTGGCAAAAAAAAAAAAAAAAAAGAATTGACTTTGGTTGAAGGAAGTGGCTGTGACCTGGACTCAATATCTAGTATTAGCTAGAGACCTGGAAATCTGGGTTCTTATTCCTAGTTCTTCATTTCTGTCACATATACTTAATTGACATTACATTAGAATATTAACCGTTTCCTATATGGACCATCTATTTAATTAATAACAGAAGTTCTTAGTGAAGTATTTAGTCTTGGTTTTTCTGCTTGTACAATTTCTCTGCCCTCCCAACAAAGACAGTATGCGGTAGCACATAAAGTTATTCCTTTTAACCTAATTAGTAATTTATACTATTCTGTTTTATCCCTAAAGCTTCTACATGTGGCCTTTTTATTGAGCACACTCTTAGTCATTATTTGGCTTGTAAACATTCACCTAAATTATGGCTACAATAGTTTTTAAATAGTCTGGAAAAAAGCTTCACATTTTAATCACTTTTGGCTCTTAAACAGCCCGCAAATGCCATTAATAGTTTATTTTGTTTTAGAGTTATTTAATGTTATTTTATGCAAAATAATGTTTTGTTCTGTTTTGCTTTCCACATGGAAAAAACATTAGAACTGTGTATAGTAAAAGATTTTATGATGTATCTATCCAAACACTATCCCATGTTCAATAAGTCATATTTTAATTTTAAACTACTTGGAGAGAGTTTCTAAAGTAACTATTAACTACAGCTATTCAGTGGTTACTTTTAGTGTCTTTGTGATATGCGATGTTACAGTGTTTATAAATTATCTATATCTTATATTTTCAAAGGAACCTCAGAAGTCTCACACCCTGAATCAAAGTCTGTCAATGAATAAGTGCTAAAATTTGACCAGCTCAGCTTAAGACACAAAACAGCAACTTGAAGGAGAAATTGAGAGAGTTTAAATTAATGGGTGAAATTTTTGTTGTTGCAATAGTAGGTTTAGTCTTAACTTTATAACATTTCTAAATGAAAAGTCATATGTATTTGTTACTGTGTCTGATGATTACTTTGTTGAAAGCAAAAGTGGTCATGTGATGTACCAAATGTTAACTGCTGTTTTTAAATGTTTAAATCATGCCAAACAAATCATGTCTGTGCCATCCAGGGTTTATTGTAATCTTTTACTGAGTACTTGGACTGGGAAAAAGGGCTTGTACTATGCACTTTTTATTAATGAATAAATAGGAAACATTAGTAACACTCACTGCTTTCTGTTTGGTTTTTGTGGGAAGAGAAGCGAGCATCTTTTGCCAAGTAAAATGTTAAAGTCCTTTATTAAACAAACAGTTTTTTTTTTTTTTTGGTAAGATTTTTTTACCCTTAACTAAGACATTCCTAAGCAAGAACTTTGAGTTATACAAAGAATATTTATGTAATAGCAATCTGGGGCCAGTATTCAGAAGGATTCTAAGAATCTCTAGGAAATTAGGTTGCAATTACATTTCTTTTGTTATTTCTTCATAGAATACAGGTCCAGTAGACAGACATTTGCTATCTAATAGTGTTAGTTATATGAGCAGATATATGTTACCCAAAAGGAGCTAGACATGGCACTGTTCTGAAAACAGACAAAAGTGACATTTGCTTTTGCTCTGTGACCTGGAATGCATCCAGACACTAAAGATCACAGAAGCAACTAAGTGTTCATTGACAGATGTACAGATAACGATGTGGTATACACGGAATAGAATATTACTCAGCCATGAAAAAAGGAGTCTTGCCATTTGTGACATGAATGAATCTAGAGGATATTTTATGCTAAGTGAAGTGGGTCAGAAAGACCAATATCATACTGCTTCACTGATATGTGAAATATTGAGAAAAAAGTGAAAACAGACAGATACACAGAACAAATGGGTGGTCGCCAGAAGGGAGAGAGCAGGGTGGAAGGTGGTGTGGGGAAGCAAGGGAGGACAAAATAGGTGAAGGAAATTAACAGGCACAAACCTCGTTATAAATAAGTCACAGGGATGTAATACACAGCATAGGGACTATGGTCAATAACAGTCTAATAGCTTTGAGAACAGATGGTTACTAGACTTGTGATGATTTCATGTACATAAATGTCAAATCATTACATAGTATACCTGAAACTAACATAATGCTTTATGTCAACTATATTTCAACTTAAGAAATCCCAGGACTGGGACCTGGGTACATATTTAGAGCTCTGGTTGAGAGAGGAACCTGCAAAATAGACTGAGAAGGAGCATCCTGTGAAAGAAGAAGAAAACCATATGCATGTAGTCTTGGAAGCCTGAAAAGAAAGCAAATCTCTAAAGGGAGGAGGGCTCAGTGGCGTTCAGTTCTACTGAGAAAAAACATGGAGGTGAAGAGTTGAACATTTTGACAAAGGATTCGTAGTGAACTTGAGAAAAGGTATTTTGTTGGAGTAATGATGCAAACCCAGCTTGGAGTAGTTAAGGGAAGAAATTAGGGTTAGGAAGGAGAGACAAGTACAAGTGACTCTTTGGAAGGGGTTTACAGTGATTGGGAGCAGAGAAATGGAGTAGTAACTTGAGTACGATGTGGGTCTGGGGCAAGAAGAAATTTCTATTGCTGTTGTTTTAAGATGGAAGATAAGAGTATGTGCAGAGTTGTGAGGTGATAGCCAAAGAGACCCCTCCACAGTGATGTCACCCCTGTATTGGCCTCAGCACCAATATCATCATGTCTGACAGCAAGACTCACTAATACCTACATGTTTTTGCCAAGGCTCCTTACTATCTCCCTACACTCATAGCCTGGCTGTGGTAATTCTCCTTAGAGACTACCTTGATTAATCCTGTCATGTCGTATATCCCTGTTTATATTGGCTTCCACAAGTCTAAGACTCCAAGGCCATCATCATTCATTTCCCCTCAGCTGATTCAATCTCATACCTTTCCCCCTAAACTTAAGGGTCATCATCTGCAAAAGCCCCATATTTTCAACCCTTTCTCTGAACATTCCCTTCCCCAAAACATGGTATTTCCTTAAGGGTACTAGCTCTTGCCTCTTGAGTGAGAGCTGTTTTCTTTTCCAGATCATATGACCAAGGAATGGAGACAGAGTGAATCTCTTCCCAGTTTCTCTTTTGGACAGTCAGGCTATCATTCCCTCCTCCCTAAAACTCTCCAACTCTTGAAGCTCATGCTGTTAGAGTATTCTACCCTGGCTTTCACAGTTATTTATAGACTTCTGGATTACTCCGCACTCCTTGAAGATTTTAGCACCGGACTTTCTGCCTATCTTTTCAGCATTCTTCTATGGTGATTCTGGTATCAGTATCCAAGAAGACAACCCTTTCAATACTCAGTCCTCTAACATCCTCTAGTTATCTCATTTTCTACACACCTGCAGCCATCCACTCCATGAGCAAATCCTAGACCTATAATTATAAACTTCATTACTTGTATGTTCCTAAGAGAATTTTGAAAAGTGGCATACTATCTTAAATTTTTTTTATTTCCTTTTAGAAGTCAATGCAAAGCAATCTTGATGCTCTTGCTTAACATAGGTTCATATGTGTCCCTCCCACTTCAGAAACTGTACTACTGATGTCATTTTAATTCTTTTTTTCTGTATTTTGCTGAAATACACAAGGAGGTAGAAGGGGATCTAAGCCTTGATTTGTATCTTTCACCCAAATGTGGCTCCATGTGTGAGCAAACCAAACAGAATTTCTACAACTACCTTCATTTATTTTAATACAGTTGTTCAGTAAAGCCACAAGTAACAGCAAGATTATAATGCAGAAACTACAAGAGACTGTAAGACTTGCAGACAAAACGTGATAGCCTCAAAGCATTCAGATAACTGCAAGCCCAGCTGCTGTTCTTCATGCCAGAATCAGTGTGATTAAACACCTTGGAATGTGAAGTCAAGTGGGACTTAGGAAGCATCACTGCGAACAAAGCTAGTGGAGGTGATGGAATTTCAGTTGAGTTATTTGAAATCCTAAGAGATGATGCTGTAAAAGTGCTGCAGTCAATCTGCCAGCAAATTTGGGAAACTCAGCAGTGGCCACAGGACTGGAAAGGTCAGTTTTCATTCCAGTCCTATAGAAAGGCAATGCCAAAGAATGTTCAAACTACCGAACAAGTGTACTCATCTCACACACTAGCAAAGTAATGCTCAAAATTCTCCCAAGTGAGGCTTCAACAGTATGTGAACCGAGAACTTCCAGATGTTTAAGCTGGATTTAGAAAAGGCAGAGGGACCAGAGATCAACATCCTGCCAATGTCTGCTGGATCATAGAGAAAGCAACAGAGTTGCAGAAAAATATCTGCTTCATTGACTACACCAAAGCCTTTGACTGTGTGGATCACAACAAACTGGAAAATTCTTAAAGAGATGGGAATACCAGACCACATTACCTGCCTCCTGAGAAATCTGTATAGAGGTCAAGAAGCAACAGTTAGAACTGGACATGGAACAAAGGACTGGTTCCAAATTGGGAAAGGAGTACATCAAGACTGTATATTGTCACCTTGCTTATTTAACTTATATGCAGAGTTCATCATGAGAAATGCTGGGGCTGAATGAAGCATAAGCTGGAATCAAGATGGCCAGGAAAAATATCAATAACCTCAGATATGCAGATGACATCACCCTTATGGCAGAAAGTGAAGAGGAATTAAAGAGCTTCTTGATGAAATTGAAAGAGGAGAGGAAAAAAGCTGGCTTAAAACTCAGCATTTAAAAAACGAAGATCATGGCGTCCAGTCCCATCACTTCATAGCAAATAGATGGGGAAACAGTGGAAATAGTGAGAGACTTTATTTTCTTGGGCTCCAAAATCACTGCAGATGGTAACTGCAGTCATGAAATTAAAAGATGCTTGCTCCTTGGAAGAAAAGTTATGACCAACCTAGACAGCATATTAAAAAGCAGAGACTACTTTGTCAACAAAGGTCCATCTAGTCAAGGCTATGGTTTTTTCAGTAGTCGTGTATGGATGTGCGAGTTGGACCATAAAGAAAGCTGAGCGCCAAAGAATTGATGCCTTTGAACTGTGGTGTTGGAGAAGACTCTTGAGAGTCCCTTGGACTGCAAAGAGCTCACACCAGTCAACCCTGAAGGAAATCAGTGCTGAATATTCATTGGAAGGACTGATGCTGAAGCTGAAACTCCAATACTTTGGCCACTTGATGCAAAGAACTGACTCATTTGAAAAGACCCTGATGCTGGGAAAGATTGAAGGCAGGAGAAAGGGACGACAGAGGATGAGATGGTTGGATGGATCACCGACATGATAGGCATGAGTTTAAGCAAATTCCGGGAGTCGGTGATGGACAGGGAAGCCTGGCGTGCTGTAATCCATGGGGTCGAAAAGAGTTGGACATGACTGAGTGGCTGAACTGAACTGAACTGAATCACCCTGGAAATTTTCGAGAATGGCTCAGACTTTAGTCAATGCTTAGACCATTTAAAGTTGGCATTTAATATGTTTTTAGATATAAGTGTGTATAATTTTGTTAATAAAAGTATTAAACATCATCACTGACTCGATGGATGTGAGTCTGAGTGAACTCTGGGAGTTGGTGATGAACAGGGAGGCCTGGCGTGCTGCGATTTATGGGGTCGAAGAGTCGGACATGACTGAGTGACTAAACTGAACTGAACTGAAGATGAAACCTCCAAGTGGAAAAAGTATTGTAAGATTTGATATGCTAAGTCACTTCAGTCGTGTCCGACTCTGTGCGACCCCGTAGATGGCAGCCCACCAGGCTCCCCCATCCCTGGGATTCTCCAGGCAAGAACACTGGAGTGGGTTGCCATTTCCTTCTCCAATGCATGAAAGTGAAAAGTCAAAGTGAAGTCGCTCAGTTGTGTCTGACTCTTAGCGACCCCATGGACTGCAGCCTATCAGGCTCCTCCATCCATGGGATTTTCCAGGCAAGAGTACTGGAGTGAGGTACCATTGCCTTCTCTAAGATTTGATATAACTTAAGTTTAACCACTTTAATGAATAAATCTTTTAAATTCTATCCATGTCAATTTTATCTACTACTCTGCCATTTTTATAGTCCTACAAAATATTTAAATTGCTTTAAAAATATTCCAACTCATTAATTTAAATGGCATCTTTTTAAATTCAGAACATGTCCAAAATGTCCTGTTTCTACCTCTGACCTTCAGCCTTAACAAAAATAAATATGAAATGAGGAAAGACAGATTTGAAGTGTCTTGATTAATGAGTATAAGGGACTTTCCCCAAACCAGAATTCACTTTATCGCTTTGTTTGGCGTCCAGAATTTTACCCCTGGCGAATGGATCATAGTAAGGGTTTGTTTGGATAAAAGGTAAGTCTTTCTTTTGTAAAATGCACTATTCTTGGACAAATCAATTTTGAGAAAGAGTACCTGTGAAAGTTGAGCCAGAAATTTATTCCCTTAGTTGATTAAGAAATTTATTCCCTTAAATATATGTGTGCAAGGCATAACTAACCTTTACTGTCAAAGCCAAGATAGTGTCACCCTTGGTGTGAGATGAGAGGAGGGGGAGGATATTACTAAAATCATCATGCTTTTATTCCCTGATCATCTTGCTCCTTTTTAATTTAAATATAAATTTATTTATTTTAATTGGAGGTTAATTACAATATTGTATTGGTTTTGCCATACATCAACATGTATCCGCCACAGGTATACACGTGTTCCCCATCCTGAACCCCCCCTCCCTCCTCCCTCCCCGTACCATCCCTCTGGGTCGTCTCAGTGCACCAGCCCCAAGCCTCCAGTATCATGCATCAAACCTGGACTGGCTATTCGTTTCATATATGATATTATACATGTTTCAATGCCATTCTCCCAAATCATCCCACCCTCACCGTCTCCCAGAGTCCAAAAGACTGTTCTATACATCTGTGTCTCTTTTGCTGTCTCACATACAGGGTTATGGTTACCATCTTTCTAAATTCCATATATATGCGTTAGTATACTGTATTGTGTTTTTCTTTCTGGCTTGCTTCACTCTGTATAATCTTGCTCTTTTTTAAAAAACATTATTATTTATTCATTTTTGCCTGCACTGGGTCTTCACTGCTGTGTGCAGGCTTTCTCCTGTTGCAGAGCATAGGCTCTAGGGCACATTGGATTCCATAGTTGCAGCACTTGGGGTCAGTAGTTGTGGTGCTTGGGTTTAGTTGCCCTGTGGCTATAGGATCTTCCAGGATCAGGGATCAAGCCTGTTCTCTATATTGGTAGGCGGATTCTGAACCGCTGGACCACCAGGGAAGTCCTGATCATCTCTTAAATCTGTTCATTGCTCTAAATCTCTTGGGTTACTACACTGGACATACTGCTTCTAATTCTTGATGGCTGTCATTAGCTCTGAATTCATCCTTTTTATTCCTCCAAGCCACCCTCTTTGTTTTCCCCTGTTAATGCTATATTTCCTTTAGGAGCTTAATTTTCAAAACTTGAGGAAGGAGCTTCCCAGGTGGCTCAGTGGTAAAGAATCTGCCTGCCAATGCAGGAGACACGGGTTCAGTCCCCGGTCCTGGGAAGATCCCACATGCCTCGGAGCAACTAAGCCCATGTGCCACAACTATTGAGCCTGTGCTCTAGAGCCCAGGAGCTGCAACTGCTGAGGCCATGTGCCACAACTACGGGACCCTAGAACCTGTTCTCGGCAACAAGAAAAGCCACTGCAGTAAGTCTGCTCACTGCAACTAGAGCATAGCCCCTGCTCGCCACAGCTAGAGGAAAGCCTGAGCAGCGGCAAAGACCCAGCACAGCCAAAAACAAAGCATCCCTGACCTATGTTAGATGCTTCTATTGTGTATTCCCACAAGACTATATATATCTTCCTTAATAAAGTTATTTTACATGCATCTGTGTTACTGATGTTTCCCCACAAAGAGTAAAATATAGGAAGGCTGGGAATGTAGCTTTCTTTACTCACAATTCTATTCCTAATGACTAGCACAATTTTATCACGTAGTAAACACTTGGAGGAAATTCTTATTAAATGACTGAATCAAGCGCTTTTTAAATTTTAGGAGGAACCTGTTTGTAAATTGAAATCCTACATGAAATTTTGATAATATGAAGCAGATTGACAGATAAAAGTAGAACTGCTCTGATACGGAGGAGGAAGTCGGAGACACAGTGCTCTGTCAGCTTTAACCTCCCACTCATTTTCTTTCTCATAGACTCTGACACACCACCAGGGAAACTCAGAGCTCCATGATACATAGTCTGAAAATAATTGCCCTACCACATGCAGTTCTCAAACTTTTTGTTCTCAGGACTCCTTTATACATTTAAAACTTGAAGACCCCAAAAAGCTTTTTCATGCTTATTATAGCTATTTGTATTGACCCTATTAGAAATGAAAATTGATAAATCACAAAGCAATACATCAACTCCTTAAACTTAGCAATAATAAGCCCATTGGTGGTGGTTTATTTGCTCACCAACTCTGTGTGACCCCATGAACTGAAGCCTGCCAGGCTCCTCCCTCCATGAGATTCTCCAGGTAAGAATACTGGAGTGGGTGGCCATTTCCTCCTCCAGGGGATCTTCCCAATCGAGGAATCAAACCCAGGTCTCCTGCATTGCAGGCAGATTCCTTATCGACTGAGCTACAAGGAAAGCTGTAAGTCCATTACATGTCAACATAATGTATTTTTATTAAATTACTTCTAAATAAAAAATTAGAAGATTGGCATTGCTTTACATTTTTGTAAACCTATAATATCTGCACTGATGTGTTATAGGGACTTCCCTGGTGGCTCAGATGTAAAGAATCTGAGGGAGACCAGGGTTCGATCCCTGGGTTGGGAAGATCCCTTGGAGAATGAAATGGCTACCCACTCCAGTGTCCTTGCCTGGAGAATCCTATGGACAGAAGAACCTAGAGGGCTATATAGTTCATGGAGTTGCAAAGAGTTGGACATGGCTGAGCGACTAACACACACTGACCTGTTATAATATCACATGTCATATAGCCTCTGAAAAATTCTACCATATCCTTCTGACAGAATGAGTGAAAAAAGAAAGGGACATATTAGTATTATCATAAACATGTTTTTTACCTTCTGGATCCCTTGAAACGTTCTCAGAAATAATCAGCACATTTTGAGAACTGTTGTCCTATATCTAAAGGCCCGTTTTAGCTAATATAGTTTGATTTTGTTTCTAAGATTCTATTGAGCTTTTTAAAGATTATGATCATTATCAAAATACTAACAATGTGAAATGAATAATAGGTAGAAAAATGTTGAATTCAAAATAAAGGGACTAGAAGAGTGGTTTTTTATTAGAAAGCCGACTGTAACAGTAAACAAATCTGTATGCACCAAGTTAAAAAAAAAACCTTTGGGACTGACTTGGTGGTCTAGTGGTTTAGACTGTGCTCCCAATGTAGAAGGTGTGGGTTCAATCCCTTGTCTGGGAACTAAGATGCCACATGCAGTGTAGTGTGTCATGGCCAAAAGACCAAAAAAGAAAAAAAAAAGATATTTCTATTAAATGCATTGAAATTACTGTTCATTTGTCTCCCCCACAGCTTGTGAGTTTTGGAAGAAAGAATTGGATTTTGATCTATCTTTGGTCTCTAGGATAATGTCTAACACAACAGGCACTAAATCTTTGCTGAATGAATCAATTTAAGCATATAGAATGTACAACGCCTACATATGCTATCACTTTTTCTAGGATTCACAGCAAACAATTCAACAGCTTGTTTCAAGTGCACGTCATGCTCATATCAGAAATCTGTCATCTATCTATATGGTATTTTAACGTGCCTTTATAAACTATCCACTTTCCTTGACATTTCAGATGGTCTTTGATTTCAATATTATCTGAATTCTTTTAAAAAAATTTATATAATTTATCTTTATTTATATAATTGATTTACAATGTTGTGTTAGTTTCAGGTGTACAGCAAAGTGATTCAGTTATATATATATGTTTTTTTCTTTTTTCAGATTCTTTTCCATTACAGGTTATTACAAGATATCAAGTAGAGTTTCCTGTGCTATATACGAGATCCTTTTTGGTTATCTTTTTCTTTTTTTGGCCCTGCCCAGCGGTATACCGGTGGTTACCCAACCAGGAATCCAATCAGCACCCTGTGCAGTGGAAGCGCAGGGAGTCCACCACAGACCGCCAGGGAAGTCCCTGATTATCTATTTTACATATAGTTGTGTGTATATGTTAATCCCAAACTCTTAATATGTCCCTCCTTCCCCTTTCCCCTTTGGTAACCATAAGTTTGTTTTCTATGTCTGTGAGTCTATTTATATTTTGTAAAGTTCATTTGTATCATTTTTTAAAAAAAGATTCCACATGTAAGACGTGATATAGTTATCTTTGGCTGACTTCACTTAGAACGATAATCTCTAGGTCCATCCATGTGATGTAATTCTTAATTTAACCAGAGGAAAGAAAAAGTCATGACTGCTTCCCCCACCTCTTTAAATTTGAGGTTTACGATGACCTTGGAGTGGGGAAACTGGAATAGAACTGCTCTCATTAAAAGTGGGCGGCTCCATATGTTAATTTCACTCTTCCTCATAGGCGGCACTTAGATCTTGCATGCTCTCTGCTACCTATCATGCACAGACGTCTCAAATCTCGAACTTGGCAGGAGTATCTGGAAAATATGCCGGGAGGGCATGGCTGTCTCGCTTCTCTACTCCGGGATCAGGGTGGGGATCACTAACTGGTCCAGTCATGATGGACTCAGCATCCATCTGGCGTGACTCCTTCCCAGAAGCGGCGGGTCTATGTAAACTGACTAAACCCTGGGACTCGGGCCCGCAGGGTACGAAGGATCCACGAGCCTGGAGGACGTGGGACTGGAGGAAGCTGCTGGCCACGCCTGCTCCACAGGGTCTAGGGGAGCCGGAAGACAAGGCAGGCCCTCTAGCCTGCGGGGAGACCGGAAAGGGGGCCTGGACCTTCCGGTCCCCTTAGACCTCAGCCCCAAAGTATGGCTGACCTGGCGCGCACGCGGCACCACCTCGGCGCTGTCAGACAGGATGGGGACACGTGGAAGGAACCGGGGGCCAGATGGCAAGAGAAGACTTCAGACTACAGGGGAACTAGTACCTGATCTACTCGCTCCCCAGGCTCTAGCCGCTTGGGCCTTGGTGGACCCGCAGCGCACGCAGCTCCGCCCAGCGCGGCTCTCGGCAGGGGCGGGGCCGCTGAGCTGGACGGAGCGGATTTGCTCAGCTTCGGCAAGGGGCGGGGTCTGTCCTCCTCCCAGCGGCGGCTAGCCACGCCCCCGTATCCCCGCCCCTGGGCCCCGCAGGAAATTGGGGAGGGCCCTGGCCTAGCTTGGCGGGTGGGGGAGCAGGGATGCAACTGAAGGCAGAGTCCGGGAGGGCTTGGCTCCCAGGGAATGAATCCTCCGCCTTCTCGGGTGGAAACCTTTAAATACGGGCTCGGGCCCGGGACTCAGGGTGTGGCGCCTGGCACCCCGAGAAGGGTGTGCGGTGAGGGAAGATCAGACGGAGCAGGGCGCGAGTGCTGAAGCTGCGGCTGCGCGGCCCAGAGCGAGGAGCTGTCCGAGCCGGGGGGATAGAAGCGGTTGCAGCGCTCGGTGCCTGGAAGTGGGTAAGCGCCTTTCTCGGGCTGGCCCCGCCGCCCAGTGGGGTGCTCCCGGATCCCGCCGGGATGTGAAAGGAGCCGGGCGGGGTGTGCGCGCTGCTTCCAGTCGCTCGCTGCGCGCGGTCCCAGGCTTTCCAGTGTCACGACTCTCCATCTCCTCTTCTGGGCTCTGGGCGGGAATCGTCTTTTGGATCTGCTGCCTTGGAAGAGGGATAGCTTAGGCTTTTAATTCAAGACTCGGCGAGTCTTCCAACCGCTTCTCTTTTCTGCTTTCTCCCACTTGGCGACTTAAGTGAGATTTCCCTGGCGCCTCTGAAAACCGAACATCACCGGAGGAAGTGGTCCTTTGCTTAGGGACCCCATTTTGGCCTCTGAACCAAAGTCTTTTGTGTTTAGAATTGCTCACATGGAGTGCTGCTGCTTTTCTCCCTTCACTGACGGCCCTTCTTAAGAAACTGACAAGAAAATGAACCACAGAGCCTTTTTGAAGGCGAAGTCCTAAAATATTCTGTCGTGACATCTATATAGCTGTCCTGAAATGCATTGTTGGCTGCCACACCATATAAGGGCTTTATTTCATGTTAAGAAAGGCCTTTCTTGAGTGTTTCAGGAGATCGTATTTGTGTGAGGCCTTGAAAAATTATACCTTCTTATATATAGGAACATAATTGAGTAGGGTCGAGAATTCTGGTATATAGAAAAGAAGGATTCACTGATAGGGAACTTTTCAGGGATATACAGAGGAGTAACTGTTCACTGACTGCCCTCAAAGACACAGGGACTCTGTGAGTTTCTTCAAATCCCCTGAGAAATGGACAACTGTAGTCTGGTCTGTTTCTTGGTGGGTGGGAGGGTGGTTCTGGAAATCAAAGAGGTTACTGTGTGCTCTGAGATGTGCTTGGTAGTGCCTAGCATCTAGTTTAAGGTAAGGGATAGACAACCCTGATTTAAAGGGTCTCGTTTCTTCTCCTGTTGCTGTACTCCTTTAATAGGAAATCTGCACCCAATAATCATACTCCATCTTCTCTTGTTGTTTACACAGCTTTACATGAAACCCTTTAGATATAAAGTTAACAGTCTTATTCATTGATTAAATATTTTCCCCAAGTCAGGCATTTGTTAGTATTTAATTTCTGAAATGTCTAAAATGATGTGTGAAGTTAATGTGACATCCATTGCCTTAGCTTTGTGGTTGTTTAGTCACTAAACTGCATCCGACTCTTTTGCAACCCCATGGACTGTAGCCTGCCAGGCTTCTCTGTCCATGGCATTTCCCAGGCAAGAAATGTGGGTGTGGGTTACAATTTCCTTCTCCAGGGGATCTTCCTGACCCAGGGACTGAACCTGCATCTCCTGCACTGGCAGGCGGATTCTTTACCACTTAGCCACCAGGGAAGCCCATTATACTGGGTAGTTATAGAGTATACTGAAGAGAGGTGGAGAGGGAGGGATTATATTCACCTTAGACTGTAATAGGAGGTTCGCTCTTTGTTAGCCAGAGCTCGTAGGTTGAAATATTGATCTGAATTTGTAAAATTTTTAAAGAAAAATAGTTTTGAAACAGCTTGGATTGCTGTGACTTTCCCAAAACACAGGGTAAAAAGTCATTTCAAACTGACTCATTCATAAGCAAATATTACCATTTCCCGGACAGCACAGTAGAGGATCAGAAGGTATATAAAAGTAGAAATTTAAAGTGGTACCAGAAGATATCTGTGTCAGGCAAAGTACATCACTAACACTGTATCAAGCTCCATATTAAAGCTTATTGAAGCTTTGTTGAAACTTCCAAGTGGACTTGCACAGATGGTACATTGGGCTTCTTCAGTAATTTACCCATTGTCATCTGCGACCCATATGAAATAGCAACACAAGGACACCCCCCAAACACATGCAGTTCTATACAGGCCCACCTGCCATCAACAGTTTACCCTAGCTGCTTATATGAAAGGCAAGGTGAATATGGCCCGGCAACCAAGGTGGATAAGAAGTAACTCTGGGGGCTTCCCTGGTGGCTCAGTGGTAAAGAGTCACCTGCCAATGCAGGGAAAACAGGTTCAATCCCTGGTTCAGGAAGGTCCCACACGCCAAGGAGCAACTAAGCTGGTGAGCCACAACTCCTGAGCCAGCGCTCTAGAGCCCAGGAGCCGCAGCTACTGAGCCTGTGTGTCACAAGTAATGAAGCTCGTACGCCTAGAGCTTGTCCTGTGCAACAAGAGAAACTACTGCAATGAGAAGCCCTTGCACTGCAACAAAGAGTAGCCCCCCACACCCCACCAGCCGCCACAACTGGAGCAAGCCTGCAAGCAGCACTGAAGACCCAGCACAGCCATAATCTTTTTTTGTTTGTTTTTAAAGAAGTAGCTCTGAGAAGACATGCTACAGTTCTACCTTAAGAGAAAGGATGATAGGATTTTGGACAATCTGCAAAAATACTGTGATAAGCCTTCTAAGCTAAAAATACTCAAGTAACAGTTTTCATCTCAAAAAGACCCTTAATAAGACTTACTTATCCAATTGATATTTATTGAGAGCCTATTCTAGGTGCTTGGGTGAAGAGCAGCAGAGAAATGTTAGCCTGGGACCACCTTATTAAACTCCTGAACCCAAGAGTTCATCATGTAGATATTCAACGCATGTTTATTGTAAGAATGTTAACAGAACCTGTTCTGGTTGAGATTGAGGGCATAGGCTGCCCTTACAACCTCTTGACTATGGGTTAAGTGATAACACCATAAAATCCTCTCTTTCAAAAGTCCTTTGAGATTTCACTTTTTAGGTATTCCACATATCTTGGTTTTGATTAGAGAGGCCACCTATCTAGTAAGGGTGTTGCTGTCTGTGGTAGTCCTTCAGATTTGTCACAGTTCACGACCTGACCTTCAGCCTTACAGATCTGGAAGGTTGATTTTTTTTTTTTCTCCCACAGACCCATGGTTAATGAGGTTTTAGGTGTTAACTTACGATGCCTAAGCTCATAAGAGACTGATGGATATACTAGGATGGAACCTTGGTAATACAGTAGGGAAGTTTTATTCTAGTGCCTGGAATACTGATGTCTCAAACCCAGGCCATCCCTTTCTAGTATTTTAATTCCTGGCAATCTGAACTCACAAGGCAGAGTGGAATCAGAGCCAAGAATTTGGGGGGTAATTTGCCATCCAAGCATTGGGAAAGCCTTTTCTTGCCTCACTGTTCTGAACCCAGAACACTTCTGACTTCCAGATTCTGTGTCACTCTAGATAGCTCTGAAATAAATGTCATTCTTCTTCTTAATGTTCCTTTTCCAGGCTCCAAGCTGATCATTCCCTCTTCTTTTTCTTCAATGGAGCTTGTTAGGTTTTAGAAACATTAATGCCTTTGATTGTTATGGTTACTTTCAGCTGTTTCCTATTAAATTATAGCCTCATGGATTTTTATGGTCATACCGTCCTGAAAAAGGCATTTGAGACCCACTTCCAACTCATTTCCACTCTAGGAGACAATTATTACCTGTTAATACTTTTTTTTTTTTTTTTCGTAATTTTAAACTTTTGGGGCCTTCCCTGGTGGCTCAGTGGTAAAGAATCCACCTGCCCATGCAAGAGACATGAGTTCAGTCCCTGATCTGGGAGGATCCCACATGCTGAGGAGCAACTAACAGTGAATTGATCCTGTGCTCTGGAGCCTGGGAGCTGCAACTGTTGAAGCCTGAGCTCCTTGAACCGGTGCTCCAGAGCAAGAGAAGCCACTGCATTGAGAAGCTCATACAGTGCAACTACAGAGTAGCCCCAGCCCCCACTCACTGCAACTAGAGAAAAGCCTGAGCAGCAACTAAGACCCAGCACAGCGAAATAAATAAATAAAATTATTTTGTAAAAACCAAAACTTTTATTTTGTATTGGGGTGTGTGTACTTAGTTGCTCAGTCGTGTCTGACTCTTTGTGACCTCATGGACTGGAGCCCGTCAGGCTCCTCCATCTATGGGGATTCCTCAGGCAAGAATACTAAAGTGGGTTGCCATGCCCTCCTCCAGAGGATCTTCCCAACCCAAGGATCGAACCCAGGCCCCCTGCATTGCAGGCAGATTCTTTACCATCTGAGCCACCAGGGAAGCCCAAGAATACTGGAGTGGGTAGCCTATCCCTTCTCCAGGGAATCTTCCCGACCCAAGAATCTAACCGGGGTCTCCTGCATTGCAGGTGGATTCTTTACCAGCTGAGCTATCAGGGAAGCTCTGATTAACAATGTTGTGGTAGTTTCAGCAGAACAGCAAAGGGACTCAGTCATACATATACATGTATCCATTCTCCCCAAACCTCATTCCCATCCAGGCTGGCGTATAACATTGCCTCTCACTACTTAACATCCACTTTTTTTTTCCTTGTAACTTGGCAGATCGCCTCACTTCTTTGGACTCATTTCTGTATGTAAGTCCTTATCTCTTCCCTCCTATCATCTGAAATGCCCTCCCCGCTTATATTTCCTTTTTATATCCTATTCATTCTTTAGGCCAGTCTTAGATCTTACATTTCCCTTGATGGAGGTTGATTTCTTATTTTGATTCCTCTGGACTTTAACACTTATTTTGTCATTTAATTGGTTATACTGTCTTGTATAATTTAACCATGTTATCTGGGTGCGACTAATTCCATTTTATCTTTTAAGTCAGTTTAAAAGTCACCTCAGAGAGACTTCAGTTCAGTTCAGTTCAGTCTCTCAGTCGTGTCCGACTCTTTGCAACCCCATGAATCGCAGCACGCCAGGCCTCCCAGTTCACTCAGACTCACGTCCATCGAGTCAGTGATGCCATCCAGCCATCTCATCCTCTGTCATCCCCTTCTCCTCCTGCCCCCAATCCCTCCCAGCATCAGAGTCTTTTCCAATGAGTCAACTCTTCGCATGAGGTGACCAAAGTACTGGAGTTTCAGCTTTAGCATCATTCCTTCCAAAGAAATCCCAGGGCTGATCTCCTTCAGAATGGACTGGTTGGATCTCCTTGCAGTCCAAGGGACTCTCAAGAGTCTTCTCCAACACCACAGTTCAAACGCATCAATTCTTTGGAACTCAGCCTTCTTCACAGTCCAACTCTCACATCCGTACATGACCACAGGAAAAACCATAGCCTTGACTAGACGGACCTTTGTTGGCAAAGTAATGTCTCTGCTTTTGAATATGCTATCTAGGTTGGTCATAACTTTTCTTCCAAGGAGCAAGTGTCTTTTAATTTCATGGCTGCAGTCACCCTCTGCAGTGATTTTGGAGCCCCCAAAAATAAAGTCTGACACTGTTTCCACTGTTTCCCCATCTATTTCCCATGAAGTGATGGGACCGGATGCCATGATCTTTTGTTTTCTGAATGTTGAGCTTTAAGCCAACTTTTTCACTCTCCTCTTTCACTTTCATCAAGAGGCTTTTTAGTTCCTTTTCACTTTCTGCCATAAGGGTGGTGTCATCTGCATATCTGAGGTTATTGCTATTTCTCCTGGCAATCTTGATTCCAGCTTGTGCTTCTTCCAGTCCAGCGTTTCTCCTGATGTACTCTGCCTATAAGTTAAATAAGCAGGGTGACAATATAAAGCCTTGACGTACTCCTTTTCCTATTTGGAACCAGTCTGAGAGACTTGCTTTACCCTAAATAAAATAGTCCGTTCCCCACAGTGTTTCTTTTTCAGCTTTTCCTTTATGTGGAATTTACCACAACTGCCATTGTTTTGTTTGCATGCTCTCCTACTAAAATATAACTACCTAAAGGTAGGAACTCTTGTCTGTCCTGTTCATTGTTGTATCTATAGTACATAGAACAATAGTGTCTGATACATAATGGGGTCTTTAATAAATACTTTTCAGTTGAACTATTCCCTAAATAAATTGTTAAGTAGTTGAGGGTCAGGACCTATATTATTCTATGGCCAAATTCTCTGCAGTGCCGACACAGTAGACTGGTAAATTGGGAATGTTAATTTTTCATGAAGGAGAAGGGGATAAGCCTGAAGAAAGCTGAGGCACTTTTTCTGCAACCAGATGCCCAGAGTCTCTTCTGTAGAGGGGATAGCAGCAGTGAATGCTGGAGATACATCTTTGGTAAGCCTGCTCCAGGCCCAACACTCCCTCCCACAGGTGGGAACTTTCAGGACACTCCCCTCCGCTTTAGCCACTTAGCAATTCCAACGCAGTCATAGCTCCCAATACATTTTCCTTGTCTATAGGGTGCTTTAGGCTGGGAGAGTATTAACAGACAGAACTGAAAAATAGAAGGGTGAAGTAATGAAAGACACATGGTGGCCAAAAGTTTTTTTTTCTAGGCTCAGTGTTTTTCTTAAGGTGTATCCTGGAATACTAACAAAGGTTGCTTGTGGTAGCAAAGTAGATAAGGATGGGGTAGGTGTGAGTCTTTTGTTTACCTTATTACACAGATTGTTTTTTTTTGACTGCCCCAAATGACTTGTGGAATCTTAGTTCCCTGACCAGGGACTAAATCCAGACCAACTGCAGTGACAGTGCTTAACCACAGGACCATTAGGGAACCCATCAGATTTAATTTTTGATTCATATGAATTATTACCTATTCAAAATAAAAATACATTTAAAATATTACTTTGTATGCATATTGCTAAGCATATTGCTCTCTTTCAAAAGTCATTCGGTTACAAATTCTGTACATATTTACTGTTTTACTGAAATTCCATTTTAAGTTATTAAAAGGTCATTAGAGGGAATTCCCTGGCGGTCCAGTGGTTAGGACTTCGTGCTTCCTCTACAGGGGGCTAGGGTTTGATCCCTGGTCAAGCTGCACAGCCAAAAAAAGAAAAAGGGAGTCATTAGAGATCAGACTCTGGGAGCTGATATCTTCTAACCATAACCAAAAGATCAATTTATAAACCAGATTATTTGTTTATTAGCACAGACCAGGATACTTGTATGGGTTGTCAGGCCATTCATTTCCAGTAGGGAAGCTTACCCAGAGAACCAGTGAAGATTAGAACACTTTGATTAGTGCAAATTCATATCAGAGGGAATTGGATCATCTTAATTACGTGCTTTGTGTACCTTTTTTCACTATAGGGATATACTTGCCAGGCACTGTAACTAGGTGAGCCTTCCATATTACCTTCTCTGATCTATGCAGGAATATACTAACAGGTTCTTAAACTCTCTAATTCCCATTTTCCTTCTCTTTGGAATCCATGAATGGGTTAGATCAGATGGTGTCTGAGATTAGATTTAGTCCTTGGCAAGGGCAAAATTTCTAAGAATTTGATCAGTTTGATTATTTTTATTCTTATTACTGAATAAATTGACATTCTTTTGTATAACTCAGTCCCTTGTCATTTTGACTAGTGTGAATCAGTTCACCTTCACTTGAAAAGTCATCAAAATCTGTGAAATAGCTTTGCTAACTACAGAAATTAGTCTTAAGTAGCTAAGTCGTGTCCAACTCTTGTGATCCCATTGACTGGCCCGCCAGGTTCCTCTGGCTATGGGATTCTCCCAGCAAGAATACTGGAGTGGATTGCCATTTCCTTCCCCAGGAGATCTTCCCAATCCAAGGATCGAACCCAGGTCTCCTGAACTGCAGGCTGATTCTTTATGAACTGAGCTATGAAAGCCCAACTACAGAAATTACTTTCCTTTAACTATTTTATAGTTTCTGATTAAAATTGAAATAGAGTTTAAGATCTTTGTCCAGTACCTAAGAAAGAATTGCTGAAGCCAAACTGTGTAGGGAATATAATCTCAGATGTCAATTCTGCGCTTAGAACTAGTCTTAATATCTGTCATTTTAGTCTAAACCTGTCATAAAGCTGACCTTTGTACACCAACATTTAGTTAAGCAAGAATTGCACGGGTGTGTTCACCTATGAATTTTCCCTTGGCAATCAAAGTTATGCTACTGTGTTAGAGAGCAAAGGTTTTATTGTGCTGTTTGACTTTCTAAATATTAGGTCATTATAATCTTTGTCACACTTTTTCAGTAATATCAGTTACTATAATTTTTTTCCATGTTTCGTGCTGGTACAGCTGAGAACAGCCTAGGTCATCCAATTGGAACATTACCTTTTTTTTAAATTTTTTTTTTAATTTTTACTTTATTTTACTTTACAGTACTGTATTGGTTTTGCCATACATTGACATGAATCCACCATGGGTGTATACAAGCTTACATTACCTTTTTTTTAAAAAAAAATCACTGTTTTCATAATTCTTAATGGGTCTGATTGTAGGAAATCTTTCCCTATACCTGTCACCTTGACAGTTTTTATAAAGTGTAATGAATGTGCAATGTGGTTTCTTTAAATTTTCTGTTCTCAATAGTCTTACTGTTTCTCTTCTAGTACAGTCATGTTTGAAATTAAGAAGATCTGCTGCATTGGTGCAGGCTACGTTGGTGGACCCACGTGTAGTGTCATTGCTCACATGTGCCCTGAAATCAGGGTGACGGTTGTTGATATCAATGAATCAAGAATCAATGCATGGAACTCTCCTACACTTCCTATTTATGAGGTAAACCATATTAAACAATGCATTGTTCTTATGCTCTTTTTTGCTAATTTACTTTTTTTGCTAATTTAATTTGATGTAAAACTCTATGACTGTAACTGTAGGAATAAAATGGAAAAGTCTAAATACATATTATGAACATTATAATTATGTCAGATATGCCCAGGAAAAATGTGTAGAAAAAAGTTTACTGAATATTAATATTAGTGGAGTGAGATGATGAGTAATTTTCTTCTCCATTTTCTAATTTTGTCTGTTAGTATGGCTACCATATTATAATAGTGCAATTAAAAAGTGGCATTCTGTAAAAATAAAAATTAAAAAACTGGTTGTTTCTAATACTGATTCATGTAAGCCTATTATATTTTTGGATTATTGTATTTATCTCAGATAAACCTTGAATGAATAAATGGTGTCTTTCATGTTCAGTGTTCAGTATCACAAATTTGTTTAAATTGGAATTTCAGTATTTCTTTAATTTAGAGAACTCATAGTTAGGAAAATGTGTCTCTATTTTATTGCGTAAGGTTTCATTTTTAAAAGTTTTCATAGTAAAAAGAGTTCATGATATTATCCTTTTGAAACCCAACAGAAAAACATTTGAAAGTTTTGAGGATAGCATTTTTCTCCAACATCAATATATTCTTTTTTTTTTTTTTCCAGAAAAGTTTTGTTATTTATAAGACTAATCAACTGTAGTCTTTAAGGAGTCTTTAGCAGGGGAAATCTCTGTAAGATAAATCTTCCTGCTATTTATAGTTCTATGAATAGAAATCCATGATTTGTTAATATCTAAATCAGACAGAATTTTTTTTTAAAGCCCTCTGTGTGTGTGGTAGCTTCTGTTTGTGCTTTATCCTTTCTTCCTCTACCAGATGAACCTCCTGTAATACTTCTTTAAATACCTCAGTGTGATGGCATTTCTTTCCCTGTTAGACAGCACTACTACTATTTTGGTTTGTGGGAATTTTTAAAAGCATTTTGGAAAGATAACTTGATTAATAGTTTAATAATTCTGATATCCATAAAAGGGCTGGAAGTCATCTGAAATCTTGTGAACTATATTTATATCCAGTCATTCAGTTGATTACTGAATTGATTATTACATAATTATTATGCCAGCATAATTTTTCAAACACAAAGTGTAACAGAATGGCTAAAATTATGACTGTTGACAATGCCAAATGTTGACAAGGATTTAGGGCCATTGGAATTTTATGCACTGCTGTTGTTTAGTTGCTAAGTTGTGTCAAACTCTCTGTGACCCCATGGACTATAGCTTTCCAGGCTCCTCTGTCCATGGGATTTCCCAAGCAAGAATCCTGGAGTAGGTTGCCATTTGCTTCTCCAGGGAATCTTCCCAACCCAGGTATCGAACCCATGTCTCCTGCATTGCAGACAGATTTTTTACCACTGAGCCACCGAGGAAATGCTTATACACTGCTGATTAGAACATAAATTGGTACAGCCAGTTTGTAAAATGTTTCAGCGATAATTATTAAAACTGAAAATATACATAGTCTGACTTAGGAATTCCACTTCAAGGCATATATGCAACAGAAAAGCTCACATATATGCACCAAAAGACAGTATTATTAACAGTGTTACTCCTAATAACCCCAAATGGGAAACACCCTACGTGTTAATTAGCAACAGAATGGATACATAAATTATAGTTTAATTTTATAATAAAATACTACATTGAAAAATCAATGAAACTACTCCTGCATGCAAGCATATGTTTAAATTCTTATAAAAGTAACAAGTCATTGGACACAAGGTAGTCCATACTGTGTATCCCATTTATATAAAGTTCAAATATAGATATACTGGCCTGGTGGTAGAATTCAGCATGATGGTAGTTTGAGGGGTTGTAGTTACTAGAAGAGGACATACTGCAGGCTTTGATTTAATGTTTTTTGGTTTTGTTTTGTTGACCCAGCCAGGCTTGTAGGATCTCAGTCCCCTAACCAGAGACTGAACCCAGGCCACAGTAGTAAAAACCCAGAATCCTAACCACTAGACCACCAGGGAACTCCCCTGTTTATATTCTTCTAATTCTTATATGGATAGTGATCACACAAGTGTGTTCACTTCTGAAAACTGAGCACTTTTCTGTGCTAAAGTATATGTACTGTTTAAAACTTTTTTTTACTTCACTAAAATTTTTACTTAAAAAAAAGATTATCTCGAACTAGAAGTATAAGCTATCTATAATATATTGGCTTTAGATTTTTTTTTCTTTGAGAAAACAAAAACATTAGTTGATCAGAACGCATGTTCCCTAGATTCTTATTATTAGTACTGTTTTTAAAAAAAATAATTGGATTTATTTCTTTATTGACTGTGCTGGGTCTCTGTTGATGCCAGGGTTTTTCTAGTTGGGACGAGCGAGGGCTCCTCTCTAGTTGAGATGCATGAGTACTCAGTAGTTGTGGTTCCCAGGATCTAGAGCACAGGCTCAATAGTTGTGGTGCATAGGCTTAGTTACTCCGTGGCAGGTGGGGTGTTTCCAGACCAGGGTTCGAACCCATGTTTCCTGCATTGGCAGGCAGATTCTTTAGCCACCAGGGAAACCCAGTTGTTGCTCATTTGCTAAGTCGTGTCCAACTCTTTGAGACTCCATGGAAGACCAGTGCCATTTCTATTATCTGAAATTTGAAACTTTTTCCTGAGACTTCAGTGCTTTAAATTAAATACAGTGTGTTCCACAGATACAGAGAACTTGTGATTACCAAAGGGGAGAGGGAAGGGAGGAGGGGCAAAATAGAGATATAGAATGAACAGATATAAACCATATGAAGTAGATAAGCAACAAAATTATCCTGTATAGCACAGGGAATTATACCCATCATCTTGTAACAACCTGTAATGGACCATAATCTACAAAAGTACTGAGTTACTATAATATAGACCTGAAACTAACACAATATTATAAATTCAGTTCAGTTCAGTCGCTCAGGCGTATCCGACCCTTTGCGACCCCGTGAATCGCAGCACGCCAGGCCTCCCTGTCCATCACCATCTCCCGGAGTTCACTCAGACTCATGTCCATCGAGTCCGTGATGCCATCCAGCCATCTCATCCTCGGTAGTCCCCTTCTCCTCCTGCCCCCAATCCGTCCTAGTATCAGGGTCTTTTCCAATGAGTCAACTCTTCGCATGAGGTGACCAAAGTACTGGAGTTTCAGCTTTAGCATCATTCCCTCCAAAGAAATCCCAGGGTTGATCTCCTTCAGAATGGACTGGGTGAATCTCCTTGCAGTCCAAGGGACTCTCGGGAGTCTTCTCCAACACCACAGTTAAAAAGCGTCAATTCTTTGGCACTCAGCCTTCTTCACAGTCCAACTCTCACATCCACACATGACCACAGGAAAAACCATAGCCTTGACTAGACGGACCTTAGTTGGCAAAGTAATGTCTCTGCTTTTGAATATACTGTCTAGGTTGGTCATAACTTTTCTTCCAAGGAGTAAGCGTCTTTTAATTTCATGGCTGCAGTCACCATCTGCAGTGATTTTGGAACCCAAAAAAATAAAGTCTGACACTATTTCCACTGTTTCCCCATCTATTTCCCATGAAGTGATGGGACCAGATGCCATGATCTTCGTTTTCTGAATGTTGAGCATTAAGCCAGCTTTTTCAATCTCCTCTTTCACTTTCATCAAGAGGCTTTTTAGTTCCTCTTCACTTTCTCCCATAAGGGTAGTGTCATCTGCATATCTGAGTTTATTGATATTTCTCCCAGCAATCTTGATTCCAGCTTGTGCTTCTTCCAGTCCAGCATTTCTCATGATGTACTCTGCATAGAAGTTAAATAAGCAGGGTGACAATATAAAGCCTTGACGTACTCCTTTTCCTATTTGGAACCAGTCTGTTGTTCCATGTCCAGTTCTAACTGTTTTGCTTCCTGACCTGCATACAGATTTCTCAAGAGGCAGGTCAGGTGGTCTGGTATTCCCATCTCTTTCAGAATTTTCCACAGTTTATTGTGATCCACACAGTGAAAGGCTTTGGCATAGTCAATAAAGCAGAAATAGATGTTTTTCTGGAACTCTCTTGCTTTTTCCATGATCCAGCAGATGTTGGCAATTTGATCTCTGGTTCCTCTGCCTTTTCTAAAACCAGCTTGAACATCAGTGAGTTCACAGTTCACGTATTGCTGAAGCCTGGCTTGGAGAATTTTGAGCATTACTTGCTTATTTATTTTTTATTTAAGTATAGTTAATTTATAATAAATAAACTATAGTAAATAAATAAATTAACTATACTTAAATAAAAAATAAATAACAGCCAAATACCCAAAATAAAAGTAATAGCCACAGAAGAAGTGAATCAGTGGTCTCACTTTGCCATGTTATACTTTTTTTTTTTTTGAAAAATTAAAAGTTAAATTCCTCCAAAAAAACATAGTAGTATTCTACACTGATATTGAATCCAATCGGGATATATACTTAGAGAAAAAGAATTAAGATCTAAGATGATTTTTTTCCATGTCTTACTTGTTTTTTCTTGCTAACCTACCAAAAAAATCAAAAGTCTTTCTGGTTGTTTCACACTTTTATTTAATAAAATTTTTCTTCTTTAAAACTCTTTAAATAGAATCTAAAAGATTTGAAAGTCTATCTAGCAAGGCTGTCCATTTGAAACAATGTTTGAGTTCTCAGAAATCTAACAGCCCATAATTGTATTGGCTTTATGTAAAGTTGTAATTATTTGGTCTTCATAGTCTTATTTTTATCTCATTTTTAATATGTCTACTCCAGAAAATTAGATGATGATAAGCTAAGCAGCTATTTCAGTTCTGTACTAGTTAGTGTAGCTTGCAAAGAAATGGAGCCTTTCAATAAAACCCAGCTGACTTTGGAGGTTAAAAACATGGCATTGCTACTTTAAAATTCTAGAAGGAATCTTCTTGTAACAAGAAGATTCTTGTTTCAACAAGTAGAATGGTTTTCCTCTTTGCAAGTAAATGACTTTAGGCTTATAATTTTCATGTGTGTTTCTTAGACATTAGTTGTTAAAAGACACCTACTGAAGGAATTTATAAATCAGAAGAAAATAGATTATTTCTGTAGCATTGTGTATTTAAAAAAAAAATTGGGGGAAAAAATTAGGTAAATGAGCCATGTCCCCCAATTATCCATTTTCAAATATATGTTAGGCCTTTGTTCCAAAATGGAACAAAATTTATTTCTTTATTTTGTGTTGTAAAACTATTCCTACATATTTCCTTGGCCATATTGAAGGTGTGAATGTTAGGTGAAATGTCAAATAGGGAGAATTGTGAAAGAAGAAAAACAAGTGACAAGTTTAACCAGAGTTCATGGTGTTTTATGAATTCCTTTACTGAGTAGCTTATACATATTGTTACCAGTTGTGATTTTACACTGACCATTGACTATGCCAAAGCCTTTGACTGTGTGGATCACAATAAACTGTGGAGAATTCTGAAAGAGATGGGAATACAAGACCACCTAACCTGCCTCTTGAGAAATCTGTATGCAGGTCAGGAAGCAACAGTTAGAACTGGACATGGAAAAACACACTGGTTCTAAATCAGGAAAGGAGTACATCAAGGCTGTATATTGTCACCCTGCTTATTTAACTTATAGGCAGAGTACATCAGGAGAAACGCTGGACTAGAAGAAACACAAGCTGGAATCAAGATTGCCGGGAGAAATATCAATAACCTCAGATATGCAGATGACACCACCCTTATGGCAGAAAGTGAAGAGGAGCTAAAAAGCCTCTTGATGAAAGTGAAAGAGAAGAGTGAAAAAGTTGGCTTAAAGCTCAACATTCAGAAAACAAAGATCATGGCATCCGGTCCCATCACTTCATGGGAAATAGATGGGGAAACAGTGGAAACAGTGTCAGACTTTATTTTTGGGGGCTCCAAAATCACTGCAGATGGTGACTGCAGCCATGAAATTAAAAGACACTTACTCCTTGGAAGAAAAGTTATGACCAACCTAGACAGTATATTCAAAAGCAGAGACATTACTTTGCCGACTAAGGTCCGTCTAGTCAAGGCTATGGTTTTTCCTGTGGTCATGTATGGATGTGAGAGTTGGACTGTGAAGAAGGCTGAGCGCCAAAGAATTGATGCTTTTGAACTGTGGTGTTGGAGAAGACTCCCGAGAGTCCCTTGGACTGCAAGGAGATCCAACCAGTCCATTCTGAAGGAGATCAACCCTGGGATTTCTTTGGAAGGAATGATGCTAAAGCTGAAACTCCAGTACTTTGGCCACCTCATGCGAAGAGTTGACTCATTGGAAAAGACCTTGATGCTGGGAGGGATTGGGGGCAGGAGGAGAAGGGGACGACTGAGGATGAGATGACTGGATGGCATCACGGACTCGATGGAAGTGGGTCTGAGTGAACTCCGGGAGATGGTGATAGGGAGTCCTGGCATATGGGGTCACAAAGAGTCGGACATGACTGAGCGACTGAACTGAACTGATCTTGGACAAGGCAGAGAAATATTTTGTTTCCGGAGAAACTTTAGATACCTTTGCAATCAACTTCCTCCTTAAATCTGTATCCTATAATTCAGTTAAAATATGCAACCAGGCTTTCCTGGTGGCTCAGTGGTGAAGAGCCCACCTGCCAGTGTGGGGGACGCAGGTTCAATCCCTGGTCCAGGAGGCCCCCACATGACGTGGAGCAGCCAGCCCAGGTGCCACAACTATTGAGCCTGTGCTGTGGAGCCCAGGAGCTGGGACTGCTTCAGCCTGCAAGCCCTGGAGCCTGTGCTCTGCAGGGGAGGCCACTGCTGTGAGAGGCCCAGGCGCCCCAACTGGAGAGTGGCTTCCACTTGCAGTGAAGACCCACCACAACCAAAACTAAATAAAATTAAAAGAAAAAGAATATTTCTTTAGAAAAATAAATAAAATATACAAGTAGATATTTGTTTTCAATGATACTATTAAATTTATGGTATTGATTTTTCTTTGTATATACCAAATTTTCATATTAGAGAGACTCTTGGTGATTTATGTTTAAGTCCTCATCACTGATAGAGAAATGATAAATCATATGTATTATCATATTTAATCAGCTCTTTTGAATGCACAGCTTCCTTGAGAGTCATTCCATCCTCACTCCACTTACTCTGAGACTCACTAGATTAGAGAAATTTTTTTTTTTTACTTTGCCCTGAGGCTTGTGTCCTATCTTTTTGCCTTTTCATACTGTTCGTGAGGTTCTCAGAGATAATCACAATCGTGTGATCACTCACTTAGAGCCAGACATCCTGGAATGCAAAGTCAAGTGGGCCTTAGGAAGAATCACTATGAACAAAGCCAGTGGAGGTGATAGAATTCCAGTTGAGCTATTTAAAATCCTAAAAGATGATGCTATAAAAGTGCTGCACTCAATAAGCCAGCAAATTTGGAAAACTCAGCAGTGGCCACAGGACTGGAAGAGGTCAGTTTTCATTCCAATCCCAAAGAAAGGCAATGCAAAAGAATCATCAAACTACCGCACAATTGCACTCATCTCACACATTAACAAAGTAATGCTTGAAATTCTCCAAGACAGGGTTCAACAGTACATGAACCATGAACTTCCAGGTATACAAGCTGGATTTAGAAAAGGCAGAGGAACCAGAGATCAAATTGCCAACATCTGTTGGAGCATCGAAAAAGCAAGAGAGTTCCAGAAAAACATCTGCTTTATTGACTATGCCAAAGCCTTTGACTGTGTGGATCACCACAAACTGGAAAATTCTGAAAGAGATGGGAATACTAGACCACCTAACCTGCCTCTTGAGAAACCTGTATGCAGGTCAGGAAGCAACAGTTAGAACTGGACATGGAACAACAGACTGGTTCTAAGTCAGGAAAGGAGTATATCAAGGCTGTATATTGTCACCCTGCTTATTTAACTTATGTGCAGAGTACATCATGAGAAACGCTGGACTGGAAGAAACACAAGCTGGAATCAAGATTACTTGGAGAAATATCAATAACCTCAGATATGCAGGTAACACCACCCTTATGGCAGAAAGTGAAGAAGAACTAAAGAGCCTCTTGATGAAAGTGAAAGAGGAGATTGAAAATGTTGACTTAAAGCTCAACATTCAGAAAACGAAGATCATGGCATCTGGTCCCATCACTTCATGGGAAATAGATGGGGAAACAGTGGAAACAGTGACAGATTTTATTTTTTGGGACTCCAAAATCACTGCAGATGGTGACTACAGGCATGAAATTAAAAGATGCTTGCTCCTTGGAAGAAAAGTTATGACCAACCTAGACAGCTTATTAAAAAGCAGAGACATTACTTTTCCAACAAAGGTCTGTCTAGTCAAAGCTATGGTTTTTTCACTAGTCATGTATGGATGTAAGAGCTGAACTATAAAGAAAGCTGAGTGCCAAAGAATTGATGCTTTTGAACTGTGGTGTTGGAGAAGTCTCTTGAGAGTCCCTTGGACTGCAAGGAGATCCAATCAGTCCATCCTAAAGGAGATCAGTACTGAATATTCATTGGAAAGACTAATGCTGAAGCTGAAACTCCAATACTTTGGCCACCTGATGTGAAGAACTGACTCATTGGAATAGACCCTGATGCTGGGAAAGATTGAAGGCAGGAGGAAAAGGGGATGACAGAGGATGAGATGGTTGGATGGCATCACTGACTCAATGGACATGAGTCTGAGTGAACTCCGGGAGTTGGTGATGGACAGGGAGGCCTGGCATACTGCAGTCCAGGGGGTCACAAAGAGTTGGGTATGACTGAGCAACTGAACTGACTGACTACTGAGGCTCGTGTGATCCAACCAGGGATTCAATCCAGGCCCTCAGCACTGAGAGCTCAGAATCCTAACCCCTAGACCACCTTGGGAATTCCCAAGGGAAATATTTAGAAAGAAAAATGATCAGACTTGACTGTTGATTATATAAAAGGATGAAGGAGAGGAACGAATCTAGAATGATATTCAGGAATTCAGGGCTGGGGAATTCCCTGGTGGTCCAGTGATTTAGGTCTTGGCACCTTCACAGCCGAGGCCTGGGTTCAGTCCTTGGTTGGAGAACTAAGATTCCACATGCCACAAGGCATGGCCAAAAAGAAAAAAAAAGAATTCAAGTCTGAAGAGGTAAAGTTAAGATTGTCCAGGTATTAAAAAAAATATTATGCAGGCAGCAGTAAAATCAGAGTAGGTTAGCTCTCTCAGGAAGGACCTATAGTGAGAATAGAGCATGAGTCAAGGGCAGAACCCTGGAAAATACCAATGTTTGATGGTGGGTGGAGGAAGAAATGCCTTAGGGAAGCTATGAAGAATAGAGAAGGTGAACTAAAACCCAGAAGAGTTTTAGTGGTGCAAACTCCATAAAGCATATGTCTTGATTATGAGTGACTAACACAGGGGCCAGTACTCAGTCACTACTTGACAAGTATTTGCAGAGTGAGTAAGCTGTCAATTATGACAGATACAGCAGGAATGAGAGATGAGACATATTCTTGAAATTCAATGTTATGGAGGCCATTGCAGGTTTTACAAGAACAATTACAAGTGGTAGGAGATTGGAGAAGTAAGAGTGTAGAAAAGGAATGACTCTTAAAAAGTTTAGTAAGGAAATAAAGGTGGTGGTCACTGGAGAGGGACATGGGGTAAAGACGATTTTTTTTTAATTTATATTTTTTTCCTATGGTTGATAAAGAATCAAGCATGTTAATAAACTAAGGTAGACAAATCACATAGAGAAGGAAAGGTCAAAATTATAAGAAGAAAGAAGCTAACTGATGGAATTAAAGTCTAGAAAAATAGCAAAGATGATGAGGTCAAAAGCACAAGAAAAGGAATTGGCCTTGAAAGTCCCCTTCTCAGAAATTGGAAGGAAGTAAACAAGGATGGGGCTTCTCAGGTGTTTCAGTGGTAAAGAATCCACCTGCCAGTTCAAGAGACTAGGGTTTGATCTCTGGGTTGGGAAGATGTCCTGGAAGAGGAAATGGCAACCCACTCCAATATGCTTGCCAGCAAAATCCCGTGGACCGAAGAGCCTGGCAGACTACAGTCAATGGGGTCAGACAGGACTGAGCACACAGGCATGCAAATAAGAATGGAGAAAGGTACTGTTTTGTTGGTGGGAACAGGAAATAAAAGTGACTGGAACATTGGTCAATCTCAGTTGTTGGAACGTGGGAGGTACAATCCTCTGAAGAACCTGTAGTGTAGGTTGGAGCAGTAATCTCAGAATGAGAGGACAAGTAAAAATATTACCAAGCTACATTGAAAAACTCAGCTAAGTGTATTTAGGGTTCACAGAGTTGTGCTCATTGTGATTTTTTTCCCTGGTGGTCCAGTGGTTAATGTTATAAGTTTATATTTTATGGGTCAAAACTATATTAATAAAATTAGGCATTTTTGCTGTCTAAGAAGGAAATAGTAATGACCATCAGATGAAACTTGGTAATAAGGTATTCATGTTTTTACTCAGAGAACAGAATAGTAGATTCTGTTAATATTTAACAATGAAAACTTTTTGTGTTACCATATTTATTAAATAGTTATTACTTTAATGTTAATTTTGTTCACTTAAAAAAGCCAATTAATAACTACTTCTAAAAAAACCAAACTGGATAATTTGCTTTGCTTTTTCTGAATAAAACAAAAGCTAATTTTAACCTGTGAAAGGATCTGAGTTCTTCCATTAAAAAGTACCATATAAATTTGAAATACTAATTATGATAATTACATAATGAACCTAATAAGAGGTAGAACCTATATTATAAACTGCTTCTGCATTTGTTTTGGATATCTACAAACATCCCATTGATTTTAATGGAATAATGTAGCTGTTCATGTTGAAGTCTTATTAAGACTTATCATAAATTATGCATTGCTCTGAGTTTAGGTTACTTTAATTTAAATACCGGAAGATTATATATAGGATTGAATTAAATCTCTGTAAAATAACCCTTTACTCTAATTTTCTAGAACCTAGTCAAAATAAGGAAACAGTTGCTATAACTGGTGACACCAGGGACTTCCCTGGCTATCCAAGGGTTAGGACTCCACACTTCCGCTGCAGGGGGCAAGGGCTTGATCCTGGTCAGGAAACTAAGATCCTGCATGCCATTCGGACAAAAAAAGAGAAATTTCTTGAACTGAATAAAAATGAAAATATAACATATTAACTTAAAAAATTATATGGGAAAGTAACAATTTTTTTGATAGACATGTTCCTTATAATAGGACTTAGAAAAGTTATAAATTTACGCATGTGTAAATATTTATCAACTATTTCACAACTAGTCTGAATGGTCTGTGTTCTACGACCTGGATTCATGGGAGTAAACCTGCATTCATAATGACGATGCAAAATCAAATGTGTGCTTGAAATCACAAAAGACTTTGACTTTCCTGATCATTATGTGATACTTGGTGTTAACTGCTAACTCTTATGAAATAGTCTGGAACATGGTCAACAATGAAATGCATTAAGTTGATCTGCTGCTTTAATTGTTCAAGTTCAGTTTTGCTTTTTTTTTTTTTTATGTAACATAATGTGCATTAGATGGCCTTTGGTACCAGTTTGATCTTTGAGTTTTCTACAGAGGTGTTATTTGAGAGCAAATCTAGACCTTTAAATTACAACATGACCTTTCCCTGAATGAATGCAATTCTATACTACTGGGTTATCTCATCTGACTGGTAAAATTTATGTGCAACTTCGTTTCTTTTCTCTTTTTAGCCAGGACTAAAAGAAGTGGTAGAGTCCTGTCGAGGAAAAAATTTATTTTTTTCTACCAATATTGATGATGCCATTAAGGAAGCTGATCTTGTGTTTATTTCTGTAAGTATTTTCCTTTGCTGTGTGAGTTAATGTATTCTTGTCTGTATAGAAGTTTCATTGTAGTTTAATAATAAATCCAGTGGCATTAAGCCATAGCATTACTTAGTATAAAGTTGTCCAGTTGAATTTTGATGCTTACTAATTTTATCCAACAGTTCACCAAACTCTATGATCATCTGATCATTTCAGATCATTGAATAAATAAGTTCAGAGAAAGTTCTAGTCTGAGATCTAGAATTAGGAAGTATTGATAACTTGTGAGCACACATGAGCACATAGGGTGATAGTATATGTATTTCGTTGTTTCTTGGTTCCCCTGCTTGGTGTAGGTACGGTAAAAAGAATCAGGTAAAGTTTGCTGCAACTGTACAACCATCTCCTATCTAGATGAATTTATATTCCAAAAATCATTTTAAATTAATTATTTAGAACTTGGCATATCTTGATTAGGTTGTTAGGCTAGTCCATAAATAACTTCAGTTCATAATAGAACTTAACTGTTGTACCTTTGTAATTAAAAAAAGTAGAATCAGTGCTTGGGAATACACTCTGGTAATCCAATATGTGAACCAAGGTAGCTTTTTTTCTTGCTGTTTTGGTGACTCAAATATTCTGTGTGTGATGGTATAGTTATCACCAGGTGGTAGCTGAGCTAGGGTGTTATATGACTTAAGACCTTTATAGCCTTATGGAGTAAGAGGAAAGCCAGTGGTGTGAGCTTGGACTGGGTTCCATGAGATAAAGAAAACACCAGGGGCGTCCATAGAGTAGAGATGATGTTGAATTGATTATGTGTATCAAGGCAAAAGCAGTACTGTGAAGAAATATGAACTCCAGGAGAAAGAGTAATGAAACCCTTGGTGAAACTGTGCTATGAATTCAGTCTTTAAAAATTACTTCAGAGGAACTGGTGCCAGTTTTGTGACTCACCTATCCTTTGTCTGCTCAAGCTTGTAGAAGGTTAGGGTAGAGGCATAGAAAAGGAGAAATTATTTGGGAGTATCTAGATGCTTGGAGAAAATCAAGAAGTTACCTTAGTCCCAACATTTGGATAACCACAACCTAGAATGGGAATAGGGTACTTTTCTGTAAGAAAAAGAAATATTTTTTTTAAAGAATCTATTCTTAAGGCAATAGAGTTTACCTTAGTGTGTTCTGGCAAAGACAGCTGATTATACACTGCCTGAGTTCCCTTGACTCCCTTGAATCTTTCCAAGCTATTGCTTTGTGTGCCTGTTATTTTTTTGTGGTATGACTCCTACCTAGCTTCCATTTTTCTCTGCATCAGTTTTTTTTTTCAAATTGTGCTTGTTGTATACTTTTCATCATGCAAAATAGCAAACTTATGCAAAAGATGGACCAACGATATAATGAACCCCTACGTAAACATTCTCCATTGTCAACAGTCATCATGGTCATTCGTGTTTTTTGTCTTTATAATTTTTTTGGCTGCTCCTCGGGGTATGTGGGATCTTAGTTCCCCCAACCAAGGATCAAACCCACACCCCCTGCAGTGGAAGAATGGAGTCTTGACCACTGGACCACCAGGGAAGTCCCCAATCTTCTTTTATACTTCTCTCCCATCCTAGATTACCCAAATTATTTTTAGGCGAATTCCAGGTAGGAATAGTTTTATGCTATGGAATCAGTTTTCAGTTGTTATCTTTAGAGCTCCTTTACCTGGGGAAACCATCTGATCATCCCACATCTCCAGCATGGCTCACATTGTCTTATCAGTCGTTTTCGCCCTTCTGTGCACCACGGCACCCTGACTTCCATACCTAAGTCTTTTCCTAGGTTGTTCCATGCATATAAACAAAATTTCCTCATGCTTTTCACACCTCATCTAAATCTTCATGTTTTGATTTATTTTGGTTTCATTCTTTTATTTGGTCTCCCATTAAGTCATAAGCTTGTCAAGAGAAGAAAATTGGTGCTACATACTGGTTCAAAAATTATTCCTATATAGAAGTTTGGACTTCTCAGAGTATTTTCACTTTTATGTGAATGTTTTGAAACTCATGAGTTAGATTTTAGAGAATGTGTTATTCTCATTTTCCAGTGAGGTCATTGAGACAAAGGCAGCCATACTTCCCCACGGTTACATGATACAGCTACGCCAAAACTAAATGCCTGGACTCTGAACTCATGGTTTCTTTTTCTTTCTGTATGATAGTCTTTGTCTGCATAGTATTCTGTATCCTGGAGGTGCTAGATAATTTCTAGTTCTAAATAGCCAAGAAAGCATTTGTGAATGACACTGCAGACATTTATAAAAACTTATTGATATAGGTCTATAAAAAAAGGAGAGTACAAGGAGTTTTAAGTTTAGTTTTAAAGACTAGGATAATATGTGTACATATAATCAGGAGAAGAAGTAAGAGAGAACTTACATTTCATTTCAGTCCATGAACTCCTTTTGGAGTCTCCTTCATCTTTATATCTCCAGTCTTAGCTTAGTGAAGTGAAAGTGAAAGTCACTCAGTTGTGTCCGACTCTTTGTGACCCCATGAACTATACAGTTCATGGAATTCTCCAGGCTAGAATACTGGAGTGGGTATCCTTTCCCTTCTCCGGGGGATCTTCCCAACCCAAGGATTGAACCCAGGTCTCCCATATTGCAAGAGGATTCTTTACCAGCTGAGCCGCAAGAGAAGCCCAAGAATACTGGGGTGGGCAGCCTATCCCTTCTGTAGTGGATCTTCCTGACCCAGGAATCAAACTGGGGTCTCCTGCATTGCAGGTGGATTCTTTACCAACTGAGCTATGAGGGAAGCCCAGATGAGCTATGTGGGAAGCCTAGTCTTAGCTTAGACCCTGCCTATCCTGCTATCCTGACTCTGACACATATATAGTAGCTTCTCAATAGAAATGTAGAAATGTAATGAGTGAGTTCTCCAGGTACTTCAAGCTGTTCCCTAAGGTATTATATTTATAAAATGTATTATTTCCATGGAATTAATAGAGGGTGAAACCAAGCCTACTGATGCTGTTAACTTCCCACTTGACTAGTCAGTTGATGGTCCAGGGTATATCCTGATATAAGTGAACATTTCACAGATACTTTGTTCTTAATTCCGTATACTTTCATCAGGTGAACACACCAACCAAAACCTATGGAATGGGAAAAGGCCGTGCAGCAGATCTGAAGTATATTGAAGCTTGTGCTAGACGCATTGTGCAAAACTCACACGGGTACAAAATTGTGACTGAGAAAAGCACAGTCCCAGTGCGGGCAGCAGAAAGTATTCGTCGAATATTTGATGCAAACACAAAACCCAACTTGAATTTACAGGTATGAAAAAGGAAGCATTAGAATCTGGCCTTCTCATGTAAATATCAGTGCTTTGAGTTTTCCATAATTAATTCTAGCTTAAAACTTTCCTTTGCATTGGGATTTTAGGTGCTGTCCAACCCTGAGTTCTTGGCAGAAGGAACAGCCATTAAGGACCTGAAGAACCCAGACAGAGTACTGATTGGAGGGGATGAAACCCCAGAAGGCCAGAGAGCTGTGCAAGCACTGTGTGCTGTGTATGAGCACTGGGTTCCCAGAGAAAAGATCCTCACCACTAATACTTGGTCTTCAGAACTTTCCAAACTGGTTAGTATGTAACACTCAACTCTCTATTAAATTTAAGCCAAGGACTTATTTCTCTTAACGCTGATAAGCTACCTAGGTACTTTTTTAATAAAAGATATGCTTATGAAGATAATGTTCTTATATATTATGAAATAATTTCATAAGGGGATCAAGTATTTGGGTTTGAAATATTTTAGAGTATGTAAAAGAAAATAGAGTGTACTAAAATACTAATTTTAAAAATCACTCATTTCCTTCTTTTTACTTTCTCTGTTTTAAATCTTCACCTTTATTCATTTATTTTTTTAATATTTATTTATTTGGCCGAACTGGGTCTCAGTTGCAGCATGTGGGATCTTAGCTGTGTCATGTGGGATCTAGTTCCCTGACCAGGGATTGTACCCAGGCCCCCTGCATTGGGAGCAAAGAGTCTTAGCCGCTAGACTACCAGAGAAGTCCCTTTTGAAGCATGGCGTGCTGTGATTCATGGGGTCGCAAAGAGTTGGACACGACTGAGCGACTGAACTGAACTGAACTGAACTGAATCACCTTTCTTCTCTAAATTAAAACATTTTTCTGAACCAACCCACCCATTGCCTCTTTAGATTGAACCCATCAGAAACTTTCATATCTCCTTCAGTAATTTGCATCAACTTGAAATATAATGCAGATTATATAAAATGTTTATTTTAGTTCATTGTATTCTTCCTTTTTTTTTTTTTTAAAGACAGCAAATGCTTTTCTGGCCCAGAGAATCAGCAGCATTAACTCTATAAGTGCCCTCTGTGAAGCAACAGGAGCTGATGTAGAAGAGGTGGCCACAGCCATCGGAATGGACCAGAGAATTGGAAGTAAATTTCTGAAAGCCAGTGTTGGTAAGCTGAAAGTTTTCCATGCATCTAGAAAAAGTTAGATCTCTAACTTTAAGGAAGCCTTTGCTTAACACCCTTAAAATGATGATTTCATTATACATGTAGCCTTCAGCTTATCAGGGACTTTCTAAGTGAGACAATAGTTACATATATTGTTTAATAATTAGTGACTGATTAGTATATAAACATGGTTCAGTGTTTCAGAAGAAATATATTAATATTTTGTTAGAACATTTAGGTAGAATAAGTTTAGGAGATCACATCAGAAATCATGTAACACCTTACTGAAGCAATAGGAAAAAATTCCTTATCATTTGCTGTTCCTACTGATCAGTCAGTTCAGTTCAGTCGCTCAGTCGTGTCCGACTCTTTGCGACCCCGTGAATCGCAGCACGCCAGGCCTCCCTGTCCATCACCAACTCCTGGAGTTCACTCAGACTCATGTCCATCGAGGCAGTGATGCCATCCAGCCATCTCATCCTGGGTCGTCCCCTTCTCCTCCTGCCCCCAATCCCTCCCAGCATCAGGGTCTTTTCCAATGAGTCAACTCTTCGCATGAGGTGGCAGATGTGACCTTAGTGAAATATCTTCATTAATTGTGGATTCCATATTTGTGAATTATTTAGCCTACTTGCTAAAATGTATTTGTAACCCAACATCAGTACTCATCTGGTCATTTGCAGATATGAACAGAGCAGCATAAAATTTGAGTCACCCAACACATACATTCCCAGTTGAAGTTGAATAAGGCAGTACTCTTACCTTCTTGTTTTAGCTCACATACTGCAAATGTCTGCTGTTTTTGTGGTCTGTTTAGTACCATATTTTTTGCATTTTGGTGCTTTTTCCCCTCTGTGATTTCACTGTTTATAATGGCTCTCAAGAATATTGCTGAAATTTTTTCTGGTGTTCTAAAGTGTCAGCAAATTATGATGTGCTTTACAGAGAAAATACATGTGGTTTGATAAGCTTCACTTCAGTGCTATTGGCTTTGAGTTCATTGTTAATGAAGGTCAACAATATTTTTAAATAAGGTGTCTCTAAATATAAGCACACATAAAACAAGATTATGTTGATCAGTTGACAAAAAACATTACCAGAAGCTCCCAGGAACCTAATGCTGTATTTTACCTACAAGCAGCACTTCAGTATTTGCTAATTCAGTGTTTATGGTGAATTTATAGGATATAACTACTGAGTTTAATGAGAACTGTGTATATTTTTGGATTTAAATTAATAAAGTTGATGTAAAGGTAAAAAGAGTCTTTTACAGATTGGGCCATAGGCAGCACTTCCTATGTTTCTGGGGCTTTATGCCATTTTTCAGTACTGATTTCCTGGCCTTTTCTGTCTTTCTGATATTTACTTCTAGTGACCATTTAATAAAAATAGCTACTGTTTCCTGAAGGCATATTATGCAACAAGTTCTGAAACAGGTGTTTATATATCTTAATTTATAACCTGTTATATAAAAGTGTTGCTGATTAAGGATTGGGGGAATTTTCATAAGTTATTCAGTCATACAACTAGTGAGTGCCTAGGTGTGTCTGACTTCAAAGCTCATGCCAACCCTCACTGTATACTGCATTGCACTCAAACAGCGGTGGGCGAACTATAGTCCTCAGGCCAAATCTGGCCCACAGCTTTGTTTTGTAAATAAAGTTTTAATGGAAAATAGCTATGCCCATTTGATTACATATTGTCTATGACTGCTTTTGAGCAACAAAGGCAGAATTGAATAGTTGTGCCAGAGACTACATGACCTACAAAGTCTAAAATATTTTTCACTCGGAATGTTAAAGTTTGCCAGCTCTGTGTTAGAGTGAGAGATGTGGAGCAGTTATACCAGCTAATGATGGAAAAAATAGAAATGTAGCCACAATAAAACTTGTTAGAAAATTATTTTAAATTATTTGTAATTATTTAAAATTATTTATAACTATTAGGAAATTATTTATAGTTGATTAGTTTCTTGCAAATTTCACATAATTTATAAACTCATTAATTTTCCCCCATTCAAATTTTATTATTAAAAATCCTAGCATAGGCCTTCTGATTAGTATGACACAGAAATTTGTAACATGATTTAGTTGTGTGATTCCAAATGAAAATATTGTCATTTTTTTTTTTCTTTCTTCAGGTTTTGGTGGGAGTTGCTTTCAAAAGGATGTTCTGAATTTGGTTTATCTCTGTGAGGCTCTAAATTTGCCTGAAGTAGCTCGTTATTGGCAGCAGGTATTTATAGTCAACAGGTTATGATTAACTTCCAATAAAACATGTCATCTTTTTCTGTCAAATGTTTTTGAGAGTATTAATTTTTTCTAGGAACTCAATTATTATTATATTCAATTTGTTCATTTTAGGTTTATTTATTGAGATTCTGTGTTTATAATTTGTCTGTTTTGGTAATCAGCTATGATGAAAGTTTATGATAAACAAGTATTCCTTTTAATTTTAATAACAAAATTTGCTCCCTGTATAAAGCAAGAGCTTTTAATTGTAGTTCTTCATCTTGAAAGGCATAATAGAGAAGTAAAGAAGAACCTCTGTTGTTATGCTTGCAAATGGTTTGCATGTGTTGATATTTGTTTTGTCCCTTTGAGATTCACAGAGCTAAAATTGGAGACCCTACTCAACTGGAAATAGAGTTAACATTTATTGAGTGCTTACTCTGTGCCAGGCACTCTTTAAAGTACTTTATATGTAGTATCTTAGTTCTCAGCATTAATATTATCCCAGAAGGAAATGGCAAGCCACTCCAGTGTTCTTGCCTGGAGAATCCCAGGCACGGAGGAGCCTGGTGGGCTGCCGTCTATGGGGTCTCACAGAGTCGGACACGACTGAAGCAACTTAGCAGCAGCAACAGCATTTATAGATGGGGAAGCTGAAGCTTAACAGTGTTAAGTAATTTGCTCAAGATACCAGTCAGTGTATGTATCTTTTCCAAATATTTTTTCCCCAGGTTTAAAAATTTTCAGATTTCAGCAGTGAGTAGGAAAGTAAGGAAATGAGCATTTTTAGGGAAATATACACTTCTAAGTTCCTTTCACTCACTCTAGTGTAACAGCTTTATGTTACTGTCCATTGTGGGGAAAATGCAGATAAAGGCTTCATTTTCCAGGTTCCATGGCAGTCCAGTGGTTAAGATTCCATAGTTCCACTGCAGGGAGCACAGATTTGATCCCTGGTTGGGGAACTAAGATCCCACAATGCCTTGCAGCTATGTGGCAAAAAAATAAAGGCTTGATTTTTCTAAAGCTTTGAGCTCATTTCCCAAGCTTTCAGACTCTGAGATGGCTTCTGGAAGCTTAGAGCCTTAAAAAACAGTCTTTCCTTATATTCCTCTGGTCACAAATATGATGTTTGTTTATTAATTCTTAGGAGAGTAACAGATTAGATGATCAGAGACTTTACTGGTCACAAATATGATGTTTGTTTATAAATTCTTCGGAGAGTAACAGATTGGATGATCAGAGACTTTTACTTGTAACATTTAGTTAAAAATTTCTCCAAGTGTTCATGGTGTTATGGTTCATCTGGAGGCAACTGTAGCTCTGTACGTGGTTTGACTGTTCTCTATCTTCTTTCTACTCACACTCAGTTTTGATGAGGGGTCTGGTTAAGCATATGAGCGAGTACTTTGGAGTTTAGTTGCTTCCTTAGGGTTTGGAGAAGTTTGGTAAGGAGAACACTATTTTCTATGTGCCTTTTTAGGCTGGCCTCATGGCAGACCTCAAATGGGGTTGGAATTTACCTGTGCTCCTCTCCTTTAGATTCATCCCAGTCTGATGCTTGTAAAGTTAAAACCAAATGAAACTTAAACTTTTCAGGGTGGGGAGGAGTGGGAAAGGAAGGGAGTGGGTAAAATTCTTTGTTTTTTTTCTAATCTGTGGATACTAAAGAGGTTGGAAACTTTTGCCTCCTGTTAATTCATAAGGTTTGTATTCATACAAGAGTACTAACCATAAAGGTATATGCAGTGTATACACAGGCTGTACCACTTTTAACTGATCCTTGCATAATTGTGTACGTCCTTTCAGGTTATAGACATGAATGACTACCAGAGAAGGAGGTTTGCTTCTCGGATCATAGACAGTCTGTTTAATACAGTGACGGATAAGAAGATAGCTATTTTGGGGTTTGCTTTCAAAAAGGACACCGGTGATACAAGGTATTAATTCTTTCCTTTTTGAGAATCTTAAATCCTCATCCTGATTTTTTGATGGTAGCTGTATATGTGAAATACATGTATGTGTATAGTATAAAGAGTAAAAAAATGGACGTTCATATCCTCACAAGACATAGAATCTCACCTGTATATTAAATTCCATAGGTATTAAAATATATGCCATTCAGAAGCATAGCAAAGCTGGGTTTTGTTTTTTTCCTTCAGAGAGTCATCTAGTATATATATTAGCAAATATTTGATGGATGAAGGCGCACACCTCCATATATATGATCCAAAAGTACCAAGGGAGCAAATAGTTGTGGATCTTTCTCATCCAGGAGTTTCAAAGGATGACCAAGGTGAGTCAGGCTTTGTCTCCCACGTGTCGTTTTGAGTTTGGGCTCCCAAACTTATTTATTCTCTGGAAACCTTTGGTTGTTCAGTTTTTGTCATTGTTATCATTGCTAGGCCCCTCTTTTCAACCTCACTTCTCTAAAATTAAACTCTCAGACATTGCTTCATCAACTTTGATTTGAAGTAATCCAGTGGATTAGTAATGTAATTACTAATTAGTAATCAAGTAATGAAGTAGATTACTCTAACAATGTTTCCAAGATATTCTTTTAAAAACCCCCAGAGATTATAAGGAGATGCTTCTGGGACAAGACTGGGGACTACTCCAGGCCCCTCACTGTTACCCCCACTCATATTTCAACCAGACCATTCCACTTCTGTCAGACTCTCAATTCCTCCTGCAATCCTAGTGTTAAAATGCATAATCTCAAATCACTCCTTTCTTACTGCAGTTTTTTGTTGGGTTGTTACAGTGGCCCGGCTCGTGACCATTTCCAAAGATCCCTATGAAGCCTGTGATGGTGCCCATGCTGTTGTGATTTGCACTGAGTGGGACATGTTTAAGGTGAAGTGACAGAAGTGAGATTAAGGAAAATTTTAGAGGTGTTCTAATAGCATTTGGGGTGGAGTATGCGTTCCTATATATGCTCTAATTATTTCTCTGGTTCTTTCTTTATAGGAACTGGATTATGAACGCATTCATAAAAAAATGCTGAAACCAGCCTTTATCTTTGATGGACGACGTGTCCTGGATGGGCTCCACAATGAACTACAAACCATTGGCTTCCAGGTAAGCATCATCCTGAACTGGTTTTGTTTCACTTGTTGGGTCATTTGCTTTTTGAAATGGGCTTTGAGTTTCTTCGTTTTCATCTTTTTCATTTATTTTTTGGCTGCGCTGGGCCTTCGTTGTGCTGTGCGGGCTTCTCATTTTGGTGGCTGCTCTTGCTGCAGAGCGCAGGCTCTGGAGCACGTGGGCTTCCATAACTGCAGAACATGGCCTCCGTAGTTGTGGCTCACAGGCTTAGCTGCTCCTCGGCATGTGGGATCTTCCCGGATAAGGGGTGTCCCCTGAACTGGCAGGTGAATCCTTAACCACTGGACCGCCAGGGGAATCCCTGGCTGTGAGTTTTATGATTTTAATATTTTCTCATTTAGCAGTAACATAACTCTGGGAAAACGTCAGTCAGTTCTCTGGGAAGTCTCTGTGGTGTTTGTGAAATACTCTACTCCCTCCTCAAATTCATAACCTAAAGGGCATTCAGTTTGGTCTCTCTTACAAAGTTTATAGGGCCAAGATGTGCCTCACCCTACCTTGTATAAACATCAAGTAAGAAAGTATAGGCATTATTATTTTTTTTTTTTCCTAGAGCCTCCAAAGCTGCTCTGTTACACTGTGCGCGCCACACTGACCCCCTCAGAGGCCAGGTCATTTATTCCTATAGAAATGTGTTAGTACTATAGTTGTCCCATGTTGGTTTAGGATCCTCTGTCTCTGAGTGCCTAGCACTATGCTGGTGCTGTGAGAGGTCTAAATGAAAAGTATGGGAGCTGCAGGGGTGCTGGCCCTCTTTTAACGCAAAGCTTGTCAGTCAGGTATGGAACGTTTGGAGAGCAGACAGAAAGCTGCACAATACATTTTGTGTTGCACCCACTTCAGTTCTACCAGGGGCCTCAAAGGTATTAATAAGAAAGAGCCCCTTTCCATTTCCTCAGCAGACGTGGAGTCTGGGCCCCAAGGGGGAGGTTGGGAGGATAAAGAAATCTGCCAAGAGATTGTTGTCAGCAGAGTCCCAGAGCAGAGCAGAGTGTGGCAGTGTTTCGAGTTGGCTGTGTGCGTCTGCTTAGCACCAGCTGTCTGGGAGAGGTACTGATAAGGCCTCGTTCCCTGTTCGAAATATCTGATCTGTTTCTCTTAACCTGTCGCTGACTTGTTGAAGATCCTTCTTACTTATAATTCAGTGCCCACTCCTCATCCATGAGAGATTAACTTGCATCACAAATCAGATGACATCCTTGTCAGTTCACATTCCATCAAAGACCCTGGGGACTCTTCTATCCAACCCCTCCTTAGTGAGTAATGGGACTGTTTTTCCCAATCATGACTTAACTTAGCAGTGTTATTTTTTAAACATTATTTGCAGGCACAGAAACATTTTCTCTCATTGCTGTTTTACTCATCTAGAGGAGAAATGCAGAGACATATATATATATATATATATATATATATATATATATATATATATATATAAAATGAGTTTGAGCTCTTATAATTAACTATTCCTAGTAAGGGTTAAAAAAACTATTAGACTGGAATTGCTAAATGAAGATAATTTATAAGCCATTAAATAAGACAACTGATTAATACAAAGCAGAGGGACCTCCTTGGTGGTCCAGTGACTAAGACTCCACACTCCCAATGCAGGTGGCCTCTTTTCAATTCCTGATCAGGGAACTAGATCCCACATGCCTCAACAAAGAGTTCACATGCCACAGTCAAAGATCCTGTATGTAGCAATGAAGATCGATCTTGCGTGCTGCCACTAAGACCTGGCCAAATAAATAAGCAGAAGCCCTTTGTGGTATGAGTCAGCATTAAGTATTAATTTTTAATTAAAAATGTCCTTTTTAATTAAAAATACATTTCTGAAAATTAGTATATTTCTCTCTGCTGTAGAGAGGAGATAAAATATTATTAAAGAAACAGTATCTGTAAAGATAATATTGATAATTTTGGAAAGAGGGGGAAAAGTTTTAAATGTAATATGCAAAATGAAAATTGACTACTATTGGTTTATTGAAGGTTGACTTAATATGCCAGACATTGTCCTGAGCACTTTATCTAATTGAATCCTTTATCTAATTGAATCCTTTATCCAATCGAATCCTTCGAGGTAGGTGGGTAACACCATTTACGAACAAGGAAGAAAGACCTTAGAGAGTTTAGGTATCAGCAATTATCAGTCAGGATTCCAACTGGAGCCTTTAAGACTCTGAAGCCTGAACTTCTAAAAACTATGCTGTTATAACTTATGCAAGTTTTTTAGAATAAGGGAAAGAAGACATTAGAATAGAGTTTGGAAGAATGTGAATGAATGGGAATCTGGGCTGTTTATTGCTTTCACATCTGCTTTTAAAGCCACAGTGGCATGTAATCTCCTATTCTGTTTGAGGGAGTCTGGTGTTAAGAACGAGAGGAGTGAGCATGTCTAGATATGAATATGAAAAGGGGAATGTAGACTGACTCTAGAAACAAAAAATATGGAAGGAACCAAAGGTCTTTCACAGCAACCCACACAACCTGAGAAACTTCTGCCTTTAAAAAGAAAAAAAAATCATCTAGGTTTTAGCCCTTATTACACTGTATGGCAAAATGTTACGTTTAGGTATTGTTAACAATTTTCTTTTCTCCTCTAGATTGAAACAATTGGCAAGAAGGTGTCTTCAAAGAGAATTCCATATGCTCCTTCTGGTGAAATTCCAAAGTTTAGTCTTCAGGATATGCCCAACAAGAAACCCAGAGTATAGACATTGCCATTTTTATTTGGAACTTTTTTGGTACTTCAAGATAGCAAATATCTATCTGATATTAAATGATAAATGAACCAAGTGCTTTTAAGGAAACAAAACTATTTTTTTAATAATCAAATTTATACTAGCTATATGGGAATTAGCATATCTGGTAATTATGAAACTAGAATTTTTTTACGTATTTTTATAATATTGTTACCTCAGTGATTGGATGAGTAGCAAATAATCATGTTGGTTTTAATGGTGTCGATTTTTGTAAAATTAAACTTCAAACACTTTTTACTTTATAAAATATCTTTAGGCAGCACTTCAATATCAAATGGTAATGGGAGTGACACTCCTCAGTTTTTCTGATCAGTGGTTTATCTACTTGTCATTAAGTATGTATTTTCACTGCTGGAGTAGGAAGTGACTACTCACTCCAGTACTCTTGCATGGGAAGTTCTATGGACATAGGAGCTTGGCTGGCTACAGTCCATGGGATTGCAACAGAGTCAGACACAACTTAGTGATTAAACCACCACCCCATGTATTTTCTGCCATGAAAAGGCTGTGCTAAATACTGGGCTAAACCTGTTACCCTTTCCAATAGTGTCATGGAGATTTAAAGTTTTCTGGATTAATTGGGTGAGGTGTGTTCCATGCCATTTCTTGCCTCCCTGAATTGAGGAGGGTGCCATGGACAGAATGTGGCCTTTGTGCTTTTTTTCCTCCTATGCTTCCACGTTAGAAGTAACCCTACAGGTCTGGTTTGGTTATTGTTCTTTTGCTCCTTTTGTTTTAATGGGCTGTATCGATGGTTTCTTGAGTCCACTGCCCATTTCCAATCAATTCAAATAAGACTAAAAGGTAACCTTTTTTTAAAAAACATGAAGAAAAAAATCAGTGTAGTGAAATGAAAGTCTGTATCATTCCTTGTTTTTCCTCACTGATCATTGTTTTTTAGTCTAAAAGCCCAAACTATTTGTTACTTTTACTTTGTATTTCATTCCTGTGACTTACTGCAGTTTCTCCCATTTTAAGTAGTAAAATCAATATAATCTCATACATAAACTTACAGTAGTAGATTTTACAAGTTAATGTATAGCATAATCCTAAAATAAGGAATTTTGTGTTTTCATCTGCTTTTTTTCTTATGTCTCTTGTTGACTTATATTTGATTTTCTCTTGTGTCTATCATTATTGAAATATGTCCATTTGATGCTTGTACTCTGCCAAAAGTATACAAATTGAGTTAAACAGATACAAATCTCATCCTTTAGGAATTTTGCAGTTCAATAATAGAGATAAAGATGAGGACAGAGACATCTGTACAGATATCAAATACATAAATAAAATATTCTTCATAAGCCAGTGTGTGGATTATTTTTTGTCTAGTGCAAGTTCGTGACAGTATGACATTAGACAGGAAAATCACTCCTTTTTTGAGAAAGGGGCATTATGTTGTTCTTTCTAATGATGCAAGAAAGGAAGAGAACAGACCAGGTATTGGCAAACAAAATCCCATGGGCCAAACCTGGCCAGCAACCTGTGAGCTAAGATGTCTTTTACATTTTTACATGATTACATTTTAAATGGTTTCATATATATTGCTATCTGACTCTTTAAGAAAAAGTTGGCAGACTAGAGTGAAGGAAACAAAACAACAGAAAGAGACAATAGATGATCCCTTACTCCTAGATTTTGAAATGGGAGTGGGCTTATTAACGAACTGCTCTTCATTTCTCTTGAGAATATTCTTATATTCTGGTAACAATCTTAAAGTCTAGTAAAGGGATTATAACGCAAAGGTGTCTTGCTAAAGCAGTTGAATAAGGCACCAGTTTTAAGTTGCAGGATGCTTCAGTGCCTAGAACTGATAACTAAATGTGTAAAACATGGTTACTGATTAGAAGGTGGGAGAACTGGCAAGTGGATGAAAATACAAAAGACAAAGAGCCATATAACCTGGCTGTAATGGGGAAGAAGTGACTTGGTAGGTTAATTTATAGCAAATTGAGCCTTTATGTGAAAAGTTGCAAGAAGATGGTTACCATTGTTTTCTCTATTAAGACAATTAAAGACCTTGTGTTTTTTTAAAAATTGATACGTTTCAATTTTCAGGGGAGATCACTGGTGGCCCATGTTTAGGATTTTGGGCTTTCACTGCAGTGGCCCTGGTTCAACCCCTGGTTGGGGATGTGAGACCCCACAAGCTGTATGGTATGACAAAAAAAAAAAAAAGATTTATTAGCTAGTACTTTTGAGATTATTAACTAGTACTTAAAATTGAAAACAATACAAAAGGATATATAAAAAATCTCAGGACTTCCCTAATGGTCCAGTGGTTAAGAATCCAGAGGCCTGGCATGCTCCGGTTCATGGGGTCACAAAGAGTCAGACACGACTGAGTGACTGAACTGAAATGAACTGAACTGAACTGAACTGCCAATGCAGGGAACCATGGGTTAGGTCCCTGGTCGGGGAACTAAGATCCTGCAAGCTGTGAGGTGTGACAAAAATAAATTAATACATTCAGCTGCAAGTAAGAGAAACTCCTGTTCAAACTAGTTTCATTAATAATTATATCTGACCAAATAGGAACTGGGTTTTGGAGTTGGCTGATTTAGTCATTGGAAATGGGGCAGAGACCTCTGTTCTTCTCCCTTAATCCAGCAGCTACCCCTCTTCCAACTTCTTCCCTCTCCCCTGGCAATGTTGATGCCCCGTGGGCACATTTTATTCTCTTTCTTGTTGTGAACAAATGAGAAATATTGTTTATGCCATTTCAAGTTGACTTTGTGATTAAAAACTATGTGCCACCTGTCATTTTCACTTTTTCAAAGAATTTCATTTGTGCTACAGAAAGAAAAGGATCAGACATATTGAAATGTGCACATACCAAATTTTACATATTGGAGACTGGATGCATTAACTTGTACCACCCGGTCAGAAATTTTTTATAGGCTGCCTGCCATGTCTGTGCATTTAAATGTGCTTGTTTTTAATGCATCATTGTTTAGGAAGGTCAGAGCTCTGTCCTGGCCTTTCAAAATTCAGGCCTGCCCATTCTTGTGCAGTTGTACAAAGGACTATACCTACATCTCTACAGTACATGCCCACCAGATTTGGTCACATATTCTAGTCTTGATAGAATGGTCAATTATGCAATAATGAGTGGAGGAATAACAAATTCAAAAGATCGAACATTTCTTGCTAATCACCTTTCAGGTTTTTGGAATATATTTAACTGGAGAGTATCCTGAGATTGCATGATGTTTTAAAGTTTTTAAATGTGTTATTATTTAGCTGTACCAGACAGGATTTTTCTCAAGTGTATGTAACCAAAATAAAACAAAGGAGTAAATGGACTATTGAGATCTGACAAAGGCTGCAAACGTCACCCATAACTCCCAATTTCACATCTGTATCAAAATAGCTTCATTTTACCACTCACTATTTTTATGAGCAGTTGTTACAAATTAAAACTTTAACATCAGTTCAATTCAGTCACTCAGTTGTGTACGACTGTTTGCGACACCATAGACTGCAGCACGCCAGGCCTCCCTGTCCATCACCAACTCCTGGAGTTTACTCAAACTCATGTCCATTGAGTCGGTTGATGCCATCCAACCACCTCATCCTCTGTTGTCCCCTTCTCCCGCCTTCAATCTTTCCCAGCATCACGGTCTTTTCAAATGAGTCAGCTCTTCGCATCAGGTGGCCAAAGTATTGGAGTTTCAGCTTCAACATCAGTCCTTCCAATGAACACCCAGGACTGATCTTTAGGATGGACTGGCTGGATCTCCTTGCAGCCCAAGGGACTCTCAAGTCTTCTCCAACACCACAGTTCAAAAGCATCAATTCTTCGGCATTGAGCTTTCTTTATAGTCCAACTCGCACAATCATACATGACTACTGGAGAAACCATAGCCTTGACTAGACGGACCTTTGTTGGCAAAGTAATGTCTCTGCTTTTTAATACGCTATCTAGGTTGGTCATAACTTTTCTTCCAAGGAGTAAGCGTCTTTTTATTTCATGGCTGCAGGCATCATCTGCAGTGATTTTGGAGCCCCTCAAAAGTTTTATACTTATGCTAATAAAATGCCATTTTAGTTATTTTACACTGGGATAACAAAAATTTCACTTGACAAAATAACTCTTCTGTTAAGATATTTCATTATCACTTGCCTACCCTGGGCAATTGTTAACAGCAGATTATGTTACAAAATCAGAGTCTGAAAATTAATCCATTTTTTTTTCCTGTGAAATCCCATGGACAGAGGAGCCTGGTAGGCTACAGTCCATGGGGTTGCAAAGAGTTGGACATGACTGAACACACACAACATAAGGAGAGTAATTCAAAATATATATGGCTCCCCTGAGTTAAATTAAAATGTAATTTTCAAAGTTATACACTATAAAAAAATTAGTTCACGTATTTAAAACTTCGAAACAGAAATGGCTATCCAACTTACATATTTTACCATATTGCCATCTAAATACATCTCTAGTGAGATGTGGTAGAAAAACAGGATTCAGAGTCAAAGGATGAATTTGAGTTCTATTAGTTAGGAAAGTAATTCCTCACTCAGGTCATTACTATGATAGAACACAATCACCTCACCAGAGTGATGTAAGTTGAATAAAAGGAATAAGTGGACAGTGCATGTGATGTAGCAAATTTTATAAAATCAGAGTTAATATTTTATTATTAGGTTATATTTCCCCATCTTGGACAAAATCATGGTCTTGGTTTCATAGAAGTCCTAAACAAGTAATCAATGTAGAACTGTGTTGTAGGTCTAAAACAGTTGTTATCTATATGAAGGGTCTACAGTGAAATTCTTAAGCCTTTCTAAATTATTCCAATGATGTTTTTGCTAAACAGACATAACCTCAAGTCTATACTGTTTCATCATAATATGTCATTTTCCAGAAATGAAAGGTGACAATGATATATAGAGGCTCAAAAGATTTTCTTAAAGTTTTTAATGTATTATTTAAATTAATGATAAACTCTTACAAAGACATTTTATGATTATATCATAACAAGCAATTGTTTACTGGGACAAAGAAGATATCCTAAAAGATGAATGAATTATTATAGTTAAATATGCATAGCTTATTGACATTTTTCTTAAAATAAAAAAATTAGGATATATGCACTGAATTCTAGGCATTATACCATCACTTCTGTTAACAACTGGAGTGAAACTTCCAAAACTATCATCTTGAATGTCTCGTTAAATGTTACAGGGCTTTTGTTTTTCTTTTAGCCACTAGATTTTTCAGGAAAAATTCACCTATTTAGGAAAAATAAAAATATATTAGTATCAATTTAAGATTTCAGAATAATTATACTTCCATGTTTCCCTTTAAAGACGACTCCTGTATTTATTGGTGTTTCCTTCTTCTCAATTCTCAATGGCAATAATTCTCTAACCCCACAGATCCCCCACATCTTTGGCTCTTTCCTCAACCATAATGATCATTATCCTTAAAAGACATTTTCTATCACCACAATATCTACCATTTTTCTTTCAAGTAACTCAACATATAAAGGGTGACCCTATCGTATCTAAGGTGCATTTATTCTACTTTATGTGCAGTATCTACTGCTTAGCACTGATAAAGTATTGCTGTTGGTTGACACAGTTATTTCAGAGAGCAATTCGGCTACATTATTAGCCTAGATTCAATATTTATAAAACAGAGACCTTGCTGCAGTTGAGCAAATTCATTTGATGGAATCTCTTTAGCTTATTCCCCTCTAGGGAAGCAAGAGCTCTTCACTTATAATGGGCTTGCATTCTCTCTGCACTCTTAAGATGTGCCTGTGCACTAAATTAGCTACTTGGAGGAGGGTATTTCCCTTTTCAGGTCTTAAGGTACTGCTTAGTCTCTGGCTGTTACACCATGGCTCAGTGCTTAACGCCAGAGCTCAGTACTCCAGGCCCAACATTATGCAGAGTCTTAATGTTGTTGTTTAGTCACTTAGTTGTGTCTGATTCTTTTGTGACCCCATGGACTGTAGCCCACCAGACTCCTCTGTCCATGGGATTTCCTAGGCAAGAATACTGGAGTGGGCTGCCATTTCCTTCTCCAGAGGATCTTCTGAGTAGAATGCAATGACTGTGATGTGCACATAATCACCAAGGCTCATAACCTAGCCAAGTAATGGAGAGAATAATCCCTGCTGTCCCAGGCTTTATCTAAATCTGATAAGAACAGAACCAGATTATCATGTCCTAATCCATCTGAATCTAAGGCTTTGTTCTTTTACTGGTAATTTTAAAGGAATTAGAAGTTAATAATTCACTTACTTGTAAAAGTGAGAAATTCGCCTTACCAAAAAACAAAAGAAAACAAAAAACCAACAAAAACTCCTTTCAAATGATATTATTCTACTTTAACCACCCTGGAAGCTGCTGTTGGTCCTATCCTTTATATATATTTTTAGCTTGCCAGCAGCACTGCTTGAAGAGTAATTTATAATTATTTCCAAAGTTCCCACAGTCTGTCAATCAGCATCTGATCAAATTCTTGGGTTTTATAACCAAGATACGCTGTTGCTAGTTCATCAAAAAAGTCTTCAATTTCTTTATAGAACACACTAAATATTACACCTAAACCGTAATTTTTACAATCAGAATTTATGCCTAATTTAAACATATCTAGGATTAGACTTCAGTGTATAACAGTCATTAAAAATTATTAATGTATAACACAGTTTGGATATATCAAAAAAATAACTAGCTGTTTATTCTTGTAATGGCCATTACCACATGACTTTCTCTCTTAAAAAGGCTTTCATTTTCATAAGTCAGCTCAAGCTATTTATCAAAATAAGAGGTGAAATTACAAAGGTAAAAAATCATATTGCAGCTAGTAAAATTACACTAAAATTATGGACTAAACAGAAGCATGAACTTACCTGCTTTGTATGAAGAACGCACCAGGGGGCCACTTGCAGTATAATGAAATCCAAGTTCATTTCCTACTTTTTCCCAGTATTTGAACTTTTCAGGAGTAATGTATTCTTCAACCTAGATTTAAAGAATTCTAGATTCTAGAATTTTCCAAAATCATTTTAGTTCTATATGTAAATCTACTTGTTGGCTACTTGGTCAGAACATAATGGTAGTGAATTACAGTGAAGGGGAAACATCAATTTTGTATTACACTAGCTATTCCAACGAGGTCGCTAAGAGTCAGACACGACTGAGCGACTTCACTTTCACTTTTCACTTTCATGCATTGGAGAAGGAAATGGCAACCCACTCCAGTATTCTTGCCTAGAGAATCCCAGGGACAGGGGAGCCTGGTGGGCTGCCATCTATGGGGTTGCACAGAGTCGGAAATGACTGAAGCGACTTAGCAGCAGCAGCTATTCCAAAAGAGAAAGGATCAGTCATGCCTGTAAGATCGATCCCTAAGGATAAGACTGTGTTACTTATCTTGTATCTTCTGCTCAGCACTGTGTCTGGCACATGGTTACTACTCAAGAAAAGTTTTCTGAATGAATGAATAAATGTCTGATATAGAAATAGGGAGACTGGCTTTTCTTTCTTACTTCACCTCTAGCTCTCATATAATTCTAAAACAAATCACAAGATTGGCAGGAGTGATATGAATGTACTTCCCAACTTAAAAGTTTTTTTTCCTATAGGTTACTTTCGTAAGACAATATTGAGGGCAGCAAATAAGTGCCAGCATAGCCGCTTTATGCAGATAATAAAATGGAACGGAAACTCAGAAATATACATGGAACATTACACTAAAAAGCCAGCAGCTTCTGAATTTCACCTATAGAAAATATTTAATTCAAACTGCCAAGAAACATTTGGCAACCTATGGTAGTTGTACCTTAAGGTGGCGCTTTGTTGGCTGCATATATTGTCCTAAAGTCAAACAGTCCACATCTGCCTCACGAAGAGCTATAGGAAGAAAAGCACACATTATATGAGCTGATTTTTTTTACAGTGCTATCTGTATGCATTGCTGTAAAGAGTAGCTTTTAATTATTATTTGAATTTATTACTCTTTGAACCAGTAGATAACTGCAAGTTGGCCAAGGGCCTTCAGGTAAAATAAAAGCTTTTATATTTTAAAATTTAAGAAGCTCAAGAATTGCAAAGCAAACAGATTTAATAGACTAAAAGTCAAAAGCACACCATGTTATGTAACAATGCTTCAGTAAGCACTTTCTCAAAGGCCTGGATTCATCTTAGTCACCTTTGAGTTGTCAGTGGTTGACAGAGCTCCTGGTACCTGGCTAGCACTCAAAAATTGTCTTGACTGGACAAGAAAAGCAGACAAAATCATCTTTTTAGTTGATGAAAGGTAAGGAATAAAATGGAATGCAAATTCCATATTCTAAGCATCCTGTACATCATTCCATAAAGTTTTAAGAAAACATTCTTCCTTTCCTTTCTATGCTACTGTTTATAACCACATCCTAAATTTTTGTTCTCACTAGCACTTTCACTGAGACTATGGAGAAAGCATACCAGGTCTTCCAAAGTGGGATTCCTGCTATCACTCAAGTTAAATGGAAAAGAGTTTTCATTTTTCAATTTCTTTACCTTTCATCGTGGCATATACTTGCTCATCATTCTCACCTAAACCCAACATAATAGATGTTTTAGAAATAACATCAGGTCGAACCTCCTTGGCATGTTTTAGTACGCGTAGAGACTGGTCAAAATTGGCCCGGGGATCACGAACTTTCCTTGAAAACAGCAGAGCTGTTGTCAGCAAGAATAACCACAAACTCAACTAAGTACATAATTATGCAAGCAAGCTGAAACACCAGGAAGGTACATTCTGGACATCACGCCACATCATATGGTTCAATGTTAGGATTTGTGCACAAATGTCTAACTGTTACTTTGGGAAAGAAAATAAGGCTTCACTAGGCCCCCAGTTCTGCTGACTTTTCAGGCCTTTCAAGCCTGGGGCAGGGAAAATGAGAACAGAAGTCATGAATGAAGTAATTCAGTTTATGAATTACTTATTGAGAAACCAGGATTCTTCAGCCGGAGAATGAGTGGTTATAAGGGTAACTGAGAGAAGGGGGAAACATGGAAGAAAATTTCGATACTGAACAAAGAAAAAACTGTTTAACCTGAACCATTTCAGAGGACTGAAACTTCTATGTTCATTTCTTTTCTAAAGACTAAGCTGCCCTCTGCTGGTAGCTACACAGCATTGACATTTCTTAGGTTGAAAAAAAAATAAAAGCACTATTCTGGAATTTTCACTGGAAAGGATGTTTTTTAAATGAAAACAGAGAAACTGGCACCCACTGGTGGTGGGATCATAAGATATGACAAGGCTGGAACAGGCTGTGTGCTTGACTTCAACAGGGGACAAACCACCAAGTTTTAAATGGATAAAGGCCCAAAGGACACAGTTGCTGACGTTAAACTGCATTGATTTGAACTCTAATGTACCTTTATTCTGTGTAACTGATCTGTTGTTATGGTTGCTATTTTTAATCAGAGACCAGTTCACACAGGAGGAGAGGGAACAAATTTATGAATTTAAAAGTAACCACAATACTGATAATAAGGAAAATACTTTTTGAAAGTATTTATCCACTGAATTTAAATTAGGCTCCCTAATACAGTTATGATTTGGTAGAAATGCTGGTTGTTGTTTATCATACTTGTATGACACAGAATAACATGTAGAACCTAATAAAATCACTACCAAATGCTTTACTAAAATAATGAAAATGAATGTATAATCTTGCCTGAAATTTTTTATTTTTCTGAAATATGAATAGTTATTGATACAGAATAACAATCTATAATTATTCTTAACTACTAAAATTACTAGGAAGAGTAAGAAAGCACAGTACCTACTTTTTTAAAAGAGATTTAAAATACATCTGAATGATACCATTTTTTTTTCAGCATCATTTACTGTATATATTATTGTCAAATGCATTGTTATATGTCCTTTTTAAGAACTACAATCAATTGCTCTTTTGTAATATGTTTCTTTTTGAAAATTGTTCTTTGGGAAAAAAACCCAGCTCATCAGCACTTGCAATACTTTACCAAAAAAAGGAAAGAAAAAAAGATCCTAGTTATGTTTGTATGCATATACCAAAACATATACACACATGCATAAATATGTAAGTATATAGACACTGAGATGTAAGTAACTGATATTACCAGGTGGAAATATGGATGATGTCAACACTCTTTTTGTTGTCTATATTTTCTAATATTTCTGTACTAGACATATATTTTTTTTTAAAAAAACACAGTTTCGTTTAAAGAGAGTTCACTTTATAAAATTACAATCTTCTCCCCTGAAAAAAAGTATAGCAGATTTGACCCTCCAAACTTCCCAACATTATTCCATACATGAAATCACCTCTGTAATTCTGGAACTGTTTCTACATTATGCGCGTATACATCTAATCCTGACCGAGCAACTTTCTCTATTGCTTTAAGATCTCCTCGGAAATCAGGGGTGAGACATTCCACAAGAATTTTTGGATTCCTATAGTGAAAAAGAGATAGGTATCACACTGAGGAAAAGAATTGACGAAACTTGCTCAAAATAGAAATCATCAGTATGCATTCAGCGTCAGTTTCAGCACAGTAAGCTTCAGAATCTTGCCAAGAACAGCACCAACAGACAAATGCTTATATATGAACTGTTAAATGAAACAGTGACAACCTAGAACATCAGATAATATGTACACTGTGGTTAAAACACATCTGCTTGCAAATAATGATCAGAATAAATTTTGGGATGACATAAACTTTTAAACTTTATTAAAAGGTGTTTGAAGAAATTAAAATATTAAGTATTAAATAAAAAATAACATATTTTTATGAAAGTAAATTGGGATACCTCTTATGTGAATATAAAGTGATTGCCTTAATTTTGATTTCTTTTAAAATTCATGAATAATGCCCTCCTCCCTTCCTCTTGGTAAAATATTTCACAAGTGTTCTGGGCTTTAAAACCTGTCTTCTGAGTTGCTGAGTCATGAGCTTTGCTTAAATGAAATACAAGCTAAACATTAATCTATTTATACTATGCATTCAAGCATTCAAGTATGAACTAGGTACTAGAGCTGTTCCCTTTGATAAGCAGTAGAAATGACTGAGAAACTAATAAACTTTTTCACAAACCAAATTGCAACTTTTTGTTTTGGAGTTGTTTTATGAGAGAACAGATGTAGAAAGCACCACATCGTACCCTCTCTTGGATTCAAGAGATGTTGAAAGAACACATCCTATAGCTCACTGTTTAATTGCAAGGAGGGACCCACTGGTAGTTTGTGAAATCAATTTTATGGGTGGAACAGCAAACTTTTTTTAAATGAACTATTAAAAAAACAAATAGAAAATATTGGGGGAATCAGGGCAAAAACATTTACTGAGCGTGCTAGGTGCCAGACTAGTTCTGAGCTATAGGAAATAAGCATAAACTCCTTTTTAAAGGCTTTTAAAATAAAATTTACATATTAATAAAATGTGAGTTATGGGTAAAATCCCCAGGGCATGTCAATATCAATAAAATTTACATTATGATTACATATTTTAACAATGTGGGCGTTTATCTCATCCTAACTTCTCCTAGATGATGATTTATTCAATTCAGTCCTGGGAAGACTTTAATTTCCAGCAGACTATAAAACGAGTTTTTATAACCCCCTGCAAAAAGTTAGTAACCACTGCTTTAAGTTAACCTTAAAAAAACCTTAAATAAACTGAATTTAATATGGGTCAACAAAAGTCCCTAAATTGCACAAGCAAATGCAAAAACAAGTACCTTTCCTTTAAGTAAGATACAGTCTTTGCAAAGTGCTCAGCTCCTCCATCAGGCATATCTGGAATCAAGAGAATCCACTGCTTAAGATGACATCACAGCTTAATGAGTCAATTTAAGGAGAGGTAATGATGTCTCACTAACCATCTCGATCCACAGATGTCAGGACAACATAATCCAGACCCCACTCTGCAATTGCCTTTGCAGTATTGTAGGGCTCACTGGCATCCAGTGGAGGTGGATTTCTTGCAGTCTTAACAGAACAAAATCTACAACCTCTTGTACATGTGTCACCCATCAACTAGAATAGAGATGTTACAGTTTAAATCAAATAAACAAATGACTTTGAAAAATATACTCGTAAGGGAATAAAACTGCAAGGAATGAACAAATTTTGACCCTGTTTATATGAAATTTGAAACATTCAAAGCTAAACAATATAGTTAAGGAATACAAATATATATGGTAAAACAAGAAAGAAAAGGAAACAATAAACTCAGAATAAGGAATAGTGTTAAGGGAAAAAGAAAGGGGATGGGATCAAGAAGGGATGAAAAACTAATGTTCTGTTCTCAAACTGGAGGTATCAGGGTATCTGCGTATTGGTAGTCTTTATAACTTACACATAGGTTATAAAAATTCTTTTATATCTACTTAATTTTAACAAAAATGATGTTAAAAGAAACAAAATATTCAATTAACCTATCAATATGCAGATCTCTGTGGAAGTTAAACAGAAGGTATAGCTCCCTCTTGTTAAACAGATGAAACAGAAAACCACATAAAAAGTTAGTAACGGGATTCCCTGCTGTTTCTCCAGGACACTGCTTCTGCTGCCATGGGTCACTACCATGCTCTACCCCTCACCAAGCACAGCCACTGCGGATGTTTTGGAGCCACTGGAGTTTCAAAGCCCTATGCTAGGGGTTTTGATTTGAGGCAGAAAGCAATTCTTTCCCTTTATGTTTAACTCATTCAGAAGGAACTCACTGCAGTGGTAATTAGGCCCACCATCTCACAGAATGTTACTGAAACAATGAAACCTCCCAGGAGACACTAGGCAGCAACAGTGATCATGGAGAGCAGGCAAGGGATAAAACCAGAGATTTCCATCAGGGAGTATTCAGAATAACTTCTTCCTTTAAGAATTGACGTTGGGGCCTTCCCTGGTGGCCCAGTGGCTAAGACTCCATGCTGCTGATGCAGGGGGCCTGGGTTTGATACCTGGTCAGGGAACAGGATCCCACATGCCACAACTAAAGATCCCACGTGTGGCAACCAAGACTCAGTGCAACCAAATAAATTAAAAAAAAAAAAAAAAGAATTGACGTTGCATAGAAGGAAAGTTATGACCAACCTAGATAGCATATTGAAAAGCAGAGACATTACTTTGCCAAGAAAGGTCCATCTAGTCAAGGCTATGGTTTTTCCAGTGGTCATGTATGGATGTGAAAGTTGGACGGTGAAGAAAGCTGAGCGCCGAAGAATTGATGCTTTTGAACTGTGGTGTTGGAGAAGACTCTTGAGAGTCCCTTGGACTGCAAGGAGATCCAACCAGTCTATTCTGAAGGAGATCAGCCCTGGGATTTCTTTGGAAGGAATGATGCTAAAGCTGAAACTCCAGTACTTTGGCCACCTCATGCGAAGAGTTGACTCATTGGAAAAGACTTTGATGCTGGGAGGGATTGGGGGCAGAAGGGGACGACAGAGGATGAGATGCCTGGATGGCATCACTGACTTGATGGACGTTGAGTCTGAGTGAACTCCGGGAGTTGGTGATGGACAGGGAGGCCTGGTGTGCTGCGCTTCATGGGGTCGCAAAGGGTCGGACACGATTGAGCAACTGAACTGAACTGAACTGAACTTAGAAAAGCTCTCTGAGCCAAAGCAATCTTGAGAAAGAAGACTAGAACTGGAGGAATCAACCTGCCTGACTTCAGGCTCTACTACAAAGCCACAGTCATCAAGACAGTATGGTACTGGCACAAAGACAGAAATATAGATCAATGGAACAAAATAGAAAGCCCAGAGATAAATCCACACACCTATGGACACCTTATCTTCGACAAAGGGAGGCAAGAATATACAATGGATTAAAGACAATCTCTTTAACAAGTGGTGCTGGGAAAACTGGTCAACCACTTGTAAAAGAATGAAATTAGGACACTTTCTAACACCATACACAAAAATAAACTCAAAATGGATTAAAGATATAAACGTAAGACCAGAAACTAAAAAACTCCTAGAGGCGAACATAGGCAAAACACTCTCCGACATAAATCACAGCAGGATCCTCTATGACCCACCTCCCAGAATATTGGAAATAAAAGCAAAAATAAACAAATGGGATTTAACTAAAATTAAAAAGTTTCTGCACAACAAAGGAAACTATAAGCAAGGTGAAAAGACAGCCTTCGGAATGGGAGAAAATAATAGCAAATGAAGCAACTGACAAACAACTAATCTCAAAAGTATACAAGCAACTCATGCAGCTCAATTCCAGAAAAATAAACGACCCAATCAAAAAATGGGCCAAAGAACTAAATAGACATTTCTCCAAAGAAGACATACAGATGGCTAACAAACACATGAAAAGATGCTCAACATCATTCGTTATTAGAGAAATGCAAATCAAGATCACAATGAGGTACGATTTCACACCAGTCAGAATGGCTGCGATCCAAAAGTCTACAAGCAATATATGCTGGAGAGGGTGTGGAGAAAAGGGAACCCTCTTACACTGTTGGTGGGAATGCAAACTAGTACAGCCACTATGGAGAACAGTGTGGAGATTCCTTAAAAAACTACAAAAAGAACTGCCTTATGACCCAGCAATCCCACTGCTGGGTATACACACCGAGGAAACCAGAACTGAAAGAGACACGTGTACCCCAGTGTTCATCGCAGCATTGTTTATAATAGCCAGGACATGGAAACAACCTAGATGTCCATCAGCAGACGAATGGATAAGAAAGCTGTGATACATAAACACAATGGAGTACAAAGAATACATTTGAATCAGTTCTAATGAGGTGGATGAAACTGGAGCCTATTATACAGAGTGAACTAAGCCAGAAAGAAAAACACCAATACAGTATACTAACACATATATATGGAATTTAGAAAGATGGTAACGATAGCCCTGTATGCGAGACAGCAAAAGAGACACAGATGTATAGAATAGTCTTTTGGACTCTGTGGGAGAGGGAAAGGGTGGGATGATTTGGGAGAATGGCATTGAAACATGTATAATATCATGTAAGAAATGAATTGCCAGTCTAGGTTCAATGCAGGATACAGGATGCTTGGGGCTGGTGCACTGGGATGACCCAGAGAGACGGTGTGGGAAAGGAGGTGGGAGTGGGGTTCAGGACTGGGAACTCATGTACACCCATGGCAGATCCATGCTGATGTATGGCAAAACCAATACAGTATTGTAAATTAAAATAAAGTAAAAAAAAAAAAAAAGCAGCTACTTAAAAAGAAAAAAAAAAGCTCTCTGGCTGGCTCTGTATTATTCTAGAAGGAGCTCTATCTCACACGAATTTCCAGATTCTCATGTAAATAGCCTCTTGCTGGTATAACTCATTTATCAGACATTCCCCAGACAAGCATAACTTTAAGTTAGACATAATTTAGATTTAACCCAATATTTCAATCTCTTTGTATGAATAAATATGGTAGACTGCATTGTGAATTCCATTTCTTACTCCATCATATTAAGATTGTACATTTTACCCACTGCCATGTTACTTGCAGGGCCCACCTTCTGAGGGAGGAACTTAGACCTCTATTCCCATTGATCTGGCTTGGCCATGTGACTTATTTTAGCCAACAGAATGACAGCAGACATGACCAAGCATAAGCCTCAAGTGAGCATGGATGCTTGGCTTGCCCTCTTGTGCTCCTTCCATCCTCTGTGATAAGAATATCCTTGGTGAGCAGCTGGTCCAAGAATAAAGCTCTGCAGAGGAGGCCTGAGTCCAACCTACTTTCTGGAGTCCAGTTTAGCACACTCAAGATCAGAGGATCATGGGCTAACTGAAAGGCCCATGAGAGAGAAATATAAATTAATAGAAGAGGTAGTTCAAGGTAGCATGTAATTAATTATTATATTCTATCAGGTAGATGGAAGAATTAATAACAGACTTATTCAGAGAAAGGTGAGATTGTAACAAGCTAGATTATTCCGTCAAGTTTCGCCCCCACCACAAACTCATATGTAACAAAAAATATCATATTTTTTTGAGACTCAAAATGAACATCTGTAGGAAAAAGACATAAAACATTTCCTTTCGGTTTCTAGACTAAAACTCCGGAATTTGAGGGTGGCCTTACCATGATTGTGGCTGTGGCGGTAGCATATTCTCCACCTCCCCAACACTCTCCAATATTGGGACATCGAGCTTCCTCACACACCTATGAGTAAGAGAGAACTGAATACAATCAGGTTGAAAATATTTACCAACTGAGCAAATTAGTCATCAGGCATTTTATACTATCCATTCTTTATATAGCATGTTAAGAAATTCACTATTTGGAAATGCTGTTAAACTGCCAAACTACACAGATATTAGGATTCTATTTTTAAATTAAAAACTATGAATGTATATGTTTTATATGTACAAATAAAAAAGTCTACAAGGGTATATGTTGAATACTTAAAGTGGTATAACAAACATTTGAGATTTCATATAGTATGTTTCACATTTAATATATCCTTTCCAACAAGCATGTACTTAATTTGTAATACAAGACAAACAAAAACTCTCATTCCCTGAATGGCAGAAAAAAATTTTTTGGTTGGTACTATTAAATAAGTGGCTAAGCAATAAAATTACTTTTTGCTTCTTTTGCAGGAAAAATGAAAATAACTTTTAAATCTATTTCCATTACTGAGAGTAACGTGAAAACGTCTTTATTTACTTTCCTTGCTATTTTCAATATGTATTTTATTAATTTTCAAGTTATATATGCATAGAAAAATTATGTCTTCTGGTAAAGAGGGATACTTAACCCTTAACAGTAAGTAACAAAACTTACTGTGTGAAGATTTAAATTCCGCAAAGTGTTTTTCAGCTTATTGTAATTCTTCCCCATAGGAATCTCTGTCTTTAGCCATGGAGGTAGTCTTAACCTGGGGAAAGCCAAAATAACTACATGCTAACAAATATGTTCCCAAATAAGCACACAGCATTGAAGTTACTTTGCTCTATTATGATGACCAATTGGAAATTTCCCCCCTATAATCCTGGAATGATTCTTTTAATTTCTGCCACAGGAGATAACAGAATCAAAGTTCAGTTCAGTTCAGTCGCTCAGTCGTGTCTGACTCTTTGCGACCCCATGAATCACAGCACACCAGCCCTCCCTGTCCATCACCAACTCCCGGAGTTCACTCAGACTCGCGTCCATCAAGTCAGTGATGCCATCCAGCCATCTCATCCTCTGTCATCCCCTTCTCCTCCTGCCCCCAATCCCTCCCAGCATCAGAGTCTTTTCCAATGAGTCAACTCTTTGCATGAGGTGGCCAAAGTACTGGAGTTCCAGCTTTATCATCATTCCTTCCAGAGAAATCCCAGGGCTGATCTCCTTCAGAATGGACTGGTTGGATCTCCTTGCAGTCCAAGGGACTCTCAAGAGTCTTCTCCAACACCACAGTTCAAAAGCATCAATTCTTCAGCGCTCAGCCTTCTTCACAGTCCAACTCTCACATCCATACATGACCACTGGAAAAACCATAGCCTTGACTAGACGGACCTTAGTCGGCAAAGTAATGTCTCTGCTTTTGAATATGCTATCTAGGTTGGTCATAACTTTTCTTCCAAGGAGTAAGCGTCTTTTAATTTCATGGCTGCAGTCACCATCTGCAGTGATTTTGGAGCCCCAAAAAATTAAGTCTGACACTGTTTTCACTGTTTCCCATCTATTTCCCATGAAGTGATGGGAAATGATCCATAATCTTCGTTTTCTGAATGTTGAGCTTTAAGCCAAGTTTTTCACTCTCCTCTTTCACTTTCATCAAGAGGCTTTTTAGTTCTTCTTCACTTTCTGCCATAAGGGTGGTGTCATCTGCATATCTGAGGTTATTGATATTTCTCCGGGCAATCTTGATTCCAGCTTGTGCTTCTTCTAGCCCAGCGTTTCTCATGATGTACTCTGCATAGAAGTTAAATAAGCAGGGTGACAATATACAGCCTTGACGTACCCCTTTTCCTATTTGGAACCAGTCTGTTGTTCCATGTCCAGTTCTGTTGCTTCCTGGCCTGCATACAGATTTCTCAAGAGGCAGGTCAGGTGGTCTGGTATTTCCATCTCTTTCAGAATTTTCCACAGTTTATTGTGATCCACACAGTGAAAGGCTTTGGCATAGTCAATAAAGCAGAAATAGATGTTTTTTTTGGAACTCTCTTGCTTTTTCCATGATCCAGCAGATGTTGGCAATTTGATCTCTGGTTCCTCTGCCTTTCCTAAAACCAGCTTGAACATCAGGAAGTTGACGGTTCACGTGTTACTGAAGCCTGGCTTGGAGAATTTTGAGCATAACTTTACTAGCATGTGAGATGAGTGCAATTGTGCGGTAGTTTGAGCATTCTTTGGCATTGCCTTTCTTTAGGATTGGAATGAAAACCGACCTTTTCCAGTCCTGTGGCCACTGCTGAGTTTTCCAAATTTGTTGGCATATTGAGTGCAGCACTTTCACAGCATCATCTTTCAGGATTTGAAACAGCTCAACTGGAATTCTATCACCTCCACTAGCTTTGTTCGTAATGATGCTTTCTAAGGCCCACTTGATTTCACATTCCAGGATGTCTGGCTCTAGATGAATGATCACACCATCGTGATTATCTGGGTCGTGAAGATCTTTTTTATACAGTTCTTCTGTGTATTCTTGCCATCTCTTCTTAATATGTTCTGCTTCTGTTAGGTCCCTACCATTTCTGTCCTTTATCAAGCCCATCTTTGCATGAAATGTTCCCTTGGTATCAACTTAGATTTGCTCAAACCACTTTAGAAAACACTCATAACTGTGTCTATCAGGGCACTTTGCTCATGTCTTTGTTTTGCAAAGGCACAGAGTAATACCATCCTTAAAAAAAAAAAGGAGCTTTTGAAACATCTCATTCCCTAATGAATAATACTGACAAAATGTTCTGTATTTATTCAGATTAAAAAGAGACCCCACAGGTGAACCTTCTGTTCTTTGATTTTGATAGGTGTTAAATGGAAAAAAATGTAAAATTTGGAGTAAAGGCTACATATCCTCAGGTTTCCCTTGACTTCCACCCACTTGTAGTCTAGAAGTTGCTGGGTAAAGTACCTCCCCAAACAATTTGTGCTCTGCACTAAATTCTCTTACAACTTTTTTAAACTAAGGCATGCTATCTGTGCTAGGAGAAACAAGTTAGATCATCAGCACCCAGTAACAATGAAAACCTTATCGAAGTGTAACAGACTAATATCAAGGTGATAATCTTTGCTCTCTGAAGACACTTGTTGCTGGATGGACAAAGGGAGATGGTGGTGTAGGATGGATATGTCCTAGCAAGGCCCTCAGAGGACAGACAGAAAAGAAAATTTCACCTATTTGCCTATTCTATGTTAGTTATCAGTTCTAATGATTTTTAGCTAAATTTAACAAGCTGATTAAAAATGTATTTCAGGGTTTCATTATATCTGAAAATGATGCACTATGAAGAAACAGGATGTTAAAATTACCCCAAATTTTCAATTACCTTTCTCCTTTCTGGCGTTTTAAATTTCCTTTATATTCATCCCAGGTACTCTTGTCAGCCAGATCACCAGATATAAATTCTTGAAGGTCTGGTCCACTCTGTAAAAATTCCTTTTTTTCATCTGGCAGGGAACTTACTTCTCTGACAGGGCTGCATAAATATCTTCCAAATACCTAAACAAAAGGTTCATTATGACTTTTATTTAGTTTGCTGTTTAGTCACTAAGCCGTGTCTGACTCTTTTGCAACCCCATGGACTATAGTCCACCAGGCTCCTCTGTCCATGGATTTCCCAGGCAAAAATTTATTTAGAAGAGTTAGTAATAACTTAGTTTTAACCTATTTAAATATCTAAAAGGAAGAGTAAGCCAGAGAACTGATTCAGAAATGATGTTAAACTATTTACAAGCTCTGTGTTGAATAAGGTTAAGGAGGACCCAAAGGGAACAAAACAAACCTAAAGAAGAATAGGAATTAACTATTTCTGTCTAGATTTAAAATAGATTTGGAAACTTCTGGAACTGGCTAACAAAACATGCCACACTTTATCCGTATCAGGACTAAAAGTCAGTCATTCAAGTTTAAACTGCAATAATAGGAGAAGATGCTACAGATTTGAATTTTCTATTCCTGACGAGTCAAGGACGTTTAAATAAAATCTGAAGTAAATTATCTCTGCCTTGGGCTTTGGATAAACACATGTGTTAAAACTTAGAGGTTTAAGGTTTAACCCTGCTGATTTCAGAGAACTTGAAGTAGGGAAACCAAACTTACTGTTCCAATTTTCTACGTTATATTCTGTATTTGATCAAGGAAGTCACTCAATATATATTTGTTGACCAAAAGAAGCTGTCAGCTTATGGATTTGAACACACACATGGACAAGACAGCCAAAACATCATAAAATTCAAAGAGTTAAAAAAAAAAAAGTGTGCCTATTAAGATGCTGCACAATTGCTACTGTTCTCGCCCAGGTCTCCCGCTCAAGCTTACAACACAGATTTGGGTTCTAATTGCCCAAACCGGTGTCTAGTACAAATCACTGACATGCAAGAAAAAAAAAAAGACACCTCTCAGCGTCAGCCAGAGATACCTACAAACAAATCACTACCAGAGACTTAACTTCCTTGGGTGTCTGAAGAATTAGACGAGATACCACACGAAACATGTTTAGAAGAAAACCTGGCTAGAAGTAAACATTCAGTAAACGCTGGCATTATTGGGCGCTCTAAAGGGATGGGAGCCCTCTACCCGACGCCCGCACCCTGCTCCCCCAGCCGCTCACCCGGGGGCCCACGGTGCGGACCGCGCCCCCGCAGCGTAGAGACATCTCGCTCTTTCTTTCCTAGCAAGGACGAATAATCAGTAATTCCCGGGAAAAGAGAAAAGGATAAACCGTCGCCAGATTTACGACAAGATAAACCACCCTGACCCGGTGGAACTCGCGCAGCTCCGCGATTGGCTGCTTTAGTCTAGCGGCGTCGCACACTGATGACCCCATACGCAGACCTATACGACTATAAGAGCGTGATGACGAAAGACGCTCTCTCTTTGCCGCATCTACTGCGAGGTGAGGTGGTTTCTGTAATCGGTGGGCTTTGGGAATCTGAAGCCATCGGCCCTGGGAAGGCCAGCGGCGCGGTTGTGGCCCTCGGGAACTCTATCGTGGTTGTCTCCCCACACAGTGACCGCCATATGAATTTGGTTGCGCTGGAAATCGAGCCCTGTACTGGGCTTTCAGGCCTACCCCAGCTCCTCAGCCTTGCCGGGATGGCGCCAGCTTGACACCCGAGGGTGCCCTGAGCGGGGAGTTCGCCGGCTGGGCTTAACAACATGCGCCTGCGAGCTGCTCCTTCCAACCAGGGCGCAGCGGGGACCGCTCTCGGTTCGGGTCCTCCCGTATTCTTGCCGGCGGTCTCCGGTAGGAGTGGAGCTCCGTGCGGTGGAGCTTGGTCGTTGGCGGCCTTCTTCTTACCCTAGGTGTTTGTGTTTCAGAATGAAGACCATTCTCAGCAATCAGACTGTCGACATCCCAGAAAATGGTACGAGACTTGGTGTTTGCGTTTTTCTTACGTCTTTACTACATGCTCTATACCTTGTTCCGAGGCCTCACGAGTACGTTCTCTCCTAGTCGACATTAACTTGAAGGGACGGACAGTTATTGTGAAGGGCCCCAGAGGCACCCTGCGGAGGGACTTCAATCACATCAATGTAGAACTCAGTCTCCTTGGAAAGAAAAAGAAGAGGGTGAGTTTTTTGTTCGTTTTGGACACAGTTGCTTGTTTGGAAGGTTGTGATTTAAGAGTAACAAGATGGGTTGCTTTTCAAATTACGAAATTGAGATTCTGTGTTTTAGCTTCAAATTGGGTGTCTAGAATTATAGCTAGTTTCAGTGTTGTTGCTTTAACAAAATTGGAAGATCAAATTCTGAACAAAGTAGATTAGAAAAACTCCTTCCAGACCAGGGTGCAGCGGGGTAGTAATGATTCGTAGCAGATCTTAATAATACTGTTACAAGTTAAGTTTTTTTTTTTCCCTGATGGTTGTGTAAAAATCTTAGGGACACAGCAGTGGGTCTTAAACCTGATAATTTTCCAGGATTGACGTTTAATGCAGCTTGTACCATACTTTTGTTTCTGGGTTGTCGTTCCTTTGTGAAATAGTGTACCTGTAATGCATAGTAATGAAAATATTTTGAGGTGGTGTGGTTTTTTTTGGGGGGGGGCAAGTCATACTTTTTAATTAGGGCAAGTACTAGAATTTACAGTGATTGTTGTGAATAAATGGACTTCTTTCTAAGCCTGCTTATTTCTGGAAAGAGTTTTCTAAAGTTTTTTTGTTCTGTTACAGCTCCGTGTTGACAAATGGTGGGGAAACAGAAAGGAACTGGCCACTGTTCGCACAATCTGTAGTCACGTACAGAACATGATTAAGGGTGTTACACTGGTAAGCAGATTCCTCAGACTACTTTGTCTTAGAAGGGGGAGGTTTCTCAGCTATACTTCATGTATGCAACATATATGTTTGCTGCAGAGAATAGATTATGCATGTAATTTAGTGGCGTACTTGAGCCCTAGTGCTTGGGAAGAGGTAATGTTGGCAGATGTGTCCAATAGGCATTCCTGGGTCTTGGGATTAAGTGATACATGTGTGTGTGTGTGTGTGTAAAGACCAGGTAGTCTTTGATAGTCTGCTGATGGTTTTTATTTTTTTCCTACACAAATTAAGTCTCATTTTCAAGGTGCATGCTTATAGAAAAGTAACACATGGGGTAGACTTTGGTTTCTTGTTTGATGCCTGTCACTATTTACTCTTGCGGGGATAGAAAAAGGTGGATCAAATTTCTGAACTCCATGTCCATTTCCTTAAAAACATACCAGGGTAGGTTCCTTGAGTGTGGGTGCTTTTGTATCCTTAATTCTTGCTATCTGGTGTACCTTAGTAATTCAGTATGTTAGCCCCGGTGCCCAAGATGAAGGGCTTTGGGGTTCTTTATGAGAAACTAGTGTTGTTTACTGTGGGCATGGTGGTTAAATCACTGTGGTCTCCGACTCTTTTGCAACCCTGTGAACTGTAGTCCACCACGCTCCTCTGTCCATGGGATTTCCCAGGCAGAAATACTGTAGTAGTTTGCGATTTTCCTTCCCAACTAGAGATCAAACCCATGTTTCCTGCACTGGCAGGTGATTTCTTTACCACTGAGCCACCTGGAAAGGCATAGGTGGTAGTGAAACACTTTTCATTAAGGTGCGCACTGCAGTCTGGCAAAGAGACAACAGAAACCGATGATTCTGTATACACTTGTGTGGTGTGGGTGATTTTATAAAGCCTTGAATGAGTATGTGAGAACAGTTTTCAGTTTCCTTTGTCATGGAGGAGGAAGTTTTCCTCTAAAGTCTCTTAGAGATTTGGTCATCCTTTTCTTGGTGCAAAGAGGGAGACAACCCTGACAAATAATGTAAATATTCCTTACAAAGGGGCAGTTCCTACTTGGTTTTCGGAGAAAAACTGGGTATCCTGTTCAAATTTCTCAGCGTTACTGATAGTTTTTTTATTTAAATCTAGGGCTTCCGTTACAAGATGAGGTCGGTGTATGCCCACTTCCCCATCAACGTTGTTATTCAGGAGAATGGTTCTCTTGTGGAAATCCGAAATTTTTTGGGTGAAAAATACATACGCAGGGTTCGAATGAGGCCAGGTATGGTTCATAAGTTTTTTTTTCCTGCTTGTGAAGGCTTAAATATATTTTGGGTTAGTTATAACTAAGGCTAGATTATTTCAGACTTACCCAGTACAATTAAAGTAGAAGTGCACTTAAAATAGTTTTTCTCTGATACATAATTGATGCGTCTAACACTGAAGCAGATTTTAAAACTTAGTGCTCTTTGATTCTGCTTTTTTTTTTCCTATTGAATTGAGGGGGAGTGGGAGGTCTTGCACAAAGCTTGTGAGATCTTAGTTCCCCACTAGGTATCAAACCCTCGCCCCCTGCATTGGCATCATGGAGGCTTTAACCACTGGATCAGCAGGGAGGTCCCCAAAAATGAGCTTTGAAGAATACCAAACGTATACAATTGAAATAAGAAATAAGATTGGATACAAAGCTTATTTATCTGGCTGAGTCTTAGTTTTTGCTTATTTAGCTATGGGATTCTTAGTCAACAACATTCAAACTCTTTAATTTGCAGCATGTGGGAACTAGTTTCCTGACCAGGGATTGAATCCAGTCCGCCTGCATTGACAGCCCAGAGTGTTAGCTACTGGCCCACCAGGAAGTCCCAGGAATACGAAATTTGCCCAGATAATTCAGATTCTATTACAAAACATAGTTTCATTTGGTGTGTGGAATTTTAAATCAAGTAAATTGCTCCTTAATTTAAACATTTTAAGTATTCTACAATTCTTATTTTTTATCTTGACACTATGCAAATGCCCTCTTATATTTTAGGGGTTGCCTGTTCAGTATCTCAAGCCCAGAAAGATGAGTTGATTCTTGAAGGAAATGACATTGAACTTGTGTCAAATTCAGGTTTGTATGTTTACTGTGCATAATTAATACCTATAAAGTCTTATCTATCTAAATCCTGGAGTTGAATACCTGGTATTTGTTCATTTGGTGAGGGTTTTTTTTTAATTTGGGGGATCTTAATTAAAAGCTATAAAGTACAGCATGTGGTGAAATACTTGTGATGAGTTTGGCTGATAATTGCCTTATCTTTTTCACCCTTATAGCTGCTTTGATTCAGCAAGCCACCACAGTTAAAAACAAGGATATCAGAAAATTTTTGGATGGTATCTATGTATCTGAAAAAGGAACAGTTCAGCAGGCTGATGAATAAGATCTCAGGTGGGATTTTGTAATACCTGTATAATTTTATTGCTTTAGTTGGGTCTAATTAATAAACTTAAATTGTAGTTGTAGCAAAGGCAGAAAGTATGTTTTACATGATTGGGAATAAAACTTTTCTGGGTAAGAATATTGATGGAGAATTACAGACTGTTTCTTTTCTTTTTTACAGTGATCTGCAGAAACAACAAGATAGCAGATGGTTCTATGGACTCAGTTGTGATCCTTTAAAGAGACAATAAAAACTCTTGATTTGAGATTTTTTCCTACTGATTTGTCATTTCAAACTATTTGGCCAGTAAACAGTTAACTAAATTCTAATGTGTTAAGAATAATAACAGAAGGAATAGGAGTCGTTGATTTTGTTGTTGTTGTTGGCAAGACTTAATGGCAGAAGGGGCTTGAAGGAATACCAAGGACATTTCAGGCAAGAGGAATACAGTTATCGTGGGAAGAACTTTAGGAGATGCCCTGAAGGTATCTAATTTTACAGTGGCATAGATTTGAAGATTTGTGAGGTAAATGCCTGAGTCACAGTAACTGAAAAGGCAGCTGAGAAGTGATACTTGTCTTAGTAAGAATTAAAAGATGGGGTTAATTTATATTTACGATAAACATGGTTGCCGTAGTCTAAGGTTCTCTCAGACCCAAATTTCAGCCACTTCTATATCTTAGTCTTTGATAGCTTTAAAAAAACTTAAGAAACATTCCATGTGTCGTACTTCAGATACACTACTAAACAATACTGTGTCTTAACTCAGTAGGGTTGCCCCTAAACCTGCAGTCCTTCCCTATCTCATTTGTTAGAAACTGCAAGTGTGTAATTTCTCAGGCAATACATTTAACTTTGTCTTACCTACTTGTCTAGTCCATCAATAAAATCTGTGGGCTTACTAAGATCTTGGTTTAAATAAATGAAATTAATTTTATATTCAGTTAATCATTGGTTTGATGATAACAGTTAAATTTTTAAGAAATGGGTGAAATTGTAAATACAGATTTTGCTTTGAATTATTTTGAGATGAGGTTTGGGGTAGGTGTTGGATGGGTAAGTTGTCTTCCTTTGAGTGACAGGTTAGCAGTCAGATATTTTCAGTGAAGCCTGTTGAGCTCATTCCTCATGTCCATCCTAGCATACCCTGCTCCAGTTTTTGTCCATGATGTTTATAATGTAAGATTAATAGTTTACTTTGTTGGGTATTGATTATATACTCTTTTTCCTGCTAAGAGTCTAACCTTCATGGGGGGATGTGACCTTGTCTACCCTGGGATATTCTAAGTTCTAGAACAGTGTCTGGCATATAGCTGTTTGCTGAGTAATTGGTTCCCAAATTGCCAGGGAGATTCAGGTTGTGGAGATTGAGTAATAGTAATGGGCCTCAAAAGATGTTTTTAAGGTATTGACAGAATTTTAAAATTGAATTTGAGGGTTGAAATTTCCAAGTGGCAGTGTTGCAGAGGGATAAAGGTGTTATTGCAGAGTGTCGGTATATAGGCAGTGGTAGCAGCAGTGGGAGTGTGTAAGACCAGAAGTGAAGCGTGGAGACTTTAAAGGGTAACTGTTGGCAGTCTGGTTGTAGCTGAGGAGTTATTTCAATTTAATAACTTAGATGTGGTAAAGGAACGTGTAGCAGCTTCTCCCCAGGGAAGCTGTCCATGTTTGCTGTTACCACGGAGGAGCATGTAAGTGCATCCTCGGTTTTGAGGTGTATCAGTCTACGTTTTCTAATGAGAAAACATACTTGGGAGTAAATTGCCCATTTGGCACACAGTTTCGGCGGATGGAGGGAGGGGGTGTTGGCAGAACCCAGTTAAAACACCATTCACATTCCATAGTCCTTAAGTTGAATATAAATAATCAGCATGATCCAGTTTATTTGGAATGAATTACTTTGAGAATTAAAACATCCAGTCATCATTTACTGACCTCAATTTCCAGAGGCTCTTTAAACACCATGATTGCGATACTTCCATATATATCAGACTTAGTGGTGAAAGGGTTGTTAAACTGAACATGGAGAATGCAATAATATACAAAGTAAACTACATTTTAAGATGTTCAAGTTTTGAAAGGTAAATTAAAAGATCTGTCAAAAGCTGCCAACAGTTCCTAACTGACTCTTTATGGTCTTATTTTTTAATTAAACAAACGTATTTGGTAATGCAGGATCTATGTTGTGGCAAAGGCTCTTTAGATGTGGTATGTGGGTTCTAGTTCCCTGACCAGGGATTGAACCCAGACCCCCTGCTTTGGGGCATGGAATCTTAACCACTGGTCCATCAGGACAATCCCCATTTATTATTTTAAAATGAATTTAAGAAAAACCTGAAAGGTATAACTGAGCATGAGCTAGATTAAAATATGTACCTAGGGACTCATGGAGCTTACCTGGAGGCTCAGATGGTAAAGCGTCTGCCTGCGGTGCAGGAGACCCGGGTTCGATCCCTGGGTTGGGAAGATCCCCTGGAGAAGGAAATGGCAACCCACTCCAGTACTCCGGCCTGGAAAATTCCATGGACTGAGGAGCCTGGTAGGCTACAGTCCATGGGATCGGGGATCGCAAAGAGTCAGACTCGACTGAGTGACTTCAGTTTTCAGGGACTCATGTATGATGATGGCTTAAAGACTAGTAAAATTCCCAGGTGGCAAAAAAGGACAGCATTGAATTAGGGACTTTACTATTGATACCTTCTCTTCCCTGGTGGCTCAGATGGTAAAGCATAGTCTCTGTGAGATCCCCTGGAGAGAAGGGAAGGGCAACCCACTAGTATTCTTGCCTGGAGAACCCCATGGATGGACCATAGAGTTGCAAAGAGTGACTAACAGTTTTCACTTTGTGGCAAGGTGACAAGTTTAAAAGATACATTAAGCACTAAATGTAAAGACTTACAAACAATACAAGATAATCAAAACAGGACAGGAAAGCAAACATCTTAATTCCAAGTCTGTTTTTAGGACTGAATATGGATTTCTTTTTCAAAACCTTGGATGTTGATGAGTTGCTCAACTGATACTCATTAAAAAACTAGTTACTATAATCATGTATAGCCTCAAGCCTGATAATCAGATGAAAGTTGCTCAGTCGTGTCCGATATTTGTGACCCTTTGGACTGTAGGTCTCCAGGCCAGAATACTGGAGTGGGTAGCTGTCCCCTTCTCCAGTGGTTCTCAGAGAAATATAAAAAATTCTTGGAAAACAAAAGCTGCTAAGGTTGGAGGAAGGATGCAGTTGGAACAAGGAGACAAAAGCATCTAAAATTTTACTATCTGAATTAGCCAGAAAGAATATTGATGTCTTAACCACTTTTGCATTTGTTTGAATTGACCAATTGTGTTATTTTTATCTTTGAAACTTAATGCTGTTATCAATTAGTATCTCAGTTATGCAGGAAATAAGCTTTCCTTTGACTCTGGAAGTCAGACTTCCAGAGGAGTAGACAATAGTTAAATATTGACTCACCTAAGGAAAGAATGGGTATAAATGGGTTTAGATTCAGGTTTTCTTCCAACATTTAGAATACAGTGAATGAATGTTAAGAACAGAATTCAAAAAAGTCAAACTGCAAATTCTGTTTTAAGAATTTGCTTAATCCTAGCTTCAAAGGTTGCAATGTAAGAATAGTTTACTCAGGCCACCAGTACTCTGAATTGTGTCCACAGTTGGGAGGTGCCTTCTACACCTTGAGAGGTCCATATGTGCTTGTGTTAGATCAGTGAAGGACTTCAGGGGAGAGAACAAGTCTCATGGGATAAATGGTAACTTGATAACGATAATATAAAAAAGTCATGTCTTAGAATGTTTTCTGCATCTGTCACCTAAGATTCAGGTGAGGAATAATACCAATTTGAAGGAAGTTGCTGTACTGTGAGGTTGAATGACCTCTGTCTTCACAGGCAGTTGGATCTAGTTGAATTTAATCTTTGTCCTCTGATGTTTACATGAGTTACTAGAAATTAAATGTTATTTTTTAAAAAATCATCTGATAAAAGCTCATAAAATGAGATGTTTTATAAATGCTCAATTTTAACTTCTATTGACACAAGCTGAGGGATTGATGTGCTTAAGAGTTTATAATTGGCTATAGACAAATGATACTTAACCCTATTTTTTTCCATTTGAGAACCACCCTGACCAAAGGGGAAAGCACCTAAAAAGTGACAGAATTTTATCACTGACAATCTCCACTGTGGAATCTTAACAAAGTTGTACTTTCAAAACAATTTCTTTTATCATAAGTAGCTACTGGTATGAATAGAGGAAAACTAGAGAATAATGATAGGAAACAGCTCATCAAACACCATGAGACAACATATCAGATAATCTTCATAGGCTTACTGTCGAGGGAAACCTTTACCTTAGATCCAAGAACTGAATTCACTGATGTCAACACCTTTTAAGGGAAAATTTGAACCATACAATGGAGACCGAGATTGTCATTACCTTGGCTATCACTAAATTCTCAAGTTGTCTTTTTTCTACAATATAGGTGTATCTTCTGTAAGTTACCAGTATATGGAACTGGAGTGAATTTTTAAACTTTTCCATCTGCAGACAGAAATAAGATCAGCTTAGCTAAAAACTCTTTTGTGACCTTTCTTTAACGGTATGTGCTGTGAGTTCTTTGCTTTCCAAATTTTTCTTCTCTTTTGCTTATGAAAAATAGTAATTGATAACAGTAGAACCAGAGTGGAGAAGAAACAACATCCAAAGAATATCAGCGGTTTCTTCTGCACAAGAAGTAAGCAGACAATACATTCTGTGTTTCTTTGAGCCTGACTGCATCTAGGACTACCGTTCTCAGAAAGGAAGCCATTGTTGCTGATCAGTTTGTTGTAAAACTGGATTGAGGATTTAGCTTTGAAATCGGGTGTGAAGAATCCAAATCTGGGTCTAGATTTTTCTTCAGTCAGTTTGAATACATAATAGCCTTTGATTTTGATTTTATCAATCAGGTATGCTGAAAAATACCAAAAATAAACATTATTAATCACATGTGAACTATTAGATATCCTTAAGAATTTAGTTTTCATTGAAAACAGTCTAAAACTCATGCTCATAAAACATTTTCATTAAAGGTTTTTTGACATTCTTTTATCAATGATTTTTCTTGAGAAGATGAATATAGGTGTAATTTTTTAAAGATTGAATTAAAACATATCTATAATCATACAAAAACACCTGCAGGAAACTCAGATTTAAGAACTGTAGCCATAAAGGTCAAAGGACTTAACTGTCAACTTGTTCACAGTGTTAAAAAACAGAAAAATTTTGCTTATTTACCTTGATTCCAGAGCTCAGACGTGAGATAACTGCCCAATAACTGCACTTGGTTTCCCCAGCCACTCACTCTGGCTCGCCTACTCAACTCTTTTATACCTTCTGTCAACAAACTTACAGCACCTCCTCTGTTGGAATCATCTTTGACTACTCTCATACACACATCCAATCCTGTTGACTACCTTCAAAACACATCCAGAACCTATCCACTTCTCACTATCTCCACTCTTAACTGGAGAAGGAAATGGCATCTCACTCCAGGACTCTTGCCTGGAAAATCCTATGGATGGAGGAACCTCGTAGGCTACAGTCCATGGGGTCCGCAGAGAGTCGGACTCGACTGAGCGACTTCACTTTCACTTTCACCACTCTTAATAACCTGACCCAGTCCACCATTATCCTTACCCAGACCAGTGCAATTCTCCCTATATCAATTCTTGCTCCTTTAGAGTGTGTTCACAAAAGAGCAGCAATTCTTTTGGTGTGGGTTGGATCTTGTTAACCTGTTTAAAACCTAGAACCTTCCTATCCCTGAGAGTAAGCTACAGTTTTTACGACAGCCTTTTTATAAGCCCATAATAGACTATCATTAATGAGCCTGTTCCCCCTCATTCTTTGGTTCATATTATCTGGGAATGTCATATATTTCAAGGGAAATGGCCCTCGAACCTCACCTTTCAAAGCCTCCTGAATGTATTTCTCTAAGTAGTATTTTCGGAGCTCATCATTTTCCAGAGACTGGTCATCGATGCCACTGGCTGTGATGTAAACATCCATGTCTCCATAGTTCCTCCGGATCCACTTCAGCACCCTGCGCTCTCCCCAGGGCATCACGGCCAGGCGGGTGGGGGAGCTCAGGCAGGTGATGTCCTGCAGAAACTGGATGTCCCTGTCTGTGTCGTAGGTGCTGCCGTTCTGGCGCTCGTGCATCACGAACCTGGTGGTGAAGTGGTTCAGGGCGTAGAAGTCCGCAGTGCCCTTGACTAGCCTCCTCTCCTCCTCAGTGAACTGAGGCAGCGTGGAGCATGCGAGCCCTTGCCTATTCTTGAAGGCGACGTACTCTCTCATGGCCAGCGGGTAGTCTCCCGTCTTGAAAAGGGGTTCTGCGAACCAGGCGATTTGGAACTGGAGGAAGCGCTCGGCCGCCTTCCAGTGCGAGTCCGCGTAGGGATTGGCGGGCTCGGCCCAATCCGAGTGCAGAGACAGCGACACGGCCCCGCGCTGCACAGGCCTGTACTGCCGGTCATAGAGGTGCCAGGCCAGGGCGTGGGCGATCAGCAGGTGGTGGGCTGCCCAGTAGGTGTCGTTACTAGACTGCTCGTAGATGTCACTCAGTCGGTTAGGCTCGTTGATGGTGATCCAGAGCTTCACCAGGTCCCCCAGCTCCCGGAAGCACAGGTCGGCGTAGTCCTGGAAGGCCTCGGCCGTGGACCGGTTCAGCCACCCTCCGCTGTGCAGCAGAGGCCCAGGGAGGCCTAGGTGGGTGTGGGTCGGATAGTACAGCGTGACCATTGAGGAGATGTTGAGCTTCAGCCCCTCGCTGACCACACACCTGTAGTACCTCAAAGCCTGTCGGTTAGCCACGGACAGGCTGCCAGTGGGAAGGATTGAGGGCCAGTCCAGAGCAAACCGATAGTGGGTCACTTTCATTCTTGCTAACATCTCAAGCTGTCTTTTGATGCTGACAAAATCCGTGCATTGAGCTGGCCTTGTTTTCAGCCTCACTCCTTCCACTCGGTGCAAGAGTCTGTTGCCCGTCACATTCCACACATACAGATGAGGATCGCTGAACTGTGGGGAGGAAGCCACCGCCTCAGGCTGTGAAAGCAAGCACATACAGGCAGGCAGAATCTTAGCATGCGTCCTCTAAGAGAAAGAGGTGTGTGTTAGTCACTCAGTCATGTCCAACTCTTTTGCGACCCCATGGACTGTAGCCCCCAGGGCTGGAAGTGGGTTGCTATTTTCTCCTTCAGGGGCTCTTTCTGACCCAGGGATGGAACCTGGGTCTCCTCTATTGCATTCGGATTCTTTACTATCTGAGCCACTTCAGTCAGACCTTCAGACCAGAAAGGAAGAGCCTGATCTTATTTTGCCTCTCACAATAGAGAAAATAAATGATGCACATGTCCTTCAGAACAACCTATGTCTTCCTGCTTTTTTCCTGTTGATGTCAGCAAAAAAGGCCTGATGGATTATCCTCCCTCCAGGCCCTTGAAATTTACCAGGGAGACAGGAAAATGTAGAGAAAGAACCACACCTAGGGCTTGGCTTGCAAAACAATTTGTCTTTCAGAATACAAGAGGATGTTTTCCAGTTCCTGGGTCCTAAAAACCAGGTAATATGGGTTTGGGGGTGGGGGTGTGTGTGTGGGGTTCTCATGTGATTCTGTTCAAATGCATCAGGAAATTGGCTTGGTTCTCAGTTAAAAGGAACCACAAAGATGGACCTTCCAAACCTGTCACAAATTAAAGGCAAATTAGCATTCCAGTTGTGGAGGATTTCACTGAGATTAGCATTTGGGGTTAGAGGAGGCTGGTGGACCCCAGCCACAGTTCCTAAAATAGGCCAGTGGGAAAGAGCAGGAAATGACCCCTTGCGTTTGCTGAATGCGGCTAACACATTCCAGTTGAAAAATCCAAGTGATGTCACACGTCCATCATTCAGTTCTCCCCTTCCCATGTGCCTGTGAGAACACAGCATTTATTCCTCCAAAGGGAGGATTCTAAACACGCTCCTTATATAAGGTAATGAAGTGTGAAAGAAGAGAACCCTAAAATAACCCCCAGAATCTCGCAGGTTGACTCTTGAATCCATTCTCTGCCCCTCCACTAAGCAGAGAGCCCTGGACTCCTGCTCTGGTTCTGTCCCTTTAAAAGCCAGGCTTGACAACTCTGTTTAGTGACAGAGCAATCTCACCCACCTCACAGGTGTACTGTGAGAAGTCTGTGACTCTGGGCAATTGCTCTGTCAACTCTAAAGCACTCTACAAACATAAGGTACTTATGACTTGGGTTTAGTTCTCCCTGCAATTATCGCCTGTTAGGCCCTTGAGTCTAAATTAAAACAGAAAAGGGCTTAAGAAAAACAAGTTCAAGATTAATAAGAAAAAGTGAAAGTTCTGTTCTTGTTTTAATGTGCTTTTTCTTCCCATGACTGAATTTAACTGCACCTGGAAATCAATGGTAATTAGCCTTTGGTAAATATTTTCCCTCTAATTGTTTTCTCATGTGTCATCTTTCATAGTCTAATTATAAAATCAAATCATTGCCCACTTGCCATCTGCCAACTAGCCATCTAGAACATTAAACGGAGAGAACATTGATCATGTGAGCATGAAGCTAAATCTGTATATAATTATTTGAGTAAAATTCTTAGCCTAGATAGCCAGTTTCAGTGTTTTGAAACCTCAGAGCATCACGGTACTGAAAGGGTATTTATTTACAAAGGGCAATCTTACAGTAAGGTAAGGTACAATGAAATGAAAATCTGTTTTACTTTTAAAAATCTCCAGAAAGCATTAGTCTTAGCAACTGTGTGATTAATCTGCTAAGAGAAATAGTTAAAGTATTGCACTCTGACCTCAGCCCCAGCTCCCAGAGCTTGGTTCTAAAGTTCTTTATTCCACTAAAAGGATCCTGGACTCCTTGGAAAAATGGCTGTTTTCAGGTCTGGTTCAGGAAAGGAATGAGGGGATCCTGGTGAATATTGCACCAGAAAAATAAGAACATACTTAAAAACTGGAAAGGAAATGTCAAAAAGATATAAAAACAGCTTGAAAGAGTCCCATATGCCAAATTTGAGATAATTTGAGCATCAAAATTTCCAGTGAATCAGTGACAACAATGAATTATAACTGAGTTAATTCACTCATTAAACAATGTGTTTAATTCACTTAATAAATACAGAAGAAATAATCTAATTAGAAATTTGCCATTTTGCAATCTACAAAGTAATAACTAATTCAGGCAAGGTTCATAAATCAATGTTAAGAGCATTGGTTGAATGCTGTTGAGAAATAGGATATTTATACAGTCTTAAAATATCACCATCAGATTAATTCTTAATTACAAATGGAAAAGGACCTTTCAGTTAAGAGATCTGGCAAATGCCACATCAAGAAATCTGGTGACTGCTACTTCAACTAGTGTCTCCAGTAATGAAAGAAACTGACTTTATGTGCCTCCTATGGGCTGGAAGAAGCACAAGCTGGAATCAAGATTGCCGGGAGAAATATCAATAGCCTCAGATATGCAGATGACACCACCCTTATGGCAGAAAGTGAAGAAGAACTAAAGAGCCTCTTGATGAAAGTGAAAGAGGAGAGTGGAAAAGTAGGCTTAAAGCTCAACATTCAGAAAACTAAGATCATGGTATCTGGTCCCATTACTTCATGGCAAATAGATGGGGAAACAGTCGAAACAGTGTCAGACTTTATTTTTCTGGACTCCAGAATAACTGCAGATGGTGATTGCAGCCATGAAATTAAAAGACACTTACTCCTTGGAATAAAAGTTATGACCAACCTAGATAGCATATTTAAAAGCAGAGACACTACTTTGTCAACAAAGGTCCATCTAGTCAAGGCTATGGTTTTTCCTGTGGTCATGTATGGATGTGAGAGTTGGACTATAAAGAAAGCTGAGCGCCAAAGAATTGATGCTTTTGAACTGTGTTGTTGGAGAAGACTCTTGAGAGTCCCTTGGACTGCAAGGAGATCCAACTAGTCCATTCTAAAGGAAATCAGTCCCGGGTGTTCATTGGTAGGACTGATTTTGAAGCTGCAACTCCAATAGTTTGGCCACCTGATGCGAAGAGCTGACTCATTTGAAAAGACCCTGATGCTGGGAAAGATTGAGGGCAGGAGAAGGGGACGACAGAGGATGAGATGGTTGGATGGCATCACTGACTCAATGGACATGGGTTTGGGTGGACTCCAGGAGGTGGAGATGGACAGGGAGGCCTGGCGTGCTGCAATTCATGGAGTTGCAAAGAGTCGGACATGACTGAGCAACTAAAGTGAACTGAATATGATGTATTGGAAAATACACAACAGCATCTATGTAGTATTATTTCTAGAAACACTTAACTGAATCTAATAAAGAAACAGAAATCCATGCTTGCAGACATTTTACAAGCAACTGGGATGTCCCTGGTGGCTCAGTGGTTAAGATTTCACCTTCCAATGCAGGAGGTGTGGGTTGAGGAGCTAAGATCCCACATGCCTCCTGGTCAAAAAAAACCAAAACATAAAGCAGAAGCAATATTGTAACAAATATGATAAAAATTAAAAGAAAAAGTCCCACATTCTACAAAGCAACTGGCCTGAACTCTTCAAAACTATCAATACCATGAGATTAGGGGGATTTCTCTCAATTAAAGAAGCTAAAGATACATATAGGCCCAGATGCTGGGGAAGGCATAGTAGTATTTTTTAAATGTTATTTTCATTTTGTAGTCTTCCTATAGAGGCCATCTACTCTTGCCTGCCCATCATCTATTCATACAACCTTTGGCTGAGTTTTCAAAAAGCATCCAAATTTTTCTTGGTAAAGCATTTATCCTCATTCCTTAAGTGCAAGTGAAGCTGACTCCTCAGTGGGCTCCAGGTGTGAGCAAGAAGCCCAGGTCTGATTGATCACAGCATTGCTTTCCCCTGACCGAGTGATCAGCTCTTGCTCCGAGGAATAGGAGTAGGGTCCTCAGAGCGGACTGACAGTCATAGTGTCAGTTACTGGAGAGCAGATGGGTCTTCACATGAAGCAGGATCTTGCAGGTGGGGTTATGTACAATCCGGAACTCTTGTCTCTCCTGGGGCCTGTTGTTGCTGGTTCTAGACTTCGCAAAACATAAACCTACTTGAAGTGTTAGGGAAAAGATGGTCTGCCTGTGCCATGTGGAAGAGGAGAGAGATACTGGGTAAGTACGTGCCTCTCCGGGGGTCACAAACTGAAGGTGAGTCACTGTATTTATATCACTCCCTATATCTTTCTTCCTTTTATCACTCCCAGGCCTTTCCTAAAGTTTTGTCTAAATACTGATAGGGGTTGAGATTCATAACTTTGGCCACTCACGGTTTCGGCCCTTTTGTCTAGTTGTATCCCTTGCACATCTTGTTTTTCCATAAGCTTCTAGAATACAAGTACTATGAGGTCTTATAGCATAATGGTCAGAGACAGACAAATCAGGGTAAGTTGGACAAGTTATGTAACCTTCCTAAGCTTCGATTTCTTTGCCTATGAAATGAGGGTTTTGTGATTAAGTATACTGAATGTACATACATTCAGAAGTTAAGTGCTTGGAACATAGTAGGAGCTTCAAAAATAGTTTTGGAAAAATTATTTCGGAAAGAGCATCGTGCATCTGAGAACTTGAGGATAGCTTGCTACATGTTCTGTCACTATTTGTTACCTTAGGCAAGTCACTTTCTGTTATTAATTAACAGGCCTTACTTTCCTTAGCTATAAAATGAAAGATTTGAAACAAAAACAAAAACAAAACGAAACAAAACAAAACAAAATGAAAGATTTGGTATAGTCTCACCTGGGTCTAAAAGTTAGCCTTTTTCATACACTATGCACTGAGCAGTTACTGTGTATCTGAAACTGCTCTAGTAAGGCATCCAGCAGGCAGTAAATCCTCAAACCTCTCCACCGTCTTGCGGAGAAAGTTTGCATTCTAGTAGGAGAAACAGGTGATCAGTAAGGAAAATGTGTAAAGCAGTTACCAGAGGATGGCAGTGAGGGAAATGAGATACTGATTGAAGGGTACAAACTTCCAGTTATAAGATTAACATGTTCTGGGGGTCTATTATACAGGATGGTGACTATAGCTAATAATATTGTATTGTATACTTGAAAGTTGCTAAGAAGATCTTAAATTTTCTTACCATAAAAAAAAGATCTTAAATTTTCTTGCCTGTGATGGTATGGAAGTGATAGCTAATGCCATAGTGGTAATGTTTTTGCAATGAAAAATGTATCAAATCAACACATTGTACACCTCAAACTTACACAATGTTGTATGTCAATTATATCTCAATAAATCTGGAGAAAAAAGGAAAATGTGTAAAACATAGTATGGTAGATGTGATGAATGCTATATAAGAAAATAAAGCAGGAAGGGAGAATAAGCAGTGATAGTGATGAAGTTATGCTGTTTATTGTAGAGGGAAGCCTTATTGAGAGGTTGACGTTTGAGTTACATTTGAAGAAGGTGAAGAATGAGGCAAGTCAGGAGGCCCCATTGGGGTATAAAGACCTCATAAGGCAAATGACCCAAATTTATCATAAATCACTTAAATGAAGGGCCACTAGTAATTTGCTTCTGGCAAAACAAAAATCTAGGGAATTCCCTGGTGGTCCAGTGGCTAAGACTCCATGCTTTCACTGCTGAGGGTGTGGGTTCAATCCTTGTCAGGAAACTAAGATCCTACATGCTACATGGTGCAGCCAACAAATTAAAAAAAAAAAAAAAAAAAACTGTAAAATTTGTTTCCTGTAATTTTGATACTACTGACAAATGGCTGTCACAAAAATGACTGGAAGATCTCTCTAGACTATATGCAACTTGAGGGCAGTATGAAAAGCTCTCAGTAAGCATGAATTCTTCCCTTCCTCTCTCTTCTTTCCCCAATGTCCCTTATAACCCCCAAATAATCATGGTATTTGATATTATCTGACAGCTGTTTCTTAGATGTCATTGAGTAAAATGAAAGGGAATACTGTGTATTATTTGGAGTTGGTGATGGACAGGGAGGCCTGGCGTGCTGCATTTCATGGGGTCGCAAAGAGTCGGACACGACTGAGCGACTGAACTGAACTGATAGTTAAATTTGTGGAGCTTCCTAGGTGGCGCTAGTGGTAAAGAACTTGCCTGCCAATACAGGAGACAAAAGAGACACGTTTGATCCCTGGATCAGGGAAGAACCCCTGGAGGAGGGCATGGCAACCCACTGCAGTATTCTTGCCTGGAAAATTGCATGGACAGAGGAGCGTGCTGGACTACGGTCCATAGGGGAGCAAAGGGTCAGACACAACTTAGTGACTTAGCATGCATGCATAGTTAATTTGTAAGTAGCCACTTACCTTAAGGACAGATTCAGTGACACCCCAGGAGAAATCACAGGGAAACTGACCCTGCACATCTGGTGTGGACTCTTTCACAGTGAAACCATTTTCTTGAATGATCTGTTTATAGTAATGTGCTGAAGACTTGGGCTTTCTTTCTTTTTGTTTACTATTAAAATCCACATAAAATAATCCTCGGCGAGTGGTGTAAGCATCCTGCCATTCAAAGCCATCCAGGAGGGACCAGGCTGTGTAACCAAACACTTGTATTTCATCAAACTTGATTGCTGTACAGAAAGACAAAAGCAGATGTTCAGAGGCCTAAACACTCTGGTTCATGTTTACAGCTTCACAAATGACATGCCAGGGGCAGCATATTGTGAAACCAACTTTTTGCCTAATTTGCAGGCCCATTATATCAACTAGGAATTTTATTTTATTTATTTTTTGAATTTTATTTTTATATTTGAAAAGGGGCGGTTATTTTCAACCAGAATGGTCTTCCCATGTGAACAACACAGTTAAAGGGTCAAGTTTAAAATATTCCTTGTCAGAGAACTAAGATCCTGCGTGGGGCACCACATGGCCAAAAAATAAATACATAAAATAAAAATAAAATATTCATGAGACTTAACTTAGTGTGCAAATCTGTGTCAGAGTGCATGGTAATTTCCAGAACCCTTTGGGACCAATGCAGATGCCAGCTTTGACCAAGAGTTTCTCATTTCAAGCTTGGGTGGTTTCCCATTTGTGGACAAACTCTTCTATGAAACAATCCTCAGGGACTGAAACATCAGCTTTGAGAATGAACATATGTGAATGCAGATTTAAGGAGGAGACAGAAGCACAGTGATGTAAGAGAACAGGAACTGACCGGGCCCAGGGGCAAGAGGGGAGAGGGCTTGCTCTATTGTGCTCCTGGGCGGGGCTCTTGGGCAGGTTTCTCGACCTCAGTTTTCTCATTAGTAAAAACAGAGGATTGAAAAAGATGATCTTTCAGAAATTTTCTAGCTTTAAATTTAACAACGTTTAGGAATTAGGTAAAAGTTAAATATGCAATAAAAACAACAGTGGTTCAATCAAACATGAACTTTTGTTCTTAAAAGCTTTCATTTTCTCATGGAAATGTCTCCTTTCTGTACTTTGGGAGTTTTATCACAGAATTTCTTTTCCTAAAAGGTAGAATTGATGTCAAGAGATTCTAATGAGATAAATGTTTCAACAGGCCCTGGGTCTCGTGCTTTGGTGTCACAGGGCCCTGTGAAAGGAGGAATGGTAATGCCTAGGGAGTGACACCAGGCACTATGGGCAGAGTTCTCTGCTCTGGAGGCCCCCATGTGCACGAGCCCTGGGGCTGGGCCTGGCACAGCTCTGTTCCATGCGATCCTCCTGCAGGTTAGAACACTAGTGTCTTGCTCTCCCTGGGGACCTTTCCTGAACACTCTCTACAGAACCGGGGATTTTTTTCTCAAAGTTTGTGACTTTTGTTTTGGCCACTCCATGTAGTTTGCCATGATCTTAATTCCCTGACCAGGGATCGAATCCATGCTTTGGCAGTGAAAGCACGAAGTCCAAACCACTGAATCCCCAGGGCATTCCCTTCAAGCTTGTGACTTCTAAAGAGAGCTATAGAGTTGTAGAAAGAGCCACCGAGAATTCCTTTATATGGGAGAGAAATGGAGCCCAACTCTGTAGGGGACAGAACCATCATAATCAAAGCTCGTCTTCTGCTCCATTCTTTCTTTCTTTTTTTTTCCAAAGAAAGCTCCATTATTTCAATCAGCCACCTGCAGATGTCACTCCCTGAGTAATGGAAAAGGAATGAGAGGATGAGCAGGGCTTAGAGAAATATCCAGGAACAACAGAAATTGTTCAGGTTAGCCATTCACGGCTCATTCCCGGTATTCAGACTTCTCATCATCGAGTCATGTAATAGAGTAAAAGGACCACAGTCAAGAAAAGCTTTCAGCATCTTAAAACTGTTAAACTTTGGACATGTCTCATTAGCACTGGTGGCTCACACGGTAAAAAATCTGCCTGCAGTACAAGAGATCCAGGTTCAATCCCTTGGTCAGGAAGATCCCCTGGAGAAGGGAATGGCAACCCACTCCAGTACTCTTTCCTGGAGAATTCCATGGACAGAGGAGCCTGGTGGGTTACAGACCATGGGGTTGCACAGAGTTGGACACGACTGAGCGACTAACACTTTCTTTTCATTTTCCTTTAGTATTATGTTCTTTTTGAAGGAATGAAGCAGCACCTTGTTGAAAATTAGGATGTATCTACAACCTAAAATTATTCTGCTTTCAAACTCATTTATAAAGGACATGAAACTGAAAAAAAAGGGGACATGAGAGTAACATAAAATTCTGTCATCACTGCACAATAGAAAAGTCCAACAATACCAGCAACCTATTCAAAGGTGACCTTAAATATCCTATAGCAAAAGTATTCGAAACAGTTTTTTTTAATTGAGCTAATGTACGACCAACCTTGAAGAACCTGGTTGAGGAAGTTCTTCATCATGTAGATGGCTGTGGTATCCTCTGTTTTTACGTGACTGTCCATGAACCAGCCATTCTCAGTAATCAAGATTCGGGGATTGCCATATTCCAGTTTAATCCAGTTTAGCACATCTCTTAAATTGAGTGACACGTTTTGTCCCAGTTTAGCCATAGTGTTGGGGGGCTTGAAATTGTTGGGTCCAAAGGAAAAGGCAAAGAAGTCAGCTGTGCCCCTCACCTCATTCTTCTCTGCTTCAGAGAAACGAGGTAGAATGGAGAGCAACTGCTTTCTCATCACTTCTGGATAGTCGCCATCCCTGTGGATAGGGTTGGCAAACCACCCGAGCACGGAAACCATGGATTGCTGGCACTTGAGTATATCCTTTGTATTTTCTGATCTGTTTGGTTCAATCCAATGGGATCCCAATGTGATTGACAGCTGACCCTTCTGATGTGGGCGGAAATTTCTGTTGTAGTTATGCCAAACTTTCGAATGAGCCTAGTAATAAGAAAATATTGTTAATCTTTATTGCTGTTACTCACAAGGTTGTGACTTGGCTGGTAGAAGGTATTTTCATGGATAAATTAATGAATTGCTGGGTGATGGAGGGGAAAGCTGCCAGAGAACTCTGATAACTACGGAGTCTGCACTCTGTTCACTTCCTCCGTGCTTCCAACTTAAAGGCTCCCCTGTAAGATCACCGAGGGGCAGGCAGAGAGCCCTTGTCCAAGCTCCATCTTACTTTTTCTCTCCCTGTCTCCCTTCCAGGCCTTCTTGGGGCTGCATGCAGGTGAGATACTATGTAGATTACAGGGTTTTTTTCCTCTACATAAAAAGACTCGGAGCAGTGACCTTTCACTCTTCTACAGAATCTTTTGGCACTAAGTTAGAAATGCAGGATAACACAGCCTTTAAATTCTGTAAATGGATAATAACAGAGCTCACCTCTTATTGTAAGATTTGAATGAATTAATGTACTTTAGGAGAGTACCTGGCACAGAGTAACCTCTATATGAGCCTTAGCTATTATTACTGTTATTACAAAAGGGTGGCAGGCATGGTACAAAACAGAAAACCAGTGGAAATAGTGTAGGATTTGGGGTCAGCACACTTGGGCTTCAAGTTGAAGTACAAGCTACAGTGGCCTTTGACAAGTCACTTAAACTTTCTGAAATCTCTTCATATCTTCAGCTGTAAAATGAAGTTAAAAATAATAATCCCCTTTGTAAAGTTGTTTTCAGATGCAGGGCTAATGTATATATTGATTATGTAGCATAGAATAGAGCATCCAGGAGCTACTGCCAAAGATGGGTGTTATTATTGGTCCCCCTAGAGTCTACATTTCCAGTTGAGCTCACTTAAAACAGAGCCTCATGATTGGTCTCTAATCTATTTAATAGGTACTCATTGAGTGCTGACTCAACGAATGCCTGTCTTGTCTTGCCTTGCCTTGAGAAGCTGAAATAAATAGTACAGGAACCTGCTCTCAGAAGCCAATGATCTCAATGGGAAAATAAGACTAAAATGTGTGAAAGAGAAATATATAGCACCACATAAAATAAAACAGTAAACTAAGCCAGTAAAGAACCATGAGGTGTATCAGAAGGAGAACCAAAGGTTAAGGATTCCAATTAATGGCTCAGTTAAGGGCTTCCCTGGTGGTTGAAACAGTAAAGAATCCACCTGCAATGTGGGATATCTGGGTTCGATCCCTAGGAAGATCCCCTAGAAGAGGGCATGGCACCCATTCCAGTATTTTTGCCTGGAGAACTCCATGCACAGAGGAGACCGGTGGGCTATAGTCCATGGGATCGCAAAGGGTCGGACACAACTGAAGCGACTAAGCACACACACAGGCAGATTAATGCCCAAGGTCTCTTTCCTGTCCTGGGAAGCCAGAACTTCCTGGGGAAATGAACACATTTTCAATAGGCTTCCCATATTTTTCTACACTTGCTTCTTTTTGTTCCCCTCTCTACAAGGATGGTGTTTTAAAAAAATTAATGCACATTTGATGTGTGTTATGTAGTCTATTGTACATCCTTATGTAGTCTATTCTCCTTTCCTCTTCTCAGCACCTGACTTGCTTGCCTCTTCTTGTCTTTTCCTAAATCTGCCAATTTCTCCTCTATTTGGGTGCTTCTAGAACAAGAGCACAAACCCTTACTGCTTCTAACCCACAAAGTCAGCTTTCAATCTGTTCCTTTGCTTTTTTTTTTTTTCCTTTTGCTCACTGGAGATGTTTTCTTATATTGGGTTGAATTATCCAGAAGTGCCTTTTTGTAGGTCAAAAACAATAAAATATGAACAACGATTCAATCCTAATAGATCCTGTGGACATTAAAAATGCTCCATAAAATCTTGTTAGGGTGGGGAGAGATAAACATAAATGTGAGGGGTGAGGATTTCAAAACTGATGTCTCCTCGCCTTATGCAAGAAGAGCTAAATTAAACAATTTCATGGAAGATTTTCTGAAGAAGGAGATGCCTCCAGCTATTACCTCTATCTACCTGTTCTTACTCAGTTTTCATTGGAAGATTCTGGGAGCACTTAGCAAGCATCCCAATGTTCCTAAAGATCCTTAAAGAATATTCTTCTCAAAAACGTTTTCAGGCTGTAACCTCCTCCCCTGCCTCCAACCTGAGGTTGCAGTTTCTGGAAGGACTCTCAGTACTGTCTGGGACAGACTCTATCTGAAGTGGTCTCAGCTGCTCCAGACTTCTCTGGGGCTGGAATCACAGCGGGTCTTAACTGCATTTTTCCTGATTTGAAACAAAAGCAATTGTGCATTGCTAGAATTCAAAGGGAGGCATTCTTTGCTTATTCTAATCCATCACTTAATCCCTTGGTAGCCTCAGTGCTTTCATCCATAAAAGCCCCAGTGATCAGTAGTACGCCTCCTGTGGGTGGGTGTGCACCTCTGATGTGTAAACTGAAAAGCATTAAACACATGTAAGATTCTGAGCCATAAAGTAGCTGCCTGGCAAATATGATGTCATCAGACACTAAAGGGAAAGTGAGTTGAAATTTGTATAATGTATTAAACCAGTCCCAACAGCAATTAATCAGCTCTAATAGGAAAAAACAAGGGAGAATTTTCTTTGAAATAAATATTCTACTGCATATTTCAGTGATTAAACGAAAGATGACGTAAGTTGTGATAAAACAGACATGTATCTTTGCAGTAGTTTTCCAAGCAAGTTTTCTGGAAAAATAGATCTCTCCATGTATCTAGATACACATGCTATATACACATTTTGTTATGCCCCAAGGTGACCTTGGTGTTTCACAGTGTCTCTTTCACCTTTGCTGCTATTTGTATAGGCTATCAAGGTATCTAGGGTTATCTTTGCTCTGGGCTGAAGAGAGCCTCTCCATTCTCATGTGGAGAATGTGGGGGAGGTTCTTTGTGCAGTATTTATAGTTATAACTTGATCCTGTTTGCCAAGTAACCAGGTAAAAAGTATTGCTCCAAAAGAGTGAGTTTGACATAACTCTTGATGACACTGGAATATCTATGCGCGTGCTTTGGTCCAACGCTCAGAAAGGAGGTCTGCTGGGGAAACTGGACCACAGTTGGTGGGGGGAGTGCAACCTGGGCCCTGCAACCTTGCACAACCGTCATTCTGTGATTTTCCAAGGTTACCCTCTTTCTTGTACAAGGCCATCTACCTTTGGAATGATTGATTTAAAGGAGCTTCAACCTTTGTTCTTTAGATTCAGTAGCTTAAAGGAGAAGTCTGCTTTTTCTTTTTGAGGCAGATAGCAGGCAGAGACAGCCAGGGGCCCAATATCTCATTCTGCTCCCTCCTCTAATCTAACATAGAAGTTCTCTGATGCCACCGGAAGTCCAAATGCATGATAGGAAGCAAATAAGATAGCTGGACAACTTTAGAAACAAAGATGAAGAAGGGGTTAGGGTCAGGATGATGGAAGGGACACAAATGTAAGGCAGTGCTTTGGATGGCATGTATTGAAGAAACCTGGTACATCACACGTATCTGTATTTAAGGAATGCCCAATCATTGGTCAAAAATTAAATTTTCAAATCTGTGCACGGTTTTAGTCACATTTTGGCTGAAATATTTGCATGTGAACTTTAAACTTCTTTATTGTTAAAGCTATTTAATAAAGTATTAGCACCATTAAAGCATATTTACTTTAAAACTCCACAGAGCACATTGTTTCCATATTTCTGTTTCCCTCCCAGCTTTTCAAAATATATTTCTCAGCTAAAGTCACTCTAACATTTTCTATGTTATTTTTAGTTTTCATAATAACCTTAACAGTATGAGTTGGATGAAATATGATTTCCTTAGTCATCTCCCTCTTTTGATAAAAATTAGCTTGTCTTTCCTTTCCTGTCTCCTTTCCTCCTCCCTCTCTTTTCTCTCTCTCCGTTCCTTCTTCCCTCCGTCACACCCTTTCCGCCTTCCTTTCTGCCATAAATAATGTAATGACTCTCTTTGGCCATATAGCTTTTAATTTGTTTGAATTATTTCCTTTTTTTTTTTTAAATAAAAACCCAGGAATGAGCTATCTGTTTTTTGAAATACCTTTACATATTTCCAAATTGCTTTGCATACATTTTGTCCTTCAGTGTGGCTGTTTTTCAACCATCTACTTGGAATCATTGATTGCTCTTTTGGGGGATAACTGGCAGTCAGGAATGCTATGTAAGTGCTGCTCACCTACGTGGTACCACGGGGGACAGGACCTGGATCTTGAGAGCAGGACGCCTAGGCTTTGACACTGGCCCTGCTACTAACTTTAAGGTCTTGCGTAAGTCATTTCCCTCCTAGAGGCAGTCAGGTCCCTCCTTCATTATATTGAGCTAAAAATAGACATTCCAGAGAATTACTGTGAAGATAGAACAGGCAATATACTTAAAGACCTATGAAAACCACAGAAACCTAAATTTAAAGTACTTTAAAGGAGGAAGCTGAAAATTAATTAACTTGCTGTGGAGAACAGCTTTGGGAAGTTGTGTGGGCATACTAGTGTTCGCAGATGGCGCTCCCTGAACTCTCAAGGCTCCTGGCCGACAGTTTTGCCCTCATTTATTTTTGTTGCTGCTGACTGAGTTTATTCATTGTCCATTTGGGCTAGAATTAATTTCTGTTTGATTCATTTTTTCATTTACCTAGCACTTAAAAATTTTTTTTTAATTTTTACCCAGCACTTCTTTATATTAAGTATCAAGTTTTCTATTAGTTACAATCCTGCTCTTCTAAATTATTTAATATTCATTCACTCCACATTATTTATTGGGTGCTTAAGATGTGTCAACTTTATAGTTCATTGCTAAAAAGATTATATGACTATTATTTCTTTGAAATATATTATGTGAAAAAAATATATTATGTGATTGTTATTTTCTTATTTTTTGGACAATCTTGAAACTCTCTTGGAAACAATATCTTATGCTCATTATTCTTAGGAGAGAATTTAAATATTAACAAAAGTTATTACTTTTCATAAAGAAAATATTTACCCATTTTATTTCTAATGGTTTGAATTCATGTTTTGTATGGTTGGAGTAACACAGATCATGTTAAAATTCATTATTTTCCTCCTATTTTCTTTTCAATCATGATATCTTCAACTTATTCTTACAAATCATTGATTCTTATCAATTTGCATAGTGTCAGGATTTCCCCATAGAAGTCATGTAAAAACTAATATATTTGTTCCTGCAAAAAAAGGTCCTATTATTGTCACAGAATTCTAATTTCAATTATAATATTACTAGATTAAACTAATGCCTGAGCCAGAATCTAAGCCTGGCAACACAAAGAAGAAAAGGTTTAGAATAAAGGCAATAATCTATTAAGTGAAGCATCTGTAGGTTTCTTCAGATATTAGGCGGGCACTTAGAAGAAATCAATATCAGTAAATTGGTACCTTATTGAAGTTCAGATTACTTGCTCAAGGAGAATATATGCATGCCAACTTTGCAGAAGGCAGAATGACATTTTAAGTTTTCTGTTATTATTAAATTGACAATAGTGATCCTGTTAGTAATATTTTCATGCAAAAAGACTGTATCTCCAAGTATAACTGAAGCCAAAATGGCCTGGGTTGGAGACTTGAAGCCTTTCCTCAGAATTTAGAAATAAAAAGTTAAAGATAGTCAATATAGAAACCACTCTGAAAATTACAAATAATGTAATTATTACCAAAGTAAAAAAAAGACCTACCACTTTGGGGCTTGCCACAAAGGCAGATTGGCTGGAAACCTAAGGAACCTAAAACGTCAGGGCTCCTCACTGGCCTGAGTCCCCATGAAATGTCCTGGGTGGGGTGGGGAGCCAGACAGTACTTGGAAACGTTTCTAATTAAGTATTTCTGATAAATTCCTTGAAGAGACCTCAGAAAATAAGGAATCTGAATCTCTAAGACTACAATTACTACAGTAATTTGTTGTAATATTTTTCTCATTCTAAATAGATGTTTACTTTTGTACCAACACTTGTGTTTATGACTTTGTTTTGCTTTTTTTCTCCTTTATGTAAATTTCAGGCCCAGGCAACATAGATCCACTCTTGGCCTACAGGGTTCTTAACTGTATCTATTTTGTTCACAGTTTTACAAACAGATGCTCAGGGGAGAGCCTGGCATAGAATACTTGTTGACTGAATGCCCACTATGGATCAGCTAGTTTGCTGGTGACCTGAGATACGTTGTTGATAATACAGCCTCTGCAGCGCAGCTTTTATTTTTCCCATTTTAGAGAAGAAACTGAAGTTAAAGAGACTGAATAGTGATGGAGCCAGGACGTGAACCCAGGCCTCTCTGAACACTATACTAAACCATCCGGTTTTCTCTATGTCGCACCAGTTCTAAATTCTGAATCTTGGGGAAAGGCCATTTGACATGAACCATGACAGACTGTTTTAAAATTACATTTTCTTTCTGCTGCACTTGGTTATTAAAAGAACTAAATAGTCTTAGAATGAGGGTCTCACTCTTGCCTGTTGAGAATAAAATATCTATATACGGGTCTGAAATTTAGGATCATGTAGAAAGTTCATGGAGGACCTACCAGCAAATTTGGGATTTTCAGAAAACCATGTTGTTGTCCAAGTGCCTAGTACAGCATGTGACATTTATGTGTAATTCCCCTCTTTCCTAGAACTGGCAATGTTGACATTGGATATTGTTCTCACTGCTGTCAGAGGCTAAATGAATCCCTTAGGAACCATTTTTACACATGACTGTCTTGACTAAAGATGGTGAACTGTACACCATTGTCAATGTTAGACTGAAAGGGCAGGGATGCTTTGGTTGCATAGCACTTAGCACAGCATCATCTTTGCACAAGTCTTAATTAAATAGTTCCTTAAAGGTGAGTGACTTTCATGATAAAATAGAAAAGTGTTTAAATTGCAGAATCAGAAAATTTATAATATAAACAGTAGTAAAAATAAACATATATCTAGTGCTAAACATACTGAGCTTTTCAATACACTGTCTAGGTTTGCCATAGTTTTCCTACATCACTTTGCTAACAAAGGTCCGTCTAGTCAAAGCTATGGTTTTTCCAGTAGTCATGTATGGATGTGAGAGTTGGACCATAAAGAAGGCTGAGCACTAAAGAACTGATGCTTTTGGTAGTGCTGGAAAAGGCTCTTGAGAGTCCAGGGGACAGCAAGGAGATCAAACCAGTCAATCCTGAAGGAAATCAATCCCAAATATTCATTGGAAGGACTGATACTGAAGCTCCAATACTCTGGCCACCTGATGAGAAGAGCCAAATCATTGGAAGACTCTGATGCTGGGAAAGATTGAGGGCAGGAGGAGAAGAGGGCGATAGAGGATGAGATGGTTGGATGACATTATTGACTCAATGGACATGAGTTTGACCAAACTCTGTGAGATAGTGAAGGACAGGGAAGCCTGGCGTGCTGCAGTCCATGGAGTTGCAAAGAGTGGACACAACTTTGTGACTGAATAACAGACATTTGTGGTTCAGTCAATAAAGATACTAAGCACTATTCTAACTACTTTCCATGTCCTATCTCATTACAGTCCTCATTTAAATCTCGAGAGGTAGGTACTATTATTATTCCCATTTTATAAGAGAGCAAGGGAAGAGAGGTTAGGTGGTTTGTTCATAAGTTAAGTTAAGCTGAGGCTGTATTGCTCCAAGTTTTGTGTTCTTGCCTGCTAATTAGAGGTAGAAGATGGACTTTAGAGATCATTCGGTCTAATTCTTTAAAACTCTTTGTTACAGAAAAGATGCTGAAGCACAAGAAATAAGTAACTTGCCCAACGTCTCAGTTAGTGCAAAGCTAGAATTAGAGCTAAATCCTTCAACCTCTAGGTCACTGTCATTTCTGGACATGATGCACATTAAACTATGTGCTTTCAAAACAGACATTTATATTTTAGACTCAAAGGTGATTGAACAGGCTGTGTAAACGCAAGGAGTATGTAACAGACATGGCACAAAAACGAGGGACAGTACACTGAGAAAGACATGTGACAGGGGGTGCCAGGAACACTTTAAGAGGACTTCCCTTGTGGCTCGGCAGTAAAGAATTCACCCTCAATGCGAGAGAAGGAGATTTGATCCCTGGGTTGGGAAGATCCCCTGGAGAAGGAAATGGCAACCCACTCCAGTATTCAGGCCTGGAGAATTCCATGGACAGAGGAGCCTGATAGGCTATATAGTCCATGGGGTCACAAAGAGTCAGACAAAACTGAATGACTTTCACTTTCACTTTTCATCCAGTCTTACCAGCTGGGACATCATCTCAGTCCCCAAACAGAAAGTTCATCAGCATTACCTCCTGTTCTGCTTAATTATTTTTTTGCCCTTAAAGAAATTATACACAACAGTAAAAGCAAGTTTAGAAAAATCATTTTTACTTCTTGCTTTCCTTCAACCCATGGCTACTATTTTATCCTTTCCTTCACACTTCGTTCATTATGGCGATTAATTGCTTAAATTCAAGTCTATAAACACTTATTTAACAAAACAAGGCAGCTTTGCACAGTGACAGTATTGTAGCCAATTAAATTTATCCAAAATGTGATCGTTGCTAATTGAAAACTTTTCCCAATATCCTGCTTAAAAACAAAACAACAAAAATGCACACATACAAATACAAAGAGAAAACAAATACAAGCCACTTTAGTAGGCATTTAGAAAAAATATTAACAAGATAGCTCCTGCCTCCAGGTGACCTATGACCTCTAGTAGGAGAGAGAAGTACAGAAAGAAGTAGAAGAAAAATTAGTTAGAAATGATAACACAATCTTAATGTAATAATATGATTCAAAGTTTTAAAAAATGTCTATATGTGTAGGCTTATATATATAGAGAAATATATTTTGACATTGAACAAGCTGCTAGCATTGTTAGTTCTGAGGTATGGATTTAGGGAGTAAGAAAAGAGAAGACTGTTCATTTTTAACTTTATGTCTTTCTGTATTGTTTAAATGTTTTGTAGTAAAAATGCATTATTTTGAAATTTTAAGAAGTCAAGAGAATAGGTTGAAACATGTTTCCTGTCAGTGAATTTAATTGCTCTGTGCTATCACTTTTCACTTTCTCTGAAGTTTCAAAAGTCTCAAATTAAAAAAAAAGTGACTTACATAAAAAGTTCTGTTCTTCTGGATTTCATTCTATATTAAAGAATGTTTAGTTTTTTTTTTCACTCCAGAATAACACGTTCATATTTAAAGGTAAAACAAGGAAGCATACAATAACATGTGATTGCCATGTAAAATGAATTGATAACAGTAAACCCAACCCTTTATTTAAGACTCAGTCACAGAATCTCGGGTCAAGCTATGATGCTATAGAGAACCAGTGAATGGACTCCTCCAAAATACTAAAGGATCCTGGTTTTCACCAGCCTCAAGGCTCCCTCAATTTTTAGGTAGTACTATTAGATCACCCAGGAAGTCAATTTCATTACTTCTGTGATTCACTATTTATTGATTAGTAAGTTAGAAGGTTCTAGTCTATTCTCAGTGTCCCTCTGCTTTTCAGCAACAGAATCACTGTTAATGTTCAATAATTTTAATTACTCCTTTTCTTTCAATATAAACTATTTTCTAATATGAGTTTTCTCAGTAAGATTTTTTGCATGCAATTAAATGACACATGTGTTATATTATAAACTAGTACATGTTTCCCTCAGTTCATAGTTTCATTGTATTCACTGTTTCCATTAGTTACAATATTTTTGATCTCCAGTTGGGCCTAATTTTCCATGTATGAGAGTGTTCACATCAAATCAAGCTGTTTAAATACGATCCCAATGTTATTCTCTGAACATTTATAATTACATTTATTTAAACCTGTTAATCATTCACTGAAGTATAAGTTTTTCTACTTAATGATTAGAAAAGGTAAACACTGGTCTCTTGAAGGTTTTAAAATACCAACTGTCCTCTACAAATAGTTTTTTTTACTAGCCTGTTCTGTCAAACAATGGTATTCTGGTTATTGAAACTCTTTGGCAATTCTTATCCCAAAGCTGTTTTAACCTTGTATTCAAATTTGATTAGAAACATTGATAAGAATACTATTTTTAACTTGCTTTATCACTATTTCCTGTATCTTGTTAGACGTGTCTTAGGTCCTAATAAAGATGAGTTGGGATTATAATATAGGTACTATGGCGTTCCCTGGTGGCCTAGTGGTTAGGATTCTGGGTTTTCACTGCCATGGCCCGGGTTCAATCCCTGTTGGGAAACTGAAATCCTGCAAGCTGCTCAGTGAGGCAAAATATATATATATATTATATATATATATATATATATATACACACACATATTTGTGTGCATATAATGTTATATATATACCATGCATTAGCTAATTAAATGAATAATTATGTTAACATTTTTAAACTTTAGATGATATTGCCAAAGGCACACATATATGAGTAAATAGCACTTTAATGGGACATTAAAGTTTTGACAAGTAAAAATTAAAATCACGGGACAAATAATAAACCTCATGATTAACGCATGAGTTAGGGATAAACTGTTCATAGATTTTGTGGACAAATAAAACACATAGCTAGATTGTTTTTAAATAGGCAAAGTGAAGTCAAATATCTATCAAGTCTGCATCAACACAAGTGGCTGCCATGAGGTTGTAGGCTGTAAATTGGTCTTTTTTGCTGAGGCTAGGTAGCTGATTCATGTCAGCTAACTTGCTAACTTGTATTCAGACTGATGAAATTTAAATTTTGGATCTGACACTTATTGTGAGTTAAAAAAAAGACATTTGTATAGTTGTGTAATCTCACAATTATACAAAATACAAATTTCTGTGGGCTTCAGTTTCATCAACTATAAAATGCCTGTAAGAATACCTACCTGGCAGGGTTGATGTAAAAATTAAATGAGATAACATATGAAAAGTGGGGAAGGAAATGGCAACCTAGTAGTTTCTGACACAATAATAGGTGTGCAATAAAATAGTTTTATCATAATAGCTATTAAGAATAGTATAATAGAACATAAAAAAAGTTATCTGTTATAATTGTGTCAAGTGCCCATTTTAAGAATTAAAACCAGTTTCTGTCCTTTATCCCATTTCTGTATTATTGTTCCTTTGTTTTGTTTTTGGTGTTAGAAGGGAAGTGGTGGAAGGTAGCAAGTTAGTTTTTTTTTAATGTTCTCATGGACAGAAAAGCTTGGGCAAGTTTTTTAGCTAGCAGATTTAACAAAAATTAATTTTGATATATTGTTGTCTTGCAACCCAACTTTAACAAGGGAGCTTTTAAAAATTCCTTTTTTTTTCCCATGGAGAAAACCATTTCAGATGATCCTTGGAGGTTTTGCTTCTCTGTAACCAAGACAAGCTAAAAAGTACTCCTGCTAGAAACTCCATTTTGAAATATTATGCTTAGTTTTCAAAATATTCGTGGGAGGTTGGGCTGAAGAGGTTTAAAAATGACATTTAATCTATTTAAATGTGTCTATGAAACAGGACAGCCTTCTTGTTCAAGAAAACAGTTGCAGCCGTCTGTTGCCAAAGAAGGCTTAGCTATAAATCATGGGAATGGTGGCTTTTTCACAGCTGTTTCTGCAGTTTTAGCACTAAATTTTGGTTAGGAATTTTGACAGAACCCTTAAGAAGCGTACTATATAAAGATGACTGTTTCCTTTTCTTTTCAAAATACAAAATAATCTCTTTACTTTCTTACTTTATGTATTCTTTGCTTTTATTTTTATTTATTTTATTTTTTGCTTTTAATTGTGAAAATTGTCATAACACGTAAAGGTAGAAAGGATAGTATAATGACCCCTGAAAACACATCACTCAGTTTTAAGAGCTGTCAACATTCTGCACCTTGTTTTGAGATGCGCTTTCAATGTAAACTTTTTAACAGAAGCAGGTATACACAGTGAATTTGCATGTTCTGAAAAGACAGTATGTTTATGCCAGTATCTGGTTTAGTGTGTGTGTGTGTGTGTGTGTCTGAAGCCACTTTATTCAATTACAATTTTAAATCCTTTCTGGGGCAAAGCAGATTTTCCTTAAATAGGAAATAATCAATTGAATTATTTATTGAATACCTAATACATATGCAGCCTTGTGTGACCTTCTCTGAGGGAATGACGCCAATAAATGCCAAGACAGAGTTCCTCAAAGAGGTGGAAAAATAGGGCATAAATCAAGTCGTATTCCAGGCTCAGGAACAAACTGGTGAGGCCTTGACCTCGAGTAGAGTTTCCCAACGTATCTTGTCCTGAAAGCCTCTTTCACAGTATTAAGCAATCTCTTGAGCCCCTGAGGAATTTAAAGATATCATTTCATCATTTGTGTGTGGTATACAAACAAGTGTTGATCTATATTTTCTTTTATGTAATTCTATTTCATTAAAGATTGTACTGAAAAGTTTATTTCAAATAAATTTAAAATATTCAGAAAATAAAATATGAATATTTAAAATACTCATACATAAAGATAAATATTGGCATTTTCCCATTTAATAATGAATAGGTTTATGTTACTAAAATTATTTTAACTACATAAGAAAATGTATTTTATGACATATTTTTAAATGACACACTGTGTTTGGTATTAGGACTGAAAAAGTAAAAAGTGAAAGTGAAGTGACTCGTGACCGATTCTTTTCGACCCTGTGGACTGTAGCCTGCCAGGCTCCTCCATCCGTAGGATTTTCCAGGCAAGAATACTGGAGTGGGTTGCCATTTTCTTCTCCAGGGGATCTTCCCGACCCATGGATCAAACTCAGGTCTCCTGCATTGCAGGCAAAGTCTTCACCCTCTGAGCCACAGGGAATCCCACTGAATATATACTCAAATACAGAATAAAATGTACATATTCATTATGGTTTTCCAAGGCTGGTACATTTATATCTTTTTGTATGGAATGTGATATTGGGCATAACAAAGATGAACATTTTTTTATTTTAAATGTCACATATTTAAGGATATTAGAAAACACTGGTCTTTCATATATAATAGTATATAAGATTTCCTTTCAAAATAAACTTTTTTTTCACTTTCTTTTTTTCTGGCCAATCATCTTACGGGATTTCAGTTACCCAACCAGGGATTGAACCCCGGGCCATGGCAGTGAAAACACCAAATCCTAACCATTAGACCCCCCGGAGACTCCCCTCAAAATAAACATTTTTAAAGAAAAAATAATTAATAATGCATGTGGTACTTGGGTATACAAACGAGCCAGCAAAATGCCACCATGAAGTAATGCTTTGTGAAACACAAAGTTATGGCGTCAAAAATGGATAAATATTAATATATTTATAATATTGCTTCTATAACATTTTGTCTGAATTCTTGAATTTTACTCTTAAAAAAGAACAAGTGTGCAAAAAGTAAGTTTATTGTTTTGTTCATAAATAACTATGTAAGAGAAATGGGTTGGGGCAACTCTTTCAAGTATTTTACAGATAACACGGAACTAGTAGGAACAGTCTTTATTCCCACTGTGTGAAAAGCCAAACTAGATACAATCATCAATGTTATTTTCTCATTTAATATTTTTAAAGCATCATTTGTTATCAAAAAACATCCTGATATGCTATAAATTAGGGTCTGTGTATGGGACTTAACAAGTCTGGTGAATATCTCCTTGAGGTGATTCTGTAAAACTGAGACAATTGTATGTCCCTCATATTGATTGTATTTCAAAGTTACTGTTCTTTATGGTTCATATCTTTAACCAGTTGACAATTTATAGCTTTAAATCAGTTGTTTTCAAGGGAGGGAAGGGGGAGAAATTGTGCATCCCCCCTCAACTCCAGGGGACATTTGGTAATGTCTGGAGACAATTTTGGTTGTAACCCTGGGGACAAACATGCCACTGTCATCTAGGGGATAGAGGCCAGGAATGCTTCTAAACATCCTGCAAAGCACAGGACAGATCATGAGGAGGAAGAATTATTTGGCCCAATATGTCAACAGCACTCAGGTTAAGAAATCCTGGTACTGTGTAAACAGTACACATCTATGATGGATAATAACTTAAAGCCATGAAATGATCAGAACTATCATAGAAGCTGGCAGTATTTAGTGGTGTAATAAACTGAAGGAGTTACCATCTTATGAGCAACCTCATATCCCCCACCTCCCTGTATGTTTACTCAGAGGCTCTCAAATACTTCATTTTAAGGTTGGGGAAGGGAATAAAATTCATATATTTAAATTATTTTGCATATTTGTTGATTTACAGATAGAATAAAAACATATACCATTACTGCCTTTATTAACATGAAAACTTGGCGCTTTGCTGCTCTGAGGCATGCGTGCATAGGCCAAACAGGCTAGAATCTCGTGTCTGGGATTTTAAAACCTGATTTTTGGGACAGAGAACTCTTTCCTCTACAAAGGAGAGTGCAGGGCAAACCCACAAGAAGAAATAAACAAGAGAGACTAAGATAAAGGGCTTGTGAGGGTGTCCTAGTTACTGGGTCCATTCATCCCTGTGATTTGGTTACAGGAAATTGCTCATTTTTGCTTAAGTCAACTTGAGTTAGGTTTCTATCTCTTGCAACCAAGAATCCTAACATAAAACATACCACTGAATAAATATAAGCAATATTTCAAGAATTAGCTAGAATGCAATGAAATACGAATTTTGAACCTGTGGTTGGTTCTTCGATTACAAGGTATAAGATAGAAATCCCAAACCATTCATTCCACAGTATTAATACCTGTTGCTGCTGCTGCTAAGTCACTTCAGTCGTGTCCGACTCTGTGCGACCCCATAGACAGCGGCCCACCAGGCTCCCCCGTCCCTGGGATTCTCCAGGCAAGAACACTGGAGTGGGTTGCCATTTCCTTCTCCAATGCATGAAAGGGAAAAGTGAAAGTGAAGTCACTCAGTCATATCCGACTCTTAGTGACCCCATGGACTGCAGCCCACCAGGCTCCTCCGTCCATGGGATTTTCCAGGCCAGAGTATTGGAGTGGGGTGCCATTGCCTTCTCCATATTAATACCTAGCATGTACCTAATATTCTGTATTAGGTGCTGGAAACGTAAAACACATCAAACACAGTCTCTTGCAAAGAACTCTCAGGCTAGTCGAGGGAGATGGAAAAATACCACATGAAAGGAGTGCTATGATGGAAGCAAACATGTCTTATTACGGGAGCCCTCAGGAGGGCACTAACTCTGATGAGTTGAGAACTTAGCAGTGGAGACTGCCAAAGTTGAGTCTTGAAGGACATTAGATGGATAAAGCAGGGAGTTAGAAGGGCATTCTAGCTGGATAGAGCGCTTGTAGACTTAGCATGCACACACAGAGGTTGCGTGGAGAGGAGTAAGTGAAGTGAAGTGAAGTCGCTCAGTCATGTCCGACTCTTTGCGACCCTATGGACTGTAGCCCACCAGGCTACTCCATCCATGGAATTTTCCAGGCAAGAGTACTGGAGTGGGTTGTCATTTCCTTCTCGGTGGAGAGGAATGGTAGTGTAAAATTAAGACCCTCTTGGGCTTCCAGGGTGGCTCAGACAGTGAAGTATCTGCCTGTGATAGGAGAGACCTGAGTTCCATCCCTGGGTCAGGAAGATCCCCTGAAAAAGGGAACGGCTACCCACTCCAGTATTTTTGCCTGGAGAATCCCATGAACAAAGGAGCCTGGTGAGCTTCAGTTCATGGGGTCACAAAGAGTCGGACACAACTGAGCGAGTTTCCCTTTCACAAAGCACTCCTAGTATTGTGTTATTATGGAGTGTAGAGTACTAGGGGTTAGCGTCACTGATGGGGACAGGAGGGAGGAAATGCAGGCTGGGGCTGTGTCCTAAAGATCTTGTGAAAACTTGGGACTTCATTCCTAAAACTTTGGAAAGCCACTAATGGATTTTATGCAAAGGAGTGACATGATGCTTGGTAGAAATGTCATTGTATAAACAGAGATGATAATAGGTACCTGGGAAGGTTGTTGTAAAAATCATAGAAAATATTTAAAGCTATGATTACAGTGCTTAGAGATGGTCAAGGCCGAAGAATGCACCCTCTTTCTGTCCAAATGTTGTTAAAAACTCAGAGTGGTGGATCTATTAGTAGGTATCAGACTTAGCTTGCTCTAAGGTAATCCCCAGATATTCAATAAAGTGAAATCTAGATTCCAGGTCAGTCTCAGGACTGACTAGACCATTCAGGTTTCCTGCAAACCAGAACATTTAAGACTGAGATGGTGCTTTCAACATCATCCTGGAACTAGAAAGGCTACAAAGAGCCACTGTGAAATCTTTTCAGTATCTGAGGACTGGGGAATAAAGTGGTCTATAAATGACTTATGAATTTAGTTTTATATTAGTTTTTTTTTTAACTCAATAAATGTTCTTGGACAAAAAACTAAGCCTAAAGAAATGCTTCTTCTGGGTCACAAGTTGGCATAACAAGGGAGAAATATTTCGTTGCAACATAAAATATCAAATGAATCTTTTCTATGTTAAAGGAAGGCGAGAGAGGGGGTAAATGAGAAAATCTAGTTCACCCTGGGCTGCCAAACTATTGCGAGATTTCTCTCTGGTGCTATAAGTCACTGGGTTATGCAGTAGATTTCACTTTCTGACTGATTGCAAGAGACCCCTCATGCTCCTTATGTAGGTCAGTGATTTAGAAACTTAAAGGGATAAAAGTAATTATTTGGAAAATAATTAAAATGTAATCCTTTTATTTTAAACAATAAAATTTATCTTACTATCTAATTTTATGTTAAAGACAGAGTTTATTTCAAATTAGAGGAAAATGAAAAATATCTGAAAATATAGCTTTGATAGAATAAGTTTGGAAACAGTATCTGTTAATTAAAACTTTTTTTCTGTGTGTTTTTATCAGATAGTTTTTAGGGCTTTAAATTAACCACTGAAACATATTCTTCATGATAATTCTAATTGTTAACATTTTTCCAGGTAGGTGACCAAAAACTTTTTAACAATTTAGAATATTTTTGTTTCTAAAAAGGTTAAATAAGCACATATGCACATGTGTATATTTGCATAGAAAGCTTTATAAAGACTATATGAGATACTACTAACAGTAGTTTCCCTGAGTTTGGGATTATCAGGTGCAGAGAGACGGATAAATTTAACTTTTTCACTTTATATCTCAATTTATATGAGCATGTATTATTTTAATAATTTAAAGAACTAAATAAAAGGAATATTTTTCTAAAATATATATGCATAATCTTCATAGTTAATAGCTGTATGCTTTCTCCCCTTTGAGGTCTATTTGCCAAATCACAGTATACCCATACATTAATATTTGTTCTGTATACAAGTACAGTCAAAGATACATAAATGACCTTGAGATTGTAGTGCAATATGTTAACTGAACTGCAAGGGCAGGTGTGACTGAAACATAGTGCAATGTACATGTACGATAATCCAAAAAGTTCAAAAAGGAAAGAAGGGTTAACAGGTATTTTTGTATGTGAAAATTTAGACATGGAGTAATTTTATGTTCCTATACATTTTTCTGTTTCTATATATTTAACATTTGATTATTAAAACATCAAATTACTTCTCCTAGCACATTATGAAACCCTTCTAGTAAAGCTTTTTTCATTTTCAAAATGTAGCAGGTATCCAGAGTAATTTATTTTTTCCAAGTAAACTATTTAGATTAAAAAGTGAAGCCTGATTCTAGATATTAGCCTCAATATAAGACAAAACTTGAAAATTCCTGAAAGATTGCTCTTTTAAAAATATTCTTAATATAGATATTCTGTGTTTAATAATGTTGTAATTTATAAATTCCATGGTCACAACAGCTCATTTTACTCTGTAACCTTGGGCAACTTATTTAATCTCACTAAGCTTAAGTTTACTCATCTTTAAAATGGGGATAATAAAGGACCTAGTTCATAAGGTTATTATGAGGATTAAATATGATAATATATATAATATGCTTAATGTCATTTGTGGTAAATAATAAGCTCTCAATAAATATTAGCTATTATTTTGTTTACATTTCACTATTCTTTTCATCATTTTAGCATTTCCCAACATAAACTCTAGGTTTTGAAATATACTCCTTTAAAACACTTAGTAGAGCATTTTCTTTCCAGTTGTTATATTACTAGTTTAATTTTAACTCCTAGAACAAATAGTCTCATCTTTTCTGCCATGTAACACAAAGTCAACTGTGGAATACATTTATTTCAGTTCTTGCATTTAATATGTATTATCAATTAGCTAACATTTATCTACCTCATTATTGCTAAATATCACTAAGAATAGCAATGTCAACAACAAATACATGTTTGAAATGGTTATGCCTTAACATTAAGTTCTGAATTGGTTGCATATGGTCAGAAAAAGGGTTTCAACAATTAAATTTATGAAGGACTGGCTTTCCACAGAATGAAAGTAAACTCATATTCTCACTTTCTGATGTATAGCTGTAGATTTAAAAATAGTTAATTTAAAAAGTGTAATATTTAAGGAAAATAGTTGGGTTAATACAGTAATAAAACATGCACTACCTTAAGTATGAAATCTGAGGGTAGAACTTGTACATTAGACTAAAATTAGTTGAGCTGATTTCAATAAAAAGTTATTTAAATAAAACATACATTTTCATAGAGTTTCTTTTAAACTCCTGCTCTTTATATTCTGAAAGTATACTATGAAGTCAGCTGTACAGTACCTTGATCAGGTTGTGTCCCACGGTGTAGACAGCTGCTAAATTTCCCTTCTCTCCAGGAGCATGGATACCAGTCCCATACCCATGCCAAGCGACTAGATATGGGTTGTGAATTGTAATCCAATATTTGACACGGTCCCCAAATGTCTGGAAACAGTATGTGGCATAGTCATTGAAGAAATCTATTATGGTTTCATTTTTCCACCCCCCATATTTTTCCTGGAGAGCCAAAGGCAAATCCCAATGATATAAAGTAACTATAGGTTCAATGTTTCTAAGTACCAGAGCATTGAGAAGAGTATTGTAATACTGGAGACCTTTCGCGTTGACAGCTGATACTATTCCACCTGGGAAAAGCCTTGGCCAGGAAATTGAAAATTGATAGAAAGAAACGCCTATAAAATCCAGGGCTGATAAGTCCTTTTCCAGAAAAATGTAACTGTCACTGGAACTATTCATGGTGTTGACATTTTTAAGGTGTGTCTGGATGAAGTGATCCCATATAGAAGGTCCTTTTCCGTCTGCCTTCCAATTTCCTTCCACTTGAAATGCTCCAGTCCCAACGCCCCAGAAAAAGTTTTTAGGAAAAGTGTCATAGAGAAACAGCTGACTTTCATTTACCGGACTGAAATTAGGATTTTTAGACCATATAGTTCTTCCGTCTCCAGAGAATCCAGTAACAGCTCGTAGGAGAATAAACGCTGACAGAATGACAGATCTTGGCAGTCCCCCGCTGGACATTGTTTTCCTATAGCGTATGTTTCTTTCATCGGTGCTGAAGAAAATCCATTCATTCCCTGGAGATCATGCTGCACAGCCTGGCTTCATTTGCCACTAACTGCTCGACTGTCTTATCAACGCTTCAGTATAAAAGCTTGTGATTGTAAAGCTCTGTCAATGATTAGCTTGAACTGTGAGACTTAGGATGGGTCAGGGAGAGCAACGTAATTTGAGGGAGGTGGCTCTATTGCACTCACCAGCATGTTGCCTTCTCTCTTATTATTGGAAAAATTATATGGAAATGCATCAGTGACAAATAGTTCAAATGTATAACTTATATGTAAACAAGGAAGGAAATGCCATAGTTTCTTTGTCGACTTTGATAGTGATGAAAATCTTTTCTGGATGTTTTGGACATTATTGAGTAAAGAGTATACCTTTTCTATTTTTGTAGGCTTTGAGTGGTAATTTTATGTTTCACATTTCAGAAAAAGCAATTTTATGGACAAATAAACAGCATTCCTATATGCCAATAATAAAGAATTAGAAAACATAAGATATTATGCATGCATGAAAATTATAACACATTTAAGAATAATCTTATTAACTACTATTTATTTTAAGAACATTTTAAAAATGTATTTTAAATTAAATAATGAAGGAAGAAATATACAGCACTTTCTGGGTGGAAACACTGAATAATTTCCAATTTAATTTATACATTTAATGCACTTTTAACCAAAGTCCTCTGATCCCAAATTTTAGTTCAACAAAATTATTGTGGAAATTCACTTAAAGAATAAATACACAATAATTGCAAAAAAAAAACCACTGAAAAAGAAAATAGTGATGCTGTGTACTACCTTTAGATATGAAAACATAAAGAAAAATTTAAGGAGCATTGTCTGGAATAAGAATAAATAGAAATAATTATTGTACAGAACCTATAGCCTCCAAGTGACCTTGGTTATTTGGTCATTAGTTAAAATTTTAAAAATCTGAAGCATCACATACTAGTGAGAGGCAGAACGGTTAATGGTTTGGCCTCTACAGTTAGACTGCCTGAGTTTAACGGTTGTGTGGCTGAGGACAAGTTTTTCAGCTTCCTGCACCTCAGTTTCTTTTCATGTACAATAAGGCATAATAATAGTATCAACTACCTGAATTATTGTGAGATAATACATGTAAAGCACTTTGAATAGACACTGACACATAGTAAGTGCTCAATGAACATCACTCTTATTTCTATGTGAAAAGTGATGATTATTCAGAAAGTGGTGCAAGGATTTAGCATAGAAGACACTAAGTTCTGGCTCCTGCCTACATGTTTACCTTCATTTCTCATCCATTAACCACACGATCTGAACCACACGCAACCGTCCTCTCTGCAGCTGTAACAGCCTTTAATGAGCTCTGCACACACCCATTGCTCCTGCCCCTGTGCCTAGGTCTGTGTGCTCTCTGCATAGATGTGCTCTCCCCACCTCAGTTAGCTTTGGTCTACCCGTTCTGCGAAACTTCAGTACGTCTTCTGGAAAGCCTTTCTGGATTTTATTTTTAAAAATTATTTTGTTTATTAATTTGTTTTTGGCTGTTCTGGGTCTTTGCTGTTGCTTGAGCTTTTCTCTAGTAGTGGCGAGCAGGGACTGCCCTCCAGTTGCAGCGCACGGGCTTCTCACTGGAGTAGCTTCTTTTGGTGTGGAGCACAGGGTGTCCAGCGTGCAGGCTTCAGTAGCTGTGGCGCACAGGCTTATTTGCTCTGCGGCATGTGGGATCTTCCCAGATCAGGGATCGAATCTGTACCCACCTGCACTGGCAGGTCGACTCATCACCCCTTATTTTATTTATTTTTAAATTTAGATTTTAAGAAGGTTTTAGTTTATCGGTCCTCTCCTGAAAAAAATCTTCAGTCACTGCAGGTAAAATCACTCCATCTGCAGAACCTAACTCCACCTGTTGTCCAGGCTCCAGCTTGCTTTTTGCCAGTGTCACCATTGGCCTTACAGTCCCGACTTCATTCTGTGCCTGCATTCCTTTGGCTGTTTTCTTGAGGTTTGCTTCTTTTCATACAGGCCGCATCTTGCAAGTCTGTGTCTGGGTTCATTTTTGGGGATGTAATCTAAGGAATTGTAAATCAACTGTCTTGTCACCATAAAATGGGTTCTTAATCCAAATACCAAGATGACATCTGGTGTGGTTTTATACATTTAGCTAGTTTTTCCTGACTTTCTGTCTTAGGCACTGCTGTGTCCCCAGGGTGAAGGACATTTGTTTCTACTGAGGCAGCAGTTTGGTCATGAACTTCCTGGTCCAGATGGTTACAGTGACATTCATGATGGAGGTTGATCCTCAGGCAGGTCAGGAGGAAAAATAGCCACTCTGATTTGATTTAAATGAATATTCTCTGTGTTCCCATGGCAGCCCATGTTTTCACTGTTATGACACTTAACATACACTACATTTATCTGTATCTTTTGTTTGACTGTAATCTCTGTCTTAAAAACAAAAGCATTACTGTTTGGTTCCCTATTGAATATCTGGGGCCTAAACTTGTGTTGAATGAAGGAATGGAATGTAGCAATGATATACTATGCATACCTCTATCACTGCATTTATCATATAATCCCAGAACTGTTTGTCTCTCTTACTAGACTGTAAGAATATCTCTTATTTAAATTTTTATCTTATCAGAGTAAATGCTTAATCATTGTCTGTTAAATGAATGGAGTTGATGCAATTAGTTCCCTGTTTTAAAATTAAAATTTCCTAGGTCTAGTGAGACAAAATTGACATATAGGGCTTCCCATATGACACAGTGGTAAAGAACCCACCTGCCAATGGAAGAGATGCAGGAGATGCAGGTTTGATCCCTGGATGGGGAAGATCCCCTGGAGGAGGAAATGGCAACCCACTCCAGTATTCTTGCCTGGGAAATTCCATGGACAGAGGAGCCTGGTGGGATACAGTTCAAAGTGCTGCAAAGAGTCAGGTATGAATGAGCAACTGAGCACATACGCACACAATTGATATATAACATTGTTTTAGTTTAAGGTGTACAAATAATGATTTGATATATATATATATTACGAAATGATTACTAAAATTTTTTAAATGTAATAATTCAGAACCTCATAAATATATTTATTTCAAAAATATACAGCCACAGAAATTTAAGATGGTAAATTTTATGTTATGTGTATTCTACCACAATAAAAAATATGTATACATAGGGAATTTCCTGGCAGTCCAGTGGTTAGGACTCTGCACTTTCATTGCTGAGGGCTCAGGTTCAATCCTTGGTTGTGGAACTAAGATCCCATAAGCCACATGGTGCCACAGAAATCTAGAAGGAAACAGAAGTAAAAATGAAATTATATAAATATATGGTTTATAGGATGATATATATATTTGAGCATACATAATTTGTAATTAAAATATTTGAAAAAATAAAAAATTGAAAAGCTAATAACAAACTTGAAAAATGAGCAAATCTAGAAAGGTAATGGCCAACTTTTTATTATCTAAGTAATTCATTGCAAATCAAGAAAAATAAATAAATGGGTAAACTATGTGAGTAAAAAATATACGAGAGGAAATTGTAACTGTGTAGCTAATGAAAAAATTTTAATGACTGGTAATTAAAAGCACTTACAAAAATTACTATACAACATTTTCTTTTATAAAATTATCAAAAATATATGTAAGTAACAAAAATCAACATTAATGAGGTAAGACATTGCTGATTAGAATATAAATTTGTACAATACTCATGGAAAACAATTTTTAATATATCGTGAATCTTAGATTTTATTTTATCTTTTAAACCAGTGATCTCTGATGTATAATAAATTAATTAAAAATATATAAAGTGCTGTGTGTGCAAATATTTTTGTAGCAGCATTATTTATGACAGAGGGGAATTAGAAATAATTTAAAGATTCATTCATAGGGGAATAATTACCTAAAGCATGAAATGTCCATTTGATGAAATGTTTATTATTAACATTTTCAAAGAATATGTAGTAACATTAAAATATTAAAGATAAAAAACTGAAAAAAATTCAGACAATAAAATGAATAATCAGTATGATTATAATGATGTAATAAAAGCTATAACCAATACTTAGAATTATAAGAAAATACCCACATTTTTTGGCTTCCCTGGTTCATTGGTCATAAATCTGCCTGCAGTGCAGGAGACATGGGTTTGATCTTTGGATCGGAAAGATCTTCTAAAGAAGGAAATGGCAACCCATTCTGGTATTCTTGCCTGGGAAATCCCATGGACAGAGAAGTGTGGTGGGCTGTAGTCCACGGGGTTGCAAGAGTCGGACATGACTTAGCAACTAAACAACAATAGCAACAACCACCCACATTTTTTACCATATTGCATTCGGTAATATATATCATACCATTTCTTGGTATTTCCCCAAATGAATTAAAAATTTATGTCCACACAAAAACATGCACAAAAATGTTTATAGAAGCTTTATCCATAATTGCCCAAAATTGAAAGCAATGCCATTCAATAGGTGAATGGTAAACAAAGCTGTTGTAAATGGAATATTATTCAGTGATAGGAAATGAGCTATCAAGCCAGGAAAAGACATAGAGGAGCCTTAAATACACATTACTAAGTGAAAGGAATGAATCTGAAATGGCTACATACTGTATGATTCAAACTATATGATAAGCTGTAAAAAGACTATTGGTTGCCAGGTACTGGGGAGAGGAAAGCATGAATAGGTGGATTGCAGGGGATTTTTAGGGCAGTGAAATAAATATTCTGTAGGCTCCTGTAATGTTGAGCCCATTAATCAAAACCTATAGAATTTACAACATAAACAGTGAATCTTAATATAGACTATAAACTTTAGTTAGTAATAATACATCAATATTAGATTATCAATTATAATAAATATACCACACTAAAGCAAGATGTTAAATATGGGAAAAATGTAGGGGAAAGGAGTGAAGGAATTTATGGAAACTTTGTAACTATAATTGCTCACGAAAAAGTATTAATTAAAAAATAGTTTGTTGACAAAGACTAGGTTTTGAAATGTATACTGAGCATTTTTTAAGTTAATTTGTTAAATTAACTATAGTTGATTTACAATATTGTGTTAGTTTTAGGTATACAACTTCAGATTCTTTTCATTACAGATTATTAGACTATATTGAATATAGTTTCCTGCGCTAAAATGTAAATCTTTGTTGTTTATCTATTTTATATATAGTGGTATACAGTGATATGTGTCCCACCCCTGTTCACTTTGGTAATCATAGGTTTGTTTTCTATGTCTCTGTTTCTGTTTTGTAAATAAGCTTGTTGCGTCATATTTTAGATTCTACAAATAAGTGATAGCATACGGTATGATGATCTCTAGATCCTCCTGTGTTCCTGCAAATGGTAATATTTCATTCCTTTTATGGCTGAGTAATATTCCACTATATTACTCATTCAGTTCAGTTCAGTCGCTCAGTCATGCCAACTCTTTGTGGCCCCACTGACTGCAGCACGTCAGGCTTCCCTGTCCATCACCAGCTCCTGGAGCTTGCTCAAACTCATGTCTATTGAATCAGTGATGCCATCCAACCATCTCATCCTCTATCATCCCCTTCTCCTCCTGCCTTCAATCTTTCCCAGCATCAGGGTCTTTTCCAGTGAGTCAGTTAGTTCTTCACATCAGGTGGCCAAAGTATTGGAGCTTCAGCATCAGTCCTTCTGATGAATATTCAGGACTGATTTTCTGTAGGATGGACTGGTTTGATCTCCTTGCAGTCCAAGGGACTCTCAAGAGTCTTCTCCAACACCACAGTTCAAAAGCATCAGTTCTTTGGTGCTCAGCTTTCTTTATGGTCCAACTCTCACATCCATACATGACCACTGGAAAAAAGACTAGACTAGATGGACCTTTGTTGGCAAAGTAATGTCTCTGCCTTTTAATATGCTGTCTAAGTTGGTCATAGCTTTTCTTCCAAGGAGTAAGTGTCTTTTAATTTCATGGCTGCAGTCACAAACTGAAGTGATTTTGGAGCTCAAGAAAATAAAGTCTTTCACTGTTTCCATTTTTTCCCCATCTATTTGCCATGAAGTGATGGGACTGGATGCCGTGATCTTTGTTTTTTGAATGTTGAGTTTTAAGCCAGCTTTTTCACTCTCCTCTTTCACTTTCATATTACTTATATATATATACACACACACACACACCCCACATCTTTTTTATCCATTTATACATTTATCTGTTGATGGGCACTTAGGTTGCTTCCAAGTCTTGGCATTTTTAAAGAATAAAAGGGAAAAGTAGATGAATAAATTTTATGATGACAATGACTCAATACTGAAACAAAAATTTCCAAATATTTACAAAAATAGATTCTGAATTTATGAAGTATTTTTCATGGCTTAGTGAATCAAAACTAGGAGCTTCTTTTTTTGTAAACAATTATCAAATATTTTTTGAATATTTTACTCATAAAAGGATCCATCTTAGGTCCTAGGAGAGGACTATATACATCCCCGCCCTCAAAGAGTTTACAGTTTAGTCAAGGAAAAAAAGAATAAAAAACGTAAAATATCTAAGAATTTAGATAGCGTCTGCCAAGTACCAGGTGAGTGGGGCAGATCTATACACTCTAGGAATTCTACATTCAAAGCACCACTTCATAATGCTTTGTACAAATGACAGAATTTTATAGTTGAATGAGTCTTTAGAGATCATCTGGGTCAACCCTTTATTTTATAGATGAGGGCTTTGAGACCAAGATATTAGAAGTCAGAATTCATCATTTAATCATTCATCTATTTTCATTCAACAAATCTTTATTGAGTATCTCCTATGGTCAAGCATTTTGTTGGAGGTTGGAATTTAAAACTGAAGATGTCACAGTTTTCACTGATTCAATTCACAGATTCAAATCTTATAGAAACACATCTGTGCTCACTCAGTTGTGTCTGACTCTTTGCAGTCCCATGGACTATAGCCCACCAGGCTCCTCTGTCCATGGAATTTTCCAGGCAAGAATACTTGAATGGTGTGCCATTTCCTACTCCAAGGGATCATTCCAACCCAGGGATGGAACCCACATGTCTTGCATCTCCTGCATCGGCAGCTGGCTTCTTCACCACTAGCGCCATCTGGGAAGCATAGAAGCACATAGGAGTCGTATATAATTCAGCACTGTGAGTCTGTGTGTGTGTGTACGTGTGTGTATGTAAGTGGAAGGCTGAGTGGAGATGCCTGAAAACTCTTACTTTTTTCTTGAAGAATGAATGACAAGATTTAGCCAGAAGGAGGAGGGGAGGAGGGAGAAAAGCTATCCCATGTAGATGGAGGAGCATATTTAAAGTCCCAGGAATGGAAACGTTTGGCAAGTCGTTTAGGACCCCCGGGTCCTAAGAGTTAGAGGGAAATGGCAAGAAATGATTTGCAGAGATTGGCAGGCACTAGGTAATGAAGTTCATGACCCATGTTGCTGGAATTTGGCCTTTACCTTGAAAGAAATCGGCAGCCATTGAAAATATTTTAAGCAAGTATGTAAGGTAGGGTAATACTGTATAGACAGACCCAGAAATACAAAGTTAAGGCCCACACAGAAGGTCATCTGCCACACATTTGTCTGAAGAAGGAGTTCCAAGTTGTCAGGTGGCTCTTTACAGTGATTCAGAGATCCAGACTGCTTATGTGTATGGTCAGTTGCCCCTAAGGCCTTGCGGGGGCCTCACCCACTGCACTCAGTTGGTAAAAGTGGAAACCTGACAAGCTTTGGCCTGGAAGTGATGTACACAGTTTCTAATACATTGCAGTGGAGAAAACTAGTCCTGTGGCCACTTCTAGAGGCAGGGTGAACTGGGCAATATTCTCTGGTGCTCTTGCGTGCTCAGTCACGTCCGACTCTTTGTGACCCCATGCACTGTAGCCTGCCAGGCTCCTCTGTCCGTGGAATTTTCCAGACAAGAGTCCTAGAGTGGGTTGTCATTTCCTACTTCAGGGTATCTTCCCAACCCAGAACCGAACCTGCGTCTCTTTCATCTCCAGCATTGGCAGGCAGATTCTTCACCTCTCCACCACTTCTGTCCCGACTCTACTCTCTACTCAATGCTGTGGATGGGAGAGCACATGTTTTGGTATTTAGCCAGCATCCTCTGCCACAGGGAGGGCCCTGATCAGATCTTCACTCTAGGAGAATCACTCTGGCAGGGAGTGGGTAATACTGGAGGCAAGGAGATTGGTTAAAAGGCTCGTCTGTTAATCTGAAAAATGATCTGGCTTGAACAAAACATAGTATGTAGCAGGGTAAGATGGAGAGAAAGAGATGAGTTAAAGAACTAGTTAGAAGATAATACCAACAGGCTTTGATAATCAACTGGATATTGAGACAGAGTTTAGAAGAGAAAGGAGCCAGTGGTGACCCAGGTTTCTGACTTGGGCAACAGGTTAAAAGTGAGAACACAAGATTTTGAAGAGAAGATGGTATTCTTAACATTTTGAGTTTGAGGTATGAGATATCTGGTGTCCAGTTAGCTATTTGAGACTAAAGTATGAGGAAAGATCTTTTTCTGAAAGTATAAATGTGGGCCCTATCAGTGCATAAACAGTGGTTGAAACTTTAGAAATAAATGGAGATGTATCACACAAGAAGTGAAAAAGTAGTTTTTTGCAAATCTTTGAAACATTTTTATCATGATAAAATATACATGGAATTTACCATTTAACTGTTTTTAGGTGTACAGTTCAGTGGCATTAAGTACAGTCATATTGTTGTGCCACCATCACCATCCATCTCCAGACGTCTTTCATCTCCCCAAACTGAAACTCTGTACCCATTAAACAATGACTCCTCATTTCCCCCTTTCCTCAGCCCCTAGCAATCACCAACCTACTTTCTGCATCTATATGAATTTGACTTCTCCAGGTACTTCATATAAATAAAATAATACAATACTTATTCTTTTGTGTTTGACTTATTTCACTTAGCATTATATTTTCATAATGGTTCATCCATTTGTAGCATGTGTCAGAACTTAATTCCCTTCTGAAAGTGAAAGTGAAAGTCGCTCAGTCGTGTCCAACTCTTTGTGATCCCGTAGGCTGTCCATGAAATTCTCCAGGCCAGAATACTGGAGTGGGTAGCCTTTCCCTTCTCCAGGAGATCTTCCCAACCCAGGGATTCAACCCAGGTCTCCTGCATTGCAGGCAGATTCTTTACCAACTGAGCCACAAAGGAAGCCCAAGAACACAGGAGTGGGTAGCCTACCCCTTCTCCAGGGGATCTTCCCAACCCAGGAATCGAACCAAGGTCTCCCGCATTGCAGGCAGATTCTTTACCAAGTGAGCTATCAGGGAAGAGGTCGAATAATATTCCATTGCATGGCTATATCACATTTTATCCATTCATTCATTGATGAACATTGGGTTGTTTCTACCTTTTGGCTGTTGTGAATAATGCTACTATGAACAGCGTTATTCCCCTGGTGGCCCAGTGGCTAAGACTCTGGGCTCCCAATGCTGGGGGCCTGGGTTCAATTCCTGGTTGGGGAACTGAATTCCACATGCTACAGCAAATAATTTGCATGCTGTAACCAAAAAGATCCCGTATGCTGCAACTAAGACCCAGCAAGCTAAATAAATAGATATTTAAAATAAATAAATAAATTTATTAGAGTCCTTGCTTTTAATTCTTTGGAGTATACACACAAAAGGAGAACTGCTGGATCACATGGCCCTTCTATGTTAAATTTTTTGAGGGATTTCCATACTGTTTGCCACAGTCTCAATTTTTGCTGCACATCAAACTCACCTCTTGAGTTTTAAAAAATACATGTGCTCAAGTCTCCATCCCCTGGAGACTGATTCAGTATATCTGAATAGACACCTGACTTCTGTTTCTTTTTAGAATTCATATTCTTTAAGATACTAGAAACAAATTAATAAGGTTGGTTTTAAAAGAGTAAGAATAAAAGAATATGGAGCAAAAAGTTGAAGTCCACACTTAATATTTGGAGTGTATCCTTACACACACACACACACACACACACACACACACACACACAGACACACGAGCCTGGCAAGCTACAGTCCATAGGGTCACAAAGAGTCAGACACAACTGAAGTGGCTTAGCATGCATGCATGCTTATTATATGTAAAGCATTAAATCCCTTGCCTGATATTTATGTTGCAAATACTTTCTCCCAACAATTTCTCTCTTAACTCTTTTAAAAAACAGCTTTATTGAGATATAATCTCCATACCATGCAATCATCCACTAAAGATACACAGTTCGATAGTTTTTAGTGTACTCAGAGTTGGGCAACCATCTCCACAATCAATTTCAGAATATTACTGAACTCTGCTTTAATATATTTACATGTGAAAATGGTTTTCACTTTCTGTAATCAAATTATTAATTTCCTTTTGGGTTTCTGGGCTAGGGAAGCAGTCCCCAGTCCAAAATTATAAAGGTATTCTCATATATTTTTAGTACTTCTGCAGTTTTGCTTTTCATGTATGATTTTCTTAAAATTAATTCTAATTTTTATAAACTGACTCATTTGAAAAAACTGTGATGCTGGGAAAGATTGAAGGAGGAGAAGGGGATGACAGAAGATGAGATGGTTGGATGGCATCATCGACTCAATGGACATAAGTTTGAGTAAACTCTGGGAGTTGGTGAAAGGGAGGCCTGGCATGCTGCAATTCATGGGGTCGCAAAGAGTCGGATATGACTGAGCGACTGAACTGAACTGAACTACTCCCCTGTCCCCTCCCCTACTTTCAACTCTGTAGCTGTTCTTCTAGAATTTGTATATTTCCACATTTGAACCTTGCATAATAGTCAGGTACGTTTGTATCCTTCAGTTCATTAATTTTAGACTATTGATACCCTTCCACAGTAGATAAAGATTTTGGTTTCTTATGTCACCATTTTTTGTTGGTTAAAAATTTTCACTTTTTTGGTTAAATTGATACATTACATTACCTTTTACACAAATATTATTCATTGCTGAGTATTGTAGTATACTATGATTATGTTCTCTCTCTTCCTTTTTGTTTTTATTACAGTTTAATAATTGCTTTGCTTTTCACTTGCTTAGTTGTCTGTAGCTATTGTCAAATTCCCACACCTACCAATAGCTCTTGGTACGAGGTTGATCTCTATTATTAGTTTCAATCCTTTTTCTCAGATTACTCCTCCTGAAGACCTTTGTTCCCCTCCATCTGCTGATACTCTGGGCCTGTTCCTTTCTGCCTATTTGTCATTTTGGGACTTCTCTTTGCTGACAACTTAGGAATTCCTTTACCTTTTCATGGTTTCAGTTCCATTATATGAATCTTGTTCTTTCATTTTTCCTGGTTTATTCCCTCCTGTCCTGGACTGAATGCCCCAGTAGCTTTGTTCAGAGGGCACAGTGATGACAGCCCTTGATCTGCCTGTCTCCTGGGTGACAACTTCTACAGTCCGGACTGCATGCCCTCTCACTACACCTGGGGCACAGCTGCCACCTGGGGGCTCCTCTCTCTTTCTTTTTCAGTGCAAATGGTAGGATGCCATCAGTTGAGACACAGGTTTATGAGGGAAGATCAGGAGTTTAGTTTTGGACAGATTAACTTTGATATATCTATTAGTGGAGATGTGAAGTTGGAAAATGGATATAGAAGTCTGAAGTTTATAGGAAAATTCAGCAGCTGATAGAAAACTGGAAATGTCAGTATTCATGTAGTATGTTAGGCTATGAGATTGGATAAAATTACCAGGCAGTGAGCACAGAGCAAGCCCTAGAGCAATCAAATATTAAAAGGAAAGGAAAATTAGGAGCAATGAACATAAGAATCTGAGGAGTGGCTGTTGAGGAAGAAAGAAAACCAGATCAGATGTCCTTGAAACCAAGTAAAGGAAGTGTTTCATTAAGAAATTATTCTCATGAAGAAATGCTTTGCTGAAATCATAGAGATTTAAGATATAAGGTTCTCAATAATTTATTAATTATACTCTCAAGTTTTTTTTAAAACAGAGGATGCTTCTTAAAAATTTTATTAAGCTTAATAGCCATGTTACCTGGACATGTATACAAATACTTGGACATAAATACAAATTTTCTGATTTCTTTGCTGTGACTATTTCTTTCATCCCAAGTCCAAAGACATCTCAAACTTAACATGTTCAAAAAACAAACTCTTGCTTCCTATCTTCGACAGTCCTGTGTGTTTCATGGTACAACTATCCACTTTAGGGTCTTCTTTTTTTAATATAAAAAAGTTATAGGAAAGTGCCTAAAAGAGTAAGAGTTCACACACATCTTTCATTCAGTTCTGCTTCATGTTAACTTACATAATCACTTGCAATGATCAAAACAGGGATACTATGCTATGCTACTATTTATTAAAGTACATATCTTATTAAAATTTAGCCTATTTCCTTCTAATCTCCTTTTTGTCCATTATTCCACATTGCATTTATTTACTGTGTAATTTTAGTCCTCTCCAATCTGTGACAGTTTCTCCATCTTTCTTTGTCTTTCATGACCTTGAAAGACTGTTGCTGAATCCTGGTTAGTTAATTTATAGAAGGTCTTTCAGTTTTGGTCTGTTTGATATTTTCTTATGATCAGATTTAGATTATGCACACAAGTAGAAGAAGGTTAAAGAGGTGAAATTCAACTTTTGTAATGGGTTTCAACATATGGTAATGTTCAGTCCAGTTCATTTCAGTTCAGTTGCTCTTGTCCGACTCTTTGAGACCCCATGAATCGCAGCACGCCAGGCCTCCCTATCCATCACCAACTCCCGGAGTTCACTCAGACTCACGTCCATTGAGTCAGTGATGCCATCCAGCCATCTCACCCTCTGTCGTCCCCTTCTCCTCTTGCCCCCAATCTCTCCCACCATCAGAGTCTTTTCCAATGAGTCAACTCTTCCCATGAGGTGGCCAAAGTACTGGAGTTTCAGCTTTAGCATCATTCTTTCCAAAGAAATCCCAGGGCTGATCTCCTTCAGAATGGACTGGTTGGATCTCCTTGCAGTCCAAGGGACTCTCAAGAGTCTTCTCCAACACCACAGTTCAAAAGCATCAATTCTTCGGCGCTCAGCCTTCTTCACAGTCCAACTCTCACATCTATACATGACCACAGGAAAAACCATAGCCTTGATTAGACAGACCTTAGTCGGCAAAGTAATGTCTCTGCTTTAGGTTTTGAAAATAATATTTTTAGATCAAGCTGAACATCTCAGAAATGTCTAGGGAATCCCAGGTGTTAGAGATATGCTATGTAGTGTTAATTCAGAGCTAATGATAATATTTATGTAAAGATCAAACCAGGTATAATATTTAGAAACATAGAGTACAAACCACTTGACTTTCTCTTAAAGCAAAGTTAACTCTATAGGAACTAGCAGTTTAAATAGATATCTTAAAATTATTGTTTATATCCTTTCTGTGGCAATGAATCAGACTTTATCTGACTAAGATTTTGCTGTGTATTTTATGAAAGATGTGAATTTATTGGAATTTCTTTTTCATGTGTCTTTTCTATTCAGCTTGTGTTCATTTACAAGATATTTTTCACCCTCTAATATACACTACTCTGTATAAACAGTGAGTACATTCAATTCTACTTAAACTGCACATTGAGAAAGATGACCTGTGAGACTTCCATGGAAGTTCAAAAATATTTTCATTGCAAACTTTGTTGAAATATGCACAACAATTCTGGGTGTATCTTATCATAGAAACTCAGATTCTCAAGAGTCTTAAACTTCTATAATATCCAAGTATGTGATCATTCTTTAGTGTGCGTGTGGGCATGCTAAGTCACTTCAGTCATGTCTGACTCTTTGCAACACTAGGATTGTAGCCCACCAGGCTCCTCTGTCCATAGAGGTTCTCCAGGCAAGAATACTGGAGTGGGTTCCATGCCCTCCTCCAGGGGATCTTCCCAACCCAGGTACTGAACCTGCATCTCTTGAGTTTCCTGCATTGGTAGGCAGGTTCTTTACCAGTAGCACCACCTGGGAACCCCTATACCTGGTAATTTCCTTTATTTGTTGTATGATTATTATATATCCTCACATTATTCCCATGAAACAACAAAAGTTCTAGAACTACTTTGATTTGTAGGACTTGGAGAATGAAAGATTATCTTAATTGTAAAATCTACTCTCACTACAAAATATGGTTCACATTCCTGTTGTTCTGTCTATAAACAACTTTAACATTGCCAATGCATATTTTATTTATTTATTTTTTGCCCCACGTGGCATGCAGGATCTTAGTTCCCCCACTAGGGATCAAACCGGTGCCTGCTACAGTGAAAGCACGGAGTCTTAACAACTGGACCTCCAGGGAAGTCCTGCAGATGAATATTTTAGGGATTTAATTCATAATTTGAGATACATTTTATTTATATAATCAAATATGTATGCCAGAAGTAAAGTTATATGCTTTTTGTTAAATTTACTATTTTAAATGCAACTTTCTGCTAACGTAAGGGAAGATACTGATTTATTAGTGGAACAAACTTTTTTTATTATTTGTAAGATATTATCAGGCAAGTTTATATAAATTTGGATTACTCAAGCATAATCACATTAAGAAGATATCATCCAAGAATTAAGATAAATGACCAAGTTACTACCTAATTTCCTAAGTTAGAATATGTCCACTTTAATGGTGACAGATTATGACTTAACGATTATGTTCATAAATGGATTATAAGGTCAACATCACCGTTCTGGATCTCTGCAGGCATCACAAACCTAGAAAAGGACAAGCTGCCTATCGGATGGCTTTCTACAAGGAAAATGTTCCAATAAATCCTAGCAAAGCAAGACGTGCTAATATTTATCCAGAGGGCAGAAAGTCACATTTGTTGTTGCACAGTGAAAACTCGATTGATTTCTGCTGACTTATAAATGTCTAAGTGAAAGACAATGTAACTATTGTGCTCTTGAAAAGCATTTCTGAGTGACTCTAAGGGTTATATCTTATTACATAGATGATTTAACTAAGACACAGGCATTAACACTAATTTAGATTGCCTACGCAATTGTTTTTCACTTATGTATGGCAGTAGATAGTAAGATTATAAAGGTTGACCAAAATTCAAGTTATGCACTTCCTAACTAACACATAGCTTTTAAGTCATTTTCAAGAGTTTTCAATGGAGTTTTCTCAGGTGGTGGCAGTGGTAAAGAATCTTCCTGCCAACGGAGGAGGCATAGGACGTGTGGACATAGAAGGCTCAAGAGACACAGTTTCGATCCCTGGGTCAGGAAGATCCCCTGGAGTCGGAAGTGGCAACCTGCTCCAGTATTCTTGCCTGGAAAATTCCATCAACAGTGGAGCCTGGCAGCCTCCAGTCCACGGAGTCACAAAGAGTCAGACATGACTGAGTATTCACATACATTATGGAAAGAGAGCCAATTTTTATTCTCATAATCCAAACTATTCACAGATTTAGAAATATATTAACAGAGATGTTACTGTCAATATTCTTACTTTTGAAGTAAAGAGTTCTCCATGGAATGTCAGCAATTCTTCTACAGGTGATATATCCCTAAATGGAAGAGGGAAAGAGAGCCCTACCTTTCACAAAACTGACTTTCTCTACAAAGTTTTCCTTGAAGCTTTTTCTTTTAAGAACTAAGACAAGGCCAGTCAGTATCAGATGATCCCATCCAATACATAATATATCCCTTAAAATGGGTCTTCTCTGTGATATGTCTCAAACCATTATTAAAAGCAAAGAATTTTTAAAAAATATTTTAGGCTTCTAGATAGATGCCCCTAATTCTGGAAACTGCAGCATTGATCTAATTGCTATATTATCTGTTACTGGTGTTATTCTACCAGTTAATTATTAGTCTTATTTATTCATCAGCTAGTTTTAGAAACATTTATACTAAGAAGAGCTCAACTAAGGAAAGCATGACCAAGGAAAACATGAGGAAATAGTTTTGGTGAAAATACCTTCAAGAAAATATTAGCCAATCTGTGTTGGCTAATGTTTTACATCAGTGATAAATGACTTTTCTGGGCCTCTCTAGAAAAACTGTCTAAAAATCATTAGCCCTAGTTTGTTGTATTCTTTTTTGTGCACTATCAGTTTCCTGGAGATGTATTATTACAGTCTTTCAGTTAATAGTGAGAGATGGGAGTAGTTATGACCTATTGTCATTTTATTTTCATTGTTGAAGAAAGACCACATAGAGATGGAAGGTGCACACAGGCTGGCCTTTTGCTTGGAAAAAATTCAAACTATTATAGAATAGTGCACTGTAAGGGTTAAAATCCAGATGCAGTTATCATGGAGAAGCAAACTTAACAGGGAACTCTGCTGCTCTCCTATAGACACATTTAAAAAAAATCACATTTGATCATCTTTTTAGCACTTTTCAGATTTCTCTACCATGCAAAACAAATGTGGATCATATGTTGCCACAAAACACTTAGCAATCTTTTATTTTTCTTTTTTTGGTCATAAAATACAAAGGTGGCTCAGTTGGTAAAAAATACACCTGCCATGCAGGAGATCCAGGCTCAATTCCTGGATGGGGAAGCAAATGGCAACCCAGTTCAGTATTCTTGCCTGGGAAATCCCATGGACAGAGGAGCCTGGTGGGTTATAGTCTGTGCAGTGGCAAAGAGCTGGACACGACTTAGCAACTAAACCACCAACCAAGAATAATAGGATGGTAGCACTCTTTAGGCTTCAAATCTTATGATTTCTTTATAGCACTTACCCATATCTAAAAGTACAGATTTTATTTTTGTCTACTTATTTTTATCATTTCCTCAAAAATATAGACTTCAGAAAAGCTGGGACTGTCTGTCTTGTTTGCTATGGTTTCCCAGCATGTACATAAAATGTGCTGACACACAGTAGATGCTCAATAAATATTTGTTGAATGATGCATCAGTAAAAAAAGCACCACAGTGGAGAAAATAAGCCTGAGTATTTTGTTCCTGCTTATTTTTTTGGTTATCCTTTGGTTTCTTTAAAACATTGCTGTTCTGGTTATCTATTATTTTACAACAAACTACCCCAAACTTAGTACCCTAAAAGAACAATCATTTTATTATGCTCACATTACTGTTGGTCAGAGAATTTAAGCAAGACTTGACTAGGTGGTTTTTCTGCTCCACATAGTGTTGATGGGGTCCTTTAGTGGAATTCCACCAGCAGCTGGTACGGTGTGTTGAAGATGGTTTCACTGATAAGCCTGTTACCTGGTGGAGACGGTTGTAAGCCTGGACTCAACTGGCCCTCCTCCTGCTTTACATGGTGGCTCAAAGCTCCAAGAGAGCAAGATGGGAGCTGCTGGTCCTCTAAAAGCTTTATTAGGAAGCTTTACTTGGAACCGTCATAGCAACATTTCCACTATATTCTTTGGTCAAATCTGTCACAGGCCAGTCCATGTTTGGGGAGGAGCATCAAACATATATAGCCATTTCAAATCTGGTACATTTCTGAGATAGGATAGTTCCAAATAAATGTTCCTAAAGAAAACAATCCAACAAATTCAGTTCAGTATCTTTCTAGTAGTTAGTCTTTTGATTTAAGTCTTGCCTAAGTTCAAGGAGGGCTCCCCTGGTGGCTCAGACGGTAAAGTGTCTGCCCGCAATGCGGGAGACCCGGGTTCGGTCCCTGGGTCGGGAAGATGCCCTGGAGAAGGCAATGGCAATCCACTCCGGCAAGGCTCCTCTGTCCATGGGGTTGCAAAGAGTCGGACACGACTGAGCAACTTCACTCACTTCACTTTAAGTTCAAGGAAGGCTTCAAAATACTAAAAAAGAAATACAAAAGTTTAAACTTGTATAATGTAAAAGATATGTAAATGTTTTAACATACATCTTATTTGCTTGGGCCTCTCTGGTGGCTCGGCTGGTAAAGAATCTGCCTGCAATGCAAGAGACCTGGGTTTGATCCCCGGGAGAAGGGAACAGCTACCCACTCCAGTATTCTGGCTTGGAGAATTCCATGGACTGTATGTCCATGGAATCACAAAGAGTCAGACATGACTGAGCGGCTTTCACTTATTTGCTTATTTACAACACAATGAACACTGTAAATTGGTTTAGGTTCTCTGAAGTTACACGCAAAACCTTTTGTGATGTGTCTGCCATGTGTCTGTACATTTTTCTGGGGAGTAGTTTTTTATTGATTTCTCAACAGATTTGATTCCCTTCCTCCCCAATCAAGTATTTCCCTAAGCAAAACTGTGGAGTAGGTATGTTCATTTTTGGAACTATCTCTCTTGATATCACCTAGCTTTGTATAATAATAATAATAACTGATTTAAAAAATTATTCACTTATCCAAGAAAAGTTTCATAATAACCCTACGAGGAACACAGAACTATTATCATTGTTTTACAGTTGAGGAAACTGAGGCATAGTAACTTGCCCATGGTTACACAATTAGCATGTGGCAGGCTAGGAATCCTGGCATATTGGCATCAGAGGGTCCAATGCACTGAGGCCCTGTTCATGAGAGTAGTTTACTCCTTTGTAAATTGTGGATGATAATAGTAGCCAGTGTTACTGTAGGTATCAGATGAGTTAAAGTGGGATAGTCCGTAGCTGCTTGCCTGGCACATATTATGCTGCGCAGTTAATAAATAGGAGCTCTCTGTGCTTGGATGCTCAGCTGCTTAAGTCCTGTCTGACTCTTTGTGACCCTGTAGACTATAGCCCTCCAAGCTTTTCTGTCCATGAGGATTCCCAGGCAAGAATACTGGAGGGGATTGCCATGCTCTCCTCCAGGGGGTCTTCCTGACCCAGGGATTGAACCCAAGTCCCTTACGTCTCCTGCATTGGCAGGGAGGTTCTTTACCACTAGCCCCACCTTGGCTCAGAGGTTAAAGCGTCTGCCTGCAATGCGGGAGACCCGGGTACGATCCCTGGGTCGGGAAGATCCCCTGGAGAAGAAAATGGCAATCCACTCCAGTATTCTTGCCTGGAGAATCCCATGGACGGAGAAGCCTAGTAGGTTACAGTCCACGGGGTCACAAAGAGTCGGACACGACTGAGTGACTTCACCACCCACCTTAACCTCTGTTTCATTCCTGAAGGCTTTGCTATCTTTCATTGCAGAGATACTGGGTGTGATAAAATGCAAGATGGAACAAGGGGTGGGTGAGGGTGGATAAGGATTTGAAAGTCTAGGGCCAAACCTGGAGATACTGCTCTTCCCATTAAACTACTTAAGGTCTCAAGTTTTCTCTTAAAATTGTATGCAAATGTCACATTCTATTCTAAAATGCCATTGCTTATCTATTAATATAAAACTTGTTTACTCCAAAGCTTTCGGGATCATCGTTCTTCTAGGGAGATGTACCTCATTTATGCCTTGGCTTCCAACACACTTCTTTGACAGACTCAGCAGCAGCTGAGGTAGGTTTGGGAATTTGGAGGCCTAGATTCCCAGTTAGGGCCCCTAGCTTCTTTGGGACCCACTCCAGTGTTCTTGCCTGGAGAATCCCAGGGACGGGGAAGCCTGGTGGGCTGCTGTCTATGGGGTCGCAGAGAGTCGGACACGACTGAAGTGACTTAGCAGCAGTAGCAGCTTGTTTGGGCGTTATATTCTTCATTTATAAAATGGAGTGGGTGGTAATGACTATTTTATCAAAATCTTTTTTGTTCTGGAATTATACAGTATAAAATTGTCCTAAAAGTGTTTTCAAACTGTGGGTCTCCACTTAAAAGTAGGCGAACAAAACCAACTGGATTGGTCAAACATTTAAAAGATCAGGGGAAATACTGTTTGGTGAAATTTTAATTTCGGAATAGATGTTAAAATGTAATTTGTGAAACATACACCCAAAATGTTTGCCTTACTGCGGCTGGTAATAGAAACATTTTTTAAAAAATATAAACATGTTAAAGCTACTAAGGAGGGCAATGAAACCTCCAAACATGCTCGCCCTCGGAGGACATCGATCTCGAGACCTCCCCAATTGAGGGCCTCTACCAAAAGTCGAAGGCGCAAAACAAGGCTCGGGCCACGATCCCGCCACTCCTTGCGACGCCAGCGTCCAGGCGGTCTCAAGGGCCGCACCTGGGCTCACGTAGCGCCTCCCGCCTCCCACCGGGACCCAAAGGAAGCTGCGCGCCTCCTGACGTCATCACCGGGCGCCGCTGCCTCGACCTCCTTCCACTTCGCGGGAGAAGTTGTTGGCGCGAATGGATCCCGAGCCCCGGTAACGGACCCCCCCAGCCGGCAGGGCCTGCTTGCTCGCGCGTTCATCCGTGGGCTGCAATGGTGAGCACCTGGGAAAGGCTTCGCGGCTGGGGAGCTGGGGAGAGTTCGCAGGCAGGGCGTGGACCTGGCTCTCCTGGCATGGAGGGTCTGGGAGGACCGGGATGCGTGGCTCCGGAAGGGAACGAAGGCACGAAAGGGGCTACAAGCTGGGCGCCGGGCTCACAGCTTTCCTTCCACTGCGGGCTTCAGCTTTCGGCCGCAGCCAGCGCGCAGCGCTCTTGGTGCTGCGCGGCAGCTTCACGTTTTCCCACTGTTGGGGGAAGGGAAGAAGGAAAGGAGTAATGAGGTGATTTGGGGGGCTCAGGGGTAAAGTTGCTTTTCCTGTTAAGTGTTGCCTCCAACCTCGGTTTGAGTCCTGCCTAACGCGTTGATTTCAAGCTTTGAGTGTCAGAGAAGAAGAATCGAACAAACTTCCTTTCTGATGAACAAGTTTCAGGCCTTCAACTTTCGTCTTTAACAGCACCGCGAAATGCTCTCATGAATAAGTTTCTCAGCCTTCAGTTTTCGTACTTTCCTCATTAGCAGCTCCGCGAAGTGCTCATCAGCCGTTTTGCGATCGAGGACACGGGGAGGATGTTTTATTTTGTTCAGATGAGTTCATAGAAATTAAAGGGATAATACGGTTTACAGGAGAGAGGGCAAACCTGGGAGGAGCAGCTGTAGTGCATTTGACAGCTGTCATCGCTTGTCACCTGATATTAAAAATAATCTTAAACAAACCCTCAGTGCCTAATTCTGCATAAACCATATAAAGAGTGAAATAATTATGCGGCCGTCAAAACAAAACATTCATGCTAGAATGGCAGTAGATACTAGTGTGTGTTTGATTTTAATGTAAAGGACAGTTTATTGTGCTGCATTAAGCTGGAGTCTACTTAATAATCAGACATTTTTTTCAGTCATTTTATTTTCAGTCAGCATATTTGTCACAGTGTGCACATTCTGGGCTGTGTGTGTGTAATTTTATGCCAGATTGGGAAAACTTACAGCCCTTTGTGTTTCTTCTCAGAGAAGGATGAAATAATGATAACAGCATAATAGCCAGCTTGTAGCGAGTGTCTTGTTTTTTTTTTGAAGGTAGCAAGTATCTTCAGGTGGATATGCGGGCTGTTTGTATTACATGTCTTTTCTCATTTAAACCTCACAGCAATCCAGTTTTAAAGATGGTAAAGGGGGCCTTTAGAGTTTAAAACACTTTGTGATGTAACTAATAAATGGTTGAACTAGAATTAAAACCTAGGTTTTTCTGACCACCACATTATGCCACCCCCCTAAAATGACTGTAATTAGTAATTACATTTTGGACTTAAGGCACTGCATAGTAATTGTGGAAAATTCTTAAGACTTGGAGTCTTGAAGGTAAGAGTGAGGCGATGTTTTGGTATTGCTCTGCCATTTAATGATGAAGTGGTTTTTGAACAAGTAAATAGCCTAATTTTAACCTCTTAAATTATGTTTCCTTAACTGTAGAAAGGGAGAAATATAGCTGCCTTGAGTGATTGTCTTGAAGGTTAAACAAAATAATAAATGTAAAGCTTCTGTTCTGGTCCCTGGCTTGTGGTAGGAAACATACAACTACACGACCAATGATCTCTGTTTCTCAGGAAGGATTGTGTGGAATGTTAAAGAGTTTAAGGGGCATCAGAGATACCTTTGATGTTGTCAGTTATGGAGAACGATAGCTTATGTAGTCAACTTTTGATCATTCAGGTACTTTACATAATTGGTTCTTCTTAGTACTCCTGTTCAGGGTGCAGATGAAAAATAAAGCCCTTCTCAAAAAAAGTGAGAGTCAAAGGGATCGGTTTTGCTGTTTGTAAAGGAAAAAGATTCTATAAAGAACATAGCAAGTTTGGATTTTATTGGTGTTTAGTTCTCTCTTTAGTACAAAAAAGCAGATCCTAGACCAAAATTCTGTTCAACCTATGTTTATTAGACACCTGCACATAAGTTATATGGTATAGTAGTTTGTGACTTTTGTTTGGATCTCAGCTCTCCCTTTGGTAATGTGGTGAATGGTATGCAAGTTTGCTGCCCACAGAAATATGTAAGGACATACATACACCACTTAAGGAGATTCACATATCTTCTGAGGCCCTTCAATAGATGTAAGGTTAGCAACTCTTGCCCTGGGAGCTGCATCTTTTTCTTAAATCTTTTCCAATTAAAAGTTATCAAAGGTGTAAAATATTGTGTGTCTACAAAATGGAATACTGTGCAACCATCAAAAAGAGAAATCTTTGTGCCCTGATACAGAACAGTTGCCAAAATAATTAAGTGAAGAAAGATACAGACAGTATGTAAGATATGCTGCCAGTTTATTGTAGAAAAGGAGAGAAAAGAATATATACATATTTGCTTGAAGATGGGAAGGATACACAAGGCACTGATAACATCTGTTGCCTTCAAAGATGGGAAATGTGTGTCTGAGAGGCAGGGTAGGAAGGAGACATTTTACCCTTTTGAATTTTTGAACCATGTGAATATAATGTCTATTAAAGGAATTGAAAATAAATAGAATAAAAAGTAGCCATGTAAGTGATTTGGATTGCTGCTGCTGCTAAGTCGCTTCAGTCGTGTCCGACTCTGTGCGACCCCATAGACGGCAGCCCACCAGGCTCCTCTGCCCATGGGATTTTCCAGGCAAGAGTACTGGAGTGGGGTGCCATTGCCTTCTCCTTGATTGCTATGAGAACTTAATTATTTGCTTAAAACATTAATGAAACTTGAGAGATGCCATTTAAAAAAACGTGCCCTGGTGGCTCAGAGGTTAAAGCGTCTGCCTGCGGTGTGGGAGAGCTGGGTTCGATCCCTCGGTCGGGAAGATCCCCTGGAGAAGGAAATGGCAACCCACTGCAGTATTCTTGCCTGGAGAATCCCATGGACGGAGGAGCCTGGAGGGCTACAGTCCACGGGGTTGCAAAGAGTCCACACGACTTCACTTTCACTTTCAACATATTTAATTCATTGACTGCCATAGTTATTTATTGAAAATATGCAGAAGTTTGAATTAAACAGGCATGAGACTTGAGGGATGAGAGAGAGGTCAGAATGCATCTAAGCTGCTGCTTTGCCACATTCTAGGGGAGACCTTTCACACTGAAGTTTACTGCATGAATGCTTCCCTGGAGCAATGTTGGCACCCTTTTGTATTAATAATATAACTTTTGCCATTTGTACTAGTACTTGACCTATAAGACTCTTATTTCCTTTCCAGGCTCATCTATCTGTTCTTTGAGTGTGTTAAGCTAGTTCTGTCTCAGCTTTTATTTTTGTTATTTTCTCTCCTTGGGATACTCTTCCTCCTCTTGGAATACTCTGCCTTTTTCTCACTCATTCAAGTGTCAGTCATCACTTCCTCAGAGCTTTCTTCGTCATATCTAAGAAACCCATTACCTAATCCAGGGTCATGCTTCTATTGTCTTCTGACAGTTTTATAGTTTTAGCTCTTAACATTTAGGACTTTGATCCATTTTGAGTTAATTTTTGTATATGGTGTGAAGTAGGGGGCCCAATTTTTTTTTTTTTTTTTTGCATGCGGGTCTCCAGTTGTTTCTGCACCACTTGCAAAGTATTCTTTTCCCACTGAATTGCCTTGGCTCCCTTGTCAAAAATCAGTTTACCATAAGTGTGAAGGTTTCTTTCTGGACACTGAATTCTGTTCCATCGATCTATGTGTCTTCCCTAAAGCCAGTCATGCACTTATTTTATTACTGTAGCATTGTGGTACATTTTTACATTGGGAGGTGTAAGTCCTTCAACTTAGACCTTTTTCAGGATTGTTTTGCCTGTTCTGGATCCCTTGAATTTCTAAAATATGAATTTTAGAATCAGCAAAGAAACCAGCTAGGATTTTGTTAGGGATTGTATTGAATCTGTAAATCAATTTGGAAAGTATTGCCATCCTAACAACATAATGTCTTCTGATCCATGATATGGGCTATCTTTTCATTTGTTTGTGTCTTCTTTAATTTCTAAATAATATTTTATAGTTTTCAGAGTATGGATTTAACACTTCTGTTAAATTTATTTGTAAGTATTTGGTTCTTATTGATGATGCTATTTTGTTCTTATTAATGACGTTATAGATGGAATTGTTAATTTCATTTCTGGTTTGTTCTTTTGAAAAGTATAGAAATACAGTTGGTTTTAGTATATTGATCTTGTATCATGCAACCTTGTAGAACTCATCTAAGTTAGTTCTAACAGTTTTTCATTTTAGTAAATTCCTTAGGATTTTCTTTATTTAAGATCATTTCAGCTGCAAATAAAAATAATCTTGCTTCTTTCTGCCCAATCTGGTATGCCTTTTATAATTTAGCTTTGCCTAATGGCTTTGTTTTTTTTTTAAAACCAGAGTGTTGAATAAGAGTGGTGAGAATGGATTTCTCTCCTGAACTTAGGGAATTACATTCCAACAGCTTACCTGTCGTTTTTAAAGTATAAGCTTTTAATATAATTTAAAATTATTAAATTTCATTTGTCTATTCTGTGCTGCTGTTAATAGACACTTTTAGTCAGATATATCATTTTGCACTTAACTGTTTTTCAGGATTAAAGATTTTTGCATTTGGATAGATTTTGTGAAGTGTGTTGGTGATAATCAGTTTCTGCTTGTGGATTTGGTGGATAAATTAAACATAGTAATCAAAATATTTGTATTTCTTTACTTTCAAATTCATGGGAAGTAGATGGGGAAACAGTGGAAACAGTGTCAGACTTTATTTTTTTGGGCTCCAAAATCACTGCGGATGGTGATTGCAGCCATGAAATTAAAAGACGCTTACTCCTTGGAAGAAAAGTTATGACCAACCTAGATAGCATATTCAAAAGCAGAGACGTTACTTTTCCAACAAAGGTCTGTCTAGTCAAAGGTATGGTTTTTCCAGTGGTCATATATGGATGTGAGAGTTGGACTGTGAAGAAAGCTGAGCACCGAAGAACTGATGCGTTTGAACTGTGGTGTTGGAGAAGACTCTTGAGAGTCCCTTGGACTGCAAGGAGATCCAACCAGTCCATTCTGAAGGAGATCAGCCCTGGGATTTCCTTGGAGGGAATGATGGTGAAGCTGAAACTCCAGTACTTTGGTCACCTCATGCAAAGAGTTGACTCATTGGAAAAGACTCTGACGGTGGGAAGGATTGGGGGCAGGAGGAGAAGGGGATGACAGAGGATGAGATGGCTGGATGGCATCACGGACTCGATGGACGCGAGTCTGAGGGAACTCCGGGAGTTGGTGATGGATAGGGAGGCCTGGAGTGCTGCGATTCATGGGGTCGCAACGAGTCGGACACGACTGAGCGACTGAACTGACTGATTTTCAAATTAGAGAAGTAAAGCCAACCCCACAGAGCACTGCAGTGCTTATTTTGCATAAAATCCTGTACTCTTCAAAGTGAGTGAACACAGTGGTATGATATGGTTTCTCTTTGCATTTTTGGTAGGCAGATATAGCTTGTTTGCTCGTTGAGCCCATGTACAGTGGAAAAGTTACTAGCTGTTTGGTTATACTTCAAAGTAAATATGTATCAGCTTTTGTACTTTGATCTTTTAAAGTTAAAAGGTCATTATGGTAGTTTCCTTTGTGCAGGTTTAGGAGTATTTATTGCAAAGATTTTTTTTCCCCACCTCTAACTCTACTAATAGATTTGTAATTAGCAGATTTGGAAACTTCTAAAAAATTAATAATTTTTTTTTTGAGTACTGGTCTGGTACTTTGTCTTGACTTATGTCAGTTCAGTTCAGTTGCTCAGTCGTGTCTGATTCTTTGTGACCCCATGAACCGCACCATGCCAGGCCTCCCTGTCCATCACCAACTCCCGGAGTCCACCCAAACCCATGTCCATTGAGTCGATGATGCCATCCAACCATGTTATCCTCTGTCGTCCCCTTCTCCTCCTGCCCTCAATCTTTCCTAGCATCAGGGTCTTTTCCAGTGAGTCAGCTCTTTGCATCAGGTGGCCAAAGTATTGGAGTTTCAGCTTCAACATCAGTCCTTCCAATGAACACCCAGGACTGAATTCCTTTAGGATGGACTGGTTGGATTTCCTTGCAGTCCAAGGGGCTCTCAAGAGTCTTCTCCAACACCACAGTTCAAAAGCATCAATTCTTCGGTGCTCAGCTTTCTTCACAGTCCAGCTCTCACATCCATACATGACCACTGGAAAAACCATAGCCTTGACTAGATGGACCTTTGTTGACAAAGTAATGTCTTTGCTTTTAATATGCTCTCTAGATTGGTCATAACTTTCCTTCCAGTGTATATGTATATTAAAATTGCATTTGGGCTGCCTGATAGGTGATGCTTTTCTTTAATAGTGTTGTAGAATTGTTAGTTACACCTTAGGGTAGGAGAGTGCAACAGATCTTTCCCTTTTGCTTACATTTATGTGACTCAGCTGGTAAAAAATCTTCCTGCAGTGTGGGCGACCTGGGTTCCATCCCTGAGTTGGGAAGATCCCCTGGAGAAGGGAAAGGATACCTTGGCGGTCCAATGGTTCAGAACCTGCCTTCCAATGCAGGGGACGCAGGTTCGACTGCTGGTCCTCGAACTGGGATCCCGCATGTTGCAACTAAGCCCTGGTGCTGCAGCTGCTGAGCCCACACATTCTGGAGCCCACAAGCCACAACTTGAGGGCCTGCATGCTGCAAAGAAGAGCCCATGATGGAAGATACCCCATGCAGCAGCAGAGATCCTGTGTGCCCCAATTAAGACCCAACACAGCCAAGGAGATAAATAAATATTTTTTTATTAAGTAAATGAAGCCCTAAATCAGGGCATTGGCAATAGAAACAGAAGAAGGAAGACAGCAGTAGTCAGGAGATTCTTAGATAGGTTGGTGAGGTGGAGGGTCAGAAGGAGGAAAAACAGTGCCCATTTTTCTGTTTTGAGTGAATGGTTATGCTGTGCATTGAGGTGGGAAAGAGAGAGAAACAAGTACCCCCAAAATATGAGCTTGGTTTTGGATGTTATGAGTTGGAGGCATCTTTGGGGGCATTTGGATTGAGGTGAGATCCAACCAGTCCATTCTGAAGGAGATCAGCCCTGGGATTTCTTTGGAAGGAATGATGCTAAAGCTGAAACTCCAGTACTTTGGCCACCTCATGCGAAGAGTTGACTCATTGGAAAAGACTCTGATGCTGGGAGGGATTGAGGGCAGGAGGAGAAGGGGACGACAGAGGATGAGATGCCTGGATGGCATCACGGACTCGATGGATGTGAGTCTGAGTGAACTCCAGGAGTTGGTGATGGACAGGGAGGCCTGGTGTGCTGTGATTCACAGGGTCGCAAAGAGTTGGACATGACTGAGCAGCTGAACTGAACTGAAGATGGCAGACTGTTTGACTAAATGGATATGGAGCTCAGAGGTCTGGAGTAGAGACAAGATTTAGGAGGCTCAGGTGGCTGAGTGGTAAAGAATCCACCTGTTAAGCAGGAGACGCGGGTTCGATCCCTAAGTCAGGAAGATCTCCTGGAGAAGAAAATGACAACCCACTCCAGTATTCTTGCCTGGAAAGTTCCATGGACGGAGGAGCCTGGCGGGCTTTAGTCCGTGAGGCCTCCAAGAGTGGGTCACGACTGAGCGACTAAACAGCAGCAGCAGTGTGCTTTTAAGCGGTACCTGATTTTGAGATGGATGTAAGTTAGCTAATGCAGTGTGAGTATGTGAATCAGAAGTTTTTAACTGAAGGTCCATGGAGAGCCATTAATAGGCTTTAGAGAAAAGCTGTGAAGAAGAGTATTATACTAAAAGTGAAAGTACTTTGTTTTTTGTAGCCACAATACTGTAATATGACAAGAGTACCATATGATAGAAGAGTCAACTTGAATAATTTTCCTGGGAAATAATACACAATAATGTTAATTTAATACCTGCTTAAAATTCCTTAAAACAAAGAGCAGTAGATAAAGTCATGCCCACAAATTAATATCAAAGTTTATTTTAATAAGCAATCTTTAAAAAAAAAATCTACCATCAGTTTCATTTTACACAGTTAAAAACCTCTCTTTCTGAGCCCAGGTGTGAAGGTCAGGACTTTAAAAATAACCACTCATGTGTTTAACCATTATTAATTAAGCACCTGCTTATCTGAGGTGCTGGCCCTGTACTTGAGATACAGAGGTGAGTAGGATAGACAAGCCTCCTGTATGGAATTTATAGCAATGTGTTCAAACTCAGATTTCTATGACTATCAAAAGTATCTCCTACTGATCATTTTGGGACCCATTTCAGGTCTTACTGCTGTCCTTGAGGCTGTCTGTATTAGGTGCTCCTGGTGCTTTTACAGTTTTGTGATTATCTCTGTCTTAGCACTTAGTATTTAATTCTTCATATACTAATTTGTCTCCCAGGTAACTTTATGAGGTCTTTTTCCTGTTTGTGTCCTAAGTCCCTGGCATGGTGCCTATCTGTAATCACATAAGGATCAAATGTATCAGGAATAATAAGGGAAAGGCCATATTGCTAGTGATGGAGTGTGGCAGCTTTTGCTTAGATCCTGAGAGTTATCAGGATCTATCAGGGCTTCCTTGATAGCTCAGTTGGTAAAGAATCTGCCTGCAATGCAGGAGACTCCAGTTTGATTCCTGGGTTGGGAAGATCCGCTGGAGAAGGGATGGGCTACCCATTCCAGTATCCTTGGGCTTCCCTTGTGGCTCAGCTGGTAAAGAATCACCTGCAGTACGGGAGATCTGGGTTCAATCCCTGGGTTGAGAAGATCCCCTGGAGAAGGGAAAGGCTACCCACTCCAGTATTCTGGCCTGGAGAATTCCATGGACTGTATAGTCCATGGGGTCGCAAAGAGTTGGACATGACTGAGTGACTTTCACTTAGAATTATGGTAAAACTATGAGGGGGCAGTCGTGGTCAAGTAGAGAGAGAACTATGAAAGGAATTCGGAGTCAGAGGACCAGGTCGCAATCTGGTGTGCCATCTCTAATCCCCACAAGAATCTTGTGAGGCAAGTGGCATTATGAAGAAACAGAGGGCCAGAAAAGTTAAGTAATTCATCCCAAGTGTCTGGTGCATGTGTGCTAAGTTGCTTCAGTTGTGTCTGACTCTTTGTAGCCCACCTGACTCCTCTGTCCTTGGGACTCTCCAGGCAAGAATACCGGAGTGGGTTGCCATGCCTTCCTTCAGGGGATCTTCCTGACCCAGGATCGAACCCATGTCTCTTATATCTCCTGCATTAGCAGGCAGGTTCTTTACCACTGGTGCCACCTGGGAAGACCCCAAGTGTCTAGTGAAAGTGAAAGTCGCTCAGTCGTGTGACCCCATGGACTCTAGAGTCCATGGAACTCTCCAGGCCAGAATACTGGAGTGGGTAGCCTTTCCCTTCTCCAGGGGATCTTCCCAACCCAGGATCGACCCAGGTCTCCTGCATTGTGGCCAGATTCTTTTACCAGCTGAGCCACAAGGGACACCCAAGAATACTGGAGTGGGTAGCCTATCCCTTCTCCAGTGGATCTTCCCCACCCAGGAATTGAACTGGGGTCTCCTCCATTACAGGCGAATTCTTTACCAACTGAGCTACCCGGGAAACCCAAGTGTCTAATAGTAAGTGGCAAAACTGACTAAAAGCTTACGTTTGTCAGACTTAATTCTACTTATTTATCTATAAAATGAAGATAAATCATTCTATTTGCCTTTATACCTCATAGAATCGTCAAAAGAGATAAATCTGTGTCCAGTAGCTGTAAATGGAAGTGTGAAAAACTTGTTGCTATTAGCTGTCTGTGCTAAAATATGTTTTAATGTTTATGTGATTTTTGCCTAAGTCTTTTGCTTTATTTGAACTGTCATGTTCAATTAATAACTATTTAAAAAGAAAATAAGAGTTAATTACCACTCTTTTGGTTTCCCCAAATAAAACCGTTCCTTTTACCATTTCTTTTAGAAGTGAAATCCTGGGACAAAGGGTTTGCACATTTAAAATTTTGATAAGTGTTGTTGGATTGTCTTGGAAAGGTTATACCAATTTTTACTGTTATTAGCAGTATAGTGTGTGAGAATCTGTTTCCCCACACCTTTGACATACCTGGGCATTACGAATCTTTTAACACTTAGAAAAATAATCAAGTTCTAATTTATCTATTAGTTGTCAGGTTGAGCATCTTTTATTATTTGGTTATTTGCATTTCTTTTATAATTTATCTACTGGTAACTTTTATCCATTTTTTCCTACTGGATTACCTTTTATTGATTTGTAGGAGCCCTCATATGTAATGTGTGGTAGATATTTTCACGTTAGTTATTTTTTAACTGTTTATGATATCTTTTATTTTTATGTAGTCAAATTTTTCTTAATGGGTAGTTTCTAGTCCTGATGTTCTGCTTGGACGGACTTCCCTTTGCTAAGATTATAAAAATAAATTTAAAAACGTGTTCCTTTTTCTACTCATATACTGAGCAAGAATTGTTCTGTGCAGGTAAGAGTGATGTTTAGATCCATTATTTGGGAATTTGATTAGTCACTAGTGTTATTCTTTATTTCATGAAATCTTTAAAGACCTGGAATACCAGGTAGGGACTGTTAATAAAGAATAAGGTAAAGTCATGGTATAAATTAAAGTCAAATTGGTGACCTTTTTATCTTAGATGTTTATACACCAGATGGCTGCTCACTTTGGAGGTAACTCCTAAAAAAAAGTGTGAGTACAATGACTTTCACTCCAATGAAAATTCTTTTTCAAAAGTTTAGATTTTTAGTAGATATTGAGTTAGGATCAGGATGCTGTAATTTAATTGTTCTGCTGCCGTCAGAGTGTAACGGCATGAGGAGTGGGAAAGTAGGGGAGAATACAGGGAAAGGAAAGGGGTTGTGAATAGGAAGAATTACTTAGGAAGAAAAGGTCGCAAAAATGCTTAGGATTGGCAGGGTGGTACAGACAAAAGTCAGAGAGCTCAACGTTACCAATAGTTCCATTTCCTGAATTATGTTTTGTTTTCTTTCTCTTTGTGGTTTTAAGTATTTGTGTTTCCATCACAGATGGAAAACCACCACTGACTTTAAGCTGATTGTTAATGTTCAGTATTGAACTGTGGTGCATGTGTGCTCTGTGTGTGTATTTGAAAAATCACACTATTTGAAGACTTACTTGGTAATTTCAAAAGTGAAACTCCAATGTGAAACTCTCATTTCCTCCAGAGGCAATAAAGTAAGTAGTTGTCCCCCTCAAATTCAATTCTTTGCAAATTATACGGAAGACTGTGGCTTTCTGGCTTTCTTTATTATCTAGTTTTTCTTTAGCAACTGACACAAATGTCTCAGTTTCATAGCTAAGGTACCATTTTGCAAACAATATATCTTAGATTTTATTAGGATGGATTTGTGACTTTTTTATATTAGGAAATTTACAGAAGAGGGTATAAAACCAGGGAAGTCTGTAACCTTTCAAAAATATTTAACATGTCTGTGTACCTCATTTATCTGTTTTCTTTATTGGCTTAACCACAAAGCTGTGTGTTTCTGTGTTTGCAGAACACACTTATTTGGGATTTTTGACATTTTAAGAGTGTGACAGTTACCGCCAGGATCGAGGAAAAACATTGTTACCTTGTTACACTTGACAAAGTACTTTTAACAGGTATTTTCCTCATTACAGTAAAGAGAGAGAACTTGGAATAGGCAAAAAAAAATTGGAGACTCAGGATTATAAGCATTGAGGATAGGAATAGGGAAAATGGTTCAACTCCCTCTTTGAACCCAGTTCTTTGAAATTCAGATCCTAAATTCTCATATTCTGTGTTCCTTATACCCTTCCTTTCCTGTGAGTAGAGAACTGTAGGTGGAGATGTTTCAGTGATATGGAGGGTTAATAGTGCATAAATGAGGGAGAAGGGAAGCTTTTTACTGAGTCAGAATTGTGATAGATGCATAATTAATCCTCATAAAGTGTAGGGAGTATTTGACTCACTGATGAGAAAACAGATTAAAAGTCAAGGTCATACCTTGGTCCACTGGAAAGTGCTAGAGCAGAGATTCATACCAGGGATTTCATACTCTAAGGTCTATTGCCTTTTCTCTACACCACAGTGTATTCAGAGCTTAAATCTAAAAGTCCGTCCTAAAGAACATCAGTCCTGAATATCCATCGAAAGGAGTGATGTTGAAACTGAACCTCCAATACTGTGGCCATCTGATGCGAAGAACTGACTCATTTGAAAAGACCCTGATTCTGGGAAAGATTGAAGGCAGGAGGAGAAGAGGACGACAGAGGATGAGATGGTTGGATGGCATCACCGACTCAATGGACATGAGTTTAAGTAAACTCCTGGAGTTGGTGATGGACAGGGAGGCCTGGTGTGCCGTAGTCCATGGGGTTGCAAAGAGTCAGAGGTGGACACGACTGAGAGACTGAATTGAACTGAAAATCTAAAAGCGTAGGAAGAATATGTATCATAAGAAAGATGAGTGATATTAATTATAAGTTACATTGCAAATGTTTTAGTATGATTAATTTGACAGAGTAATTGAAGGAAGTATAATCAAAATTTTTCCTTTGGAATTTGGAAAAATCATGTAAAGGGAAATAATTTAAAAGTTCTTAGTTATTAAGGTCTTAAATGATCAGGGTTGTAAGAATTATTCTTTTCTCAAACTGGAGTATAAATTCCATAGGCAAGGATTATGTTCTTCAACTCTGTCTTTTCCCCTAGTGTGTCTACGATGATGGGGTATGTGCAGGCATAATCAATAAATGCTTGTTACTTACCTCTTTTAACTGTGCTGTTTTTAGCAAAAATTTCCTTTATTTTTGCCCTGGTTTTGGCCAGATTCTGAGGATTAAAATTACTTTTCATTAGGCACATTATTATTATTTTTGAATCTTTTTGCCTGTGCTGCTCAGCTTGTAGGATCTTAGTTCTCCAACCAGGGATTGAACCTGGTTGAACGGGGCCTTAGCAGTAAAAGCTTGGAGTCCTTACCACTGGACCACCAGGGAATTCCCTAGACTCATTTTTTTAACTCAGGTAATTTTTATCAGTTAATTTTTGCATCTAAAAAGGATGCTGCTGCACACTTGGAACTATATCATTGTGAAGACATGATTGAGAGTGGACCAGTGTTATGTAGAGTTGTTCCTTTTTACAATTGAAATTAGAATTTTGTGCAGTTAATGTTTGTTATGAATCTCCTTTTTTGCCTCTAGGATATTCGGAAATTCTTTGGGGTTATACCAAGTGGAAAGAAACTTGTAAGTGAGACAGTAAAGAAGAATGAGAAAACAAAGTCTGCTGAAGAAAGTTTAAAAGCAAAGAAAGGAATAAAGGAAATCAAGGTCAGTTTTCCAGATGCAATGTTGAATTGTATAAAATAAACTCAGTTCTGAGATTTGATATATTGAGAGCCTTATGTAAATATAAATTTCGACGTATTTAGCAGATAATAAGGTCTTACTTATTTCTAGTTAATATATCTTACTGTGTCTATAGTTTGGTATTTTCGTTAACTGTTTTAACGAAAACTTAACCAAAATTTGCTCATAAAGACATAAGCTCCAGTATTGGGCTTCTCGTGAAGCAAGGCTTTGGAGGAAAGCTTTATTCTTTTTCCTATCCTTCTTGGGCTTCAGAGAATTTAAGATATAATCTCACTATGATAAGCAGGCAGTGGTGCCAGTAGTGTATTTGAGTTAATATTGTTCCTTTGTGTGTAAAATGTGAGAATTTTGCAGCTCTACAGGTAGGTTTACTACTACCCCACCCTTTATGCCATAATTGGCATATGAATTATATCTATATATGTTAATACTCCACATTCAATATAATAATTATTGCTCTAAACCAATGTTATTTTAAAGGAATTAACAAAGGAAAATTGCTTTGTGACTACATATGGTGATGGATGTTAACTAGGCTTATGGTCATTTTACAATATATGTAAATATTGAATCATGTTGTACACCTGAAACTAATAGAATGTTACATGTCAATTATATCTCAGTAAAAACTTCCTTTGTAAATAAGGTAAAAATAATTAAACAATATTTTAAAAACATGTAAGAGTAAAATTACAAATGCATGTAATTAAACTGTCATTAAAATACCAATAAATTATAATTTAAACACATAAATTAACTTTTTTTATTTCCTAGGTGAGACTAAAATAAAAATCTCAGTCTTCTGCTGTCAAAAAAAAAAACCAGGAAGATTGATCTTTTGTACTTAACCATATATTGGCCACTTCTGGTGTTTTCCTTTCTTATCAAAGATCTGAATTTCCATCTACTATAATTTTCTTTAATTAATATATTTATTTAATTATGTAAATGCACCCAGTCTTAGTTGCAGCACACAGGATCCTTTCGATCTTTGTTGGCAGCATGCAGAATCTTTAGTTGCGGCATGCATGTAAAATCTAGTTCTCTGAGCGAGGATTGAACCCAGACCCCCTGCATTGGGAGCGTGGAGTCTTAGCCACTGGACCACCAGGGAAGTCCCTTATACCATTTTCTGTAAATCTGAAGAATTTTCTTGAGCATTTCTTGTAGAATAGGCCTATTGGCAGTGAATTTTATAAGTTTTTGTTTATCTAAAAATGTCTTTATTCTGTCTCCATTCTCGATGTTTTTGCTGGATATAGAGTTTTGGACTGATAGTTTTTGTTTCAGCACTGTAAAGGTGTTCCATTCCTTTTTTTTGGTCTCCATTTTTTTCTGGTGAGATGTTAGCAGTCATTGATATTGTTTTCTCTTGTATGTGTTGTATTATTTTCTCATGCTGCTTTAAAAGACTTTATCTTTGAGTTTCAGCCTTGCCCATGGTGTACTTGGGTGTAGTTTTCTTTTTTTTAAATACTGTTTAGGGTTTCTGAGCTTCTGAGTCTGTGAATTTATATATATTTTTGAATTTGGTAATTTTTTACCATTATTTCTTCAAATATATTTCTGCTTTACTCTCTCCTCTTCTTATAGGAGAAGAGTCCTTATATATATACACACACACATACACGCATATGCCCACACACACATATATGTATATATATTAGAATTATGGAATTGCACTACAGATAATTGAGGCTTGTTGTTTAGTCCCTCAGTCATGTCTCACTCCGTGATCCCATGGACTGTAGCATGCCAGGCTTCCCTGTCCTTCACTCCCATAGTTTGCACAAACTCATGTCCATTGAGTCAGTGATGCCATCTAACCATCTAATCCTCCGTCATCCCATTCTCCTCCCACCTTCAGTCTTTCCCAGCATCAGGGTCTTTTCAGATGAGTTAGTTCTTCATATTAGGTGGCCAAAGTATTGGAGTTTCAGCTTCAATATCAGTCCTTCCAATGAATACCCAGGACTGATCTCCTTTAGGATGGACTGCTTGGATCTCAGTGCAGTCCAAGGGACTCTCAAGAGCCTTTCCAACACCACAGTTCAAAAGCATCTATTCTTCAGTGCTCAGCTTTCTTTATAGTTAACTCTCACACCCATACATGACCACTGGAAAAACCATAGCCTTGACTAGACGAACCTTTGTTGACAAAGTAATGTCTCTGCTTTTTAATATGCTGTCTACGTTGGTCATAACTTTCTTTCCAAGGAGTAACCGTCTTTTAATTTCACGGCTGCAGTCACCATCTGCAGTGATTTTGGAGCCCCCCAAAATAAAGTATGCCCCTGTTTCCACTGTTTCCCCATCTATTTGCCATGAAGTGATGGGACCAGATGCCATGATCTCAGTTTTCTGAATGTTGAGCTTTAAGCCAGCTTTTTCACTCTCCTCTTTCACTTTCATCAAGAGGCTTTTTAGTTCTTCTTCACTTTCTGCCATAAGGGTGGTGTCATCTGCATATCTGAGGTTATTGCTATTTCTCCTGGCAATCTTGATTCCAGCTTGTGCTTTATCCAGCCCAGCATTTCTCATGATGTACTCTGCATATAAGTTAAATAAGCAGGGTGACAATATACAGCCTTGATGTATTCTTTTTCCTATTTGGAACCAATCTGTTGTTCCATGTCCAGTTCTAACTGTTGCTTCCTGACCTGCATACAGGTTTCTCAAGAGGCAGGTCAGGTGGTCTGGTATGCGCATCTCTTTCAGAGTTTTCCACAGTTAATTGTGATCCACACAGTCAAAGGCTTTGGCATAGTCAATAAAGCAGAAATAGATGTTTTTCTGGAACTCTCTTGCTTTTTCGATGATCCAGCAGATGTTGGCAATTTGATCTCTGGTTCCTCTGCTTTTTCTAAAACAAGCTTGGACATCTGGAAGTTCACGGTTCACGTATTGCTGAAGCCTGGCTTGGAGAATTTCGAGCATTACTTTACTAGCGTGTGAGATGAGTGCAGTTGTGTGGTATTCTTTGGCATTGCCTTTCTTTGGGATTGGGATGAAAACTGACCTTTTCCAGTCCTGTGGCCACTGCTGAGTTTTCCAAATTTGTTGGCATATTGAGTGCAGCACTTTCACAGCATCATCTTTCAGGATTTGAAATAGCTCAACTGGAATTCCATTACCTCCACTAGCTTTGTTCGAAGTAATGCTTTCTAAGGCCCACTTGACTTCACATTCCAGGATGTCTGGCTCTAGGTGAGTGATCACACCATGGTGATTATCTGGGTCATGAAGATCTTTTTTGTATAGTTCTTCTGTGTATTTTTGCCACCTCTTCTTAATATCTTTTGTTTCTGTTAGGTCCCTACCATTTCTGTCCTTTATTGAGCCCATCTTTGCATGAAATGTTCCCTTGGTATCTCTAATTTTCATGAAGAGATCTCTAGTCTTTCCCATTCTGTTGTTTTCCTCTATTTCTTTGCATTGATCCCTGAGGAAGGCTTTCTTGTCTCTCCTTGCTAGTCTTTGGAACTCTGCATTCAAATGGGTATATCGTTCCTTTTCTCCTTTGCTTTTCATTTCCCTTCTTTTCACAGCTATTTGTAAGGCCTCCTCAGACAGCCATTTTACTTTTTTGCATTTCTTTTTCTTGGGGATAGTCTTGATCCTGTCTCCTGTACAATGTCACGAACCTCCGTCCATAGTTCATCAGGCACTATGTCTGTCAGATCTAGTCCCTTAAATCTATTTCTCACTTCTACTGTATAATCATAAGGGATTTGACTTAGGTCATACCTGAATGGTCTAGTGGTTTTCTCCACTTTCTTTAATTTCAGTCTGAATTTGGTAATAAGGAGTTTATGATTGGAGCCACAGTCAGCTCCCGGTCTTGTTTTTGCTGACTGTATAGAGCTTCTCCATCTTTGGCTGCAAAGAATATAATCAGTCTGATTTCGGTGTTGACCATCTGGTGATGTCCATGTGTAGCGTCTTCTCTTGTGTTGTTGGAAGACGGTGTTTGCTATGACCAGTATGTTCTCTTGGCAGAACTCTTATTAGCCTTTGCCCTGCTTCATTCTGTATTCCAAGGCCAAATTTGCCTGTAATTCCAGGTGTTTCTTGACTTTCTACTTTTGCATTCCAGTCCCCTGTAATGAAAAGGACATCTTTTAATTGACATACATCACCTGTTCGATTGAGGTATACAGCATGATAGTTTAATTTACACATATTATGAAATGATTATCACTCTGGGTTCAGTTAGCATCCATCATCTTATATACATACAGTGAAAGGAAGAAAAGTTTTTTTCCTTGTGTTAAGAACTCTTGGGATCTGCTGTCCTAAATTTTCCTGTGTAGCATACAGCAGTGTTAACTACAGTCGTCATGTTGTACATCACACTCCTAGCACTTCTTTATCTTAAACTGGAAGTTTTTACATTTTGACCACCTTCCTCCAGGTCCCCCTTCCCCCCACCCTCTGCCTCTGGTAACCATAGATCTGTTTCTCTTTTTTTATGAGTTCATGCTTTTTTATTTTTTGCTTTTGATTCTATGTACAGTGAGATAAACAGTATGTGTCTTTCTCTGATTTATTTCACATAGTTAAATGCCTTTGAGGTCCCTCCACGTTGTTAGAAATGGTAGGATACCCTTATTTTTTATGGCTGAGTAATATTCATATATTCACAACTTCTTTATCCATTCATCCATTGACTGACGCTTGGGTTGTTTCTATGTCTTGGCTTTTGTAAGTAATGCTGCTATGAACATGTGGGTGCAGATAACTTTTCAAGCTAGTGTTTTTTCTTCCTTTGAATATATTCTCAGAAGTGGAATTGCTAGTCGTGTGGTAGTTAGTTCTATTTTTAGTTGTTTTGAAAAACCTCCATACTGTTTTTCATAGTGACTGCTCCAATTTACAGTTCCACCAGCAGTGCACAAGTGTTCCCTTTTATCCGCATCCACACCAGCATTTGTGATCTCTTTATCTTTTTGATGATGGGTCTGGCCTAGTCTTTAGGGTTTCTCAGGTGGTAATCTAGTGGTAAAGAACCTGTGTGCCAGTGCAGGAGACCTGAGAGATGCGGGCTCTATCTCTGGGTTGGAAAAATCCCCGGAGAATGAAATGGCAACCCACTCCAGTATTCTTGCTTGGAAAATCCACATGGACAGAGGAGTCTGGCCGGCTACAGTCCATAAGGTCGCAAAGAGTCAGACACGACTGAAGCGACTTAGCAGCAGCAGTAGGAATAGGCTAAAGAATAGGCCAGTGTGTGCGTGCATGCTACGTCACTTCAGTCGTGTCCAACTCTGTGCGACCTCACAGATGGCAACGCAGCAGGCTCCCCCATCCCTGGGATTCTCCAGGCAAGAACACTGGAGTGGGTTGCCATTTCCTTCTTCAATGTATGAAAGTGAAAAGTGAAAGTGAATTTGCTCAGTCGTGTCAGACTCTGCACAACCCCACAGACGGCAGCCTACCAGACTCCTCCGTCCATGGGATTTTGCAGGCAAGAGTGCTAGAGTGGGGTGCATTGCCTTCTCCATTCTTTAGCCTAATTAGAGCATTATTGACATTTGGGGTGAGATAATTCATTGTTCTGTGCATTGTAGAACATTAAATAGCATCCCTTATCTACCCATTATATACCTGTAACACCCCCACCCCAGTATGACAAGTGAAAATGTTTCCTGTAGGGGCAGGGTTTCTCTGGTTGTGAACTATTGAGCTCAAGTCTAACAAGGAAAAAATAGGTAAGTTATATAGGCTTCCTTGTATTCTAACTATACTGTGATGTTTATAGGTAAATAATTCTTGTACAGAAGATGAAATCAAGCCGAAGCAGTCAAACAAGAAAAAGAGGATCATCTATGATTCGGGTAATATTTCTTTTCAGGAGTTTTCAAGTTTAAAAATTTTCATTGTGTATCTGTTAGAGCTGATGTTCTGTATAATGTTAATAGGTGCTGTGAGAAGAGGGCTCTGTGTTCAAGAAAAATTGAAAACAACTTTTATTATACTACAGGATTTATCAGAGCTGAAATATGTTAATAAAGTTTTGTTCTGTAGAAATGTGGTATATATGGCGTGTCTGAAACTTACTTTGAATATGCTAAAGTATTTGTATTAATTTCTCTTTCAGCTGAGGTTCTTGGAAACTGAATTTGAAAAAGAGTGCCATAAAATGTTGCTTTACAAAGATCTAAAACTTCATTTTTGTCCTTTTGATTTGGTCCTTTTTTATTGCAGTTAAAAAGGAAAAATGGTAAAAGTTTTAGATTTTGATTTTTTTGGAGAAGATCTATGCAGTATGAATTCTTAAAATTAAGAATGTAACCTAAGGAAGCATTTATAGATTATCAGGATTTTGACAGTGATAGCAAAGGTTCTAAAAGTACCTGAATGTTTATTGTGAGTCTTTTACTGCCGTATATAATAAAGAATTTGAAATAAGTACATATCCCTATTCCCCAGAAGTTTCCATCTTTTGGGACAGTGGAATTATAACTGATACATTTTTAGAACTGTATGAGACAGGATTTATAAAAGCATGGTGAGAGGAAGGGGAAGGACACTGAAATTTCTGAAACTCCTGTTTTGTACCAGACATATACTAGGTATTTGTACTTTGTCTTGATTTGTATTTAAGTGCTCTGGGTGATCAGCCTGTGGTAGACAGAATAATGGCCCCTAAAGATGCCCACGCCATGGTTACTAGAACCTTGTGACTATGTTCGGTTGTAAGGCAAAAGAGGTGACATTAAATTTATAGGTGACCTTAATGTAGGGAGATTATCTGGATGGGCCCAGTGTAGTCACAAAGAAGAGGAAGGCAGAAGAAGAGGTTTAAAAATTGACTGTGGAAGGAGGTCAGAAAACTGGAGAGATTGCAGTGTGAGAAGGACTTGGCCTAATGCTGTAGTCTTTGAAGATGGAGGAAGGGAGGGGGCTATGAGCTAAGGAATGCTTGCAGTCACTAGAAACTGGAAAAGGTAAGGAAATAGATTCTTCTGTATAGTATCCAGAAAGGATCACAGCAGTCCTGATGCTTGATTTTAGTCCAGAGACCCAAGTTGGATTTCTAACCTCCAGAACTGAGAATAATGCATTTGTGTTGTTTTAAGCGAGTAAGTTTGTGTTGACTTATTACCGCAGCAGTAGAAAGGCTTAACCACTGGGTAGTGATAATCTATCAGAATTTTAAAAAGAGATTTGTTTGGAAAAGAATCTTGAGGAATTGATTAATAATAATCACTTTAAAGTAATTCCCTAGTAGTCTCAGTGGTTAGGACTTGGTGCTTGCACTGCTGTGGGCTCAGGTTTGATCCTTGGTTGAGCTAAGATCCCACAGGCTGTGTTTCATGGCAAAAAAAAATAAAAGCAAACTATATGGGGGTAGGGTGGGAGGGAGGTCCAAGAAGATGTATGAATATGGCTGATTCACTTGTGTTAGCAGAAACTAACACAGTGTTATAAAGCAATTATATATTCCAATAAAAGAAATAAAAGCACACTATATTAATACTATTTCTTTTCAAAGTTTTTATTTTCCTCTTGTATTCAGATTCAGAATCAGAGGAAACAGTACAGGTAAAAAATGCCAAAAAGCGACCAGAAAAATTGCCACTGTCTTCTAAACCTGCTAAAATCCAACAGCAGGATCCTGTTACCTACATTTCAGAAACAGGTAAGGGCACTAAATATGTTTGTTTTCGAGAGAACTGCCCTGTGTATTGTGTTCTTGAGCTTCTCTTGGTAGCTAAATGTATCTCCTTCACTTTCAACTGAACTTCAGTTGCCTTTTTCTCTGTGTAGAATTGTCCTTACCAGGGGAAGGCTGTAATTATCTTTGGCATTTCCTGTGAGTTGAGGGCCAATAACAGGATAGTTGTTTCTTGGAATTTTTTTTTTAAGTGCTCTATATCAAACCATACATGTTGATGCTATGTCTTGAATCATATATTAAACTATTATTGGATTGTTTAAAAACTTTGGTGTTTTATTTTACCTTTTTAAGTCATAACAATCTTAAGTATATAATGACTATGCAAATTTGTGCCTTCTAATCTGTAATCTTGTGACTTGAATTCCTTATATTCTCTGGTGACCCTAAAGATTTAATGGTGGCTTTAAAAATATGCTTGTTTTTGTGTTTATATTTATTTGATCTATTTTGAGTGGTCCAAAAATAAGACATTTATAAATGTACACTAATTTTAAGATGTCATAGTATAAATAATGTCATAGTATATAAATAATTGCAGTATTCTTTTATAGTGAAAGGCCCTGAATTACATTGTCATCTTAGGGGAAAAAAAACTTAGGGTGGATTTGTTATAAAGTCATTTTGATCTGAGCATTGTTAACTCCTAGAGGAGACTGTCTTCAAATTCACGGAGCCTGTTGAATCAGTTTCTAATAAAAATGCTTGGGGGCCATGAGAGCATCTGATATACCTCATCGGTTTGTTCGTCTTGAAGAAAACCTCTGACAGCATTATTTTTAGCACTCAGTTACTTGTGTTGCCGGTGAAGTGAATACACCTGGTTTGAAGAGATAGGGTAAAAACCACATAATTGTTTTGGGACAGCATGTTGCAACTTGCATTCACCAGGCTTTTACTGATTGTCTTTTCCATCCTGATTGCTAGGTGCCGGGGATACAAAGGTAGGAGTATAGACTCCTAAGTACTGTAGGAATTGCCTGAGGCTGCAGTATGCACTAGTTAGGGAGAGAGCTTAATGGAGAGGGTAGGATTTGGTCTAAACCTTGAAGGATGAGCAGGTGATGGAGGGAAAGAATATGTCTGGTTGTTGTTTAATCTCTCAGTTGTGTCTGACTTTTGCTACCCAATGGACTATAGCCTGTCATGCTCCTCTGCCCAAGAGATTTCCCAGATAAGAATACTGGAGTGGATTGCCATTCTCTTCTCCAGGGGAATCTTCCTGACCCAGGGGTCAAACCCACGTCTCCTGCATTGGCAGACAGATTTTTTACCACTGAGCCACCAGGGAAGCCCGTCTGGTTAATAGGATGGGGTTATTTAAGACACAGCATCCAGCACGAGGCTTGATATGTTCATAGGACCCCAAAGAGATTGCTTGCCCACATGATGAGAAATAATGAGTGGTATATGAGGCCAATTTAAGGAAGACCTTGAAAACTAGATGGAATAATTTAGTTTAACGTACAGGGAAAATGGAAAAATAATAATTGAGGAGGCTGAGACTCTTAGAGTAATCTATGAGTGAAGTAATAAGTATTTTAAAGAGGTAGCAATAGTAAGGGACTGATCTATAAACATTTGAGACGTGAGTTATAGATTAGGTTTTTGGATTATCTGTGGTTCAGCCATGCTGTCTATGATTTACTATTAGGATAATTGGAAAGTTGATGTTATTATCCTGCTTATGTTTAATTTTTTTTAATTTTCTAGCATCAGCTTTATTGAGATAGAATTCACATACCCTACAATTCACCTTTCATGTTTTAGTGTTACTGGAATTTTATTATTTATTACATGTTTGAGCTGGTACTTGAGAGCATGAAGGTACCCATGGTAGATAAATTGGTCAGTAAGTAGGGAATGAAACAGGAAAGAAGTCCTTGTGTTATAGAAAGAAGCTGAAAGAAGCCCTGCCTGGGGGGATACATCCTTGGTTCCTATCTAACTCTAAAGGGCTAAAGATCAGTAACTCTGCCTCCATTTCTGTAAAGCAGAAACTCTTAATTGAATAGGACAGTTGGGACAACTTAACAGGGTGATGCACATGAGAGGGCCAGACCCAGTGCCTGAAACGTAAATAGCCCGCTGTCAAAAGGGAAAACTAAAAGCAAAAGAAGCCCACAGATGAGATTTGCAGGCTCTCTGAAACATTTGCATATTTAATAAAGTTGTTCAAATACCAAAGGGAAAATCTAAGTGGCATGAGCATATTTCTATAACATTTTTTGTAAGCTGAGATGTTTCTTCATTATGACTTGTGGCAGGTTGACTTTTGAACCTGGTTCGTTGCTAAATATCTGCTCAGGCAAATGCAGTCTTCCATTAAAGGGCCCCCTCTTAACATCTAGCCACCTTTGTCAAGTTTTAAATATGTGGGAGAGATACTAAAACCAGTTAAGGTGATAGGTTTATTATGTAACTGAAGGTGGTGTGATCAGGCTTTCCAGTGACACTCTGAAAACGTCAAAGTTGGCAGACAGCAATGGCCTTCAACCGGGGATCAAGGCTATCCTTGTGATTTTTAGAGGTCAGACAGTTTAAGCTCTGGTCACAGATTTTTTTAACATGGGACTGTTTACTTCAGACCAGGTATTTTTGAATGTTATTTTCTAAGGAGATAACTGACATCTTATCTGAAAATTTTATGACCATTAGACAGTATTTATGTCATTCTGCCAAGGGTATGTGCGTGTGAAAGTGAACGTTGTCTCCTGGTTTTATCAAAGAATCTTGGGGTACAACGTATCCATTTAATACGATGCTATTATATAGTTTTCTGCTTTTTCTTAGAATTGAGATATAGGAAAGAAGCTAACATTTTTTTGCCTATTTTATCTTTTCATATTTTTTTATACCTTCGAATGATAGGTGAATAGGAGAAAGATAAGCCCTTTTCCTTCCCTTCATAAATGAGAATGAGACTGTTAAAAAGAAGTCTGCAATAAAATTAGCATAATGAGATCAGAAATAAAATGAGTTTGTAAAACAGAAAAGTGCAGCTTGAAATAAATTTGAAATTTCTTGACCACAAAATAATCTTTTTATTCATTTTTAAAGCTAAATCTATAATTATGAATAAATAAATTATAAATATAAACATTTATCATAAATTTAAATAAAATATGTGTGGTAATAGTTTACAAATAAAAATTCTAACCTAAAATTGTTTTTATTTTATTCTTTTTGGAGTTTGGAGCTTCTTGTGGAGAATTATATTATTCAGTTTTAATAACCTGTTAATTCCTAAAGAAATGATTTTGCTTTACTATTCCATATTTTATCTTTTATAAATCAACTTTTTTTTTTTTTTTTCTTATAGTATAGCATGTATAGTGATTAAGAGCATGAGCTCTTGAGTTAAACCTCCTACTGCCTGGGTTAAACCTTCATTTACCTTCCCTATGTCCTAGTTTCCTTGTTTGTAAAATGAGGGTATTACTAGTGCCAGCATCAGGGGCTTTTGTGCTTGATCAAATGAGATAATGCTTGACAAGCACTTAAAGTAGGGTCTGGTACATATGAAATGTTTAGTAAGTATTAACTGTTATTCTTATATTTTGACTTGATTGTTTACCTACATGTGCCTTTAAAGATTATGCTAAAGACATTTGCTTTTGCTTAGGTATTTAGGGCTTCTTTTGATTATATAACTATGCTTTAGAAATTTAGAAATTGTATTTGACCCACTTATGTTATAGATGCTCTCTGACCAATGTAGGAACATGTGCCTGTGGAGCACTTGAAATGTGATTAGTCCAAATGGAAAAGGTGGTATGTGTGAAGTATAGATTTCAAAGACTTTAAAAAAAGATAAATTATCTTATTAATAATTTTTTAGCATCAGTTACATGTTGAAATCATCTGAATATTTTTGGATAGATGAAATATATTGTTAATTTCATCTGTTCCTTTCTACTTTTTAAAATGTGGATCACATTTTATTTCTGTTGCATAGTGCTTTATAAACAATGAGAAATATATTTAGGAAATAACAATACTTTAGAAAATAACCTACTTAACCTACTTCAGGTGCTTTTGTTTGTACTATCATATGAGTCTTTAGGCTATATTATTATACAGGTCTTTAGGCTTATCATTTAGCTCCATGACATACTTTTCATCATCACTTTGACTAAACTTATCTTCTATTACTTACTGATTTCTAAAGTACTTTAAGTACATTAGTTTCCCAGATTACAGGAAAGGGAAAAAATTCTTTATACTATACGTATCTTCATAGCAACTGTTGACTGTAATGGGATGTTTTTGAAGGTTGGTAAAAATCCAAAGTACTGGGTAAATATATTTACTTTTAGCTGTTTAATGAAGTGAGAGACCTTGAGTTTTGTTTGGTAGAAGATGACCTTTTATTATGCAGTTTCATCAGGAGCTGTGAGTGTTTGCTTGAAAATAGTGAGGGTTTTCCGTGTCTTGAGAATTGTTTATGACTGGTAATTAAAAAAAAATAAATTTTTTAATTGAAGTATAGTTGATTTGCAATGTTGTGTTAGTTATAGGTGTACTGCAAAGTGAATCAGTTATACATATGCATATATCTACTCTTTTCTAGATTCTTCTCCCATATAGGTTATTACAGAGTATTGAGTAGAGTTCCTTGTGCTATACGATAGGCCCTTATTTGTTATCTATTTTATATATAGTAGTATGTATATGTCAATGCCAATCTTCCAGTTTATCCCCCCTTCCTCCTCTAGTAACCGTAAGTTTGTTTTCTCTATCTGTGACTCTTTCTGTTTTGTAAATAAGTTCATTTCTTTTTTTTTTTAGGTTCCACATATACGCAATATCATGATACTTGTTTTTCTCTGTCTGACAGACTTCATTCAGTATGTCAGTTTCTAGGTCTACCCGTGTTGCTACAAGTGGCATTATTTCATTCTTTTTCATGACCAAGTAATATTCCATTGTGTATATGCACCACACATTCTTTATCTCCTCCTCTGTTGGTGGACATTTAGGTTGCTTCCATGTCTTGGCTTTTGCATAGTACTACAGTGAATATTGGGGTGCATGTCCCTTTTGGAATTAAGGTTTTTCTCTGGTATATGCCCAGGAGTGGGACTGCTGAATCATATAGTAGTTCTATACTTAGTTTTTTGTATCAGTTTACATTCCTAGCAACAGTGTAGAAGACGTCCCTTTTCTTTACACTCTCTCCAGCATTTATTATTTGTAGACTTTCTGTTCATGGTCATTCTGACCTGTGTGAGGTGATATCTTGTTATATTGTAGGTTTGATTTGTATTTCTCTAATAATTAGTGATGTTGAACATGTTTTCATATAATTTTTAGCCATTTGTATGTCTTTTTTGAAAAAATGTCTACTTAGATCTGCCCATTTTTTGATTGGGTTTGGTTTTTTTTTTTTTAATTGAGCTGCATGAACTGTTTGTATATTTTGGAGATTTAATCCTTTGTTGGTTTGTTTGCAAATATTTTCTCCCATTCTGTGGGTTTTTATGACTGGTAATTTTTAGTGAGCACATAATTCCAGAGGCAAGTGCTCTTACAGTTGTAATTATTTGGGGAATATTAAGTGGGAAAAAATTGGGAATGTGGAGTTCTCCAGATTTACCAGGCAGTATCCATGACTTGGGGAAATAGCAGTAGAAAATATTACTGGAGATGTATGTGCTAATTTTTAATGACCTATAACTTTGTATAATGGATAAATGGAAATGGATTTTATATAGGATAGAGACCTTCTCTTAGACTTTTCAGGGAAACCCAGCATGACTGAGGCAGAATTTCTTTGAAGTGAGAGGAAACTTAAGAATTATATTTCTTTCATTATACTTGTTCAAAAACTAATACTGATTTGTGCACTAAGACTATAAAAGAAACTAGGTTTAGCTTTTAGAGGATGAGTATTTACATTAATATTATTTAAAATTATCTAAGTAACACATTCTCACTGAAAAAGAATTAATTCAAATATAAAACATTCCATTCCTTCATCCATCCCTTTGCCTGACATAGCTATATAAATTTAAACTATATAATATGAAAGAAAGAAAGTGAAGTCACTCAGTTGTGTCTGACTCTTGCGACACTATGGACTATAGCCCCCCATGTTCCTCAGTCTGTGGGATTTTCCAGGCAAGAATACGGGAGTGGGTTGCCATTTCCTTCTTGAGGGGATCTTTCCCACCCAGGGATTGAACTCAGGTCTCCCGCATTGCAGGCAGACTCTTGACCATCTGAGCACCAGGGGACAGATAAAAAAAAAAAAAATATATATATATATATAATATATATGTACATATACCCACATGTATATGTATTTGAGAGCGGCATCTTGTAACATTTCTGTAGCTTGGTTGTTCATAGTTTTAATGTCTCCCTCCCTTCCTCCTTTCTTATTGCCTTTTCTCTCCTCCTTCCCTCCCCACCTGCCCCAGCCTCTCTTTCTTTCAATACAGAAAGATCTGTATCTCATTCTTTTAAACTTCTGCATTTAATTTAATAGTATGCATTTACTTTTTCTCATCCTCTTATTTTGGATATTGGATTATTATATGAATGTCCTTGTTTATGCTTCATTGTAAGAGAACATATCTAACTATCAACAAGTGGGCAGTTCACAATGAAGAATATGATCACTTAAAAGAGAGTAGTGGGACTTCTTTGGTGGTCCAGGGGCTAAAACTCTGTGCTCCTAATGCAGGAGGCCTGGGTTCGATCCCTGGTCTGGAACTAGATCCACATGCTCAGACCTAGTGCAGCCAAATAAATAAATTTTTTTAAAAAATAGCATTTCTTAAGATTCAGTGGTATTCATTTTTAAGGATGTAGTTCATCCACCTATATTATGAAGGATAGGATGGGGCTTCTACTCTTTGATTCTTAGGTCCAGAAAAGGAACTTTACATTTATTTTCATTAAATTTTTTTCGGAAGCTCTTGACATTTTTATCTTGATTCCAGGCTTTTGTATTCTGATTCTGTCATCTATTTTAAAAATTTTAAATTTGAATACTTTTATTGAACAATATTAAATTCTTTGGACTCCTCTGGTGGTCCAGTGGCTAAGACTCCACACTCACAATGCAGGGGGCTGGGGTTTGATTCCTGATCTGTGAACTAGATCCCACATGCTGCAGCTAAGAGTTCACATGCTGCACCTAAAGATCCCATATATCCTAAGACCTGGTGCAGCCAAGTAAATATTTTAAAAATGTTAAATTCTCCTAATTTATTTATTTAACAAATGTGATGGTTCACCATATATGCCCAACCGTGTACTGGACAATCTGTAAAACAGGTAAGAGAATAACATTCTGTCCTATTTTCAGGGGGTTATAAACTATCAGGTTATCTCTTTTAAATACTATAAATTATAATATAAGGAAACAATTAACAGTGATAGAAATATCTTCCAAGGATATTTGGGCATGAGAGAAATCGCTTTTATTTTGGAGGTTCAGGAAGCATTCCCTGGGAGAGAGATTCAATTTGTAAACTTTCATAGATTTACTTAAACTAGATTATTACCACCTAGTATTGTGTTATACCTTGTATTTTTTTAATTATAGCATCATCTGTCTAGGAATCTCTTACTCTGCTTGAAACCCCTGTGTCCATAGTGAGAGGCAGGGGGAGTCCGACCATAATAATGTTAACATATGTTTTGTCTCGTATGGTATTGTAAATTTTTTTCAAAGCAGTGTTTTACAGACTTCATGAACAGAATAACATCATTATATGGCTTGTGTTTCTGTCTGTCTCATTGATCTTTAAAACTACCTTATATTCAGGGCTGACTTACCTTAGGAAAACTTACTTTCTTTTTATTTATTTATTTATTTATTTATTTATTTTTTTAAATTTTAAAATCTTTAATTCTTACATGTGTTCCCAAACATGAAACCCCCTCCCACCTCCCTCCCCATAACATCTCTGTGGGTGATCCCCATGCACCAGCCCCAAGCATGCTGTATCCTGCGTCAGACATAGACTGCCGATTCAATTCTTACATGATAGTATACATGATAGAATGCCATTCTCCCAAATCATCCCGCCCTCTCCCTCTCTCTCTGAGGGAAAACTTACTTTCGAAAGAATCAACTTTCAAACCATTACACAAACCTTCACTGTGGATGAATTCTGTAGTTCTTTGGATGTCCCCATCCACTTTTTTTTTTTTTCATATCTTCCAATTTGATGAACCTATCTGTGTACATTTTCTGGATCATTAGTAAAATGCAGGAGATGCAGGAGATACAGGTTCGATCCCTGGCTCAAGAAGATCCCCTGGAGTAGGAAATGGCAACCCTCTCTCGTAATCTTACCTGGAGAATTCCATGGATAGAGGAGCCTGGTGGGCTGTAGTCCATGGGCCAAAAAGAGTTGGACATTACTGAGTGACTGAGCGCACGTGTGTATACACACAAAGAAACCTTTTTCAAAATGGACATGATCCATTATCAGCCCCCTGGATACAGCTGTTCAATTTCTTTTGAATAGCTGTTCAATTACTTATGAATTTCAGAAACCACTGTTACTTATCTTGTATTTCTCCATTTTGCCATAAATCAGTACTTCTTAATCAAGGGTGATTTTGCCTCCCAGGGGAACTTTGGCATATCTCGAGTGCTATTTTTGGTCATCACAACTGGTGGATCCTGTAGCATCCAGTTGGTAGAGGCCAGAGACGTTATTAAACATCCTACAATGCAAAATGTCAATAATGCAGAGGTTAAAAACCCTGCCGTGGCCTATCAGAAGACAGTTTTGGTAGATTCTTTGTTGAAATCCAGACATCCCTGTTTCTAGTATTCTTCTCACCTACTAGTCCTGTAACTCAAGGAATAAATGATGGCTTAGGCCAGTGCACTGTAATGTCAGTGAATTCTCTGCTTCTATTAAATACTTTCTCTAAGGTTTTTAATTGAAGTATGGTTGATCTGCAATGCTGTGTTAATTTCTGCTGTATAGCAAAGTACTTCAGTTATAATATATGTACATTCTTTTTCATATTTTTTTCCATCACAGTATATTGATTATAGTTGCCTGTGCTATACAGTAGGACCTTGTTGCTTATCCATTCTGTATATCATAGTTTGCATCTGCTAACCCCAAACTCCCACTGAAGCCCTCTCCCCCTCTGTCCCCTTTGGCAACCAGAAGTTTATTCTCTGTAAGTCTTGTTTCTGTTCCGTAGATAAGTTCATTTGTGTCTATATTTTAGATTCCACATGTAGGTTGTATCGTACAGTATTTGTCTTTTTCTTTCTGACTTCACTAAGTATGATACTCTGTAGTTGCGGCCATATGGCTGCAGATGGCATTATTTTATTCTTTTTTATGGCTGAGTAGTATTCCATTGTATATATGTACCACATTGCCTTTATCCATTCATCTGTCAGTGGGCGTTTAGGTTGTTTCCATGTCTTGGCTATTGTGCATAGTGCTGCTTTGAGCATTGGGTAGGGATGGGGGTATGAACATATCTTTTTGAATTATAATTTTGTCTGGATATATGCCCAGGAGTGAGATTGCTGGGTCATGTGGTAGTTCTGGCTTTTTAGTTTTTTGAGTAACCTCAATACTATTTTCCATATTGGCTACACCAGCTCACATTCCTACCACAGTGTACAAGCGTCCCCTTTTCTCCACCCCCTCTCCAGTGTTTGTTACTCGTAGACTTGTTAATGATGGCCATTCTGACTCGTGTGAGGTGGTACCTCATTGTAGTTTTGATTTGCATTTTTTAGTAATTCACAGTGTTGAGCACCTTTTCATGTGCCTGTTGTTTTAGTTGCCAAGTTGTGTCCAACTCTTTTGTGACCCCATGGACTATAGAGCCTGCCAGGCTCCTCTGTCCATGGAATTTCCCAGGCAAGAGTACTAGAGTCGGCTGCCATTTGCTTCTCCAGGGGATCTTCCCAATTCAGGTATTGGACCTGCGTCTCCTGCATTCACAGGTGGATTCTTTACCACTGAGCCACCAGGAAAGCCTGCATGTGCCTGTTCGCTATCTGTAAATACTCTCGTTTTGAACTATTCGAATTGTCACAAAACCTTTCTGGTTCTATTGTAGTTGGGAATTTGCCTTTCTCGTTTTGAAATTAGGACTCTACTTCTCTTTAATCTTTGGAGACTTCTTCCATTTTATGTCATGATTCACAGGTCGCTGATACCCTTTAGCAATTTTTATTCACAGATTTATTTTGACTAAAGCATCATTATAAGAGCTAGATGCTTTTAAAAAAATATAAATTTATTTATTTTAATTGGAGGCTAATTGCTTTACAATATTGTATAGATGCTTTCTTAAAATATTTTTTGCCTACTTTTTGCCCTTCATTCCTCTTTCAATATTTGACCTAAAAAAATTTGGTGGCGTATGGAGAGGGAGAATTTAAAAGGACATATGAATAGTGCAGCACTAGCGTATCTGGAATGATTATTTGTGTGAAGCATCTCTGAAAATGAACAGACTGTTGTTTGTTATCGTGACGTGTATTTTGTTGTCAGGCACTTGTGAAACTGTGAGAGACACAGGATTGTATTCCAAAATGCTAAGTAGGATTATGTTATGAAAATGTCAGTAAGTACTGATAAAACAATACACAGGTGATTTATGCTTAGTTGTTACACTGAAACCACAGTCATTCTGTTCTCTCACGTGCAGGGATTTGGAACGTGAATGGAAGTGGGGAATTGCGTTGCTGAACCACTCCCTTAACGCTTCTGGTCAGTCAGGTTTCCTTCTGTAACTGGTTTCATGCCTTAGAAGCTCTGGAAAATGTACCTGTGGCCAGTTGTCCAAGCCTTCCCTCCCCTAACTCCAAACCTCCTTTTTCTTTTCCTGAGAGATGCAGTGGAGATGGAGGAAGGAGGCGAGTAAGTAGTCGAGTATGCCACTCTCTTCTCCTGTGTTGTGCTTTCTTAGAAACTGAAACCAGCTGGTACTTTCCATGGACTGTTATTCCTGCTGTGGTGAGGACTCTGTGGTAGATAACATCACAGCACAAGTCAGTGCTTTTATCTTGAGGATAAATATCATTGTTTACCTACCTCACTATATACCTCATGGATTATTGAATATTTTTATTCTTAAAATATAACTGACTCCATTTGATTGTAAGAGGATTTATTAGTAAAGAATCATAATATCTTTAATTTCTTGATTAAAGATGATCAGTCTGTTTTATTTCATTATACTCAGAGCTATCTGATTCACCACAGAATATCTGATTCTCACACTCCTTAAGTTTTGCAGAGGTGGTATGTGTAATTTCTCTTCTATCCACTTAATTGAAGATTTGAAATATGCATGAACCTTTCTCTTTGTCTATAACCAGAGTTACAGTTGGGATTTTTGACTCATGGAGGTATTAAAAAAGAACTTAATAGAAAAAAAGCTCTAAAGACTCAGATTCCCTTTTTAGCTTTTGACTTGTTGCAAAATAAATTATTTTAAATCTCTGTAACCAGATTCTCTAGCATGGTCTCCATTAATTTGGTTTCTATGTGTTTCACACTGAAGGAAAAAAAAATCAGAATCCCAAACTCTGAGCAGTAGGAACATCAGAATTAGATTTTTTTTAGAGAGCTGCACATTATTTTCTTGCTCTTTCATTTGTTACCCTTTTAAATAAATGAATGTATCTAACTCAGAGTGGCAAAACAATCTTCTTTTCTAGGCAGTTCCTCTGCTGTGTGTTGGATAATGCTAGTTTATGTGGTGACTGTTGCCATGTTTGAGGTTATGTTGTATATAAATAAAAATAAATGGTGTTTTTAAAAGGAGTCAAATATCCTGGGGGGAGATTCTGAGTGTTCAATTGCCAAATTTTCAAGTAGGTCACAGAAATTTGACTTAGATTTATCTATCACTACTTTATTATAAGTTTCTGGGAAGAAGAGAACACAATTTTGCCTTTGGCTTCTGACAAGGGAGAACAAATTTAGGTTCATTAGAAAACAAGAATAAATGTTAAAAAAGGAAAACAAGCATAACTTTATTTGGCATGTTTCATCCCTATACACTGTGTAGAATTGTAAAATACTTATTTTACGTGAGGTTGGTCATAACACCGCCTGTTAAATGATGGTCTTTGTCAAGCAGCTAGTTGCATTGTTCTAATCCCTAGCCTTTTTTGCCTTCTGGAACTTCATAATATTTTGGTACAGCTTTTGAAATATCTAGCAGGAGTCTGGTGGGCCGCTGTCCATGGGGTTGCACAGAGTTGGACATGACTGAAGCCACTTAGCATGCATGCATGCATTGGAGAAGGAAATGGCAACCCACTCCAGTATTCTTGCCTGGAGAATCCCAGGGACGGGGGTGCCTGGTGGGCTGCCGTCTATGGGGTCGCACAGAGTTGGACACGACTGAAGCGACTTAGCAGCCGCAGCAGCAGGGCCAAAAGAGTTTTAGGGGGTTTCCTAGGTGGCATTAGTGGTAAAGAGTCCACCTGGCAATGCAGGAGATGGAAGAGGTGCAAGTTCAATCCCTGGATCGGGAAGATGCCCTGGAATAGGAAATGGCGCTCCACTTCAGTATTCTTGCCTGGACAATCCCATGGGTAGAGGAGCCTGGTGGGCTACAGTCCATGGGGTCGCAAAGAGCTGGGCAAGACTGAGCACGTGAGCACAAAGGGACCTTAAGCTGGCTAGATCAGAAGTCATCAGGTAGAGAGAGCAGGACTGCTGCTTTGTTCAGGTTTCCTGGTGTTATCAAGGCAAGGTGACAGCATGCTCTCGGATATGCCTGTGACTTTTTCAGTGTTTACCTTGATGAAATCCTCTCTGAGAAACACAGGGTCATGAATTTGCATTTGGTGTTAGTTTTCCCCACATAACTATAAAGACTACGGAGAAGTGCACAAATCACAAGGCACTAAATAAGTATTAAACATTAATTTTTTTTCTTCTTGCATAACTGTATTTCACTAGAATGGCTCCTGCTTTCCAAGTGCCTGAAGGACCATTTTTTTTTGGTGTGGTTAGTAGAGAAAAAGGAACTTTGATACAATTTTTTCTTAGTACAATGAAAACATACTTGATATTTCATGCAGAATATTTCTTTATTTTTTTCTTGAGAATTACATTTTTCTTAGTATTTATGAAAATGTTTATAAAATTATGTTTGTGTTTAGGTATAATATATTTTTGGAATCTATAGCTTGAAGATATTTTAAATTTTAAATGCATGTATTCTAAACCAAAATTTCAGAGTAGGACTCTATTACCCTCCACCATTGTAAAGAGATCTCTGGTAGAGAAGGCTGTGAAAAGAAACTATTTTAGGAATGATGTTTAAGGCTAACTTAAAAGAACAAAGTGATACATTTTTTGGTTTTCCATGAATCTATTATGTGATCGGGCTTTCCTGGTGGATCAGACGGTAAAAAAAATTTACCTGCTATGTGGGAGACCCGAGTTTGATCCCTGGGTCGGGTAGATCCCCTGGAGAAGGGAATGGTATTTTTACCTGGAGAATTCCATGGACAGAGGAGCCTGGCAGGCAAGCTACAGTCCATGGGGTCCCAGAGATTCAGAGACAACTGAGCAACTAACACTTTCACTTTCATTATATGATTAGATCACAATTTATATAGCCCTTCCAGTTTTAAATACTTTTGTTGCTTACATTTTTATGTTCTCAATAGTGTGATGAATATATTTGTATATAAATATTTGTCAGCACCGCTGATTATCTCTAAGAATTACTATGCTAAATGTTATGAATTTCTTTGCCAAATTGCTTTCTAGAAAAGTTGTGCTAGTTTACACTTTCATAGTTAGTGTTTATATTAGTACATCCTTATCACATTCTCACCAGTACTGAGTATGGAAGCTACAAAATCTATGTGACCATCCACAGATTCTTAGAATTATAGACAGGAAATCTGAAGAATTTGTCTGGTCCAACATTTTGTGGAGGAGGATAGTGAATCTCAGATAATTAAAATAAGTTGAAGTCAGGTTAGAATTTTGGTTTTCTAGATTTCTGATTCAGTATTGTTTTTACCAGAGAATACTGCTTTATTATTTATTGAATGTTTATTATAGCATGATGAGTTGCTATACTGAGCAGTTTGATTTTTAAAAATCTAATCTTCCTAGTAACTCAAATGGTGAGTTGTTTGAAACTGTTTTACCATTTATAGGGAAGAGGAGCTAAAGAAGAGAATGAGAGCAGTCTTCAAATGCTGAATGTGAGAAAAGGAAAATAGGTAGAATTCACAGGGAAATATTTTGGCTTAATATAAGGAAGATCTTTCCTAAAGAGTACAGTAGTGCTATTCACTAAAGAAAGAGGAGGCTGCGGTGAGTTTCACTGTTCTATTTTGGAAGTATTTAAGCCCAGTCTGTGTTTGCCAGGAATGTGGAAAACACATTCAATACATGTGGAGTCCATGTATTGAATAAGAAAACTAGTTGACTAAAGGTAATGGATTCTAAAGAATGTGGTAGAGAACCTGGCATGAAGTTAAATGCCCAATAATGATAGCTATTATAAATTTTTATTCTATCATATATTAGATAGAAAGATACCATGTAGTCCCTGAAGCCAGTGACAGAATAAGCAGAGATGTTAATAAGTAATGAAAGAAGTAGCAAAGAAAAATGGAGGGAGAAGCTAAAGCCAAACCTTTCTGTCTCAGAAAGCCAGAGGGACAGAGAGTTTCTAGGAGATAGTCGATTTGTTGTAAATATTAGATGTAGGTTAAAAAGAAAGACAAATGTAATATAAAGATGAAAAACATACGATGGAAGAAATTCAAACCACCCATAATCCCCTATCTAGACATAAAAGTTGCTAACATTTTATTCTTTTCAGATCTTTGAACATGAATTTAAAAGCATAAATGAATAGATTCAGGTATATCACTAAACATCTTATGTCTCTCTTATCACATAAACATAAGCTTATTTTGATGTCAGTAAATATGTATATGCATTGTAATTTTCTATTGGAGCATAGAATCCATTACAGGATTGAACATAATAGTAGATATTCTGGTAATTTGTTTTCCCACTTTATAAACACTGTTCACTTGCCTCTGTCTTTGGTGCCACTTCATAGTTGAGGCTGTCTTTTTTGCCTCAACTGTGTTCATCTTTAATTTAGTTACTATTTTTGGCTGCCCTGGGTCTTTGTTGCTGCACGAGCTCTCTCTCTTTGCGGTGAGCATGGGCTCCTCTCTAGTTGCGATGCGTGAGCCGCTTGTTATGGTGGCTTCCCTTGTGGCAGAGCACGGGCTCTATAGAGCGTAGGCTCAGAAGCTGTAGCACATAGACCTAATTGCTCTTTGGCATGGGGAGTCTTCCCCGGCCAGTGATGAAACCCGTCTGCCTTGCATTGGCAGGTGGATTCTTAACCACTGGACTAGGAAAGTTCCAGTCCCTTAATTTTTTTTCATCTTTTCTTACCCTCTTGCAGTCTATTCTTTATAATACTTTTGAATGGATAAATACCATTTGAAGCATTTTTGTACATACATATTTGTATGTATGTTTCTTTTTGTTTGTTTATTTGTTTTTTGGCTGCAGCATGTGGGATCTTAGTTCCCTAACTGGAAGTGACCCCAAGGCTCCTGCAGTGAAAGCATAGCATCGAAACCACTGGATCCCCAGGGAAGTCTGTTTTGTTTTTAGACTAATTAATTAGAGGTGGAATTGCTGGGTCTGACTAATGGGTATGCATAGTTGAGATTTTGATATATATTGCAGGTTTGCCCCCCATAAAGGTTTTTTAAAGTTTGCTGTTTTTAAATACCAGAAGATCCTTTTGCATATATGAAGGTCCCATTTCCCTATACACTTGCCAACAATCTTTTTAATCTGATAGTCTTAGAAATTCTTGATCTCACTGAATTTCATACTAGCCTGTTAACCTGTGAATATTTATGAGATTGCTAGAGAAAGGTTTAAGCTAGGGATTGCAAATATCGCTAATACCGTTGTTTCCTTTTCTGAGGTAGCAGTGGTTGATCTTGTCTGAATTAATTCCTTAAGGACAGTTATAATATTTTGTATACAAATGAAGTTCTTGAGTGAAGGGGGAAGAACTATAACAGAGAAACACAGTGGTTGACTTGATCCATTCAGTTCTAAGATTTTCTGTCATACTGCTTGTTCACATGGGTGGATGTAGTGGAAATTAAATATTACCGCCTTTGACTTTTTGAAGTGAGGGAAAAACTAGTAGAGGACTGTCATTTTGTAAATACAATTTAGTTTATTTTTCTCCATTAAGGGAGTCCTTCCTCCCCAAAAGTACAGTTGTTGAACTTAAACCAAGTAAAAATTATAAAATTTAATAAGCTCTCAGATATGATTGGAAGTCTTATATATGCTAGCTATGCTCTTAATTTCGCACTTATGGCCTAAGGAGATGTATTGGATGTTCACACCTAGGAGCTTCCAGGTTTTTTGGTTTTCTTATTTTTATTAAAGCCAGATATCAGCAGTTTTGTTCTAATCTTCTCTTAGGGGCATTTTGTGCAGTTTGTTTTGGCTGGTAAGGTAGAGTAGTGCTGAACACCAACAGTTTGCCTGTGCTGCACCTTAGCTGAGTGTAGGTATTTAAAATTGACAGACAATAAATTATAAAAAAAGTTGGACTTCTGTAACAGTTCATTTTGTTGTTATCTTAGAAGGAGAGAAGTTTCAGATTATATTGTCTGTGGGTGATTTGCGTGGCTGTTGTACCTACGTGGAATGGGGTAGAACTTTGCAGAACCGTCTGAATACAGTGGCAGGGAAAGTGAAGGACTGATTGTCATGTAGGGAGAACAGATATATGAGAGACTGAATTTAGTCTGTTGACTCTTGTCAACACATGGTTAAACTGAAATCTGGTAAGTGTATCAAACCTTGCATGTGCTTAGAAGGATTGATACGAATTTTTAATTTAATCTTGAAGGTAGATTGGCTATAGTTGAAGCTAAGTAAAACAAGTATGTTTTAATTAAAATCTTTGGTTGCAGGTTAAGAAGAAAACCTAGCTTGTTGTGAGCAAAATGGAATTTATTAGGTCATTATTGAGTCTCATTGAATGTAAGAATAAACCTTTAGCACCTTAGTTTATACATGTGAGTTCAGCAAAATGATTAAGGGTAAGATTGGGCCCACCTTGTTCAAGTGCCCATTCCTTGTCCAGTTTGTGATGGCACAGAATATGTGCATGTGTACTAAGCTGCTTTAGTTGTGTCTGACTCTTTGTGACCCTGTGGATTGTAGCCCACCAGGCTCCTCTGTCCATGGGATTCTCCAGGCAAGAATACTGGAGTGGGTTGCCATGTCTTCCTCCAGGGGATCTTCCCGACCCAGGGATTGAACCCGAGTCTGGTATTCTTCTGCATTGGCAAGGAGGTTCTTTACCACTAGCGCCACCTGGGGAATATGGAACCATGTAATAAATATATCTGTGGTTATAGGAGGCCATTGGGATGTCAAGTGGGGTGTAAGTCCTTCAGGAAAGTGGACTTGTAGCGAGCTGAATGGGCATTCTCTGAGATGTCTGTTATATTTTTGCTTTATATAGTGGATTACTTTTTATGTTTAGTACTCAGAAACCTCTAAAAGTTATTTATGCATTGTTTATAGTTTCATTTTAATATAAATAAATAGAGAATAAGACTGAATCCTTTTTGATTTTTATATATCTTAGGCACTTTTTATGTTTGAGATGGCAGCACCTAGGAATAGCCTGGTTCCTGCCACATAACACTCTTAGCAAATACTAGTGGTTGAATGAGTACTAGAGAGGAAGCAGGGCTCATTCATAGGTGGCCTTGAATAACAAACTTATAGAGAGTGAACACGCGCTCCTCCGGAGTGACCTAGAGACTGAGACTGCCTTTTAGATTTTTCTTTTCATTGGATTTCTTTTTTTTTTTTTTATTAGGCCAGAAGCCTTTTATCTTGTGAATCACTGAACCAAACAAAAAGAGTTTACTGAGGTCCTTTTGAGGTGCATTTTTGGGGTCTCTAGTTATGTATCGTCACGCATGCTTATAAAGACTTTTAAAGCCAGATGTTCGATGTAAGCATTTGAGAAACTTAAAATGTAACACAGCAAAGTGTTTAAAGTCTTCAGTGGTTAGATATTGCTAGATATTCCGCCTTCAAAGTATAGCTGTACTCTGCCTCTCACCACCTCTGCAGCTACCACCCTAATCCAGGGCTTCAGCATTTCCTCTGTAACTGTGCAGAACAGCTTCCTAAATGGGCTCCCTGCATTCACTTTTTTTTTTTTTCCTGCATTCACTTTTATCCCGTGATATTGTGTAACCAAAAGACATGACTTAACTTGGATTACTTACAGCTCTGCTGAAAATTCTCCATATTGCATAGGAAGCTGGAACGTTTGGTCCATGAATCAAAGTAAATTGGGTGTGGCCAAGCAGGAGATGGCAAGAGTGAACATTGACATTTTAGGAATCAGTGAACTAAAAATGGATAGGAATGGGCAGATTTAATTCAGATGACCATTATATCTACTACTGTTGTCAAGAATCCCTTAGAAGAAATGGAGTAGTCCTCAAGTCATCAGAGGAGTCCAAAATGCAGTACTTGGGTGCAATCTCAAAAGACAGAATGATCTCAGTTCCAAGTCAAACCATTCAGCATCATAATAATCCAAGTGTATGTCCCAGCCACTAATGCTGAAGAAATTAAAGTCGAACAGTTCTGTAAAGACCGACAACACCTTCTAGAACTAACACCAAAAAAAGTTGTCCTTTTCATCATAAGGGGTTGGAATGCGAAAGTAGGAAGTCAAGAGTTACCTGGGTAACAGTCAGGTTTGGCCTTGGAGTGCAGAATGAAGCAGGGCAAAGGTTAGCAGAATTTTGCTAAGAGAACGCACTGTTCATAGCAAACACCCTCTTCCAACAACATGAGAGACGACTTTACACAGGGACATCACCAGATGGTCAGTACCGAAATCGGATTGTTTATACTACCCTATCTAAGAGAACCCTTCATCCACTCTCAGTCTTTCGTTCTGTTTTACTTTTCTTCATAGCACTTATAACTTGACAGCATATGTTTTTATCTGTTTCCTCTTCTAGGCGCCAAGCTCTATAGGGGCAGGAATTTTGTCTTTTTTAAAAAATTTATTTATTTTTAACTGAAGGATAATTGCGTGGAATTTTGTCTGTCTTATTGACTCCTGTATCAGTGCCTTGCACATAATGGACACTCAGTAAATATTTGTTGGCTATGTGAATAAATGTACATGTTTATGTACTCTGGGTAGTCAGTGGGGGATATGGTGTATTACAGACATAGCACTGGTAAATGTGAGGGTAACTGTTAAATTTAGGAGAGAGGAAGAAAAAAAGTCATTAGCATCCCATAGCATGTATATATTTTTTAGAAAGTTGGTGGAAATGGTTGTCTTTGTAGTTAGAATTGATGTTTTATCAAACCACATTTGGTTATGTTTTGTTTAAGATGAAGATGATGACTTTGTGTGTAAGAAGACAGCCTCTAAATCAAAAGAAAATGGAGGATCTACAAATAGTTATCTTGGAGCATCAAACATGAAAAAGAATGAGGAAAACACTAAGACCAAGAATAAGCCTTTGTCACCAATAAAACTTACCCCCACATCAGTGCTTGATTATTTTGGAACTGGAAGCATCCAAAGATCAGATAAGAAGATGGTGGCAAGCAGAAGAAAAGAGGTGAGTGTTCTCCATGCAGGCAAGAACGTTCAGGATTTGTCCCTGTTCACTGTTGTTAATAAGAGGTGACATGTGAATTTTATAAATAGATCAACATTTTATTGATGAAGATACTTTTCCTATGGGTAAAATGTGTGGATGCTGTTTTGGAGCATGAAGAAATTGGCCTATCGCACATTGAAGCTTCTAATATTTGAAAGTGGGAAAAGATCATTTAAATCATGAGACTAAATTGTAATTCTTCGTGTTTAAATACTCAGAATGTAAACTATTTTTACTGTTAACCTCAGCTAGACAAAACTGGACAGTATAATTGTTCCCAAGTGAGGTCATGAATACATAACTTAGAATAGAGCCCACCCATTCTGTACATTTGACCTTTCAGGCTGATGGTTGGATTTATTTTTTTTGGACACTTAGGAAACAGAAATACAGATAAACAAAGTAGTTCCCTGCGTGGAAACCTGGCACATGGAGTGTGTGTGTGTTGATTTCATTAGTGCCTCCATAAGATGATGTAATTTCTCTCACTGTTGGTTTGCCATTGTTCTGGGCTATTTCTGAAGTCAAGACAGATAAGATTTTGGGGATATTTCTTATGAATATTTCAATAGAATACGTGAGAATCATCTGTCTGTAGGATATTTGCTCATTAGGAAATTGAATGTGATCATGGAGTAGATGTGAACATAATTTTTTGGCTGATGCTGCATTGAGACTGTATTTATCTCTCATTGGTGTATTGGGTTAGCCAAAAAGTTCGTTTGGGTTTTTCCATACGGTTTTACAGAAAACCCAAACAAACTTGTTGGCCAACCCAGTATTTATTCATCTACGTTTAAGAAAAAGCACCGTACTTTGAACTTAAGGTTTATGCTGTTCTTGCTTGATTTTCTTTGAAATGTAGCCTTCACAAAATGCAGATGATTCCAGATTAAATGATGAAGCCATCGCCAAGCAATTACAACTTGATGAAGATGCAGAGGTATTGGCATTTTCATTAGATAATCGTAATCATTGGAGTTGTCACTTATTATTTAGTCTCCTCAGGCAGACAATTATTTTGAATTGAGCCTCATTCTGAGTTATATGTAAAATAAGTTAAGATCTAAAGATCTATGAAAACCTAAGTTTATATAAAAGATAAATGATGAGAGCAGAGGATAATTGTTTAAAGATTTATTATTAGATTTCTTTGAATAGAAGCTTCCTTTAGTATAATTAAAATAATTTAACTTGGTCATATATCTCTTTTCACTATGGACCATCTCATCTACTTCTGTGGCCTTATGTAGTATGCATGTGTTAGTGATCCCTAAATCTACCTTCATTCAGAGTACTGTTTGTAGTAAACCCGTTCCACTCATTTAATAAGTGTTTACTGAGCACTTACTGTGGCACACTTCTAGGTGTTAAGGCTACTGCAGTTAAAAAAAAAATAATGTCAGGTCATTATAAATGCTATGAGGACAAGTAAAGGGGTAGCTGCTTTGGGGGCAATCAATGGGGTTATTTAAATAAGAGGTTAGGCAACCCCTCTGAGGGGGTGACATTGGAGCATAAAATTAAGTGGTAAGCTTCCCTCCACTTGGAGGAAGATTTCCTCTAAACAGAGAGAAAAGCAGGTGCAAGCCTCCTGAGGTAGAAATATTAGAACTTGGTGACTTTGAAAGAAAGTGCAGCAAATATTGTTAAGTCATGACTGGTCTTTGGTACCTACCAGAAGGACTTGGGATGGAAAGGAGTCTGGATTTTAGTCTCTGTGAGATGAGAAACCATTGGAGTACTGAATAGAGAAATGACATGACTTGATGGATCTTAAAATTATTCTGGCTGTTATGAAGGTAATAAACCATGATGGGGCAAAATCAGATCAGTTTGGAAACTGTTAGAGTGGGGTGGGGGGCAAGAGACAGTGTTGGCTTGTACCAGGGTGGTGGTAATGGAAGAGGTGGTGAGAAGTGGTCACAATCTGTATGTGCTTTTTGAAGATATAACCTTGAAGTTGTTGCTGATAGATTGAATGTAAGGTATGAGAGAAAGAGAAGATTCAAAGATAACTCCATGTTTTTTTGGCTTGAGCAACTAGGTGAATGGTGTTGTCATTTATTAAGACTGAACAGTGGTACAGGGAAGTCAAGAAATCTGTTTTGCTCAGAAATGCCTAATAGGCTTCCAAATGGAGATGCAGAGTGGGTAGTTGGTAGAGGAATCTGGAGCTCAGGGGAGAGGTCTAAGCTGAAGATTCTTATTTGGGATCAGTAGCATTTGAATGGTATTAAGACCAGTGTAACTAGATGAGATCACGGAGAGGATGTAAACAGGAAAGAAGTGTCAGAATTGAGCTCTGGGGCACTGTTAACAATGAGAGGTCAGGAAGAGGAGGAGGATCAAGCGGAGGAGATTTACCGAAGTGGCTAGGGAAGTGGAGCAATCAGGAAAGCGTGGTATTTTATGGAAGCCAAGTGAAGAAGGTTATTTCAGGGACAAGTGTTCATCTCTGTCAGAGGCTCCAGACCTTGGTGCCTGTTTGAACCCTCTTCCTATTTATTAGCTTAAATGTCGCTTTCTTATACTCCCTAAACTATGTTAGAAATCCCTTCTGTGTACTTTGCTGAACCCCCTGTATCTGCTGTTAACATTTAAGTGTCTTCTTAAATTGCTATTTAACTGTCTTCCTGTATGTCGACTTTAAACTCTGCCTACCAGGGGTGTTTATGTCACAGCTGTCATACATTAGTGCCCGTTTTAGCGCTTGGCAAGGAAGAGGCTCTTGATAACAGTTGTTATGGGAGAACAGTATTCCAGTCTTCTGCAGCGTATGTTGCTGTTCACGTTTTATTGATTTGGCAGTTTATAGTTTGTGTTTTCAAAATCTTTTTCCATCTTACTGTCTATACTGAATTTTATAAACTGCATACAGGTATCCATGTGACTCAGGGTAGCACACATGGCCTAGGTAAAACTGTGGGGTGAGTTTTAGGGACCTGACTTCTTATCTGTCCCAAATACTGAAGTCTTACCCTATCCTTTCCAAACCAGGTGTGGCGCTTTGTATCACAATCCTCTATGTTCCCATTTCTGTCACATTCTTTCAGAATCTTGTTTGGGTAATTTATTAGTCTGTGAAGGACTTTCAGGGTGTTAATGACTGACTGATGCTGTCCTTCTTAATTATCCCTCTAAGAGCTTCTATTTTCCTCCCCTCCCCTTCACTTTCACCTTTTTGTTTATTCATTTAGTGAATGTGTGCCCAGAATCTAACTTGCAAGTCAGTATGTTAAACACTATCTGCTATGATAAATATTGTATTAAAATAGAAGACTTTTGATCACATAATACCATAATTACCAATAATGAATTTCTAATGGAAGTATTTAAATTTCTTCTAAAACAACTAGAATCCTGTTTACTAGAAGAGTACTACTACATAGTATGAAATTTTAGAAAAATGATGTAGAGTTCAACCAGAAATCCTTGCAGGACCACTGGAAGTTTAGAGTTTGGAGGAACTTTATATGATAAAGTTTGTTTTTGTTTATTTTTTTAGAAATTAGATGTGTAGTTCAGTTATGGTAAAGAAATGCTAGGCAACAGAGAGCATACTGATGTGCACCTGTCTGGCTTGCTTATAGTTCTGTGTAGCTTGAGTTAATTCATTTTATAAACAAGAGGAGGCTTGGTTACCGAGTTCTTACCAGGTTTATACCAGTTTGCAAATCTTTTCTTTTGGATTGGTTTTGAGGTCCTTTCCTTTGTTTAAATAAGGTATTGTATTAGGCCATTTTATCAGGGAGTATAAATTTATAATGAGAAATATAATCTGTTTCTATACATTCTCTTCTAGAAGAGTTCCATTTAACTGAAAGTAAAAATAGTAATATTTGGAAATAACAGTGAGGTAACTAGAATGACTGTGTGTTATATTAGCATGTTAGGAAAACTTCTGGTATAATGACTTACATTTTCAGAAGTTAAAACAGAGAAATTACTACTGTGTTGTATACCTTAAACTAGTATAAAATTGTTAAGTCTGCTATACTTCAATTAAAAAAGAACAGATACATTTGAGTTGGTAATTGAAAATAGAAGTTTGATGATATTGGTGATAGTTGCATTGTATGTATCTTACTGTCATGTGCAAAGAAACTATATAATTTTCTTGGTTTATTCAGTTTTTTGTGCCCCCCACCCAGGCTATTGCTTTTTGTGTTAGGATAATGATTCTTTTCTGAGCCCTTCTTAGAGTTTAGAATAAATAGAAATGAGAGATCTGTAAGTATTGCATTGGGACCATTAAGAGAAAGCTAAAGACTTGGATCTTTATGCTCAGATCCATCTATCTTGCCTGCAAAATTAGCAGTATATGTTCTGCAATCTAATTTGACTTAGCAAAGCAAACCTGTGACACTTCTAAGTGAAAAAATGTCATAGTTACTTTCTAGAAAATGTTTTTCCAGTTTCTTTTAAGTATCACGAACCAAACATTTTAAAGCTTTTTATTTATGAAAAGAAAAAAAAGCAACTCACTGTGTTGACACTTTACAGCTGGAGAGACAACTGCATGAAGATGAAGAGTTTGCTAGAACGTTAGCCATGTTGGATGAAGAACCCAAGACCAAAAAGGTGGTGTTTTACTGGGCTGTTTGCACTCTGAATATACAATACAGATCAGTGTTGGAGATACAACCATGAATAACTCTTCTAGAGAGATGCTTAAAATTATTTCAGTTAATGAAAATGCTTTTGGGGAAGCTCATTGAGAAACTTATTCTTCCTAAAGGAAGATTAATAGGACCAAAGCTAATCAGAACCCTTCTTCACAAAAAAACAAATTGTAACTTTGACTTACTGTCTGTCCCAAAGAGGTTCTTATGTACTTGTTCAGAGAATAACACTGATAAATAAAGATTCCAATGGAATCTAAAGTTTAATAACTATAATATGAATTACTGTCTTTTTAAAAGCATAATTTGTTGTTTGTAGCTAGCTAACTTTAAGATCTGTATAGGACAGTCTCAAATAGTGAGTATTTTGGGGAATCTCTGAAAGCATCAAGATTTTTTTCCTTAAGCACTTGATCTCCAAAAAATTAGCCTTATTTCTATTGAATCACGCTCTGTTAATATTGTCAGTATCAATCTGACTGTTTAAAGAGATTTTACAGCGGGCAGATGTAAGGCAGTATAGGGAATGGTGAAGACTTTGTCATTAGAAAAGCCTTATTATTTCATCTAAAGACATTCAAATTGAAAGTACTGCATCATACACCCCAGTTGTGACTTTCTGCAAAATGGAGTTTTGAAGAGCAGTGGAGAGAATGGACATTTTTTTCCCTTTTGAGAAAGTACTCTGTTTTTCTTTTGAGCTTTAGATTGTTGTTAGTCTTTTGGGTTAGATTTTAGTTTTTAACTGCATGATGCTAATAGTTTGAGAATTGAGATGAAAGCAGCAGAAACAAGGCTTTCATTTTCAGAGTCACAAGTGGGGAACAACTGGGGTAGTTTTTTTTAGGTCTGTTTTTATACGCTTTCATCTGTTTCCTCATCTGTAAAATTGAAAGTAATTAAACATGTTTCATCTGCCCCAGAAATTTTATGTAAGAATGAATGAAAATTTATTGCATTGTTTTGCTACTTTGGAAGATGACCCTTAATCTTTGGTTGATTTTAACAACATACTTTGTGGTAAAAGTTTTCCTGTTGTCGCATTTGACACTTTTTTACATTTTCTTAGGCTGAAAAGGCTGCAGAAGAAAGAGAGACGTTTTCATCTGTGCAAGTCAATTTACATAAAGCAGAGAAACCTAAATATCCTCATAAAGGTAAAACTAGCAGAACAAAGTAAGCTGGAACATTTATCTTTATAGAAGAAACTTCATGTAACCTTTTGTTTAAACATTTGTTCAATAATTGCCTGGTATTCTTTTTTAAAAATTAATTTATTTATTTTAATTGGAGGATAATTACTTTACAATATTGTGATGGTTTTGCTATACATCAGTAGAAATTGTCCTTAGGTATACATGTGTCTCCTCCATCCTGAACCACCCCCCAACCTCCCTCTCCACCCCATCCCTCTAGGTTGTCACAGAGCAGCTGTGTGACAGGTGCCTGTCACATGGTGATGGGTTTGGGTGCCCTGCTTCATATATCAAACTTGCACTGGTTATCTGTTTTACATACGGTAATGTATGTTTCAGTGCTATTCTCTCAAATCATCCCACCCTTGCCTTCTCTCACTGAGTCCAAAAGTCTCTTCTTTACATCTGTGTTGCCTTTGCTGCCTTGTACATAGGATCATTGGTACCATCTTCTAGATTGTATACAGTTAATATACAGTGTTTGTCTTTCTCTCTCTGACTTCCTTCACTCTGTAAGTAATTGCCTGGTGTTCTTAGGTTGACATTATTTCATAGTACTGGAGCATGTTCTACTTAGATGCTTGGCAAACCGTGTGGATGTTAGCCAGTACAGAATGCCTGTCTGCTCTGTAATTGTTGTTTGGGTTCATGTTAATTTCCAAGTGTAGCGCAAGTGTGTGGACTTCAATACATGAAGACAAAAGGCTCGATGTTTCAAGCTCGTGTAGTTGAATCGTCATCGCCCAGGTCATCTGAAGCTCTTCTGCTAGTTGTAGGTTTTAGTTTTTTTTAAGTGGTCCTGATATCTAACCATGTGCTAGTGGTTAGATGCTAATAGATGGCCTTAATCTTACAAGTATTAATGTATCTGTTCATATAATTTTAGTCTTGAAACCCCAGGATTCTTTCAGACTTTATTACAAACAGAATTCTTATGTGACAGGATATTCTAATTAGTAACTTTTCTCTGTGAATTTTGGATCATTGAAGTTTATCTGTGGAATAAAGTCCATGTTCTCAGATGTAGTTTACTATCTCATTTCAATTAATGAATAATTTATAGTTAAAAAGGCAGATCTCTTATTTTGAACTGGTTACACAAAGAAGTAATATACAAATATTTAATTTTTTAAAATAAATATTTTGTATAAACTTAACTAAAATTTTAATGTGAATGTTATGAAGTCACCATATGACATTATGTCCTACTAAGATTATTCTGTTGAAAATGAAAAAATAGTCTTGATATTGGGTATCATTTTGCAAAAACAACATTTATAATCCTTTCTTTCTTCCTCATAAAAGCAGAACAATTTTCAGATGAAAGAAAGAACTTCAGCCCTAAGAAGCAAACTAAGTTTGAAGGTTCAAGAGAATCCCAGCAACGTTCCAGGTCATCAGCTCATAAAACAGGAGAAACTTCTCCAAAAGCCAGTTCTAAGCTGGCACTTTTGAAAAAAAAAGAAGAGAGTTCTAATAAAGAAACAGAGTCTATGGCCTCAAAAAGAAAAGAAAATGTTATTGAGTTAAAAGAGACAAGAACTCCTAAGAAAATCAAAAGTTCTCCAGCTAAAAAAGAGGTAGACATTTTTGAAAAGGGTATCATTGCAGGGGCTGTGTGTTGATCTGGTTTGTTTTCAAGTTTTGTCTCTAACTTTATGAGGCATTATAGTATCTTAAAGATACTCTCTTATTTAAAGATGCTGTTGCAGAATATAGGTTATGTTAATAATATAGCTAAATAAGCCAGTATGTATTGAGGGTTAATGTGTATCAGACACTGTGCTCATACAGGTGATATGTCATGTAATCTTCACCACAAGAGATATTTACTTTTATTATTCAACTTTTGAAGATGATAAAACAGGCTGAAAGGGTTTAAGTAGCTTTCCCAAGATCATCTGGTGAGTACTTGGCAGAGTCATTTTTAACTCAGGTCCTCTAAGGCCAGTGAAAAGTAATGTAATATTGTGGCTCTGAACATGGACTCTGGAGCCAATTTTGGATCATAGTCCTACCACTGGGCAGATATGTGACCTCGGTCTGGTTACTTCGCCTCTCTCTGCTTTGGTTTCTTCATTTGTAGAATTGGGATAATAATGGTATGCAATGAGATAATGTGTGTAACCGCTTGGAACAGTGCCTGGTACATAGTACATGCTATATAAATTTTGGCTATTATTGTTATTAAAATAACTTGTTTGGATTTGTCCTAAATGTATGCCTTTTTGCTCTTGTTTAACAGTGTTGAGATACTGAAATCATTTTCAGAGGGATAAACAGTGAAGTAATGCAGAATGATTTTTAGAAGTTTTTTTGTTTTCATATATATTTGAGAATTTTTTCTTAATGTCTTCAGTTTGAAACCACCTTATTAGGATCATGAGAGAAGCCACTGTTCGTTCAAGCCTCTTTGGCACGTGGAGTTAAAAGCAGAATATTATCTATTTTAAGTGCTCATCACCATTATTTTTTAGTAAAAAACTGAAATGCTGATGATTTCTAGATGCTTTTGTTTTTGGTCAGTGCTAATAAATATGCTTAAGGGAACAATTAACTTTTTGGTCTTAGATTTTTCTTCACAAAATACTTAGCTGGAGAATGAATATTTTTCTTCAGACTCATTAAACATGTTCAGTTTACAGACGCTTGTCTATTTTTATTAAAGCAGAATAATTTTAAACTGATACTGTTGCTATTCACCTTATTTCTCAAAGTTGGAATAGAAATGACTCAAAGAACTTAAGTAGTTTTGAGAACATGAAAGTCTGTTTTATAAATTCAGTCTATCTCAGTCAAATAATTTTGACTTCACAAATGAATGTGCTTCAGATTTCTTTTATAATTTGTTTATAATTCAGTCATTTTTTCACAGAATTATTGTTATAAATGATTTTCCCATTTTGGCATGCATTGTACTTTCCCATGACACTGGTTAAAAATATGATTTCCTAGGGCATGTGGTCTGGGCAGGTATATTTCAACAAGCTTCTCAGATGAAATGGTTGCACACCACCATTTGAGAACCACTGATAAAAAGTAGGATTAGAGTCTAGGATTAGCCTATAGCCTATGGCACAATTAACTCAAAACCAAAGCAACTTATTTTCTTTTGTTGATTAAATCATTTGTTTGTATAAAAGTGGTATTTTGTCTACTCTCAGAGGACTTTGAGATGGCGTACAAGTTAAAAATAATGTAAAATTAGGAAGTAGAAAAAATGACAGAGATCATTCTTGTAGTGATGCTTAATTATCTAAGATGTTCTTCCCCCAAATATACACATGCTGGTTATACCACCTATCTCGCCTATCTCTGGATCAAAAACTTGGAGTGCATCCAGGGATTACAGTTAAAAAGATTTCCCCAGTATTTTCTGAGACACACCCATGGTCAGATCCCTTGAGAGAAACAGAATAGGGGACATTAGACCCAGAAGGTAGAGTGGTGGCATACAGAATGTGTCTGCTTTTTGGAGTATAGCTTACCCCTCAATTTGAGCCAGGTGTTTATATAAAGCCATTGATTCTCAGACTGTAGTGCTTATTTCCCCAGGAGTACAGTTCAGTTCAGTTCAGTCGCTCAGTCGTGTCCAACTCTTTGCGACCCCATGAACTGCAGCACACCAGGCCTCCCTGTCCATCACCAACTCCCAGAGTTCACCCAAACTCATGTCCATCGAGTCGGTGATGCCATGCAGCCATCTCATCCTCTGTCGTCCCCTTCTCCTCCTGCCCCCAATCCCTCCCAGCATCAGAGTCTTCTCCAATGAGTCAACTCTTTGCATGAGGTGGCCAAAGTATTGGAGTTTCAGCTTTAGCATCAGTCCTTCCAAAGAACACCTAGGACTGATCTCCTTTAGAATGGACTGGTTGGATCTCCTTGCCATCCGAGGGACTCTCAAGAGTCTTCTCCAACACCACAGTTGAAAAGCATCAATTCTTCGGTGCTCAGCTTTCTTCACAGTCCAACTTTCACATCCATACATGACCACAGGAAAAACCGTAGCTGTACAGGGGATAAGTTATTTTAAGGGTATTCAGAGCCATTGGCTAAAAATAGTATATTTTCTTCTGTGATCGTTTACTTGGGGAAAAATTGATTTTTCCACTGAAATATACATGATATATTATGGAATAGAATTTAAAATTCACGTGGGTTTTTGAAATAACATCTTTTTGTTTTGTGGCTTGGGGCTAGCAGCTTGGCTTGTACGCTCAGTCTACCCTGAGGTTTGTGCCTTTAGAGAGAGTTGAAGGGTTTAAGAAGGGCTAATGACAGGGCTGTTTGTAAGCCTGGCATGTGTAGGTTGGGGCGTACCTACGTGGTTGAAAATGTTAGTATCAGGATCAAGCACTGAAGTGACTTAGTGTTTATTTATTGATAGGTGTTTTTATTTATTTTTTGATAAGTATTTTTAATTTTGTAAGAATTTTGCATGACTTTATTCAGTTTTCTTTCTGTCTCCTCAAAGTCTATAAGTCCTGATGATGCTGAAAAGAGACGCACTAATTATCAAGCTTACCGAAGCTACTTAAATCGAGAAGGTCCCAAAGCTCTGGGCTCCAAAGAAATACCAAAGGTAAGAATACTGAGAGGATGTTTCAAGGCCTCTGGCCTATGGGTCCATGTATGTATTCACTATGACTGCATAGCAGAGAATTAATAATTAAAAATGAACAGGGCTTCCCTGGTGGCTCAGTGGTAAAGAATCTGCCTGCCAATGCAGGAGACACGGGTTTGACCCCTGGTCCAGGCAGATCCCGCGTGCCGTGGAATAGCTAAGCCCGTGTGCTGCAGCTACTGAGCCTATGCCCTAGAGCCCGAAACCGCAACTGCTGAGGCTGTGTGCTGCAGCTGCTGACGCCCGCTTGCCCTCGAGCCAGCACTGTGCAACAGGAGGAGTCACTGCAGTGAGAAGCCCTCACGCTGCAAGTAGAGAGTAGCCCCCGCTCACCACTAGAAAAAGCCCACACAGCAACAGACCCAGCACAGCCGAAAGTGAATAGATAAGAACAGGAAAACATGAGTCATCATCTTTACAGGTTAGGAAGTGGCATACGGCAGTCACAAGACTAATGCTTTTTGCCTTCATGGTACTTAATTATTATAATTGTGATATGTGCCATAAGGGAAAAAGCAGAGATTCTTTTAGGGAATCTGGTCCTTAAGTGGAGTTGTGGGTGGGGGAACAGTCTGACCAGATTTGCATTTCAGGCTGAGCACTCTTGGCTGCTAAATATAGAGTACAGTGGAAGGAGCGGGGAATAAATACAGGCAGATCAATTAGGAGAGATGGTGAGAAATGATAGAGACTTGTCTAGGGTAGTGGCAGTGACCAGGCTGAGAAGTGAAGTAGCTTCAATGAAAAAGGAAAATCTATAGGACGTGGTGGTAATTGGGAGTGGGAACCGAGAAAGAATGAGCATGTGGTGATTTCCTTGTTACTGGCCTGAGCATCTGTGGGTGGATACTGATGCCGCTGGAGGCAGAGCAGATTTGGGGAGATGACAATGAGTTCATTGTGACCATGCTGTGCTTTAGATGTATGCAAGGTAGCCACGTGGAAATATTCAGTGGACAGGAGGACTGGCGCTCAGAACAGAAGTCATGATGGGATGCAAAAGATTGGGCATTATTGGCATGTAGAAAATGTTTGAAGGACTTGATGTCACCTGGCAAACAAGGACAGAATGAAAAGAGACCTTGGACCTAGCTTCCTCGTGAAGTGGAGGAGGGTGAAACCCAAAAACAGACTGAGGAGCAGCAGCCACAGATACAGGAGAGAAACCTGGTTAAGGTGGTATCACAGTAGCAAACGGAGAAGAGAGTTTTAAAAAACATTGAGGAGGCTGAAAACTGTCCACTGCGTTTAGTGATGTGAATGACCCTTAGTGATCTTAGCAAAAGTTCTGATAGAATGATGGAGGCAGAACCTGGTGGAAGTGGGTTGAAGAGTGAGTGGGAGGAGATGGAATGGAGGCAGCATAAGTAGATGATGTTGGCTGTGAAGGCGAGAAGAGAGAGAGGACTTCTAGCTACAAACGGGAGGCGGCTTTCGGGGGAAAATGTGAGCGTCTTTAGGGTTTGTTGTTGTTCACTTGCTCAGTCACATCTGATTCTTTTGCGGCCCCGTAGGCTGTAGCCTGCCAGGCTCCTCTGTCCACGGGATTGCCCAGGCAAGAACACTGGAGCACTGTTGCTGTTGCCTACTCCAGGGGATCTTCCCAGACCAGGGATTGAACTGTCATCTCTGTAATTGGCAGGCAGGTTCTTTACCACTGAGTCAGATGCTTAAAGCATGTTTGTTTGTTTGTTTTTTTTGATGATAAAGGGAGAGATTGAAGATATCCCAGAAAGAGAAGGATAATCAAAGGTACTATGAGGTTTCTGAGAATGTAGAAGGGCAGGGGACTCAGATCACAGATGGAGGTGTAGTTCTCATAATAAAGAGGGGCAGAGGATGAGCCAGAAGGGGCTAGAGGGCTGTGTAGGAGGCTGGAGGAAGATGCCAGGCTTGCCTCCTGTATGAAAGATAAAAAAGCTTCTGCTTGAGAGGACTTGAGCCAAAGCGGTGTTCTTAGGGGGGTGGCCAGGTTTCAGTGAAAGCAAGGCCATGGAGGGAATATTGGAGAAGAGGTTGAGAATATTGGGTGGTTTGCTGGTCCTGCAATGAGAGTTTGAGAATGAAAGAGTGTGGTAGGGAGATCCACAAGGTCGTTTCAATCCTAGAGTCATAGGGACCTTGAGATGTTGTTAGTCAAACCTCTTCTCTCCAAACAGACTTACTACACTCCCCCTACCCTCCCAACAACAATTTTTCACCCGGATGGTAAAGGATTGAGCTTGTATTGGGGCAGTCTTTGAATTTTGCTTAGCTGCTTCTTTGCAAGCATGTTTTAAGTCTACGTTGATCTCAATCCTCTTTTCAAAAGTAATAAGTAACTTGGAATGACATATATTTTTCCTTTTGCTTGGGGTTATACCATATTGAGCCATTGTGAAAGTAAAAAAAATCTATACCTGTACACAGTTCCAATTAAGATTAAATGTCTTTCCATCTAGCCTTCTTTTGCCGAGTGTCTTTTGTCTTATCAGATTTTCAATCAAGAGATGGTGTGATAGGGTAAGAGCTCAAACGTGTGTAGTTTCTTTCAGAATTGAAACTTTTTTTTAGCAGAAGCAAGATATTCTGTAGGTGCATTACATGTGGTTGCTTACTTAAAGTTATACAAGTTAACCAGTAGTTTAAATATTTTTTAAACAATGAGGATAGTATGAACGGATAACTTTAATAAGGTTTCCTAACCATACTGAACATACATTTTTTGTTGCTGGTTTTATAAGCTTGTTAAATGTTAACCTACATAAGAATTTCTCAGGATTTAATTTCCGTTTCTGCGTATTCATTCACTGTAAATTTCCTGCACATTTTTTCATGCTGAGATTATTTATGATGTCAAATGAGAAAAATCAACTTCCTGCAGTTTTGATGCCAAATATTTCTTTGGAAAGCTACCATGTAATTTCCTCTCTGCTTGAACATTTTGGTTTTTAGGGAGCTGAAAATTGCTTGGAAGGCCTTACGTTTGTAATCACAGGAGTGCTGGAGTCCATTGAACGAGATGAGGCCAAGTCTCTAATTGAGCGTTATGGGGGAAAAGTGACGGGAAATGTCAGCAAGAAAACAAACTACCTGGTCATGGGTCGTGATAGTGGCCAATCCAAGAGTGACAAGGTGGGTAGTGCTGTGTTCTCAGCACAGTGAAATAGCCTGCTTGCCTTGGCAGGCTCATGGTGTGACCATACGTAGTAATGTCCTGTACACAGAGGGAAGTGAAGAGAAAAAATGGAAAAGTAATTTCTTCTCTACATTATTTCTTTTCCACAGAAGTGTTGTTTGGCTTTGACCCGGGATTTCGGTTTTCCAGTTGAAGGCACAGTTCCTATTTACTTGGCTTTCTTAGTGTAGTATTCTAGCCAAAAATCTTTTTTTGAAGGTAGAAGCAAAAGCAGTTTTCCTCCTCTTCTAGTGCTAAGTATTCCTATTTATGCTGCTGTGGACTCCATCTTGAGTTTTTTAATTGGTAACTCTCTTTTATACTTAGTTCCAATAATAGAATACCTGAGTAACTGTGGTTTTGACAAATAGCTGCTTATTTCCTTACCTTATGAGGATTCCAGAGGTGGGCCGTTGCTGGGGGTGGTTCAGCCCCTCAGTGATGTAGCTGGACTTAGTTCTGTCCTTCACTCCTGTCTTTATGCATGTTGCCTTGTGTTGCAAGCTGGCTGCTGCTCTCAAGTTCACATTCAAGGCAGGAAAGAGGGAGCAGTGGCAAGATGTTACACTAGGTGTAGCTGACCTCATAAGAGTTTTCCCGGAAATACCTCCTATAGAATTCCACTTAAGTCTCATTGGCCACAGCTGTCCTGTGGCCATTCAGAGTGATAGAGTTTGGGGAAGATGAAGAGTCTTCTGATTCTTAGACCAGTCATAAGTCATCCCTTGGAGATGAACACACTGGAGTTCTGTTAGCAGGGGAGACGGTGGAGGAGAAGGTCTGCCAGCCAGTTGTGCCTGGGAGAGGGTGTGAGGAGCTGGACTTAGGCCCTAGAGGCTTTGACCTTTTTAGGGTAGAAAGAAAGGGAAAGCAGTCCACAAAAGGGGCAGTGTGATACCCCAGGTGCCAACCCACCATTCTTAGAGGAGGTTCTGTTATTTTCTTTTTAACGATGCTTTTTCATGCATACTGTTGTAAACAATATTCCAGTGTTACCTAGTTTACAAATGTGGTTTTTCACCTTCTGACAAGCCTGAGAATCGTATTTTTTTTTACAGAAAGTAATGGTTTCAATGATTTGAATTTTAAATTAATAGGCAGCAGCCTTGGGAACAAATATTATTGATGAAGATGGCCTGTTGAATCTGATTCGAACCATGCCAGGCAAGAAGTCCAAGTATGAAATAGCTGCTGAAGCTGAGGTTTGTATAAAATGAACTTGACTTATTTATGTTGGTGTATAGACCTTTCCTGTTTCATAGAGACATTTCTTGGGTGAATACAGGCCTGTGGGCTAAAAAATTAACTTTTCCTCCTACTGCAGATGAACTTCCCTTTTGAGTAGGTGGACTCAGCTGTAGGCTGTTGTCCTTGATATATTTCTTTAATTTTCTCAAAGGAGTATGAGGAGGAAGAGGGGACCATACATTGTACTACCCATATCTATTAATTACTGATTAAACTGTCCATCTTTTCCTTTTTCTTACAGTAAAACTGTGCAGAGCTTCTTGATTAATAATTCTTTGAAGGTTATATCATAGATATCAGCATGATAAAATCTTTTGCATTTAGAACTATATCGGGACTTTTTCAGTTGTGATAGAAACCAAGTCCATGTTACCTTACCAAAAAAGGGAACCATTTTGACTCACATAAGTAAACTCTGAGAAGTCTGATGTAGGGACTGCTGGGTCTGCAGACTGCCGTGCTTCTAGTACTCTTTCCGTTTCTGTCTCTCTGCTTCTCCTAGTGTTAGCTGCCTTCATTTCTACTGTATATATGTCCGTGTGTAGGACACAGGGGTGCCAGCAGCCCAAGTGTTCTGTCCCCAGCTCTGTCACCCAAGTGGTGAGGTGGTCTTCCAATCTATTCCAGTTAGAAAAGTCTTGGGGAATGATTTGGATTGCCCCGCCATCCATGTCCCCTAGTGTTCACAACTTACATAACATAGTGCAGTTCTGAACACCAGGAGATAAACACTGATGCTAAATGTGTTACCTTCACATTTAGCCCCATCGTCCTTAGGATCTCACACTGCGTTGTGTCTTCTTAGTCTCCTCCAGTCTATGAGAGTTCTGCAAGTCATTCCTCTGTCTTGTTATGACCTTGATTTGATGAGTGCCAGTCAGTTGATTTGTAGAATGTCTCTCAATTTGGGCTGTTAGTCTTTTCTCTTGGTGAGATTGAGGTTATGCATTTTGGGCAAGATGACAATATATGTGATACTGTGTCCCCCTCAGGGCATCAGATCAGCTGTGCGTGATGTTGACATGTCTTATTATTGGTGGTGGTAGCCTTCATTACTTAGTTCATATGATTTCTGCCTTGTTTTTCCACTAGTGAAGTGACAGTTTTTCCTTTTATAGTTGATAAATGTCTTGGGGAGATACTTTAATACAATGCCAGTACCTTGCTTTTTGTCAAATTTCCCACTAATTTTAGTTCTCATAGATCATAAAATTCACCTGTCTTAAAATGTATGTTAGTGGATATTCACAGGATTGTGCAAACTGTCGCTACTGTCTATTCCAGAACAGTTGCATCACCTCCCACAAAAACTCTGATCCATTATCAGTCACTCTTCATACCCACCCCTTGGCAACCGCTACTCTATTGTGAACATTTTGTATAAAGCGAGACATGTACCATGTGGCCCTCTTATCTTTTTTTACCTCGCGCCTTGCTTTCAAAGTTCAGCTATATTGAAGCATAATTGGTGCTCCTCTCCTTTTTCTTGGTGATTAGTTATTGTGTGGATATACCACGTTTTATTTGTTCATCATCTGTTGGCCAAAAGTGGTTGTTTCCACTTTTTGGCTATAATATTTGTATATATAAAATATAATAATGATGCTGTGAACATTTGTGTAAATGTTTTTCTGGAGGAATAAAATATTAATGTCACAAAGCAAAACTTCTTAATCCTTTTTTTTTCAACTAATTTTATAATACTTAATTGCTTTCAAAAAGCTATTTTCATTTTTTTTAACTCTCATTTTTAAAATTGGATGTGGATGCTTTTGGTGTGTTTTTCATTTTTTTTTAATAAGTTTGGAACATAGAGATTTCCACAAACAGCAGAGTCCATTGTGAGAAGACAGACCCAGGCTGCTCACCTGGGGACCTCAGCTTGCCCTCTAGAGTACGTTTAGCAGGATAGAAATTCTGTATATCTCATCAGGTTTCTTTTTTCCTCCAATTTTTAAGATGAAGAAAGAAAAATCCAAATTGGAAAGAACACCCCAAAAAAATGACCGAGGAAAAAGAAAAAGTAGTCCAACTAAGAAGGAATCAGAATCTAAAAAGTGCAAACTGACTCCCAAAAGGGAAAGCTCTATAAAGTCACTAAAAAAGGAAGCAAGTGTGTCTCAGAGAGGCCTGGACTTCAAGGAGCAGGCGGCTGAGGAGGCAAATGGTGACAGCCGGGCTAGGAATTTGGCTGATGACAGCAGAGAAAGCAAAGTGGAAAGTTTGCTCTGGGTGGATAAGTATAAGCCAACCTCGCTCAAGACCATAATTGGACAGCAAGGTGACCAGAGCTGTGCCAACAAACTCCTGCGCTGGCTCCAAAACTGGCATAAGGGTCCATCCGAAGATAAGAAACACGGTGATTTTACAGCTTCATTCATTCTTGTGTGTGTCTGTCACCATGTCGTTGCTCAGGAACACATATGTTAGGAAGTGTAATAGTTGGTTATTGATTCTCAGCAGCATTAATTAAGAGCCTGCTCTGAGCCTCGGTGTCATACTAGACCCCAAAAGTGCTGTTGTGAACAAAGCACGGTCCCCTTTAAGGATCTTCCAGTCAGTGAGGGAGACATAGATAAACCAGCAATTAAAATGTACTGTGCTAAGTACTGTTACAGGGTTAAGTGTAGGGCACTCAGGGGTTGGAAGAGTGTGGACAGGGATTCCCATCCCTAGAGGAAGGGATAGCTAAGCTAAGACTTAGAAACTCAAGAGGAGTTAGTTAGCTTGGTGAAGGGAGGGGAGTGTCAGGTGGGAGAGCACACGTGTACCAAGGTCTGCGACATGTGAGAGCAAGACCCCCTAGAGGGCCAGAGAGACTCGGGGGGGAAAGGTGCGAGTAAAAAGCTGAGGCATGCTGCAGAGTAGGCAGCCTAAGAACCCCAGCAGCATGTTTGCTTTTGCTAGGCATGGAAAATGAATGGTCATATATATATATATATGTCCATATATATATTTAATGTCCAAAGTATTTATTATTGGAACTGAAGTTTCTAATCACAAATGCTAGTAGTCTTGAATTCCAGCCACAACCCTAGGGGATATTTTGTGAGAAATAGAAAGGAGAAATTTAGTGAGCATCGTAGTGAATTTCCAAAGTGATGGCTGGGTTATTCGCAGCAAGGTTGTCACTAGACATTGGTCAACAGTGCCAATTTATTTCACTTTTAATATTTAATAAATAATATAATTTTGATGATACAGAGTTAAACTGACCCCTTTTCTCTCTCACAACCGAATAAAATGTGGCGTAAGTGCTTTATGTGCCTAAAGAAGAGATTTTAAGGCTTCAGGCGAGCTGTAGTCCCTTTCCCTATGCCTGAGGTAGGCTTAACCATCTCTCTCTCCCAGTCTTTGTGTACGTATTGAGCACCTGTTATGTTCCAGGCCCCCATGATAAGGAGAGGAGTTGAGCTGGGCAGGATAGTTGTGGATGCAACATCTTCAATTCATTCTTTTTGTGGCCATTCTTGTTAATATTTATTAAGACATGCCAGGCTCTGTGCTCAGCTTGTCCATCCTCACAGCTTCCCCTCCAGGCACATTGCTGTTGTTCCCCTCATTTTACAAAGGAGGAAACAGACAGGGGTTAAATCACCTGCAGCTCTCCCAAAACCCAGGTAGTCTGCTCAATGACCTATGCTTTTGTAGGAAAGGAAGCTCATAAAATTATTGTTTGTTTTGAAGTTTTTTTATTTGAGTGAAGATGAGGTAGGGAGTAGAATTTCACTAAATGCTCAGGAAAGTTGCTTGAACTTTGCAAAAAAAAATATTTTGCAGATTTTCAGTGAAACTGGAGGACTGCTCTTGATGCTAACTTAATGCACAGTTATTCCTATCATTCCTACATTTCTGTTAGGTCATAGAGGTTAACATTCTGGAATTTCTTTTTCCCTAGCAGCAAAGTTTGGTAAATTTGCTGGCAAAGATGATGGGTCCAGTTTTAAAGCGGCATTGCTCTCAGGTCCTCCTGGTGTTGGCAAAACAACCACAGCTTCTCTGGTTTGTCAGGTGGGTATTCTGTCATTACTTTTCTAAAATCTAACCTCTGCAGTTTGCTTTGGTTCTGAGCCTATTTGTCATTTTCAGCCTTTTAAAAATATTGGTAATTATAATAGGTGATATTTACTTGTGTGCCAGGCCGTGTGCAGATAAGCCCTTGGGTGCATAATCTTACAGATAATATGTCTTACAGACTGTTACAGATATCTTATATGCCCCGTAGGAAAAATTCTGTGTACCGAATATATGTACTCTTGCCATTGCCACGTGACAGATGAAACAGATTTGTAGAGGAGGGTGGTGGCAAAGTATGAACCCAGACAGTCTGACTCTTCACCACTGTGGGAACCTGCCTTTGGTCTTGTCTCTACGGTTGCCACACCTCTGGACAGTGGGAGCGTGAGGCACTGGAGCAAACCAGGACTCTTGTATCAGAATGTGTGCTAAGTCACTTCAGTCATGTCCGACTCCTTGTGACCCCATGGACTGTAGCCCGCCAGGCTCCTCTGTCCATGGCATTCTCCAGGCAAGAATACCGGAGTGGGTTGCTGTTTCCTTCTCCAGATCTTCCCAACCCAGGGATTGGGCCCAAGTCTCCTATGGCTCCTTGTGTTGCAGGCAGATTCTTTACCGCTCAGTCGCCAGGGGAGTCCAGATGTTTCAGAATGGTGTGAAACAATACATGAAGTAGTATCAGGAAAGTTAAATGAGAGATTTTAAATTTACTTTATTACTGGATTTCCCAACCCTTTTCCCATAGGTTGATGTTTTTGTTTAGTATTTTTTATTATAGACCAGACCATAAATTTTTAGCTTGTGAATAACTATATATTTCCTACTCTGTTATTTAACATTTAAAAACAAAAACAAAAAATGTTTTCCCTAGTCTTTACAATTGTGAAAATGACGCCTTTTCCCCCCTTTATTATTATCATTACTTTTTTGTGGAATTAATGGTTTTACATAATGCCTTAACATAATGATCCCTTTTGGGAAATAAGCCCAAGTTAGTTGATTTTTCACAATTTGAGAGGGAGATTATATATTGGGATAATTTGACACAGAACAATTTATAGTTTATCTTGAGTCAGTGATTACTTTTTGTTATCTTAATGTACTTTTTGATATCTTAATTCTGTATCTGGTATTGAAATTTTGGGGTAGTTATATTTAATTCTTTTTGAGGACTTTAAGAAGCGAACTTAGTAAAATTGCTTGTTCAGATATGCTCTTCCAGATTATTTATATGTAGCAGTTGAGGTTTTAAGACCACACTTGCGTGTGTATTTATGTGTTGTGTTATGTATGTATATGATATTTAAAAAAAAATCTCTTATAATCTCATTATCTATTAGTGTTCACGGTATCATTTTACCCATGGTTGCTTATGTGACTTTTCTAGCCTCTTTCTTAATTTCTCTGTTTCTGTGGGGAGAGTTTATAATTTGCATTGTGATGGCAGTGTTTCCCAACGTTTTGACTAGGAATTGGGGTATAGCTATGTGGAACTGAATGCAAGTGACACCCGGAGTAAGAACAGTTTGAAGGAGATTGTTGCTGAGTCACTGAATAATACCAGCATCAAAGGCTTTTATTCAAGTATGTGGGTTTCTTTTTTTCTTGGCAGAGGGGTTGGGGGGAGGTTATGTAAGAAAAATGGGTTTGTTTCAGTGTTCAATAACATTACTATGATTGAACATTACTATGTGCCAAGCACCCTGTTAGATCCTGGGGTTACTGAGAGAAGGACATAACCCTGAGAGGCAGTAGTTAACTGTTTTTTGTTTAGGTCTTAGTGGGTTCTGAGAGTGTGATTAAAAACATATACATGGACATAATTACGCAGATTTTAGAGGATTCAAGAGTGAATCCTGTGAAGAAAGTTAATAAATAACTAACAAAGTATGATGAGTGAGGAAATAGAGGCCTGTAGATGAAGGAATGGTTCTGTCTGGGACACTGGGGAAAGCTACCATGAAAGGGTGACATTTGTTCAAAGGGCCTTGAAGAATGAGAAAGAGAATAGTTTGCAGGAGGAAAAGATTGTTTCAGGCCAAGGCAGTAGAGGAGGACACGAGACACAGTACAAAAGTGCTGCTGTTTCCAGTTGTAGCTAGTGGTCTGTGTGGCCAGTTTATGGGGAAAATAGGGTACTCAAAGTTACAGACCGTGCTGTGTATTTAGAATCTGTGGTATTGTGCATTGTCACTGAGTGGTAGAGATGATTGTTAAAAAGAGTTTGCTGAGAAATGTCACACATACGCATGATTATTGGGAATGTAAATTGGTGCAACTCTGGAGAGCAATCTGACAGCATTTCTTGAAGTTATTTAATAAATTATACATACCCTTAACCCAGAAATTCTGATTCCTGGAATTTAGCAACTGTTATACTTGTACATATGCAAAATGATACATCCATGTAGGGATCTTCATTTCATACAATTCATAATAGCAAAAGATTGAAGGATCTTCATATTACATCAATGAAAAGTGATTGATTTTTGATATGTGTGTAAAATGGAATATTACAGCCTTTAAAAACTGAGGTGTTCTGTATCTATAGATAAGTAACAGAATACGAAAATATATTAAGTGGTAAAACCAAGGTGTGTGTGTGTATTTTAAAAATAGAAATTCCATTTATTTTTTTGGCCATGCCATGTGACATGCGAGATTATAGTTCCCTGACCAGGGATCAGACCCATGCCTTTTGCAGTGGAAGTGCTAAGTCTTAACCCCTGGACCATCAGGGAAGTCCTGAAGGTGTATATTTTTATGTACACGTTTTTAACGTGTAGGATATCTCTTAAGGGGTATGTCCCCGAGTTTGTTTACGTCATTTGCCTCTAGAGAGAGAAACTGCATACCCTAGCGGACAGAGGTGGGAGAGAATTTCACTGCTTACTCTTGTGCCTTTTGAATTTTGTATCATGTATCTATGTTATTTATATATTTGTGTATATAGTTTTTTTTTTTTAAAGCAGCAGTGTTTGAACAACAATTTTTCTTTTTGTGTCCCATCCCATTGCTTCCCACCATGGGTCAGGTGGAACAGTCCGTACAGTAGGCACGAGGCATGCTCTCATCATGGATGAAGTAGATGGCATGGCTGGCAATGAGGACAGGGGAGGAATTCAGGTAATGAAAGACTGTATTTCTGTAGTGGTACTGTTAATTTTTAGGTTTTAAAAAAAAATTGAAGAGCTAATTATAATTACGGCAATTAAGATGTTGCTGAGGAGGTTTTAAAACCTAAAATACATACATTTTGTGATTTTTTTTTTAACAAATTATATATATGTTGCAAATTTGCTTTTTAGGAATTAATTGGCCTGATAAAACATACAAAAATTCCCATTATTTGTATGTGCAATGATAGAAACCATCCCAAGATTCGCTCTTTGGTTCATTATTGTTTTGATCTTCGTTTTCAAAGACCTCGGGTTGAACAGATTAAGGTATGATAATTGGAATTTTTTCTCCATCATACTGTCATGTATATTTTTGGGTCAGTTTTTTAAAGTACCTGATAAATACTTTAAAATATCTGATTATGTGAATTGAAAAAAAAATCATTGAAGGTTCATTCTCCCTTGTCAATTTCAGGGTGCTATGATGTCTATTGCATTTAAAGAGGGTCTAAAGATCCCCCCTCCAGCTATGAATGAAATAATTTTGGGAGCTAATCAAGATATCAGACAGGTAAATTAAATATATGTTATATAGCTGTTGACAGTTCTTTTGAACTGATGCCTTTAGTGTTTTGAGGATAGGGAGTGGCAGTGTTTTCCTGTCTTGACAGTATCTTGCTTGTGATTCCTTTAGGTTTTACACAATCTGAATATGTGGTGTGCACGAAATAAGGCACTAACCTATGACCAGGCCAAGGCTGATTCTCATAGAGCCAAAAAGGATATCAAACTGGTAAAATGAATTTCCATTTCCTACTTTCTTAACCAAAGCATTTCTTCTCCTATCAGTATTAATCTAATGGAAATAGTTATTATAGTTCATAGAGACATCTATACAACCTATGGATATTTATAGTAAACAAATATAAATATAGCTGCTAATAGCTTTTCCAGAGTCCCTTCTGTGTGGGCTTCAGGTTTTGAAACTTCAGAATAATCGTTTCAAATCGTTTATAGTTGACCTCTCTGAGACTAGAGGTCTATATAAATTGAGATTTCCTAGGTATGTCCTGTCCCCAGACTTGTGTATAGTGTCCCCTACTATCAACATCCCCTACCAGAGTGTTACATTTGTTATAACTGATGAACCTACACTGACATATCATCATCACCCAAAGTCCATAGTTTAACATTAGGGTTTGCTCTGGGTTTTATACATCCTGTGGGATTTGACAATGTGTAATGGCTTGTATCCACCATTGTAGTATTGCACAGAATACTTTGACTGCCCTAAAAATCCTCTTTGCTTTGCCTCTGCATCCCTCAATTCTCCTAACCCCTGGCAACCACTAGTCTTTTTACCGTTTCTATAGTTCAGGTTTTTCAGAATGTCAGACGATTGGAACCTTTTCAGACTGGCTCCTTTCACTTAGTATCTATTTAAGGCTTCTCCATATCCTCTCATGGTTTTGTAACTCTTTTTTCTTTAGTGCTGAATGGTAGTACAGTGTTTGGATATACCATAGTTTATCCATTCATTCACCTATTGAAGGACGTCTTGGTTACTTCCAGGTTTTGGCAGTTTTGAAAAAAACTTCTATAAGCATTCATGTGCAGGTTATTTTGTGTTTTCAGTTCATTTAGGTAAATATCAAGGAGCACACTTGCTGGATGGGATGATAAAGAGTTTTGTAAGGTCTGTCTTCCAAAGTGCCTGTAACATCTTGCATTCCTGCCAGCAATGAAATGGAGTTTCTGTTGCCCCACATCTTAGCCTGCGTTTGGTGTTGTCAGTGTTTTGGATATCGGCTGTTCTACTAGCTACGTCCCTCTCTCTTTTAGGGCCCGTTTGATGTTGCCCGGAAAGTGTTTGTAACTGGAGAAGAGACTGCTCATATGTCACTTATGGACAAATCAGATCTCTTCTTCCATGATTATTCAATAGCACCCCTCTTTGTCCAGGAGAACTACATACATGTGAAGCCCATAGCTGCAGGGTGAGTGTTCAGAGGTAGCGAGGAGTTAGGATCAGCACCCTCGCAGCCCCACGAAGGCCAGGTATCCTGGGAGGGAGGGTGTGGAGTGTGAACAGTGGTGTAACTAAGACTGGTGTATTCCTGCAGGGGTGACATGAAAAAGCACTTGATGCTTTTAAGCAGAGCAGCAGACAGCATATGTGATGGTGACCTAGTGGACCGTCAAATCCGAAATAAGCAAAACTGGAGTCTTCTGCCCACACAGGTAAGCATAGGGCTCCCTTTAAAGTGCAGACTCTGCTTTAGTTAGAACAAAAATAGCTTTTAGCTCCTGTAATTATTTGAATACCAGATAAACATTTAAACTCTTAATGGCAAAAATAGTCTTTTATAAAGTATCCCGTGGGCACTATTCTGTTTCTTAATCTAGCCTTATTTTTCAATGTTTTTATATAAATGGACATATGGAATAGGTAAGTTAGATTTTGGTCATAACGGAGAAGGCAGTGGCACCCCACTCCAGTACTCTAGCCTGGAAAATCCCATGGATGGAGGAGCCTGGTAGGCTGCAGTCCATGGGGTCGCGAAGAGTCAGACACAACTGACCGACTTCACTTTCACTTTTCACTTTCATGCATTGGAGAAGGAAATGGCAACCCACTCCAGTATTCTTGCCTGGAGAATCCCAGGGATGGGGGACCCTGATGGGCTGCCGTCTGTGGGGTCGCACAGAGTCGGACACGACTGAAGTGACTTAGCAGCAGCAAGATGTGAATCTAGTTTCATTTCCTTTCTTTTATCTTAAGAATGCATTTCTTTTTTGTCATTCTTGGCTTTCCCACATTGTCACTAAGTAGCTTATTCTTAAAGACATGCAGGGGCAGACCTATAGCCACTTTTCTGATACGTGAATTCTGATTTTCTTTAATTTCCTTGCTACAGAGGCAGTTTTATATTGATTACTTTATGTAGGTTGATATCTTTTACTCAAACAGAATTTTGCCAACTTTCATCGTTAAGACTGTTATTTGCTCTTGAGTTTTGCATATGTAGTTATGGACCTGAGTAACAAGCAAGGGACTGCTGGAAGGTCTACTCTTCTTTTAAAGATATCTTTTTTTGTTTTAGAAGTGTTCATTTTTCTCTGTACCTAATAATTCATTATACCTGTGAGGATTTATCCTAAAGAAATAATGCTAAACACAGCAAGAACTTAATGTGCAAAAATACTCCCTAAAGCATTAATTCTGATAGTAAGAAATGGGAGAAAATCTCTATGGTCAGCAATAGGAGTCTGATTAATTATGGTAAATCCTCTTGATGGTATGTTCATGGAGCCTTTAAAATTGTAAAGATGATCTAATATAAAGAACACTAATGCCAGAAAATTGTTAAAGCAGGGTAGAAAATTTATGTATAATTCCAGCCTTAAAAAAGTTAAAAACTGTGGCTATAAAAGATAACCAAGGATGCCTATAAAAAACTTTCCTCAAGTGCCAGTTGACTTATTTCTCTTTTAGATTTTCCATGCTTTGATTGACCTGGGTCTATCAATATATTTTTCTTAAGACAGTCGTATCCCTCTTAAAATATTTTCTGTGACATTGACCTGAAGTAACTGGTGTGTTGAGATCAGCTGGCTGGGCAGGCTAGGTCGGTGAGATGACCTCTGAGGCCATAACATGTTTTGGTCCAAGGCATTGACAGCAATTAGTTGTTTTCTCAAGTCGAAGCTTCCCATATCAGCAAATCAGAGACAGAGGGAAAGGGCTTGACTGTCCTGGAATTGGGCTCAGGGGACAGTGTTGCCTCTTTCCAGAGACTGCTTAGAAGCCAGCAGCTGCTAAAGAAGCAACTTAGTACTGGATTTAACTTGTGGACTGCAATTAATTTTTTTTTAGGCCATTTATGCCAGTGTTCTTCCTGGAGAGTTAATGAGGGGGTACATGACCCAGTTTCCCACCTTCCCAAGTTGGTTGGGGAAATACTCATCTATGGGCAAACACGATCGTACTGTTCAGGACCTGGCTCTGCATATGAGTCTCAGGTAAGCAGTATTACTCCATGCTCGACAGTTTAAAATCAGGGTAGTATATTTAGCCTTTATCTAATAACCACAGCATGAGTCACAAAGATTTGTGTTTTAGTTTTGATTACTAATTAGATAAGTGATCATGGATAAGTTCATGGCCTTGAGTTTTATTATCTATAATTAGTGTAACACTTGCTTTATTACTTAAAAGGATACTTTGGAAAGTAAAGCCAGATGGTAGATGTGCCATAATGTTAAGTTCTAAAACTATATAAATCTGAGGTAGTGCTATTATTTGTTGTTATTGTGAGTATGTCTATTACCAGGAAGCATACATAATGTCTTGGTCTCCAGAATACTTAATAGGAGAAAGAGAACTATTTAAATAGATGAACTACTTTTTGCCTCCTATGCTAATAGTAAACTGACCTGGTCATTTGGGGAAGGGGATATAGTTTAGCATACTACAGAAGGTAGATACTCAGATAATTAAAAACCAGTCTCCTTAGAGGAGTTTAAGAAGTTCAAAAATTCTTATTATTTGGTAAAATTCGGTTACAGTTTAGAAACGTAGAAAATGTATGTACACACAAATATTAGGTGAACTTTCAGTTCAGTTCAGTCGCTCAGTCGTGTCCGACTCTGCAACCCCATGAACTGCAGCATGCCAGGCCTCCCTGTCCATTACCAACTCCCAGAGTTCACCCAAACCCATGTCCATCGAGTTGGTGGTGCCATCCAGCCATCTCATCCTCGATCGTCTCCTTCTCCTCCTGCCCCCAATCTCTCCCAGCATCAGAGTCTTTTCCAGTGAGTCAACTCTTCCCATGAGGTGGCCAAAGTATTGGAGTTTCAGCTTTAGCATCAGTCCTTCCAAAGAACACCCAGGACTGATCTCCTTCAGAATGGACTGGTTGGATCTCCTTGCAGTCTAAGGGACTCTCAAGAGTCTTCTCCAACAACACAGTTGAAAAGCATCAATTCTTCAGCACTCAGCTTTCTTCACAGTCCAACTCTCACATCCATACATGAGTACTGGAAAAACCATAGCCTTGACTAGACGGAACTTTAGGGATTCATTTTTAACCACGAAGTACTACTTGAATAATTGTATTTTCCTTTCTGGTCACTGAAGAGAATATTAGTCTACTGTTAACTTTTATTTAAAACTGAACCAAGATGCGCCTTTCTTTTGTTCCTATAGAGTTCTACTTCCTACTGTGTTCCCTCTTCATAGCCTGTGGGATGGGGTTGGTTGGTTGGTTGGTTTTTGCCACCCCTGAATTAGTTTTCTATTGCTGCTGTAACAAATTACCAAAACTTAATGTTTTAACATGAATTTATTCTCATCTTGAGATGGTAAGGTTATCCTGGATTATCGGGATAGGCCCAATGTAATTGTAAGTGTTTTTACCCCCCCAAAAAAAAAAATAAAGAGTGGTGAGGGAAGGCAGCAGTTAGGCAGAGATCTGAAGATGCAGCTTTCCCTCTGCTGACTTGAAGATGGAAGAAGGGACTGTGAGCCAAGAGACGTAGGTGGCCTCCAGAAGTGGGAAAGGGCTCTTTCCCCAGCTCTTCTTATTAGTAAAGCTGAAGGCCTGCATCTCAGCTCTTTTCCTGTTCTCTGCCTGTTGCTTTTTAAAGGTGAAGCATCACTTTGCCCAAGTGTCCCTCTCTGATGCTTCCACTGTATTTGTGTAGATACACTAATGTGTATCCATTGCCCTAGTAGTGTAAGTGCTAAGCTTTCCCTACTCCAGCTATTAATTAGTAAGCATTCCTCTGAGCTTTACTAAAAGTGGATTAAATTCTAGCAAACTGTGAGCTGGTGGTAGTTTGCCAGTGACTACATTTGTATCTCTTTCGTTTCAAGAACTTACTCCAGCAAAAGGACAGTAAACATGGATTATCTGTCACATCTAAGGGATGCACTTGTACAGCCCTTGGCCTCACAAGGGATAGAAGGAGTACAGGATGTTGTTGCTCTCATGGATGCATATTATTTGATGAAAGATGACTTCGAGAATATTATGGAAATTAGCAACTGGGGAGGCAGACCTAGTCCGTTTTCTAAACTGGATCCCAAGGTAAACTATGTACTCCACTGGTTCTCCAACAGTTTATAATTACAATATAGAGGGAATATCTCAGAAATGTTTTAGATGCTTTCAAAAGTTTAATTTTTTTTTCGTAAATGCTTTTTGCTTATGGTCTGCACTTTCCAAAGATACTATTTGAGTACAGTATTTGACTTTGTAATTTATAGTTTTATCTTTGCTTTATGCTAAATGGGAAAGCATGATGTGAAATCTGCGGGGCCAATGTATTAATAAATGTATTCTTTATAAGGATGGGCAGATGAGCCTAGGGGAGTAACAGACACACAGACTTTTTATAATGAGCATGAAAAAACTAAAGTGACATGAATTTGTGATATCTAAGACCTCACCTGGTGCCTTTTTATTTGGTGCTGTTCTGGAAGTTATATTTTCTGTGACTTGCCTTCTCTAGAACTTTGACCTGACTATGGGAATGACTATTAGGTAAATTCTCACAAGAGACATCCATTGTTAGAATTTTTGCACTAATTCAGCAGTTAGGTTTAGAAGCTTGAAGTTAAGACTTTTCAAGTTACCTAGTGTTGTTTTGAAATAACCTGTTTTTGTGGGAATTGTAATTTATTTCTGTAGTAATTAAAGGCCACCTTTAGTCTGTACTTCATTGTAAATCTTTTTTGATTTGTTGGTTTACTGATCAACTTTGTCACTTTGTAGAACTGCAGAGAGCACTGAATAGAAAAAAATGATGACTTAAAATGATTATTAGAAATCTGCCTAATGTTCCCAAATAAAAAAATTTATTAAAGATAGTTGATTTACAGTTTTTTAAAAAATACATTTATTTATTTGGCTGTGCCAAGTCTTCATTGCGGCACGTGGGATCTGGTTCCCTGACCAGGGGTTGACTCTGGGCCCTGTGCGCTGGGAGTACAGAGTCTTAGTCACTGGACCACCAGGGAAGCCCCTGATTTACAGTGTTTGATTCTTACTTTTTGTCATGGGCTCTATTAAGAATGTCATGAAACATATGGAACTTCTCCATAGAAAAATGCATAGAGATAGACTTATATGTACATGCATGCATATTTTACAAACAATTTCAAGGGGTTCCTAGGGTCTCTCAAGGCCTCTAGGCCTATAGGGTTTAAAGGAGTTGTTTGACACTTGAAGTTTTAAAAACCTTCCTCTATTCCTTTTGTGTAGGTGAAAGCAGCCTTCACAAGAGCTTACAATAAAGAAGTCCACCTTACTCCGTATTCACTCCAGGCAGTAAAGACACACAGACATAGCACAGGCCCATCACTGGATTCTGAATACAGTGAAGAGTTAAATGAAGATGACTCTCAATCTGATGAGAAAGACCAGGACACTTTGGAAACTGATGCTATGATCAAGGTACTATTTTAATATACTAATAGGAGAAGCCACGATACTCCCTCAAAATAGCTTACCTTGTATGTAACTTGCCTTTTGAAATGATTCAGAGCCTGTTTAGCAAGTAGCAGAGGAAGCTGAGAAAGTTTTTTTGTTCATCACAGTTCCAAGGGTAAAGAAAGTATAGATTTTATAAACAGCTGCTTATAAGGGTGTAGGAGCCTGATAGCAAGAAAATAGGCCATCATATTGATGGTCATATTCTCTGTTGGAGAAAGGACTGTTTTGTTTTGTTTTTTTCCACTCTTGGTGTGTGCTTTACCCACAGACACATTTTCACAGCATAATTAAGAAAAGCATTTTTAATGAAACTATTCCTCCCTTCTGTTGTTTTTTTGCTATAGCTATTGAACTGCCTATAGAAACTTCTCAGAGCAAAACATCCTCATCTTTTCCTAGGAAAGATGAAAATCATTTATGGTGTCGGTCCACTGTTTACCATGGGCCAAGGCAAAGGAAATCTAGTTTGTATCCTCTTCTGTCCTTGGTGTGGGTGCGTTTATCATTCGTGCCCCTCGATTCTGTTTTGTATGTGTAGGGGTGGGGATAGTGGCCTCTCCAGTGTCGCTCTCACTAGTCTTGTCTAGACATACCACTCCTTCCCCTGCTCAGACTGTGTGTTTGGATCTCTACTCTGAAACTAAAAGAAAAGATAATTCTTCACGAAAGCATTACTGTGTGTGTAAATTATCTCTTGGTTGTTTTGTCTTTCCCTAAGTATATCTATACCTGAAGTCTAAGAAACTGCATATTGGGGAACATATTCTAGTTTTAGAGGCTAAATAGCTTTTCAGTAGTTTAAAGGCCACACACCTAGCCAGTTGTTAGTAAGCTCATCAAGGGTAGCCACAGCTCAGGATATAGGTGTTTGTAGCCTTGTTTCTTTATTAAGTTGCAGATAAAGATTTGATTTATTGTAGAGATCAACTTAGCCATACACACAAATGCTAACTATTCTGTGCATCTTTCCCTCCCAACAGAAAAAGACAAAATCTTCAAAGCCTTCAAAATCAGAAAAAGATAAGGAGTCCAGAAAAGGAAAAGGAAAAAGTTCAAAGAAATGAAACTCTTTCACTGTTGACAGCTACTTTTTGCTTACCCTGCTGACCAGTCTCAGCTGGTCTTAGAGAATATCTTGTTTTTCCAAAGGAACCATGTTTTAGTGTAATGGGAGAACCTCATGGTCTCATTGCAAATAAACGGTGGTACAGCTAGGACGTTAACTGGTAGGCTGATGTACACCTCTTATAGAGGTTATTAGGACTGTGTAGGTCCTCCACTGTCCCCTGTCAGTCTAACAAGATTGTACTTCAAAATGACTGTATAATCAGAATTAGAAACTGCATGTGGGCTTTGGAGTCAGATTTTTAGTTAAGAGTAATATGTCTGGGAACAGAGGTAGTAAGGCGGCTTTTGTAGGCGTACAAGTTTATCCTAATGGCCAATATGGGACCAATCCCGATTTTTTAAAAAGCATAGTTACTATAATGTGGTGAACTTTTGTAAATAAATCATAATACAAAATAATCACCACCTAGAACTGGGTTTTCTTTGTACATTGTCAAATACCTTGCAAAATATAAACTAGGAATAAAAATGTTTCACAGGCTACATGTACAGATTCTTAAGATTGTTATCTTGTACAGTAAAATATTATGTTGGTATATTTTTCCTTACTAATTTGCAAATGATTGGATACAAAAGCTAACTATATTCCTACTAACCTCTTGTGTAAAACATGTAACTTTTGCAGTTGAAGAGTCAAACTCTCATTCCAAACATTGTTCCCCTGTGAAAGTCAACCACACACACCTCTGCTGTGAACAGCATTTCATGGAGAGGTCTCTTTGTTATTACTAGAGGGTATTGTGGCTGCAAAAGGATTGTCAGACATTACTAACCTTCCAGAGTTTCAGCTCATGAGGTTCAAACCAGAAAGGCCTAGGCTGGCTCAGACTCTTATCTTCCTCTGGTTTCGGACAAAATGAACACAGGCTTTTGTTGACTCTGTCCTTGGGAGAGCCAGTTCTATCCTCACAGGCTCCACAAACCCTGCTGGGATTTTAGATTGTACCTGCAGCTGCACTTGTTGAGGAGCCTTGAGGCTGTGGAACCAGCCTGGAGTTTGGGTGTCTAGCGATTATTTAATCTTGTCAGTAAATGCTCAGAGGTATGTGCTACTTCTGTGAGGTATGTGTTAAAAGGAATGTAAAATCTGGAATCTGTTCCCAGCCTTTAGGGAACTGATTGTCTCTCTCACCTCTATAACAAGATTAAGTCTTGAGACATTTAAAATGTATTTACCAGTGTGAAAAACGTCTTCCATGTAGATTAAGTTCATTATGGGAATAAAATGTTTCCTTAAGCCTTTGCCTACTGGCCATGTCCCTCTTTTTGTTAAAGCCCTGTTTGAAACTTCTGCTTCAGTGAAGATTTCCTTGATTGATGCCTGCCTCACCTCACCAGTGGGGTGCGCATAAATTTCTTAAGCATATTCTTCTATCAATCACTTTTGGATATGCAAGTTGTGTCTGCTAACTTGCTCTGTGCTCCCCGGGAAAAAGACTGTAATTGTAATCTCCTTGCACCCCGGTCAGCAGGTTGTGTCCTTTACTTGTTCAATATGATTTGGAGCAACCAGCAAATCCTTATTGGAGCCCCCTGGAGGCCACACATCATCCTTGCAGCACACTTTCTGTTTTTGAAACCCACTGAATCTTGGCTATTTGGTAGTAAGAAACTACTAGTTTATTACTACTTACTGCTACTTTATCCTTCATCTTTTACGTTTTGGCAGTCTTTTATTTGCAGCATTATTGGGCCTCTTGAAGTTATTAACAAGGAGTATACTGGTGTATGTATTGGGAAGAGTATCTTCCTAAATAAGTTTTGGTACAATTATGTTCATTAGTGAATGTCTAAGCCTCTTATGGGTAGGTTTAATGATAATGACTTGTATCACTTAGTAAGTAAGGCCAAGGCCTCTAGCCAGCCTTTGGGAGGAAAAAAAGAGATGATAAAGTTGGAGGTAGTCATATGGATACCTGGTGCCATAAAACGTCATTGGCACTTTGGTTTCTACCCTAGGTGCCTAGGTACCTCTGTAATGCTCAGGATGCTGGTGGCTACCCTGTAAAATCGTATCATCTGATACATTCAGAGTTAGGCTACATGACCTTGTCTCTGCTCAGACTTTGGTACTTTGGTTTTGGATGGCAAGGAAGTATATACTCACCTATATAGTATGGGGGGTACTATACCATGGGGAAGGAATCCTCAGGGCCACCTTGGGGAAGATACTGAATAACGTACATCTACAGCTAATGTCAAATGATTTAACTTTTGACAGGAATTCTGTACTACATAGTATAATGGCTCAGGAAACATAAGCTTATAGTTTCACTCATTCTTTCAAATATTGATTTTACTGATTTTTGATGTTTTTATTCTAGGACTGGTTCTGCTAAATAGCCTTGATTTGTGTAAGCCTCTCACTTTAAACTTTTTAACACTGTTAACATCTGTGCTGTCTAAACTTCAGTGTTTCAAAGCTACTTTATTTTTCTGTCTTTAAATACAGGAAAACATTACAAATGTTTAATACGTTTATTTTAAAGGGGATATTTCAAAATATAAAAGATATCAAAAAGCTGAATATTTACAATTATGTTATAGGTTACTATTAACAGTACAGAGTATTGAATATGTAAGACTCAGAAGAGGAAATATACAAAGTATAAAAAATAGCATGTTATATATCACTGTCACTCTACAGAAGTTCAAAGTGGTGACCTGGAGATGTGACTTTATTTTTTCTGTATCCAGAAAGAACCATCCTTAATCTGCTAGGGGCAGAAACACAGCCTCTTGTGGAAAAACGTTGTCTTCTCAGGCTCATTATACCTAAAAAGGCCAAAAAAACCCCAAAAAACCTCATATGCTTTTATAAGGGTTTCAAATAATAAACTGGCATTTAGTAATAAAAAAGCTAAGCATGGTAAAGATATTTTGCTCATTTCTGGAATGTGAAGCAGGATCACTACATGTAGGTGAGAAATTTTCAGTCTGTAATTAGTACTGAGAATCAGTCTTGGCCTTTCAGTTGACTAAAATTGTATGGGCAGGTTGTTGAACCTCGTTATAAAATAAGGATGATGTTGACAACAGCCACCTTACTGAGAACAATGAGGAAATGCAAAGTTAGTGCCCAGCGACTCAACCCAAAGAGACCCATGCCAAGACACATTACAGTTAAACTGCCAGAAGTTAAAGACAAGGAAAGAATCTTAAAAGCAGCAAAAGATAACTTGTTATGTACAAGGGAACCTCCTCCTCCTCCTCCCCTTAAGAATGTCAGCAGATTTTTCAGGAGAAGCTTTGACAACATCAGGCCATTCTCTGCTAGCCTGTAAAGAGCTGAAAGAATAAAACTGCCTGTCAAGAACAGGTTTTCTGGCAAAGCCACCCTTCAGAACTAAAGGAGAGAGAAAGAATTTTCCAGACACGGAAAAGCTAGAGGTTCATCACCACTAGACTGACCTTACAGAAATGTTAAAGGGACTTCTTTAAGCTGAAATGCAAGGGCACTACTTAATAATAGGGAGATATATGAAATTGTAAATCTCAATGGTAAAAGTAAATGTAAATTCAGACTAATGAAAGGTACTTATAACTAGTGTGAAAGTTAAACAAATAAAAATAACTAATGTTTTATTATATCCATAAAGTGAATAAACTATGTATATAAACTATTCTATAGATATCCTTCTCATAATGCAAAGGCTTTCTAACTACAGTAATTTGTTAATGATACATAAGGTTCAGTTGCTCGGTCGTGTCTGACTCTTTGCGACCCTATGAACCGCAGCATGCCAGGCCTCCCTGTCCATTACCAACTCCCGGAGTTCACGCAAACCCATGTCCATTGAGTCAGTGATGCCATCCAACCATCTCATCCTCTGTCGTCTCCTTCTCCTCCTGCCCTCAATCTTACCCAGCATCAGGTGGCCAAAGTATTGGAGTTTCAGCTTCAACATCAGTCCTTCCAGTGAACACCCAGGACTGACCTCCTTTAGGATGGACTGGTTGGATCTCCTTGCAGTCCAAGGGACTCTCAAGAGTCAAAGATGTAAACTGTGATGTCAGAAACAGTGTGGATAAGGAGAGTAAAAATGCATTTGAACTTAAGTTGTTATCAGCTTCAAATAGACTATTGTATTTTACGTCAGTCTTATGGTATCCACTCCAGTGTTCTTGCCTGGAGAATCCCAGGGATGGGGGAGCCTGGTGGGCTGCCGTCTATGGGGTCGCACAGAGTCGGACACAACTGAAGCGACTTAGCAGCAGCAGCATGATATCCACAAAGCAAAACCTATAGTAGACAAAAGAATCTAAGCATACAACTACAGAAAACTGTCAAGTCACAAAAGGAGAGAAAGGAGCAAGAACAAAGGAATAACCAGAAAACAAAATGGTAGTAAGTCCGTATCTATCAGTAACTATTTAACTATAAATTCTCTGATCAAAAGAGAATAGATTAAAACCAAGATCCATCTGTAGGCAGCCTACTAGACTCTGCTCTAAGGACACACAGACTGGAATGGAAAAAGATAGGGAAATCAAAAGAAACCTGGAATAGCTATAGTTAGACACAATAGACTTGAAAACAAAGACTGTAATAAAGGACAAAGAAGGCCATTATATACTGATAAAGGGATCAGTCCACAAGAGGATATAACATTTGTAAATATAAAGCAAATATTAACATATCTCAAGGGAGAAGGAGCAATACCATAATGGTAGGGGACTTCACTCCCCCACTTTCATCAGTGAATAAATCTTCCTTTGACAGAATATTAGTAAACACTGGTCTTAAATGAAGTGTTTCACCAGATAGACTAAACAAGCATAAGTGGACAGATCACATGTCAGGCCACAAAACAAGTCTTAAATTTAGAAGACTGAAATCACATCAAACATCTTTTCTGACCACAGAAATACAAAACTAGAAATCAATTTCAAGAAAACTGGAAAATTTACAAATACGTAGAAATTAAAACATACCACTCAGCAACCACTGAGGTCACAGAAGAAATCAAGAAGAAAAAAAAATCTTGAAAATGGCAATATCGTTGACCCACCATATCTATGGGTTCTGTATTCACAGATCCAACCAATCATGGATCAAAAAAATTCAGGAGAAGTACCAAAAAGTTCCAAAAGGCAAAATGTGAATTTGCCACATGCTGGCAGCTTTTTATATAGCATTTACATTGTATTCAGTTATATAAGTAATCTACGACTGAGCGACTTCACTTTCACTTTTCACTTTCATGTATTCGAGAAGGAAATGGCAACCCACTCCAGTGTTCTTGCCTGGAGAATCCCAGGGACGGAGGAGCCTGGTGGGCTGTCATCTATGGGGGTTGCACAGAGTCGGACACAACTGAAGTGACTTAGCAGCAGCAGAGGTGATTTAAAGTGTATGGGAAGATGTGCATAGGTTTTATGCAAATACTACACCATTGTAAATAAGGGACTTGAGCATCCGTGGATGTTGCTATCCACTAGGGGTCCTAGAACCAATCCCCACGAATACTGAGGGACAACTCTACAGCAAACCAAACACAACAAAAACAAAAACACTTCTGAAAAGAAACTCAACAATAAATACCTACATTAAGAAACAAGAATGATCTCAAATAGCCTAACTTTCCACCTTAAGGACCTAGAAAATGTACAAGCTAAGCCCAAAGTTAGTGGAAGGAAATTTCAGAGCAGAAATAAATGAAATGGAGACTAAAAAGACAACAGAAAAGTTCAATGAAACTAATAGCTGTTTTTTGTTTCTCAAAAGATAATAAACCTTTAGCTAGACTCACCAAGAAAAAAAGGGGACTCAGAAATGAAGGAAGGGATATGATATTCAACAACATGGAAATACAAAAGATTGTAAGAGACTTATGTGAAACACTATAAGGCCAGCAAAATGCACAACTTAGAAGAAATGGATAAATTCCTAGAAACACACAACCTTATAAGACTGAATCGTGAGGAAATTAAAAAAATAGGCCAATTACTGTAAAGGAGATTGAATCAATAATTTTAAAAATCTAGGACTAGATGGCTTCACTGGTGAATTCTACCAAGTATTTAAAGAATTACCTTCTCAAACTTTTCCAAACTCATTTGATACCAAAACCAGACAAGGAAACTACAAAAAAGAAAATTATAGGCCAGTGTCTCTGAACATAGTTGCAAAAGCCCTCAACAAAATATATGTGGTGTATATCTTGTGTATATACATATACAAAAGAAGGCAATACTGCTGTTTGCAACAACACAGATGGACCTTGAGGGCATTATGCTAAATGAAATAAGAGACAGGTACCTGTACTATCTACTTATGAAAAGTGAAAGTGAAGTTGCTCAGTCATGTCTCTTTGGGACCCCATGGACGGTAGCTCACCAGGCTCCTCTGTCCAAGGGATTTTCCAGGCAAGAATACTGGAGTGGGTTGCCATTTCTTTCTCCAGGGGATCTTCCCAACTCAGGGATTGAACCTGGGTCTCCTGCATTGCAGGCAGACTCTTTACTGTCTGAGCTACCAGGGAATCCCCATCTTACTTATATGTGTAGTTAAAAAAACCCCACTGAACTCACAGATGCAGAACAGTTTGTTGGTTGCCAGAGGCCCAGGAATGAACATGGCTGAAAGGTATAAAATTCTGGTTACTAATAAACCCCAGGTATGTAGTGTACAGCGTGGTGATTATAAGTTAATACTATATATCTGGAAGTTGCTAAGAGAGTAGATATTAAAAGTTCTCAAAAAAACCTGTTAACTGTGTGTAGTGATGGGTGTTAATTACTGTGGTAATCATTTTGTAATATAAACATAAAATCATTATGTTGTATGCCTAATACTAACACAAGATGATTAACTATACCTCAAAAAGTTGAGATATTAAATACATATTAAGATGCTAAATATGTGATAATATGTTATGTAGCAACAGAAAAATAAATGGATCCCAATCATAATTTGAGCAAGCTTTTAAAACAGAATCTGACAAGCTGATTCTAAAATTTTATAGAGAAATGGAAAGAAAAGGAAGAGTAGTCAAAACAATCTTGGAAAAGATGACAAAGTTGTAGGATACACAATACCTGGCTTTAAGATATATTATAAAGTCACAGTAATCAAGACAGTGTAGTATAAAAATATGGGACATACATACTGAAAACCCAACTGATTTTCAATAAAGGCATGCAAGCAGTTCAATGAGGAAAGACTTTTCAACAAATGCTGTTGGAAGAGTAGATATCTACTTGAGGTGGAAAGAAATCTCAATCCCTACCTCACACTGTAAACAAAAATAACTTCAGGATGGATCACAGACCTAACATAGGTGAATATGTGCCTGACTTCCAAGTAGGGAAATATTTTCTTAGACACAGAAAGTCATAACAATAAGATAAATTGCTAAGATATAGTTCATCAAAATCTTCTGCTCATCAGAAGACCACTAAAATATATATAACTGATTCACTTTGCTGTACACCTGAAACTAATACAACATTGTAAATCAACTCAGATAATACATAAATTAAGAAAAAGAATTGGGAAGCCACAGTGGGAGAAAATATCTGCAAAATAAATTTGATGAAGACATCTAGAACATAACAAATAAAGAACTTATGTAATAAGACAATCATCTGGTAATAACAGGAAAGGAACAGCCTTTTCAACAAATGGTGCGACATATCTGGTCATCCACATGCAGAAGAAGGAATTGGGGTCCCTACCACACATCATACACAAAAATAGACTGAAGACGTAAATACAAGAGCAATAACTATAAAACTCTTAGAAGGAAATGTAACTGTAAAACCTTTGTGATCCAGGATTAAGCAATGGCTTCTTAGACACAACACCAAGCAACCAAAGGAAAAAAAACATAAATTGGACTTCATCAAAATAAAAACTTGAGTACATTAAAGGATACTATCTAGAAGATATCTGCAAATCACGCATCTGATAAAGGACTTGTACCTAGAATATATTAAGGATTCTTATAACTCAATGAAAAGATGAAATACCCAGTTAAAAAATGGGCAAATGATTTGAACCGTTCTCTAAAGAAGATATACAAGTGGCCAACAAGCCCATGAAAAGATGCTTAACATTATTATCATTAGGGAAATGCAAATCAAACCACAGTGAGATACCACTTCACACCTACTAGGATGCCTGTAATCAAGAAGGCAGACAATAACAAGTGTTGGTGAGGATGAGGGGAAACTAGAACTCTATGCTGCTGGCAGGAATATGAGAGACTGCAGGTGCTGTAGAGGAAGCAGTTTGGAGTCCAAGGAACAGCAAAAGGCCAGTGGGGCTGCAATAAGTAGAGGAAGAGGCTGGGACCTCTTTGTGTTTTCACTTGCAATGAAAAGCTCCACCTGCGGAAGGGAGCCAGCTACACTGGAGGTGGACTGAAAGGACCTGACCATGGACTGGGTGACTGGGGGTTCCAGGTTTCCATCCTGATCAGCTGGTTGGATGAAGCTGCAGTTTATTGAGGGAGTAAAGGAATGCAAGAACAGGTTTTGTGAAAACCGAGAAGAGCTTTTGGCAGGGGCTTTTGGCTTCCTAGCTAGAGACTGCATTTCCCCGCCTCCCCTGCAGTGTGTGTGGCCACATGAATAGGTTCTTCCCAGTGGAGAGTGGAAGGGTATGTCCTGCTTCTATGCAACAAAAATGAAACTTGGAAGGAAAAATGGGAATTTTTCAGGTCTCTGGAAACAAAAATTTTTACAATTACTCTCCTGAGTTACAAACTAAAACAATCTCCATTTTAACAGCTAGCTATAGTTTTAATGAACTGGTTAAAAAGAAACCCATGTGACTTGATAAAATACACTCCGGTTGGAATCCATGATGCTGTTCAGTCAAATAACCTTTGTCACCATGGAGACTGTACAACCTGTATTTTAGTTTGTTGTTCAAATCTGACAGGTTCCATGATGCACAAAAAGGAACCAAGGGCAGAACACACTGTAAAGCTGTGTCTGCCCTGTGGATCCCGTGCCCTGAGAAGGTGAGTGGATGACCTGGTACTTACTCGCACATGCCGCTCATTGCTCCACTTCTGTCCGCAGGTACTGGGTACAGTCAGAGGTTTTTTTCAGTTGATCCAAGTTTAATCTTTCTGAACACATAGGACATGTGCTTTCAGTGCTTAACATGCTGTTTGGGGAGGGAAAGGCAGAGTAGATTAAATATATAATATTCCTTTACCTTTGCATTATTGTGATACGAAAAACAACTGTTCCTTTCTATGTCTTAGTACATGTTCATCACGCAACTTAAGAATTAGGAACATTCAGTCTTATGCAGTAGTCCCTTTAAGGAAAATGTTCTCAGAAGTCATAGAAGATTCTCCCAAGAAGACAATTTGAGTCTTTAGAGATTTTTAGGAAATGAACAAATAAAGAGACCTCAGTAGAAACTGGCTGAATAAAAGGTCTACTTTTTGATAATAAGTCTGTATGACTAAGTGAAATGATACAACTTACACCTTGAATTCTGAGTACAGAGCAGGGAAGTCACAATGTGGACACACCGTCCAATCATCCTTCAACATATGTCGACCCTGGAAACAGTACATTGAAGAGTAAACCTCATCTTTGTTCAAATTTCCCCTGTTACTCAGTTACAATACATGGTTACAGTTAAAAGCCAAAGCTCTAAATCATGATATAATAATAATGATAGGTGGGTAATTGATTAAGAAGAGATGACATCAAAAGGACTAAAGCCAGATTTTATCAAATTTGTGTATAAAAGAATAATCTTTAGTATTGTGACATTACCTAAATTTATTTTCATTTAAAATAAAGCTTATATTAGTCTAGTGATGAACAAACATTTTAATATTTTCTAATAATAGGTCTTAGTTTTAAATAGATGAGGACAACAGTGGAAACAGTGGCTGGCTTTATTTTTCTGGGCTCCAAAATCACTGCAGATGGTGATTGCAGCCATGAAATTAAAAGAGGCTTACTCCTGGGAAGAAAAGTTATGACCAACCTAGACAGCATATTAAAAACCAGAGACATTACTTTGTCAACAAAGGTCCATCTAGTCAGGGCTATGGTTTTTCCAGTGGTCATGTATGGATGTGAGAATTGGACTATAAAGAAAGCTGAGTGCCCAAGAATTGATGCTTTTGAACTGTGGTATTGGAGAAGACTCTTGAGAGTCCCTTGGACTACAAGGAGATCCAACCAGTCAATCCTAAAGGAGATCAGTCCTGGGTGTTCATTGGTAGGACTGATTTTGAAGCTGAAACTCCAATACTTCGGCCACCTAATGCGAAGAGCTGACTCATTTGAAAAGACCCTGATGCTGGGTAAGATTGAGGGCAGGAGGAGAGGAGAACTACAGAGGATGAGATGGTTGGATGGCATCACTGACTCAATGGACATAGGTTTAGGTGGACTCCAGGAGTTGGTGATGGACAGGGAGGCCTGGCGTGCTGCAGTTCATGCGGTCACAAAGAGTTGGACATGACTGACCGACTAAACTGAACTGAATAATAGGTCTTAATATTAAAGTTTATAATAAAAACCACCACTTAAGTGCTACAGCATGCCAGGTATTGAATTAAGACTTCATATTCATTCTCTGGTCAACCTGCAGTTCATCTCAATAGACGAGAGATTATGATGGAGGGATCTAGTGAGGTAAAAGGCAAAGTGTACCAAGTTATACAGCCAGTATGTGGCAGAAAGAGGATCTAAGCCCAGGACCATCTGATCTCCAACTCTGGGCTCTCCTGCTCTGCAGGGCCTCATACTTAAGTTATTATATGCCTTGAATACAACTTTCAGCTTTGTTGATCATGCAATTATATGCTAACTGTTGCAGGAAATTTGAGAGGTAAGATTATTTCAGAAGCAAAGAATGTGTTAACACATCAAGTATTCAAGCGGGCTATAGATTATATATATGTAAAGAAAGGGAAATGATAAAGAAACTTACTGTTGCAATGCAATATGGGATATTATTTTTACACCCAGGACAGAGGAGTTCACACTCTGGGAGGAGAAATTCGCAGAAGGGACATGGGGTTGTGGCCTCTTCTGTCTCGGATGTATCTGGTCTCCTGTGAGGAAGAGTCACAAGAACGCACCTGTTTCTTCATAATCAGGTCCTGAGACTAGAGATACAAGCTAGAGACTAGGGGCCCATGCGCCAGCATAATCAAGTCCTGAGACTAGAGGTACGAGCTAGAGACTATGGGCCCATGCGCCAGCATAATCAGGTCCTGAGACTAGAGATGCAAGCTAGAGACTATGGGCCCATGCGCCAGCCCGAGGAGGAGCAAGAGGAATGAGCGTGGCTCAGACCGTTGCATTCCACGGGCCGCCTCTGGTGGGGGGCGGGTAGAGGCCACAGCACAGTATGTGCAGAAAGCATGCTGGGTCTGGCTGTACCCCGTCTCCCAGATCACTGGAGCAGTGAGCCCGCTACTTCGCTTTGTGTTCTGAAGTGGTAAAGGCTGTCCAGGGCTGCACAACACAACTTTCCGTGCTGGCGGCTATGTTCGAATTGTGTGCTCACCAATATGGTAGCTAGGAGCCACACAGAGCTCTGAGCGCTTGGAATGTGGGTATCGTGAGACACTTTTAAGTTTCATTCACTTTCAATGTAAATAGCCATATGTGCCAGTGGCTCCCACAGCAGACCTCACAGCTATAGAGCACTCGTGTGGGGCGAGGCCCAGTGCCTCCCCAAACTGGCACCCGGGCTTGTGTGGCATGAACCTGGGGGTCTGTGCCCTAGCATTTTCTCCCCGCTTCATTTCCCACGCTGGCAGGCATGCTCGGTCCTGATGATTTGGCCTGAAGCGCCTTAGGCTTATCGGGAGCGGTCCATGTAGCCCCATCCAGCTGAGAGCTGGCTGCCGTGAGCCCAGCTAGCAGTCAGTGGTACTTGGTTTCCCTCTGCCGTTACGGGCACAGCCGTCGCGCTTGGCTGACGTGGGAATTCTGGGTCAGCAGGCAAGTACACCCGAGTTCCCTGGCCAAAATGGGACTAACAGGCGCCCCAGATGTCATCACTGCGGCCCCAGAATTACCATGTGATTGCAACTACCTTCTTTTGTAAAGATGAGTGCTACGTTCCCTGAGTTTCCCTGTAGAGAGTCAGATCGCTGCCTTCTGAAGCGGGACTGTGACTTGTGTGCCTTTGGAGCTACAGTCTTTGGAAATGAACTCTCTTGGCAATAGGCTGTGTAATTACCAAGTTGTTTACACTGAGAAGCATTCACTCTTTGTCCTTCCGTGGCCGACAGGGTTTGCTGCCTACCTAGCAGCCATCCTGGCCAGCAGAGCTTTGTTTTTACTCAGAAATATGCATCACAGCTAGAAGGAGCCACGCAGCAGAGGACTAGCCAGTAAGAGGTAAATGCAATGTCTTTCCTAACTAACAAGGCAAAAGCCTTCTCGTCTTTGGATTTCCCTACTTCTTTCTTGCTGCCTTGAACAGGGTACGTGATGTCAGACAACCACAGCTGTGCAGCTGTGAGGCGGGAACATTTTTTGCCCTTGGTGATAAGCAGGACAGAGGTACCAGCCTGGGACTGCAACACCTTGTGTATGAGTCAAACAAATCCTGACTTATTCAGGTCGTCTCTGGGTTTCCTGCTCCTGATAGCTGAGTACAATCCTAATTGTTATCCCCAATCTGTGTTCTTATTCAGTCCACACATTAGTAGCTGTGTTCTGAAAAATATACTTGTGATCAGACAGTAGGAACAGTTGTCCCCACATACCTGACCATCGCCTCGATCTTCTTTTTGTATTTGGCGTCTATCTTGTTGCGGTACTCGGGCCTCATCAGCATGGCTGCGAAACTGAAGGCCGAGTTCTTCAGGCCAGCCCTGTGACACTCGATCACAGTGGACGTCAGGATGGGTACGATGTCTGCAAAGCAAATGGAGGAGCACTGGCATGATGCCAGAATCGCCTCTTTCAATCTGCCTTTCCTGGCAAAGAACCTGTGATGGACTGTTTGAGGAGGAAAGGGCACAGCGGTGGAATCGGGTGTCTTTCCTCTGGTGATACTGTGTTTTGTTGATAACACGGGGCCCCGCACTCCCTTGAGGTAACCTTTGGCATGTTTCCTTTCCTGCCTCGAAGATGAAAGTTCTGCATTTGACAGGACAGCTGATGAATGAGTGGGGAGATTAACACTTTTATGCACTAACCTGAGTGCACTTGTTTCTTCAGGACAGATACCTAGAAGTCAATTTATTGGGTCAAATAGCATAACTTAAAAAATACACACAGAAACTTGCACACACTCAGTGCAAATTGTTAAACTGCTTTCTGGAAAGACAATGTTTGTTCCCACCAGCAATCAGGAGAGTGCCTGTCTAGCACACCCTTTGCCAGCCACATACAGTTATTTAGTCTTTTTCATGTAACAAAAACGAACTCATTTAAAGAACGGGGTGAACTGTGACCTGTGAGCTAAATCTGGCCCTCCGTTTTTGTATGGTCCATGGGCTTTTACATTTTTAAATGGTTGGAAAAAAATCAAAAGAATAATAATTTGTGACGTGAAAGTTATAGGAAGTTCAGATTTTAGTATCCAAAAGAATGAAGTTCTGTTGGAACACAGCTGTGCTCATTTACGTACGGTTCAGGCCAAAATGGCAGAGACTGGCCCACAAAGCCCCAAGCCTTCGATATCTGATGCTTTATAGAAAAAATTGACCCTGTCATAGAATGTGACAAAATCTAATCACTGAAAAATGTTATGACGACATGTCTTAGAATATTGGGACCGCTTTCAGAGGCAGGGACCTACAGTGGTTGAGAACACAGAGTAAGACTTATTAGCTGACTGTATGATCGTGGGCACGTGCCACCTCACTTCTTTAACCCAAGTTTGCTTATCTATAAAGTAGAGAAAATAGGACACGTGTGCAAACTGGAGACTGGTAGTCTGAAAAAGACCTGCTTGAACCTGGAGCTTGGATTTTGGGAGAGTTCCCACCATTTCCAGAGCAGGGAATGAATGGTTCCCTGTGCCTGCCCTCGGTACAAACAATGGCGTTTATACTGAACATCTGCTTTCTGGGAGCCAAGGCTGGGTACCTGCTCATCAGGGGGTACCTATGTGGCCAGCCCCCCATGCTCACCCCTGGGCACTGAGCCATGTACACCCTGGTAGACACGCTACGTGTTGCCTGGAGGCGCTGAGTGTGTCCAGTGTGACAGCACAGGGGGCGCTTGGGTGCTGGCACCTGACCCCCAGGCCCTGCCCCTCACCTTTTCCCTTTCCTGGTTTTGCTTCCTATCTTTTCCTCATAATAAATCTGAACCTTCGCACTACTCTGTGCTGAGTTATATGAGTCCTCCTCGTGAATGATCAAACCTGGGGGTGTCTTGGGAATGCCGGTTACACCTCTTCATGGGGTGGCTGTGAGGATGAAATGACTCACTACGTGGAGAGAAGAGAGGCTGGCAGAGTTAGCGAGGCTCGATCTTAACCATGCTACACTCAGGCAGAAATGGGGACAACTGGCTCCTCTCAGGACTCACGTGATGGAAACTTGCTGATGTTGTTGGCCACCCGGATGAGCAAACGTGCCCCTTTCATATGGTCTCCATTTTTCACGTGAATCTGAAATAAGTGACACATTAGACTCTTAGAGACTTTTAACACTAACTCAGTATACTCCAATTAAAAATTTTTTAAAAACCCACTAATTCACCTTTTATTCTCCCAAATAAACAGCTGAGTTGTGATCCTGAACAGGGCGGTCAGGAGATCCTTGCAGTCTTACTCTCATGTCACTCACTTGAGGTTTCTCCTTATTTCTTCCGGCAGCTGCTGCCTGGCCTCACGGCCTTGCCAGCCTCACCCTGCTCTACACTCTGCTTTTTACTTTGCTCTAGATCACTCAACATCTTTTACTGGCCTTTGTTGGGGAGCTTGAGTAACAATAACAACTTTACCAACTTCTTGTGAGACCTGAAGTCTGAGTTAGTGAGGCAGGAGGAGAGGGGATGGGCTGTTTCGAGAAGAGGGTGCTACCTGTGAGAGGCAAAGGGGCAATGATGGCTGGAGAGCCTGAGGTTAGGTAAGCATGAGTCGGGTGTGTGATGCAAGGAGGTGGTCCTCTTAGGATGACATGAGGCTGGGGAGTTGGCAGGGCCAGACCACCGTGTTGCTGCTGTTGTCCAGGTGAGAGGAGGCGGCCCTGAGAGGATGGGGAGTGGGGATGGAGAGAAGCAGACAGACGGGGAGTCGGAAGTGGTGCTATTTGGTGAGAAGGCGAAGGGTGAGTACAGAGTAACTCCCAGCTGTAACATCCATCAGGTCTGAGCAGATGGATGATGGTGTAATTAACTGAGCATTGCAACATAATTAATAAACATTAACTGAACCTGAAGCTGCCTTCCACTGACTCCTTGGGCCTCAGACTGCCCAGATCAGCCAGCCATGTGCAGAGGTCCCAGGCTGTCCTTCAGCCGGAGTTCCTGTCCCAGCTGTGGGAGGAAGCAGCCACCAACGCCAAGTCTCCCATTTCCCCTGAAACATGGATGGCTTTCTCCAACCCTTTGTGTCAAAGAGGCCTGTGACACTTTTATATCAGTGCTTACTTGATAAGGTCTAATAGTTTCCCTTTTGAATGCCAGATGCAGTTAAAAATCTTGAATATATCTGGTGCCGGGATAAAGGAGTATAGAGGAGGGGAACAGTTACATGGGTGCTCTTCAGTGGTGGGGAGGGCGGGGGAGGACATCTGGTCCAGGGGAAGTGATGGGCCCACTCTTAGAGCCAGAGGAAAAGAAGACTCAAGAGCCATCCCTGTGGCCTTCGGTGGGAGAAAGCCCTGTCCTGGAGGGCTTCTAACAGGAACCCATAATTTTTGTTCCCATCTTCCACCAACTTGTTTCTGTCTTCCCCTCCATGCCCAAAGGCTCCATTTTGCTGGATTCTGTGCCTCAGTACATTGGTGCTGCCACTCATGTCTAAGCCTAGAAAGCCCTCCTTCCCCATTTCTAGTCATTTCTGTACAAGAGCCCTCCTGTGGCTCAAGAGGAAAAGTACTCCTGGTGGCTGCACGTTGGAATTCTCAGATTTCCCTTACAATAGGAACTGTAGACCTGTGGGGGTTTCCCTGGTGGCTCAGACACTAGGTAAAGAATCCACCTGTAATGCTGGAGACTGGGGTTCGATCCCTGGGTTGGGAAGATCCCCTGGAGATGAGAATGGCAACGCACCTCAGTTTTCTTGCCTGGAGAATTCTATGGCAGAGGAGCCTGGTGGGCTATGGTCCATGGGGTTGCAAAGAGTTGGACGTGACTGAAGCACAGCACAGAAGACGTGTGGGACCTAAACTGGCAGCTGCTAGTCGCATGCAGCTACAGTACAAACTAAGATTATAACAATTCAAAATTTAGTTTATCAACTGCATTACGTGTAATTCAGGTACTCCATAGCCAGGCTAGTGGATATAGGACACATCTATCACTGCAGAAGTTCTATTAGGCAGTGCTGTTATAGGTCATAATTAGTATCTAAGTCATTCATAACATGACTGCTGTAACACAGGAAGCTTCCAAACTGAATACACTCTTGTGGACTGGCCTGAAAAACAACTTAGCATTAAAATGGGAAGACGTACTTTGACATAAATCAAAATTTGGACAAGTACGTAAGTTGGAGCCTACGTGTATTTTTACAAAGATATGTGTGCATATAAAATGTATATATACATACACATGTTATATAAACTGTACATAGAAGTATTTCAGGTTTGCATATTCTGTTTTTACTAAAAATCACTAATTAAAAACAGACAACTGGACATAAATATATTCTTAATAATAAAAAAAAAAAGGCTGCTGTTTAGTTATGTCCAACTCTTTTGTGACCCTATGGACCATAGCCTGCCAGGCTCCTCTGTCCATGGGATTTTCCAGGCAAGAATACTGGAGTGGGTTGCCACTTCCTTCTCCAGGGTACGTTCCTGACCCAGGGATTGAAACCATGTCTCCTGCATTGGCAGGTGGGTTCTTTACCACTGAGCCACTTGGGAGGTGCCCCCAAATGGTGCACACAAGTATTTTAGAAGCATGGAGGATATAGTGTACAACAGTGTTAACAACTTATATCTGATGATGGATTTAAAGGGGGAAAATTATTTTTCATTATATTTTCTATATTCTCTAAGTTTTCTCGGTATTATTTTATATTCAGATGAAAACGAAATAGTATTAAAGCACAGTGGAATTGTATAAAATTCATTACCCTACAATTAATAAACTAGGAAACTGGTTAAACAAAAATGTTTTTAGTAAATCTTTTTTTGGACCAAGTAACACATTTATCTGCTTCAAAAGCAAGACAATATAAAAAGATATTCTATATGGAGGGACCTGTTCTCCCTCTTCTCCCTTGACTGGGTTTAGTGCTATGCTGCGCCTCTGCCTCGATCCCTTTAGGAAACTATTTTTCCTAATTAAAAAAAAAAAAAAGTATTTCTAATTTTACTTGGGACGAATATATGTATTTATTTTTTTCTGCCTTTTTGTACACAAAAGGCAGCATATTATATAGTTATCCTGTATCTTGCGTCTTCAGTTAACAATATAGAGATCTGGGAGATGGCTCCAACCCAGTGGAGGGGTGCCCAGCTTATGTCCCACGTCACCCAAAGGCCTCACCCTCACTAGTATGTAACTGTGCAGAATCATGAGGTTGGTGGCCATCTCAGAGGGAATCTTGATCTTCTGAGATTTAAGTTCTGCATACATGCTGAAGAGAACGTCATGTGCATTCCGATAGTTTCCTTGAAAAGAGGTGGTAAACGACATTACTGCAAAGGATGAAATCTGAGGACTTTCTGTGGACCACCATTTAACAGGTGGATTTTGTCAAATCGTCTTATTAAGTTATTAATAAAGCATGATTTACTTAATTCCATGTTTTCTGGAGCATGCTCCTACTACTTGTCTGGGGAGTAAACCATGGCTTTGGGGGACCCACCTGCAGACTGCTCTTCCCTGGCAATGATGACGGCGGTCCGGGCGGCTTCCCGATACTGCTTCAGGGCCATGTACAAGCGGAACAGGTACTTGGCATCCTGACATACAAGCCATTAGAGAAACATCACATTCTGCATTAGCTATGAGGGAAAATACCTAAAATTTTGCATTTTCATTTAGGATCACATTTACTTTCTAGTTAAGTAAAAGTGTCAGTCACTCAGTTGGGCCCGACTCTCTGCAACCCCATGGACTGCAGCCCACCAGACTCCTTTGTCCATGGGATTTTCCAGGCAAGAATATGGGAGTGGATTGCCATTCTCTTCTCCAGGGGATTTTCCTGACCCAGGGATCGAACCTGGTCTCCTGCTCTGCAGGCAGATTCTTTACTGACTGAGCTACCAGGGAAGCCCTTCACTTTCCAGTGGCTGAGTGTTAAAATTGTTTTTTAAAAACCCAATAAAGAGGGCCTTTCCTGGTGGTCCAGTAGTTAAGACTCCATACTTCCACTGTGGGCGGGGGCGGTGCATGGGTTCCATCCCTGGTTGGGAACTGAGACTCTGCATGCTGCACAGTGTGGCCAAAAAAAAACAACCCCAAAATAATTTAGCTTGTGTTAAGAGGCCATTTTTTAAAAACAACCTTTTCTTTTTGTTTTTAAAGAGTCAACAAATAATTATTTATTATGTATTTATTCAGAGTTTAATATGTGCCAGGCAGTATTCTAAGTACTTGAGAAATAACAGCTCTATTAAATCCTCATACCCTCCCTGGGAGGAAGGTGTGATTATGTACTGAAACAAAGCACCTCTTCCAAGCCAGGATCTGAACCAGCGTCAGAGTCTGTGCTCCTAACCCTAGTCCATAGAGTTCTCTCGTGTGCTTCAGATGGAAAGGTATGCTGAGACAATGTACCAATGTTACAAAATTTCAAAAATTTATACACCTATAAACATTTTTTGAGCCCATTTTCCACTCCTATTTTAACTCTAAGCAATTTCACATACTTGATACTGGTTTTCTGATTATTAGAAGAAGTGGATATAAGGTGAGGGGGTTCGGCAAGTTTAACCTGTGCCCTTTGGCAGGTTCCCTGGGCCTCCCTGGGTCTCAGTGTCTTTATATCTATAAAACATAGGAAATGGACTCGGGGATCAGGATGGCCAATCCTCTCCAGGTACAACTTTCAGCACCTTGTATCCAAATCAGTTACAGTTGACCCCTGAACAATAATGGGGTTAGGGTGCTGACATCCACAGAGCTGAAAAATCAGCGTGTAGCTTATAGTCAGCCTTCTGTATCTGTAGCTCCTCCATATCCGGGACTTAACCGACTTGGGATTATGTAGTACCACAGTATTAACGGTTGAAGATAATCTATGTGAGTGGATACACAGTCCATACCCATACTGTTCAGGGGTCAACTGTACTCAAGTTCCTCACAAACAGACTGATTCCCCTAAACACCAAAGCAAAAGGGAAAAATAAGGCTCTGGGGCGGCATTCTCGAAGGAGTCTGTCCTTATCAGGACTGAGAGAAGGCCAACTTCTGCACAAAATCCAAGAAAGTCACCTATTTTGAAAACATATTCTTAATGATATCCACTTTATTTCTGGTGAGTTATTTTTATAGTAAATAGGACTTTTATTAATTCCCATAATTTTTGAAATATGAACCAAGTACACTGATTTTGGAGGATTAGTGCTAACTCATGATTTTAATAGTCATTTTTCAAAGTTCTAAGAATAAATAAAACTCTACCATGTTTGAGAAAAATGGTGGGTGGTGAGAACTGTTACCCAGGAGGGTGTGGCATCACAGGAAGTGATGCCAGTTTCCAAGAGTGAGTGCACACAATATCTAAAACGCAGGATCTGTCTAGATGATCTAAGGCTGCATACAGAGAGAAAAGTTCGTACATCTATGATGCAAAAGCGATATTAGATAAAAACAGTGGATGCACGTGTGCTCAGTAGCTTCAGCTGTGTCTGACTCTTTTACGACCCCATGGCTGTAGTCTGCCAGGCTCCAAAACAGGGCGGATAAAAGTAAAAGCACAACTAGGATACTTAAGAATCCCAGTGGAGAGAACACTTTAGTACCTTGGGCATGCCATCACTCTCTCCCATAAGATGGTCTATCAGTTGACTGGTCAGCAGTTCATCTTTGGCCTGACCAACCTGTTTAGGAAAAGAAAGAAACAGTAAGTTCAGCATCTTAAACCTAGGAAGGGAATGGAGAGGAAGGACAAAAACTCGTCCGCTGAGGAGGCAGAATTTTAAAAGTGTAAAAAACACCTATAGTCAAGTGCCTGAACCATGATGTAAGCTCAGGGTCTCTGTTGTCATTCATTGGTGGGTGCATGTGAAGTCGCTTCAGTCGTGTCCAATTCTTTGCGACCCCACGGACTGCAGCCTGCCAGGCTTCTCTGTCCAAGGGATTCTCCAGGCAAGAATACTGGAGTGGGCTGCCATGCCCTCCTTCCAGGGATCTTCCCAACCCAGGGATTGAACCCGCATCTCATGTCTACCTACATTAACAGGCAGGTTCTTTACCACTAGCACCACCTGGGAAGCCTGTCATTCATTTGTAACGTCTCCATGAATAAAAATCCATCCTTAGAAGCTCTAGTTTTTCTAAGTTGCTGTATCAAAATACTGTAGTATTATTTTTACACACAGAATGTACTCCTTGGATGTTTCAATAAACACTTTCTTAGGATGAGTGATTATGACATGGAAAGGATGCCATCTTGAGCACAGGAACTGGGCCATTCACAACAATGCACCCCTAAACGCTCACCTCCAGCAGCTCCCTGAAGACACATGCTCGCTTGTGCTTACTCGTAATCCACAGTAGAAATGAAAGTATGGCCAAGGGATCCCAGAAGTGGGCAGGCAGCTGGAAGTGTGGGTTGGAGTTCTGGAGAGGACCTGGCCTGGAGATCCAGATTTCAGAGTCTGCTCCATAAAGCTCAGAGTTAAATCACTGCTAGGTTGGGCAGTGATGGTCAAGAAAATCATTTACCAAATTGGAGAATGGAAATATATTAGTTTTAGTTAGTAGGAATAATTATTGACAAGATCTGGAGGCGTAAGAGTCTTGCATCTATAAAAAAAAAGAGGTGAGCCAAGAGCCCAACTGGAGCTCAACCAAGGAGCAGGAAGGAGTCCTGCCCTCCTGTCACAGCAGTGATGTGGTGAGAAAAGCAACTGGAGAAGGAAGGAAACTCATTAGGGACAGAGCAACAAGAGGCCTAGCTCACCACAGCTCCGGGAAAGCGCAAGACGCTCAGAAGCTCTCTGTGCAGCAGAGGGAAACTGTGAGCACAGAAGGGGTCTTGGTGAGCCTTCGTGAACCTGTGGTGGGGGGTGGGGGCATAGGCTCTAGGGCTGCCGAATTTCCACACTCCACTGCCCGTGGTCCTCACTGCAAGAAAGCTAAGCTTTGACCAATCTGCTGTCTCTGCTCTGCCCACGGCTGTAAGGAAGGATGGAAAGGTAGAGCTCATCAACTTCAAGGCTTTCGGGCATGGCTTTGGGTGAATAAACCTGTACAAAGAAATGGTTAAAGCAAAGGGCTTTGGAGTCAGTCTGCCTGAGGTCAAAAGGTCACCTGTGAGATCCAGAGCAGGTCACTCTTAGGACCTCAAAGGAGATATATATATATATATATAATACCTAACTCACAGAATTGTTGTAAGGATTAAATATGTTCATACACAAGTAAGCAAGTGCCAGATAGTGTTGCCAGAGAGAGCAAACAGCAACTAAAAAATGTGATGCCTAGTTAAGCTTGAATTTCAGAGAGTTGAGCACATCCGAAACACTACTATAAGTGAGAAGAGAAGAGATGTAGCCACTCAGAATCAAAATTAAAAGAAGCATGGCGCCATAGTGCTGCGGATGCTCCCACTGAAGGGCGGGGGAGCCAGAGAAGAAGGCTGAGAAGGTCCATCTGAGGGGTAACTGGAGAGCCAAGCGAAGCAGTGTGCCAAGGGAGTAGAAAAGTTCAAGAAAGATACGGTGTAAGAGTATAAAATGCTACCATAGCATGGAGTAGGGTGCAGGCTGAGAAGAGACGTCTGTATTTAGCAAGAAAGAGATCAGTGGCAACCCTTCTGAGAAGGCTATGATTGGTGAAGGCGAAACCTGACTGCAAAGAGGGAAGCACGCCCCCAACAAAGCTAACGGATGCCGTACAGTCCCATCTTTCCCATCTGTATTGTGGGTCCACGCTGGTAATGACTCCTAACCTGGGGTCCATGACAGCCCCCCTCCACCAACAAAAACAGCAAGAAGGTATTTCAGAACCCTGAGGGGTCGAGGGTGTGGGTGGGCGAACTATGAACATTTTAAAGATGTTCTCAAAGGATTAAGTGCTGTGCCTTCTGGTTGAGAATCAGCAGATACAAACACACAGGTTGTGAGAAAATGCATGTCATGAGTAAAGGTGATTCTTTTTTCAGGGGAGGGTTCTCAAGGTGGAAAGGAGAAGAGGGATGGGAAGGAAACTAACATCACCTACACAGTACTTTCAGAACTGGGGCCAATATGTGTTCATTCCAGTGAATATTAATTGAGTGTCCACAATGTGCTGAACACCACAAAGAGATGGGCCTTTCGCTTAGAGGGACTATTAATTTGAAGAGGGTTAACTGTAGCAGTGAGGTTCAAAGTATTCACAGGATTCCAAGGAGGCTTAATTTACATCCAGAGAACAGTTCAGGAGGCATGTGAAGTGGGTCCTGCCTGTTGGGTAGGAGGCAAGGTTGCAGGGAGGAGGGTGTCCCAGGTGTGGGTAACAGCAAGAGCACAGGAACAAAGGGATGGGAGCCCTCAACTACTCGGGGGAAAGTGGCCAGTTGGGCTGTAGCACAGAGCACCGACCTAGGACTGTGATCAGGCAGTCTGGTTGGGAAGAAGACTTGGGTTTTGGTCTTAGCTCAATTCCTCTGTCTTTAGGTCGATTTTATCATCTTCTGGGACCTTGGTTTCCTTGTCAGTAAATGGAGATTAGGTTGGATCATTTCCAGGGATATCTAAGATTCTTTTTGGAGTCTGCAAGTCAGGAAGAGAGCCCTCAGCAGGAATCAAATAAGCAGGTCCCTTGATCTTAGGGTTCTCAGCCTCCAGGACTGAGTGAGAGATAAATGTCTGTTGTTTAAGCCACTTGGTCTGTGGTATTTGTTACGGCAGCCTGAACTACGACTTGGGCCTGCTAATGTGATGATATAACAAGTACATGGCATTGGGACTTCCCTGGAGTCTTAACTCCAGGCTCTCAATACAGGGGGCCCAGGCTGGATTCCTGGTCAGAGAACTAGATCCCACACGCCACAACAAAGAGTTTGTGTGCCACAACTAAAAAAGATCCTGTGTGCTGCAACTAAAACCTGGTGCACCCAAATACATAAATAAATTTGTTTTTTAAAAGAAGTCCATGGCATCATCTATGAAGCAGTGTTTCAAAAAAAAGAAATCAAATCTATATCTAATGAAATACCTAGATTAAATACCTAGTTAGTTGGAGGTGCAGGAGGTAGAGAAACAAATTACACCACAAGGATGCAATCAGCTAAATCTAAATGTCAGGAATTCCTCAGCACAAATAACCCATTTTCTTAACAAACAAGTGACAAGGGGGTAAAGAGAGAGGGGAGGGGGGAAAAAAGCAGAAGGGAGAAGAAAGAAGGGGGAAGGAAGAAGAGGAGGAAGAAAAGAGAAAAGGAGCCAGAAGGAGGGAGAAAGGGAGACGGGGGAAGAACAATCTTTTGATAGAAGAGATTTAAGGCCCATGTAAACTAACTGCAACGCAAGGACCTCGTTTGGATATGATGTGAAATAACCAACTGAAAGGCACTCATGCAACATTGGGGAAATTTGAACTCTAGCTACATGTTTGAAAATATCAAGAGATTATTGTTGGAGAAACTGGAACTTTAATACATTGGTGCTGGGATGTAAAATGGCGTAGCTGCTTTGGGAAACAGTTGGCAGTTCCTCAAAATGTTAAATGTAGACTTAACGTATGGCCTAGCAATTCTACTATTAGGTATATTCCCAAGAGAAATGAAAACATGTGTCCACATAAAACCTTGTACACAAATGGTCACAGCAGCATTGTTCATAATAGACCCCAAGAGGAAGGAACCCAATGTGTAACCACTGGTGAATAAAGACAAGGTATACAGCATTCAGTGAGACATTATTCTGCCCTTAAGAGGGATAATATATCAATAGCGTTACAACAATGCTTCTATATGATGAAAAGACTAATATCCAGAATATATAATACAACTGTACAAACTAGTAAGAATGAGATGATACCATCAACAATTAGAAAAAAAAGATCTGAATAGAACTTTTTTAAGATAGGACATTCAAATAGCCAACAAACTTGAAAAAAATGCTCGATATGGTTATTCTTTAGAAAAGTGAAATTAAGACCGTAATGAGATACCACTACCTATCTATCGGCACAGTAGCAACGAAACAGATCAGTGCTGGTGAAGATGAGGAGCAACTACATTCTCTTACATCGTTGGTAGAGTGAAACTGGTACACCTAGTGTGGAAAAAGTGTTTGGCAGTACCTACTATTGCTGACTGCCGCCATGAAATTAAAAGACACTTGCTCCTTGGAAGAAAGGCTATGACAAACCTAGACAGTGTATTAAAAAGCAGAGCTATCACTTTGGCGACAAAGGTCTGTATAGTCAAAGCTCTGGTTTTTCCATTAGTCATGTACAGCTGTGAGAGTGGGACTATAAAGAAGGATGAGTGCCAAAGAATTTGAACTGTGGTATTAGAAAAGACTCTTGTTAAGTCCCTTGGATAGCAAGGAGATCCAACCAGTCCATCCTAAAGAAAACCAGCCCTGAGTATTCATTGGAAGGACTGATGCTGAAGCTCCAATACTCTGGCCACCTGATGTGAAGAGCTGTCTTACTAGAGAAGACCCTGATTCTGGAAAGGACTGAGGGCAGGAGAAGGGGGAAACAGAGGATGAGATGGTTGGATGGCATCACTGACTCAATGGACATAAGTTTGAGCAAACTCCAGGAAATAGTAAAGGACAGGGAAGCCTCGCGTGCTACAGTCCACGGGGTCACAAAGAGTCAGCCACAACAGGGCGACTGAACTACACAACTATTGCTGAAGATATATATATGTATTCTGTAAGCTAATAATTCTACTCCTGGATACATACCCAATAAAACTGAATGCTTATGTCCGCACAAGGATATGAACAGCATTATGGCAACTTAATTCATAATATGCCCAAACTGAGACAACCTAAATGTCCATTAATAGAACAGTGGGTAAAGAAACTGTGATAGTCACATGGTGGAACACTACACAGCAATGAGTAGGAATGAACTATTGACACGTGATAACACAGCTGCCTTTGCAGACTTACTATTGACTGAAAGAAACTGGATACGAAAGGAAACATATGGGCTTCCCTGATGGCTCTGTAGTACAGAATCTGCCTGCCAGTGCAGGAGACACGGGTTTGATCTCCAGTCTGGAAAGATCCCATCTGCAGTGGAGCAACTAAGCCCGTGCGCCACAACTATTGAGCCCGTGCTCTTCTAGAGCCCAGGAGCCGCAACCACTGAAGCCTGCCTGCCCTAGAGACCGTGCTGTGCAACAAAGGAAGCCACTGCAATTGGAAGCCTGCGCGCCGCAACTACTGAGCAGCTCCCACTCACAACAACTAGCAAAAGGCCCACGCAGTCTGAAGACACAGAGCAGCCAAAAAAAAAGAGATTGTGTGTATGATTTTATTTACATGAAATTCATAAACATGTAAAACTATAACAACGGAAGTCTGAATTGTGGTTACCCTTGTTGGGAGGCAAGGACGTCCCTGGTGGCTCAGATGGTAAAGAATCTGCCTGCAATGTGGGAGACTTGGGTTCGACCCCTGGGTCTGGAAGATCCCATGGAGAAGGGAATGGCAACCCACTCCAGTGTTCTTGCCTGGAGAATCCCGTGGACAGAGGAGCCTGGCGGGCTCCATGGGGTTGCAAAGAGTCGGACACAACTGATTGACTAATGTTTCTTTTCTCTCTTGTTGGGGAGCACGGGTTGGGAGGCAGCACAAGTGGGCCTTCTGGGGAGCTTGAGCCAGGTGGGGGTTACACAGGTGTACATATTTGAAAAAACTAACTGAATTGTATATTTAAGATTTTGGCATTTTACTGGATGCAAATTACATCTAAAAGAAAATCCAAATGTTTTTATCTTTCAGAGATAATTTTTCTATTCACAAATGAAATGGTATGTGTGATTTTTGTGATATTTGTGATTTGCTTTAAAATAATACAGGGAAAGAGGGTGGGGGTAGGAATAAAATATGATGGGCCATGTGTTAGCTGTTGAAATGAGATGATGGGTACCTGGGAATTTGTTATACTGTTAGGTCTACTTTTGTAAATGTTTGGAAATTTCAAAAAGTTTTTTTTCCCCCATATTTAACAAATTAACTTTAATAAATAGTCAGGGTAAGTTATTTATTTTGTGCATGAAGAGATGGAGATGGAGAGAATTTAATTAACCTCCTTAACTGCTCAAACTAAAAAGTAACAAATGGAACTAATATTTGCATTTTGACTTGAAATCTAGTATTCTTTAAAAAGTTAGCATTCTTGAAAATTTCATTACAGAGTTTACTTACAGTTTCAATGGCCATTTCTATTGCTGCATTATCTTCTGAGCTTGGACATTTCAGGAAGTGTTTAAGTGCCTGAAAGGAGAATTGTATAACAATTTAAAAAATTTCAGACTGCTTTCACAATAGGAAACACAAAGCTTTCACACACACATAGTAATCGCAGTTTGAGAAAGTATCTTCATCTCAGCCAGGAGCTTGCACCATGTTGGGTCATGTAACACATACTTAAAAGGCTGAGTGTAGTTTAAAAAGTAGAAAGATCCAGTCTGAAGAATCTAGTTTTGATTTTGAATGAAATAAGAATGAAAAATGTGCCCTCTTCAGCTAGGAAGATGCAATTATTTTCCTTGATTCGTTCAACAAATCATTTACTGACAATCTGCTGCTCTGAATATGAGGCTGTGCTAGATTCTAAGGAAAATACCAGTTAAGGGGATTCTGCAGCTTGTCTTTTTGTATCATGTACAGTCTCACTGGGGGGATCTATGTGATGTGATGATAATACAGAGAGTCAATCTTTTTTTTTAAGGTTTTTTTTTTTTTTTTTTGATGTGGACCACTTCTAAAGTCTTAGCTGAATTTGTTACAACACTGTTTCTGTTTCTCTTTTTTTCCCCAATGTTTTGGTTTTTGGCCACAAGGCATGGATCTTAGCTTCCTGATCAGGGATCCAACCCACACCCTCTGCAATGGAAGGTGAAGTCTTAACCACTGGATCACCAGGGAAATCCCCAAAACCAATTATTTTAAACCACAGTTGTCTAATTCCTAAACACCACCACAACTATGAAGACAATTATGGCTATAAAGGCTTCAGAGACAAATGGGCAGTATTTTCTTTCCGATTTATTTATACACAGTATGTCCTTGCTGGTTATCTATTTAAATTTTTTAAATACAGCAGTGTGTGCAAGTCAGTACTAAACTGACAAATGAACAGTATTGCCAGTTGGTTTTATGGCTGGTGTGAGGAAGACAGGATGTTCTTGAGGGTATCACAGAGGAAAAGGACTTGAAGATGAACAGGTCTGTGGTAGGTGGGGAAGAGGGCAGAGAGAAGCCCAGTGGAGAGCAAGGATGGGAAAGGCTAATGGGATTGTAAGACTCTTCACTGGAAAAAGCGAGATGCCACTCTGTGAGGTTCAGGCTGGTTGATCAGTCATGGAAAATCCAGCGAAGGAATTTAGACTCAAGAACTAAAGGGCCAGAACAGCAAATTGGTGGCCTGAAGGCCAAGTTCACACACAGACATGTTTCTTTGGTCAGAGAGATGTTATACAAATATCCGGGCCTATATTTTAACACTGACCCAGACTTATGTTTATGAAAAATCCTATGATCTGAAACTAGTGGGCCCAAACTCCTGAATGGCAACACATTTTTGAGGGTGAGTAGCAGCCATTTCCTTCATACGAGGTGCCATCCAGCAGTCCCAGCCCTTCACTCACTGAATGCAAGCCTTACTCCACAGCTTCACTTGTTTACGTCCCTTGCTTAAACACTGTAACTCTGCTTTAGGGGTCCTTTGGCAGTCAAAGTCAGTACCACTTGGGGAACAAACCTAAGAATGATTTATAGAGAGAGAAGGTAAAAACAAGGAAAACAGGAAACAATCTAAAGTGAGGTGACCCGGGTCTGGATTATGTGGATGGTGGTAAGAACAAAAAGGAGAGAGAGCTGTGAGAGAGGTTACGAAGGCAGCTGTGAAAGAGGTGACTGCGTGTGGGAGAGAGTGGAAGATGTCAAGGTTGACTTTCAGATTTCAAAGCTGGGTGTCTAGGAACATACTATATTTTAACACATTTCCCCTAACCATTCCTGTGGAGTCCAAAGTGTTTTCTCCACAAATACTCACTCGTGAATACTGGCCACACAGCAAGAAGAATTTTCCAGCCTGAAAATGTCTTTTTTCTCCTTCAAAATATAAGGCTATGCTTTGATAGTCCTCATTAGTGGTATCTTCAGAACCTACAACAGAAATCAGAAATTCACTGAGTAAAATATCTGAGCATAATCTGTTTACTTCTCATTGCTAATTCAAAAACAAGATCTAAAAACAGGTGATCTAAGAAGAGGCAATTAAAATCCCTTAACAGCAAATATTATTATCAGTGGCTTTTTCATCACAAAACACATTCACCATAACAACCTCACAGATCAACTGTTCCACCTTCTTTTCTCTCTAAACAGCAATCAGGAGAGGAAGCTAGGAGGCTTTGTGAGAAGCTAGGTTATGGTTTGACATTACCCTTAGGGGCTTTTATCTTTCTTTAAAAGTTTCAATCTCATTTGCTAAAACAACAGGAACAATCCAGGATTTCCCTAGGGTTTCAAAACAACTGGGTCCATCTCCTTTCTCGGTTTCTCCGATGCCTGGTTTAAACAATAGTCTGTGTGTATTTGTCAGACAGGGAAGATGATACTCAAGTGGATAATAGATGCTATTAAAGATAATTCCTGTTTTTCCTTTTTTACTGTTGTTCTTTTAGTTTGAGGCTTAAACATATTAAGCACAGAAGACCCCAAAGCTGCTGGAGTTCCAATTCATTGTTTACATTCATTTTACATTTACTCACGGGGGTTGGAGGCCCAATCGGGCACCAGAGTATGAACAGCCCTGTATCTCCAGACCAAGCTAGATTTAGAGTTTATAAAAGAAAAGAGTAAAGAAAGATGAAGGAGAGTGTGTGTTATGTTTGGGGACTGGAGGACCTGTGTATTTCTGTGTATGTATCAGATAAGCCACATCCTTATGAAATTAGAGAAACTTAAATGCTTTAGTGCAATGATGACTTGTAATGTTAGCATAGAAATGTCATCGGCCATGTTAAACAAACATTAATAATTATAATGTGACTTTCATCTGTACTTTCTTTTTTTCTTTAACTCTTCATATTTCCAATTATCTGAATGACTTCTGAAGATATTACAAGATGCTTTTACCTATTATTTCCCTTAAAGACTGAAACAAAAATTTTCTTATGAATCCTACCATCATTTCTTATGGTCACTTTCTGAATTTTAAAACATGAAATAACATAAAAGGACAAATATTATAATTCCACTTATATAAGGTGCCATGAATAGTCAAATTCATAGAGACTGAGAGCAGAACAGCGTTGCCAGGCTGGGTGGTGAGGGGAATGGGAGCCACTGTTTAATGGGTAGAGTTTAGGATGGTGAAAAAGTTCTGGAGACAGATGTGGCGATGGTTGTACAAGAGTGTAAACGTACTTCACACAACCAAACTGTGCACTTAAAAATTATTAAAATGGCAAATTTATGTTTTGTATATTTTACCACAGTAAAAACAAGAGAGAAAAATCACACCACAAATAATATTATATATGGTCCATGAAGTGAAAAATCTGAGTTATTTCAGTAAGTTTTAAGAATAATTACAAACAGGGGAAGATAACCTATAAGCTGGTATTCTCAGACTATAAAATTTTCTTTCGGACTTTCAAAATTTTTAAAAACCACATCCTATATTCTTAATTTACAACTCAATTTTTAAATTTTATGAACACAATTACTTTTTCAAAAGTCACTCTGCATTTCCTGTTACTTTTGTTTTGGAACCTTCCTTTACCACTGGTTGATCGGCAGGACAATTTGGGAAACCTGGCCTCCCATGGAAGTTACCTGAAACACCGTAATTTTTCAAAGTGGTCTTACAATTCCGTCTCACCTTGAAGGTGACAGTAGGGATCTTGAAAGCTAACACGTAACATACAGTTGTATGTGTGTCTGTGCACAATGGAATGGTGTGTGTGCGTGTGCGTGTGGACGTAGCCAATCTGATTATTAGACCAGATAAAATCTTTACGAGAAATTGGGGAAAACAATGATATTTACCAATAATGTCTGCATAGATTTCCATTTTGTTGTGTTGCTGAGCCAGTGTGAAAGCTTCGTTATTACATTTGGATATAACAAGAAACTGGATGGCAGATCCGTAGTCACCAAGCTGTAGAAAAAATCTAAAGCAAAGAGTACTTTAATTAGCTTGACTCATTTAAAAGAAGTCTGTCATTCACAAAATAAAATCTTTTTCAAGCCAGAGAAACCATTCCAAAGTAAAAATATAGTGGGTAAACTGTATGTTTATATTCGGTAAACATACTCTCGTATGTTGGCCATAACAAACAGCCTTTGAATTTAAACACCTACAAGATATAATTTTGAAAAGAAAGAATAAATATTCCATTTGAAATGATTTTTTTTGACAAGGGGAAGTGGGGGCTGTCTTTAAAGGCTGGTTTTTGGAAGTCCAAAAATAACGCATCACATCACCTGGCTACCATCTTGGCTCCTTCCAGGGACTGGGTCTCTCTGACAATACTGACAGCCTTTTCCGGATTGTTGAGGTGGTCCAGGTAGATGCGGATCACACTGTTCCACTGTTTTGCGTTCTCATAAGCCACAACAGCTTCTTTGTATCTATAAGAGATATTTAGTTCAAACAAACTTTCTCAACCCTGTCATATTTGGGAGAAAAATGTCAATAAATGCTTGGGACATTGTTTTTTGTTTTTTTTAAATTGATGGTGGCTGCTCACTTTTCTTGTACTTCTTTGTTTTTTTATCAGAAAGAATACCATAAACCATTTCATTAAAATATGCTGTTTTTAGAGGTTTGATAAACTTAACAGTAAAATACCAACAATGAACTGTGTTTTCTCATCTGAATCACATATATACAATTTTTTATATTTTACTGTTTTGTTAAACTGGAAAGATTATAACAGTAATACAGGCTTATTTTAGCAAACAGAAAATCAGGAATTTTTCACAATTACAGATACAATTTAACAGTAACCTGTAAAATCATTGTGTACTGACCTCTAGATGGAGCTCAAGACTTCTGTTCAGTCTCCATGAGCTCTCTATCTCTTTCCATTTTAACAAGACATTTAGTGTGTATCTCTTTCTTAAGGTTACTTTTCTAAAAGTAGAAGTAAGTAACCTTTAAAAATCTCTTAATACATATTGCTAAATAACCTTCTAAAGACTTTAGAAATTTACAGTCCTATTAGTCATGCATAACAAGTGCTTTTTGACAATATGGTTATTAGTTTAAAATAAATCTTTTCCCAAGATAAGTTAAAATGATATGCTGTTGCTTTAATTTAATTACCATTAGTGAGATGGAACTTTTTTGTGTTTGTATAAAATATAATTTCATAACTGTATTTCCTCCTCTGGCACTCCTTCTTGTCTTAGCCCATTTCCTCCCAGTGCATTTGAGTTTCTTATATTAAGTTCCAGAAAATCTTTGTCTATTTAAAGTACCAGCAATCTGTTGTTATACTGTAATCCTGTTTTTCAGCTTAAACAGAGCAGCCATGAAATTCATGTTTCTTCACTTTTCTTTGCCTCTGTAAGTTATCCTCCTTAATAAAATGACTATTGTCTAATTTCATTTTCATGCCATAATTATATCAAAATTTCAACTTCTAGTATTTAACCTTCAAATAAAAATGAGATTGTAGTCCACATATAAATACATAAAGGACTGGATGAACTATATAAAGTATCGGGAAAACTTAATAGCCTGGCACTTCAAGCCAGGTGAGGGTAAAGATGTTTTCTGTTTTTGCCTTTCTTAAAGGTTGCAGATATCAATGATTACTTTATAAAACATCCTTTTAGATTTGTGTAAAATTGAGACATTGCACAAACCTCCCATCTGCTTCTTTAGCTTTGGCATACTGCAAGTGAATCTTTGGAGAAGAAACATGAGGCAGAAGCTCACCAACTTTTGCCCTAGAAACGTAGGTCGAGGAGAATAATGTCAGCACTGCATTTGCTCCAAAAGTAGCTTCCTACAATCAGATGTTAATTTTTTGGATTCAAGAAACAGTTATCATGATCTTAAAAAAATCTTGGCCCCTACAGTGAAAAGATTTAATTGCCTTTTCTCGGGCCGCTGACCCCGCCAGCCCACCCTCTGTGGGAAAATGAAGGCTAGTTCATTGACTCTTTGTGGATAATAGGGGTTTTTTATTCTAGTAATTTATGTGATCAGGTTATTTCCCCATATTAAACCAAGAAAATGTGCTGTTCTTTGGAAAAAGAACTATTAAGATGAACTAATCTATAAAGAAAAACAGGCGATGGAGGGAAGGCCCAGACAGAGGCAATAGCTGCGCAGTTGGGAGGATGAGCAAGAAAACCAGAGGGGTGGCCGTCGACACACACTCATTTCCACACCTGCTCAGAACACACTTTACAGCAGATTCTTACCAGTTCTTACAGCGGATGTACACAGATGCTGCTTTGTCATAGTAGAGACCCTTTTCATACAGTTGAGCTGCTTCTGAAAATTGCTAAAATAGTATGAGATTATCAAATACTAGTTTAATTGTGTATGAGACCTCATAAATATGTTTTCCCAGGAAACACTACCTTCATGTTCTCCAGGATGGCTCCACAGTCTCTCTTAAGGACCCTGCTGGGGTGCTTGAGGGCTTGGTTGACCCCTCGGCGGATGTCTCCCATTCTTATGGACATCTGGGCCACACCAGCCAGGCACACCTCATCGTGTTCCTGAAATTAGAAGGCAAATAACTAACAAATCACACCCTAGCTTAAAATGATGTATTTTATTTTTATTTCTTAAAAGCTTTTTATTTTGTATTGGGATATAGCCGATTAACAATGTTGTGATACCTTCAGGTGAACAGCAAAGAGACTCAGCCATACACATACGTGTATCCATTCTCCCCGAAAGACCCCTCCCATCCAGGCTGCCACATAACATTGAGCAGAGTTCCGCATGCTATACAGGAGATTCCTGCTGGTTATCCATTTTAAGTATAGCAGTGTATACATATCTGTCCCAAACTCCCTAACTATCCTGTCCCCCCAGTCTTTCCCCTGGCAACCATAAGTTCATTCTCTGTGAGTCTCTTTCTGTCTTCTAAGTAAGTTCATTTGTAAAGATGATGTATTTTAGCCAAACAATTTAAATCTAAAATGAGCCTAAAGGTTATGGTTTACTTTCAATAATCTTTGCTGGCAAATCTAAAGATTCTGAAATAATACTGAATCTTTTTTTAAAAAAAATCATCTGTTACAAAGTCATGGTCTCTTCTTTAGAAGTCTAGATCTTTTCTGCTCAAGGCCAAATTTTTACTGCACCTTTGCCATAATACCTTGCATATCTTTGTAGTCTTCTTGGTATAAAATTTTATGTGAGAGGAAATACACTGGGTACATAGCTATGCTACGAATAAAATTAAGAGAAAAAACATTTATCAAATTAAAGATTTCTCTACTAGGCATGATGAAACATAAAACCTTTACTTATTTGTGACAGAGGATCTGAGTTTTATGTTTTATTTAATTTTAAATAACTTAAATGGCCCCAGGTGGCTAGTGGTGACTGTATTTAATAATACAGTTAAGAATGAACTAAAATAGATACAGTCAAACAAAGAAATTGTCAAAACTCCGAGAGATAAATGAGCAAAGGATTTAATCAGGCAATTCATATTAATTTAAAAAACATACAATTGGCCAAGAAATAAATAAAACACACTTGGCTTCACTAATAATCAAACACACAAAAAATAAAATTAAATACAAATGCTGATCAAACTGGTAGAGATTGGTAGTGTAGAGAATATGGGGGAAATGAACACTTTCATGCACAGCTGGATGAATTACCACAAGTTCTTTTGAAGAGCAATCTCGCAGTTTAAAGAATTGAAAGCACACATTTTATCATGTAGAAATCCCACTTGTAAGAATATAACCTGCAGAAATACTATCTTAAGTAGCTAAGATACATATATTAATACTAGGCAGAATATTCACTGCAGTGTATTCGATAGAAACAAACCCCCAAATAATTATAATTATTGATAAAGGACAGAAATGGTATGGACCTAACAGAAGCAGAAGATATTAAGAAGAGGTGGCAAGAATACACAGAAGAACTGTATAAAAAAGATCTTTACGACCCAGATAATCATGATGGTGTGATCACTCATCTAGAGCCAGACATCCTGGAATGTGAAGTCAAGTGGGCCTTAGAAAACATCACTACAAACAAAGCTAGTGGAGGTGATGGAATTCCAGCTGAGCGATTTCAAATCCTGAAAGCTGATGCTGTGAAAGTGCTGCACTCAATATGCCAGCAAATTTGGAAAACTCAGCAGTGGCCACAGGACTGGAAAAGGTCAGTTTTCATTCCAGTCCCAAAGAAAGGCAATGCCAAAGAATGCGCAAACTATCACACAATTGCACTCATCTCACACGCTAGTAAAGTGATGCTCAAAATTCTCCAAGCCAGGCTTCAGCAATACGTGAACCGTGAACTTCCAGATGTTCAAGCTGGTTTTAGAAAAGGCAGAGGAACCAGAGATCAAATTGCCAGCCTCTGCTGGATCATGGAAAAAGCAAGAGAGTTCCAGAAAAACATCTACTTCTGCTTTATTGACTATGCCAAAGCCTTTGACTGTGTGGATCACAATAAACTGTAGAAAATTCTGAAAGAGATGAGAATACCAGACCACCTGACCTCCCTCTTGAGAAACCTATATGCAGGTCAGGAAGCAACAGTTAGAATTGGACATGGAACAACAGACTGGTTCCAAATAGGAAAAGGAGTACATCAAGGCTATATATTGTCACCCTGCTTATTTAACTTATATGCAGAGTACATCATGAGAAATACTGGGCTGGAAGAAGCACAAGCTGGAATCAAGATTGCCAGGAGAAATATCAATAACTTCAGATATGCAGATGACACTACCCTTATGGCAGAAAGTGAAGAGGAACTAAACAGCCTCTTGATGAAAGTGAAAGAGGAGAGTGAAAAAGTTGGCTTAAAGCTCAACATTCAGAAAATGAAGATCACGGCATCTGGTCCCATCACTTCATGGGAAATAGATGGGGAAACAGTAGAAACAGTGTCAGACTTTATTTCTTTGGGCTCCAAAATCACTGCAGATGGTGACTGCAGCCATGAAATTTAAAGATGCTTACTCCTTGGAAGAAAAGTTATGACCAACCTAGAGAGCATATTGAAAAGCAGAGACATTACTTTGCCAACAAAGGTCTGTCTAGTCAAGGCTATGGTTTTTCCAGTGGTCATGTATGGATGTGAGAGTTGGACTGTGAAGAAAGCTGAGCGCCGAAGAATTGATGCTTTTGAACTGTGGTGTTGGAGAAGACTCTTGAGAGTCTCTTGGACTGCAAGGAGAGCCAACTAGTCCATTCTGAAGATCAACCCTGGGATTTCTTTGGAGGGAATGATGCTGAAGCTGAAATTCCAGTACTTTGGCCACCTCATGCGAAGAGTTGACTCATTGGAAAAGACTCTGATGCTGGGAAGGACTGGGGGTAGGAGAAGGGGACTACAGAGGATGAGATGGCTGGATGGCATCACTGACTCGATGGACGTTTAGTCTGAGTGAACTCCGGGAGTTGGTGATGGACAGGGAGGACTGGTGTGCTGAGATTCATGGGGTCGCAAAGAGTCGGACATGACTGAGCGACTGAACTGAACTGAAAGTCATTTGAATTCAACAAGGGAGTGGATGAAAAAAACCATGATACATCCAAACAATGAAAGTTTAGAAGCTCTTAAAAAATTAAATCGTTCATATTTATTGACTTGGAAAGACCATAAGGCAAAATGCTGTTTTTATTTTACAGAACAGATTCTCAGTTGATCTTTGCTGAGAGAATGGAAGTGAATGATTTTATTTTTAGTAAAAATCCCTATTGTATACATATCTATATGCTTAGAAGAGATTCTGGATGGAAATATATAAGATCATGACCGGCAGTCATCATTAAGGATTGGGTTTAGAGGAGAGAATGTTGAACTCTCACTTTGTAAGGTTAACAGACTTTGGTGATTTTTCAAATTGACTATAATGACATTGTTACCACTTTTGTGATAAAAGGCTAGATATAAAACCGAAAATAAAAAGATTTTCAATCTTGACATCACCTAACAAAAGTATAAATTTTTATCGCCAAATTTATCTTGTTGAGTTAAATTCTGAGATGGTCTGGGACAAGAGAATGGACTGGAATGGTGGGTAAAGTATATGCTTACCAGGTTAATCATACAAGATATAGCATGAGTGATAAAATGGCAGAAAAACCTTTATGGACTGGGAATTCACTTTCAAAGCAGTTACTGAAACGTTTTAAGAGTGAAACGAAAAGCCTTATGAAACTAATAGCTAGCCTGGAAGTGGAAAGGGATACAAATTTTACTCCCAATCTCAACAAAAAGCTCATATTTAGGGTGCAATGGAAAACAAAGCTTTTTCAGACAGATAAAAATATTATCAATGTCAGTTTTTAAGAGGTCAAAGTGTTTTAAAATGATTTAACAATGTCCTTGCAAAGTTGTTAATAAACTGAAAAAAAAAAAAGGCTCACCTGCTTCATACTAAATAAATACAATGCAAATAAGATTATTTCTTACAGGAAACTAACAACAAACTCAAAGATAACTATGCATATCTTATCTTTATTCAAGGTTACCTTATTATCACCTGTTATTCCTTTCTCATAATGAGCCAAAGCATTTACATAATCACCTCTGGAAAAAAAAGAGTGAATTTTAATTCACATTTAAGTATCTTGTTTACATATACAAGATTTAAAACATAATCTGTCACTGAGTTGCTTAAGCACATGAAAGATGTGATACACAATGTTTATGCATGCATTCTTTGAAATGCAGGCCATTATTTTGCTCCTTTTTTTTTTTTTACTTTATTTTACAATACTGTATTGGTTTTGCCATACATTGACATGAATCCACCACGGGTGTACATACGTTCCCAAACGTGAACCCCCTCCCACCTCCCTCCCCATAACATCTCTCTGGGTCATCCCCATGCACCAGCCCCAAGCATCCTGTATCCTGCATCGGACATAGACTGGCAATTCGTTTCTTACATGATAATATACATGTTTCAATGCCATTCTCCCCAATCATCCCACCCTCTCCCTCTCCCTCAGAGTCTAAAAGTCCGCTCTACACATCTGTGTCTCTTTTACTGTCTCGCATACAGGGTCATCATTGCCATCTTTCTAAATTCCATATATATGTGTTAGTATACTGTATTGGTGTTTTTCTTTCTGGCTTACTTCACTCTGTATAATCGGCTCCAGTTTCATCCATCTCATTAGAACTGATTCAAATGTATTCTTTTTAACGGCTGAGTAATACTCCATTGTGTATATGTACCACAGCTTTCTTATCCATTCATCTGCTGATGGACATCTAGGTTGTTTCCATGTCCTGGCTATTATAAAGAGTGCTGCAATGAATATTGGGGTACGTGTGTCTCTCAATTCTAGTTTCCTTGGTGTGTATGCCCAGCAGTGGGATTGCTGGGTCATAAGGCAGTTCTATTTGCAATTTTTTAAGGAATCTCCACACTGTTCTCCATAGTGGCTGTACTAGTTTGCATTCCCACCAACAGTGTAGGAGGGTTCCCTTTTCTCCACACCCTCTCCAGCATTTATTGCTTGCAGACTTTTGGATTGCAGACATTCTGACTGGTGTGAAGTGGTACCTCATTGTGGTTTTGATTTGCATTTCTTTAATAATAAGTGATGTTCAGCATCTTTTCATGTGTTTGTTAGCCATCCGTATGTCTTCTTTGGAGAAATGTCTATTTAGTTCTTTGGCCCATTTTTTGATTGGGTCGTTTATTTTTCTGGAATTGAGCTGCATAAGTTGCTTGTATATTTTTGAGATTAAAGATCTAAATGTAAGACCAGAAACTATAAAACTCCTAGAGGAGAACATAGGCAAAACACTCTCCAACATAAATCACAGCAGGATCCTCTATGATCCACCCCCCAGAATTCTGGAAATAAAAGCAAAAATAAACAAATGGGATCTAATTAAAATTAAAAGCTTCTGCACAACAAAGGAAACTATAAGCAAGGTGAAAAGACAGCCTTCTGAATGGGAGAAAATAATAGTAAATGAAGCAACTGACAACTAATCTCAAAAATATACAAGCAACTTATTTTGCTACTTTAAAAGTAAGTATTAAGCTAGATTATGCTAAGAGTGTAAGGTACTAACTTTGTACTATGCTAGGCATTTTGGGGAGCTACATTAAAAATTTGGGGTCACTTTTAATTATCTCCTTTGGGGTTCTAAGGGACTTCCTTAGTAACTCAGTTGGTAAAGAATCTGCCTGCAATGCAGAAGACCCGTGTTCAATCCCTGGGTAGGGGAAGATGCCCTGGAAAAGGGAACGGCAACCCACTCCAGTACTCTTGCTTGGAGAATTTCATGGACAGAGGATGTGGTGGACTATAGTCCATGGGACTGCAAAGAGTTGGACACAACTGTGTGACAAACTTTCCTTTCCTCCTTTCCTTTGGGGTTCTAAAGACAATCATGAGACCATAAAAAGCAATGTTTGTTCTTTTTTTTTCCACAAATACCCAGTATTTATAAGTGCAATATGTATTGAGAGAATCTGTGTAGAAATTAAGGAAAATACTGGGGATGACAGTATTAAGGGCCCTGATTCTTATTCTGATAAAAAGTATCATATTGTTTGTTTAGTCACTAAGATGTGTCCAACTCTGCAACCCCATGGACTGTAGCCTGCCAGGCTCCTCTGTCCATGGGATTTGCCAGGCAGGAATACTGAAGTGGGTTGCCATTCTCTTCTCCAGGGGATCTTTCTGACCCAAGGATTGAACTCTTGTCTCCTGTCTCCTGCATTGGCAGGCAGATTCTTTACCACTGAGACAGCAGGGAATATAAATGATACTACTCCCTCTTCCCATGACGGATGCTAATATGGATCTGCATATCTAGAAGCCATATTTATTACCTCAGTTCATTCTTACTGCTTGGAACAGAATGAATCAGTGATTGCTTAGTATCCATCTGGAGATCCATTGTCCTTTAAGAAACCATCTCCTCCAGAATAAATTAATCAGCTCTGAAAAATCAGCTTAGACCAGTCAACCTCCCTCAGCTTCACTCAATTTCCTCATCTGTTGGTTACAAGGAATTTGTTGGACAGCCCAGAGCTTCACAGTCAGCAGTGTTCCTACGTGGGAGTTTCTAATGCTGCTGTGCTATGCTTAGTCATGTCCGACTCTTTGTAACCCTATGAACTGTAGCCCACCAGGCCCCTCTGTCCATGGGGATTCTCCAGGCAAGAATACTGGAGTGGGTTGCCATGTACTCTCCAGGGGATCTTCCCAACCCAGTGATTGAACCCAGGTCTCCCGCACTGCAGGCGGATTCTTTACCATCTGAGCCACCAGGGAAGCCCCAAATACTGAAATGGGTAGCCTATCTCTTCTCCAGGAGATCTTCCCGATCCAGGAATCCAACCAGGGTCTCCTGCATTGCAGGTGGATTCTTTACCAGCTGAACTACCCAGGAAGCCCAGGAATTTCCAATATTTGGACCCAATTACATCAACACAGATAGAGATGTCTCTTGATGGTTCCTCCTTCAGGAACCTGAGGTTTCCCTTGAGCAAGCCCAATTAAGAGATGCTAGAGGAGATGAGCCCTGGGATTTCTTTTGGAAGGAATGATGCTGAAGCTGAAACTCTAGTACTTTGGCCACCTCATGTGAAGAGTTGACTCACTGGAAAAGACTCTGATGCTGAGAGGGATTGGGGGCAGGAGGAAAAGGGGGTGACAGAGGATGAGATGGCTGGATGGCATCACCGACTCGATGGACATGAGTCTGAGTGAATTCCAGGAGTTGGTGATGGACAGGGAGGCCTGGCATGCTGCGATTCATGGGGTTGCAAAGAGTCGGACACGACTGAGCGACCGAACTGAACTGAAACTGAGACTTGGGAACCCTTACTTTTTTTTTTATGGTATTTTAGTTCATGTTATTTATTTTGGAACTCTCATGTGGCCCTAGCTCATGATTCTAATGTCAGACTGGAGAGCTAATCCTTCCCACAGATGTCAGATGGGTCCTTCTTTGATCTAATCAATGTCTTGGATGTGGAATAAAAAAGACTGTTGGGACTGAGCAGAGGCCCAGGGCCTTAGAATCAAACTCAGCAGCTGGTGGGACTCCTCTGGTGGTCCAGTGGCTAAGACATCACACTCTCAATGCAAGGGTCCTGGGTGCAATCCCTCCCTGGTCAGGAAACTAGATCCCACATGCCATAACTAAGAGGTCACATGCCACAAATAAGACCTGGTGCAGCCAAACAAATAAATATTTTTTTAAAAATCAGCACCTGGTAGCCACTGGGGTACTGGACAGTGATGACCTATACCTAACTAGTTATGATTATCACAAGAATAAGTCTCCTGATTTGGGTGTTGGGGTGCATACCTAGATCAGGACCCAGGGGTCAGCATAGAAACAGTGAAAACTATGGAAACTGGTGACTTCCCAGTCACATGTTGAGCAAAAACGGTTAAAAAAGTATCAATAACATCAGACTTTCAACTGGCTCAGCTCACCTGACTATGATGAGACAGTTTTCGAGGGTTTGCTACAAAGACTTTGATTCTCCTGAAAGGAGGAACAAGGGAAGTTTTCTGGATAGTTCCAGAGCTTCCTCAAGTGCTTGTGCTCTGACCGGGGAGGGTGGGTCATCTCCCAGTGCAGTGACCCTCTTCTCTTTACTCTCAGCCCCAGTCATTCACAGGACAGAGATGCAGGGCCAGGGCACTGGGCCTCCTCTCTCGAGTTATGCACTAAGATTCCTGTTTGTTCTTTTCAACATATTGGATTAACTCTAAGGGGCAGATTAAGATTGACTAGGAAGAAATAAAATCTCCAAAAAGCTTTTATTTGCAAAATGGGAACTTTTAAATAAGGTATCCTGGTTAGAAATGTGGGAGGGGGTTTCATGTTTGGGAACACATGTAAGAATTAAAGATTTTAAAATTAAAAAAATAATTAAAAATAAATTTAAAAAAATAAATAAAGTTAAAAAAAAATGAAAGAGTACTTTTTGATGGAGTAATTTCTACAACTATTATCTGTCAATATTCTCAATGACTATAAAGTCTATATGAAAATAAAATGGAACTACATAAACATGATTTTTAATGTTAGAACCATATTTTCTTTGTTCAAGAAGCAGTGTTTTTCCCATTTTATAATTTTTGAAAATGGAATATATCCTATAATAAACTGTCCAGTTATGATGTAGTTGTCATTGCAACTACATATACTTGCAAACTTGTATCTGTCAATAAATGATTCAGTTCTTGTCTCTGCAGGCATCTGCATTAGTGACATTAACCACAGCTGAATGCGAGTCTAAAATTGGATCCTGAAATCCCTCTAAAATTACGCTTTTAGGCAGGACTGAAGTAAAAAAGTATAGTCTGTCAATTAAGACTACTGACAGTTAACACTGTCTAGCAATTAAGACGGAGAAGGCAATGGCAACCCACTCCAGTACTCATGCCTGGAAAATTCCATGGACGGAGGAGCCTGGTAGGCTGCAGTCCATGAGGTCGCTAAGAGTCAGACACGACTGAGTGACTACACTTTCGTTTTTCACTTTCATGCACTGGAGAAGGAAATGGCAACCCACTCCAGTATTCTTGCCTGGAGAATCCCAGGGACGGGGGAGCCTGGTGGGCTGCAGTCTATAGGGTCACACAGAGTCAGACACAACTGAAGCAACTTAGCAGCAGCAGCAATTAAGAACACTAGAAATTTCTAAATCTCTCAGAACAGATTATGGTATTTTCAAAGGCAGGCGAGATCTGTGAAGCATATTCATCATGCATCAGCAGGGCTTATTACTCAAGCACTGCGGCTTCACCTTGAAAAGCTTCTGGCTTGATTTGCAACATGAACTGATGAATTTTTATCCGTGTGCAATTCAATCTTAAAAAGCAGAAGTACAAGTTGAAGCAAATAGAGTTGTAGAACAAAGCCTGTATCTTTCACCAGGCCTTGAATTCACACTGCAAATCCTCAAAGTGTTCAAAGAGGTCAAGGTCATGATCGTAAATTAAGAAAAGCAGAGTCACCTTGACACTATGTGTAACTGTTGTTGGCCAAATGTGTTTCAAAACAATATTTCTCAATTCAAAACAATTCTAAATATGGAAAAGACTTAGACCCAAACTGAGATTTTGATGCCGAAAGGGAGTGGATAGATACACGGATAAGACATCATTAGTTAAAATAAAACATTTTTGGATGTATAATTAATATAGTTTTTTTCTACCTAAGAAGCCACTATTAAACCCATGGATTTAATTATTAAATCAATGGCCTTATAATGAATAGCAGTTTAGAACTGAAGATATTCAATAATTAGATACTGACTGAAACATATGAAGATGAGGACTTACGTGAATTCAAGCTGAACAGCATATTCTTTTGATATAAACGGTATTTGGTCTGGGGCTAAACGTTTTGCCAGCTGCAGAGCACTGTCCCAGTGCTGCAAATCCCTTCTCATCTATTAGAAAGAGAAAGATATTAATTTCAAATAGCAAATTATTCTGCACAGTTACCATATAGTGCTGGTTTTAATAAAAGTGATTACATTCCCTGGTGGCTCAATGGACCACTGCCAATGCAGGGGACATGGGTTTGGTCCAGGAAGATTCTAAGTGGTGTGCCACAACTACTGAGCCTGTGCCTTCCAGGGCCCGTGGCTATTACAATGGTTCATGGCCCTCCAAAACTCAATCCTAAACAAAATCTTATTCTCTTTAGTATTTAATTTGTCTCAATAGGAAAAGGGCTTCCCTGGTGGCTCAGAGGTTAAAGTGTCTGCCTCCAATGCGGGAGACCTGGGTTTGATCCCTGGGTTGGGAAGATCCCCTGGAGAAGGAAATGGTAACCCACTCCAGTATTCTTGCCTGGAGAATCCCATGGATAGAGAAGCCTGGTAGGCTACAGTCCATGGGGTCGCAAAGAGTCAGACATGACTGAGTGACTTCACTTTCACTAGGAAAAAATTAAATTGAATTAAAATTAATTCAATCAACTAAATTAAAATTAGTATTTCTTCTCAGAGGGGAGATGATAAAGAAAAAGTTGAGAAATACTTTACTATAGGAATCAATCTTATTTTCTGAGAAAATCTGAACCTGTATCATGAGATGAAGAGTAGCAAACATAAATAAAATGTGAACATGTCTCTCTCTCTGACTCCTGAGGTCTTTTATCTGTGTCTGGGGCACAATTTCACAATTCCAAAATTGTATGTAATTATTTTATACTGTTAGGTTAATCATGTTCCCATTATGGCTTGAAATTGTAATTATCTTTCATTTTTTGTCTGGCTATTGATTGCAAAAACTGAGAAACATCTTTTTACTATTGTGATTATGTAACTATTACTCACTTAATACCATTGTATTATGATTGGTCAACAGAAAAATTATAGAATTCTGTATCACCAAAACTACCATTTAATAGAAAAACCTGTAATCGCTTTTTAAAATTCATACGCATATCAGAATTATCTTGGAATTTTTTTGAAAAAGACAAATACAAATGCCCAGGGTTTGCTTTTTTTTTTTTTTGCTAGAGCTCCAGTTTCTAATGAACAGCCATGTTATGGGAGAATGCCACTGAAACATGTATAATATCATATGTGAAACGAATTGCCAGTCCAGGTTTGATGCATGATACAGGGTGCTCGGGGATGGTGCACTGGGATGACCCAGAGGGATGGGATGGGGAGGGAGGTGGGAGGGGGGTTCAGGATGGGGAACATATGTACACTGATGGCAGATTCAAGTGAATATATGGCAAAACCAATACAATATTGTAAAGCGAAATAAAGTAATTAATTAAAAATAAATAAAAAATAAAAATAAAAACACCTGGACTATATGAGGATCTTTCATTTTTATCTGTTTTGTTTCATTATTTCTTTCTATTTCATATTCAGTGCTCCCATTTCATTTTGTTTATGCTTTCCAATTTTCCACCTTTTCTTTTTTTGGATGTTCTTTCTCAAGTCTTTATCAAGAATAGTAGAAAAGCTTTTGTAAACATATATATATATTTAAAAACTTATGAATTTTTGCCTAACTAAAGAATTAATGACATTTTGATTCCACTTGTTTTTCTTAGTATGAATAGAATGCTAGATTTCCAAATTAAAAAAAACAGATATGCAACAAGCAACAAAGGTTTACCGTATAGCACAGGGAACAGAATGATGTAATAACCTCTACTGGAAAATAATTTCAGAAGTAATGTGTATATGTATAACTGAATCACAGGCACAAAAAAGAATTCTACTTTTTGAAATTCAGTTTTTCTAAATGTCCTATGGACGTCTAATAACATATGAGATACAAAATTTTAAATTTATTTGTGTAGGATATCATTAGGACTTCCCAGGTAGCACTAGTAGTAAAGAACCCACCTGCCAATGCAGGAGATATAAGAGATGTGGGTTCGACCCCTGGGTCTGGAAGATCCCCTGCAGGAGGGCATAACAACCCACTCCAGTATTCTTGCCTGGAGAATCCCATGGACAGAGGAGCCTGGTGGGTGCAGTCCAGTGGGTCACAAAGAGATGGACATGACTGCAGTGACTTAGCATACAAGCACACAGGATATGATTAACATAAATTAATTAAATATAAATCTATTATATTTAAATTAATGACATCATTCAAGATGCTCCTATTCTTTCTGCACTTGATAAAATGGTCTCAGAGAAATGTTAATGTCTCACTATGATTATATATTGCTTCTTTTCCCTTTTATTTCTTCTGATTTTTGCTTTATGTCTTTTGTTTCTTTGTTGTTAAGCGTCTAATGGTTTATGATATCTTCTTTGTGAATTGTTCCTTTTATCATTAAAATATTCATCTTTGTTTCATTTAAAATAAATAGTAATAAAAAACTAACCATAAAAGAGTAAACCATTAATCTTCTGGAGTTCATTCCTCACTTTATTCACCCTTTGTACAGAATTAACAATGGCTAACATTTTGCAAGTGATATCTTCTACTCTAAGACATTAGCCTATTTACTTTCCACAACTAGGCCTTTTATAATGAGCTGTTCCTGTGCCCATTTTAGGGATCCAGAACTGAGGCAAAGAGAGGCTAGTTTTGCACACACAGTCTCACTGTTAGTGTGCGGCAGGGCTGAGCAGTAGGACTTTGCCTCCCAAGTTTTTACTTAGCTAACCTGTCAGCCTTCAAAGTGCGGTTAAAGGAACAATGGAGTGCAGTCACCGCTTCCCACTGTGAAGCCATCAGCTTAAATCCTTTACGAAGCCAGGAGCACGTGACAAGTGTCCACAGCTAACGCGGAAGAGCGAGGATGACATCTCTGCCCTCACCCAGGGAAGCCCTGTTCCTACTCCAGCACATACCAATCCAAGATCTGAAAATTTCTCAGGGTGTCCCCAGTCCTCTCAAATAATACTGTGAGTGCAAGCGCGCTAAGTCGCTTCAGTCACGTCTGATTCTTTGCAAGCCCATGGACTGTACCCCACCAGGCCGCTTTGTCCATGGGATTCTCCATGCATGAATACTGGAGTGGGTTGCCACTTCCCACTCCAGGGGATCTTCCTGACCCAAGGATCAGACCCACATCTCTTTCATCTGCTGTATTGGCAGGCGGGTTGTTTACCACTAATGCCACCTGGGAAGCCAATAACACTGGAAAACCATCTAATTTTTTTCTTAACATTCAGTTCACTTAAAATTTAAAAATGAAATTTGCTATAGAACAATTTGAAAAAGAGAAGTTGTGAAATCAATAGCAAATATGCTTTCTCTATGTGGCTGTGGAAATGTTGGCCGAGGTGGAACAATGTTAGTGATGACAGCCACCATCTGTGTCTTTACAGTCAATCTGGCGCCGTTCCCAAAGATCTAATCTCATTCTTACATCTTTACGGCAACCCTATGGGCTACATATTATTATCCCTCCTTTAAATGGGATCTAGGGCACTGAGACATGGAATAACTTGTCCAAGGGCACACAGAGGTGGGATCTGAAACCCAGCTCTAAAGGCCACATTCGTAACTGCTCTTCTACACACAGCCACAGTGCTCTCCTACCTCGTGCGGCCCTGGGTCCTTCATTCTGTTCTGGTCCTTCCCTCGTAATGCTCACCTCTGGGGAACTAGTGATGATACACAAGCCTTAGCCTACCCCTCTTCACACACAAGAGAATGTCACACAGTAAATGATAAATGTGCCTCAGGTTTCCCATTTGGAAAATAGAGAAAATAATAGTATTATCTCACAGGAGTGTTGTGAGGGTTGAATGAATTAAAATATTTATGTCAACACTTAGAAAAGTACCTGGTAAACGTAAGCACTCAATAAATGATGTCTGTTTTCATTTGTATGTGTTTTTGTAAGTTACAGAATCTGTTCTCTTTGGATACGCTCTGACTCTAAATTATTTGGTAATGTTACAATACATGCCTTTTACTGCTCCACAGAACACAGAGTGAAAATACTTCTAAGGTTAATGAATACTCAGGGGTTCTTAAAGCTGAAGTCTGAGTTCAAGGAGGGGGAAGGCATGTGGTGCCTGGTGCTGAGAGATGTTAACTCTTTAAAAGAGGTCAGAGCCTCTTTGCGCGTTCTTTCCCTCATCTGCTGCCTTACCTCAAGGGCGGCAACAGGGCAGCTGGATGCCAGGTACAGGTCCTGAGCCAGGTTGAAGTCATTGCTGAACATGGCAAGATGTCCTGCCAGAAGACTGTAGTCCTCTATTCCCTATAGATAAAATCAGTTTTAATGAGAAGAAACTCAAGGGTTTAATTTTTATTTAAGGACTGCGCTTAGGAAGAAGTGGTAGTATCTATCAGTTTTTGAGCTAGGTAAGACTAACTGCAGAAATTTAAATGCTTGACTCAGTATCATTTAAATGCTAATCTGATAATTCCCATAAGATGCTGTTTACCTTTATTTGTTCCAAGGACATCACCATGCCAACGTTTCCAATAGTCCGATAAACACGGATTGCAAACTCCACTTCCATGTGGTGTAGACAGGCTCTGGCCAGTTCATTCCAGGCAGCCTGATCATTGAGAATCTTGCACAGTTCCCAGGCATCAGAAAACCTGGCATTTGAATATATAAGCATAATCAAGGAGCTCTATTTGTTTCCTACTAGGCAGTTTTTAGACTGTATGTAATTTAATGTTATGCCTTAGATAAATTTTGCAAAAACATTTTTCAACCTTTAATCATTTCCAAGTTATAAAAGAACTACATAAACTTTTCTTCCTTTTTTGTATAGATGTTTTTTCCTGAATTTATTGAATTAATCTGAGTCTATGCTGTGTAACCACCCTCCCTCATCAGTAACTAAATAGGTCAGCCCACTATGGCCTGCAGCTTCCTGCTTTGGGAAATAAAGTGTGAGTGGAAGACAGCCACCAGCCCGCCTACCCTTTATGGCCTGTCTGGGCTGCTCTCACTCCAGCAACCAACCTGGGTAGTTGTGATGGACCCTATAGCCCTTAAAGCCTGAAATACCATTTTGACCATAACAGAAAAAGCTTACTGACTTCTGGTTTAAAACTTAACCACAAATGTCAATGAGACTTTTTGTGGGACTCCTATATTAATGAATATGTCATCCTCTCCATCTAGTCATCAATCTAGTTTCCACCCAACACACACACACTGAGCACTGCTATGTGCCAGGATCTGTGCATGGAACCAAGATGTAAGGATCAAATGTAGTCACTGTCCTTAGGTGGTCACACTTGGGGAAGGCAGAAGAGACAGGTGAGTAAACAGAGGACTATGACATAGCATGGCAGAGATACCAGAGTGCCTACAGTATGTGCATCTTTGTGCTTAGTGCGTTGCATAAATTATCTTGCTGGATCACCCTAACAACCCTATTCCCTATATTTTATTATTATTTCTTCTTTATAAAGGAGGAAAGTGAGGCTTAGAGGCCTTAAAAAACCAGCCTAGTGGTAAGAGACAATGTGCTCTAAACCACTCTGCACACCAGATCCTGGCTCTGAGGCAACACATGAGAAAGGCCTCAATCTACACTGCCAGTGGTCAGGGGCTTCAGGGAAGGCTTCCTGGAGGAGAGGGCCCTGCTGAATGGTGGAGAATGAGGCGTTACTACCTACACAGACAGGAAAGGGCAGCCTGAGATGTGAAAGCAGCACATGCCAAGGCAGGAAATCACGAAACATTATTGAATTCAAGCAGTCAGTAGACAGAGAGCACTGGAGGAGTCGGGGCAGGAGAGGCTGGTATTACATCAGCAAGAGCTGAGCATGTCAGGCTGAGGTCCCCAAGAAATAGGGGTCTCTTCCTAAAGCCAGTGGGAAGTCACTGAGGATCAGACTCATTTTCCAAAGTGTGTGGAGAATAGATTGTCTTGAGGCTACCTGGAGAGAGAGCCGTCAGAGTCGCTCTGCTACCCATTACTCCATTGGAAGGCCTGAGTTAAGGTGGGGGAATAGTGGAGGAGAAAAAGACCTGGGGGTGTGTGGGTGTGTATGCATGCGTGGGTGTGTATGCGTGGGTGTGGGTGTGCGCTGTAGGGTATGTGCACAACATGATTTGGGCAGGGGGAGAAAAGGAGGCTGGGAAAGATGATGACGCAAGTTTGAGGAACTCGTGGACTCCCAGCTACACAGGACTGGGAGGCAGTGGTGATACAGGTTTAAGTCAAGGATGCATATTCTGGAGTTAATCTCATATATAAGGTATTGAAACCACCTTTGAGGAGATTCATTCTGGAAGAATAATTAGAGTGAGAAGATAAGAAAGGAGCCCAAGGGACCCTGAGGAAGAGCAACATTTACACAGAGGAATTCACAGTCACCCTAAGAGGTGAGAGGAAAAAGCAGGGATAGCTCAGAAAGTAAAGCGTCCACCTACAATGCAGGAGACCCAGGTTCGATCTCTGGGTTGGGAAGATCCCCTGGAGAAGGAAATGGCAACCCACTCCAGTACTCTTGCCTGGAGAATCCCATGGAAGGAGGAGCCTGGTGGGCTACAGCCCATGGGGTCACAAAGAGTCGGACATGACTGAGCGACTTCACTCACTTGAGGAGATTCACTCTGGAAGAATAATTAGAGTGAAAAGAGAAGAAAGGAGCCCAAGGGACCCTGAGGAAGAGCAACATTTACACAGAGGAATTCACTGTGGTCCTAAGAGGTGAGAGGAAAAAGCAGGGTAAAAAAAATCTCAAGTAAGATAAAATCAAACTTTGTTATGATGAAATTAAGGGAGTGTTGAAATAATTACATTTATTAGAATTTCACAATAACTGTGCTATTTGGGAGATTAGAAACCCTTTTTGTTCTGATGGGCTTTTCCCATAGTACAAAATCCCTTCCTTTAGAATTTACATATATTCTCAAATCGATCATATCTGAGCTTCATGATAATCCCGTGAAGTAAATGAGGTAAATCCTATTATCTCCATCTTTTTTTTTTTTGGTCATGCTGTGTGGCATGTGCGACCTTAGTTTCCCAACCAGTGATCGAACCTGTGCTCCCTGCATTGGAAGAGTATAGTCTTATTAAGCACTGGATGGCCAGGGAATTCCTTTCCATCTATTTTCACAAGATTTGACCTTTAAAATCACAAAAGGAAATGAGAAGCTCCACAAGAAGTGTTTAAGCCATACCTTTTTAGCATTAAAGTCTGTGTCAGCACCTGCCTCAGTTCATGAGGCCCCACGTCTTTTAAAGTGTCGAGGAAGCGGTGAGTGCTAAGGTAGATGTTGTTTATTTTTCCACTCTGGGTCTGGCAGGTCAGCTCTCCATTATATAACAGCAAAGGTTTATGAGAGAAAGGAACTTTGGTGCCACCAGCCAGAATGACCTTGGATCCTATATTATAAAACAGACACCTTAATGTTGAAAACTAATACACACATTAAAAAAAGAATGTTTTAATTTTAGTGCAATGGAAATGTAATTCTCAACAAACATACAAAAAAGTGATTAAGTACCTTGGATAGTGTCCTTGTGAAAGACATACGTGTATACCTTATCGTCATCATAGGCGATAAATACACCTTTATCCATTGGCCAGTTTTCCCAAAGAACACCTTTAATGGTTGGCGAAAAATCTGGAATCTCATAGGTAGCATCATTAACCTAAAAATTAAGGATTTACAGATTTTACCCAAATCTGCACTTAAACCATTACAATTTGCCTTTGTAGGATGGAGCTTGTCTGCAGTCTTAGCTGGTAAAGCTTACCAACTCGTATTCAACTCATCAACATCCCAAGATAAATGAAGAAAAGTTTCTTTTCCCCTTTCTATACTAAGCATGGCTTTAAAAAAAACTGTAGTTACATGCAAAGTCAAGGGTTTTATCTAAAATTTGGTGAATTTGCAGGAAAAACTACAAGTCTGGACACAAAACTTCAGGTTAAGAAAAAAAGTTGAAGTTGCTCAGAATGATAACAGAAATATTAACTATGAACACACTTGTGCTTAGAAAATTTTCAGTAATATTGGGTACAGAAATGCTCCAACTAGAGAAGAAACAAATAATTCATACATGATTTGAGGTCTAAATAAATTCCACTTGATACATTTTATTTAAAAACATGCATTCCAACAATGTATTCCAACAAACTGTAATTAGAGTAATATAAGCTATTAAAAAAAAATCAACCCATATATTCCTATCAACTCAGGCAGATAGGTTTATATATATATCCTGAAAGGAAATCTCTACAAGATTGAATTTCCTTATTAAGCAGGGGGAACTCAAGGTCATCTTTACATCCAGGTCATTTTTCCTCATTTATTTTGCAACTGAGAAATGGGTTGGAAAGAACTAGAATATTAGGAATTTTGAATAAATAATCCAGGCACTTCTGGTGAAACCTGTTACACATTTGTCAAAGACAGAAAAGAAAAGAAATAAAGAGAAGAGAAAAAGAAAAAGGGAGGAAGGAAGTTTTACTATCTAGGAGAGTATGTCGTGAAGTGAGAGCTATCTTCAGGGAATGTGTCTTCACTGTGGTAAAGCTAAGACACCTGGGAACAGTTACTAAGGTTCAGTCCAAGCACAGCTGTAGGCTGTGTGAACTATGAACAAAAATATACTAACTGGATATTAAAAAAAAAATCCAAGTATAGTAAGTGTGATAAAACCACAATACTTCCTTTTTTCTAAATTAAGCCTTGTAAAAGTTAAGGATGTTTAAAAATAAGAGTAACTAAATCTAAAAATCTTAATCAACCCTGACTATTCACTGGAAGACTGACGCTGAAGCTCCAACACTTTGGCCACCTGATGTGAAGAACTGACTCATTGGAAAACACCCTGATGCTGGGAAAGAGTGGAGGCAGGAGCAGAAGAGAGTGACATGAGGATGAGATGGCTGGATGGCATCACCAACTCAAAGGACATGACTCTGAGCAAACTCCTCCAAGATAAAAGCTTCCTTTATCTTGGACATGAGATAGTCAAGGACTGGGAAGCCTGGTATGCTGCAATCCATGGGATCGCAAAGAATCAGACACAACTGAATGACTGAACAACAATAAAAAATGTCTAAAAATGGATTCATCTGTTTTTAAATCACCTGATTAAAAAAGAATCTTTCCTTAGTGTTCAGGATCTTTAAGAGAAGAGGAAAATCAACTGAGGCGGGCAGAAAGGACCAGGAACAGTCCTTGCTCTCTGAAGCTATTGCATTTCCAAGGAGAAAACTCATGTTATCTGAAGATACACTGTAGTACTGTGCCATAAATAAGGTTAAAATGATACAGAATAAGAACTGTTCTTTCCATTAAAAAGTCTAAGAGTTTTTAACACTTAAAAATTACAAATAATGTAAAAAGTTTTATAGATGAAAAGTCGTGAAAACAAATCACAAATATACCACAAACATAATAACAAAGTACCATAATTCTCCACATTAAGAGAAAGTGATCTTATATACAAAATATATTTTAAAAACACTTTTTTCATATGTTGCCATTTTAAAAAATAACTATTTGAAAACTTTTCTAGACTTACTGGACAGTAGACATATCCATCACTTTTTTCATCAATGAAAACTAATCTGGTCCCATTTGGGTCAGGAAAAATCTTTTTCACACTGACGGGATGTCGATAATCATTAACAAACTGCCAGTCTTCAATGTAGAAATACTGAATAACACCAGTCTAAAAAAATCCAGTCATAGAAATGAAAGATTGTCAAGAAAATACTGACTTCTCAGCATTTATGTTAAGCTATTTCCTAATTTGAAAAAAATAAGTCATATTTTTGATCAAGGAAGAGTCTAAAAATAATATTTACTATATAAGCAAAGTATAGATCCAAGAAAGTAAGTTAAATGAGTATGTACATCTGAGTCAACAGTCTATTATTAGTTCTAACATCCTTAGTCATATTAAGGCTTAACTGATTTTCAGATTTTCCACTTGTAAGAAATACTCTTATTGGTTAAAGTAACTTTCAAGTCATATTACTTAAAATATTTTTGCTGTTAACAAATTAGAAAATTAAGTTTAAAATAAACAAAAACCCACAAGATACAGTCATAGTTCTCTAACAACAATGAACACGTAGACATCAAAATTTAAAAATATACCATTTAAACTCACTCAAAAAAAAATGAAATACTTAGGTGTGAATTTAACAAAGCATGCATAGGACTTGTGTGTTAAAAACTAAAAATCACTAATGAAAGAATCCAAGAATATTTAAATAAATGGAGAGGTATACTGTGTTCATGGATTGGTGTCAGAATAAAGATGTTATTTCTCCTGAACTGATAGACAAGATTTTTTTGTAGATACAGACAAGATTATTCTAAAATTTACATGGCCCTGCAAAGGAACTAGAATAGGTAAAACAGTTGTGAAAAAAAATGGGAAAATTAGTCTTTTTTTTTTTTTTTTTAATAGTTACAGTGGAGGGACAGACACACAGACCACTGGAATAGACTAGAAAAGCCAGATTGTTATCAGGGATTAAGGTAGAGGCAAGAAGAAAGTGGGTGTGGAGATAAATGCAACATGAAGGATCCTGGTGGAGACAGAATTGTTCTATATCTTGCCTGTTAATATCAATACCTTGGTTGTGATATGTAATATAATGTTACCATTGGGAGAAACCAGGAAAAGGATTTATAGGATTTCTCTGTATTGTTTCTTATACCTGCAGGTGAGTCTACGATGATCCCAAAATAGAAAGTTTAATTAAAATAAAAACACATGTTAACATCTGACATTTCTATTCAGGCCAAGATGGTGTGACTGGACTTAATTTGCCCACCCAAAAGAACCAAAAATAACAGACAAAATACATGAAATATGATTTTCAAGATACTGGAATAAGGCAACATAGGATAAGGGTCTCTTGGAGATGGGAAACAAGCTAAGTCCTGTGATTGCTCCAGTTTTTGCCTTGGGAGAGTCTTCAAGCCATGGCAAAGCGGGGGAACATGCCCGTGGAGCGCGACTCCCTGAGCTGCGGAGACTGAGCTGAGGATCCAGTGGGGCAGAAGGGAGGTGGCTAGACTTGCAGCGTATAACACCAGAGAGGAGAGAGATGCACTGAGAGAGCACTGAAGATCTTCAGAGGGTCCACCCTGAGTCTTCAGCAGAGTACTGATCACTGCACACTTAGAAAATTGTCAAAGCCAGGGAGAAGAACCATCCAAAGGCATTAGAGGAAACAGTGACTGGCACTCACAGAGAACTGGAAACAGTGGCTGTTTCCAACTGGCAGATTAGAAAACGTAATTCACAGGAAGTGTGTTCACAAGAGAGTTCCAGAAAAACATCTATTTCTGCTTTCTTGACTATGCCAAAGCCTTTGACTGTGTGGATCACAATCAACTGGAAAATTCTGAAAGAGATGGGAATACCAGACCACCTAACCTGCCTCTTGAGAAATCTGTATGCAGGTCAGGAAGCAACAGTTAGAACTGGACATGGAACAACAGATTGGTTCCAAATAGGAAAAGGAGTACATCAAGGCTGTATATTGTCACCCTGCTTATTTAACTTATATGCAGAGTACATCATGAAAAACGCTGGGCTGGAAGAAGCACAAGCTGGAATCAAGATTACTGGGAGAAATATCAATAACCTCATTATGCAGATGACACCACCCTTATGGCAGAAAGTGAAGAGGAACTCAGAAGCCTCTTGATGAAAGTGAAAGAGGAGAGTGAAAAAGATAAGCATATATAAACATATATACACACACACACACACACACACACACACACACACACATATAGCTTCCCTGCTTATTTTATAGAGTTAATGAGATAAAATAAGTGAGATCAGGGCTTTATAAATTGTTGTGTGTTATACAAATGTACTATTAATTTATTTACTACTTATTTACCATATCACCACCACTTTATCTGATACATGAGACCTACCTTACTCGTGTGTATAAGCTCAAAAACCGATTTTGGGTCAAATTTAAATTTAAAAAGTCTCTCTTCTGGCAATAAGCATGTTTTTAAATATGCTCTTTTAAAAAAACAATGTGAGAAAACAGAACCTTTGAAACAGTGATTAACTGTCTTTCTAATGAAGGACAGGGAAGCCTGGTGTGCTGCAGTCCATGGGGGAGTCAGACATTGCTGAGCAACTGAACAATAGCAACAAATGTGGAAACAATGCCTTTTTTTTTAAACCAATTTAGTCAATTCTTCTAGAGGCTAAGCAAGGTAACAGGTATGATATGCTTTGAAAAATCTTTAAAAGTTTTTACAAATATAAATGTTATTACTAAACTATGCTTTATGTATATGTGGCTAATGTAACATCTAAGAGTACAGGGTGTTGATGGTTCAAATGACCAAAAGGTTGAAGTGGGATTCTCAATATTCAATTAATTTTAATTAAATGCCTGCTAAATGTAGGCATTGGATAGCTAAAGTTGAATGAGGTGTCTTACATTTGTCATCAAATTAAATCCTGAAAGCATCAAGATAAGGAAAATGAGACTGGAAGTGTCAAGCAGCAAGTAAGAGGACTAGTATTTGAGCCCAGGTTGTCCAGACTCCAAAGTCTGTCCTTTTCATTGTGCCATCAAAGTTGCTTATAGTTACAAAAGCACTTGATAATAGCAAATCACACCAAAGTGCTCTACATACATATATAATAATTTTTTGCACATATAATGCTTCCCAGGTGGCTCAGTGGTAAAGATTCATATATAATAATTTTTTGCACATATAATGCTTCCCAGGCGGCTCAGTGGTAAAGATTCTGCCTGCCAATGCAGGAGGCGTGGATTTGATTCCTGGTTTGGGAAGAGCCCCTGGAGGGGGAAATGGCAACCCACTCCAGTATTCTTGCCTGGATAATCCCAAAGACAGAAGAAAACTACAGTCCATGGGGTTGCAAAGAGTTGGACACAAGTGAGTAACTGAGCATATATGCATGTATGTGCATATAATATCTATATAACATATATATACACACACGTATATAATAAATTACAAGGTAAAAATGAGAAATTTTCCCATGTTCTATATTACAGAAGACAACACGTACATCTGTACCATAGATGAGGAAATCACCAGTTAAGGCATGACATAAAATACGGCACTTATCATCCACTGCTGGGAAAAGTCGCGTCTCACGTTCTTCTTGAGCATCCAACATATCACTTTCTATCTAAAACAAAGAATAATAGTGGCTCATAGACTTAACTGAAAAAATCTGGTTTGCAATATCTAGGGAGTAATGGGAGTCTTTTTCTTAAATTCAACTAAATATTTAGGCTCACCAGATAAACCACTTTACTCAGAAAGGTATCAGGCAGGAACCCAGCTTGCCAGCAAGGCAATTAAATATCCCTTTTAACGAGTTTCCCTGGTGGCTCAGATAGTAAAGAATCTGGCTGCAATGCAGCAGACTGGGTTTGACCCCTGGGTTGGGAAGATCCCCTGGAGAATGGAATGGCTACCCACTCCAGTAATTCTTGTCTGGAGAATTCCATGGACAGAGGAGCCTGATGGGCTACAGTTCAAGGGGGTGCAAAGAGTCAGACAGGACTGAGCGACTGACACTTTCACTTTCTTTAACGGTAATAGTCTTTGCAGTAGCCTCTGCAGTTGTCTTGTAGCTAATCTCTTTGGCTTCCCAGAAGTAAAGAGCCAAGAAATACATGTGGGAAGTGTCCTGGTTGAGAAGCCTCATATTTCAAGGGCCAACATCTCTTGAACAACTCATGGAGCATAGTTTCAAGATCCCCACCAGTGACAGGACCAAACACATGGGTCAATCAATTCCAGGAAGCCAGACCTATGGCATTCCCATCAGTTTTTATAACTTACTTATAGTTCCTTCTAGATGCACTTTACATGGCCATTTTTACATAAGCCATGTTATGAGCAGCACAGCTGAAATGTTGTTGGGTTTCTTGGGAACAGAGTTAAAGGGTTAACTGAGGGTTAATCTCATGAGGTTACTCTCATGACAAACTCAAAAGAGTTTTGTCAGTCCTTTATTACATACAGCTTTCTAGCTAGTCTGTACATGGTTGCTTCTTGACCAAAGTTCTTGATTATAAAACACTAGGCTATTCATTGTCATCACTGACCTAAGCAGGCCATGGGACACCAAAAATACTTACCAGATGTAATTGGACTTTGCCTTCAAAAAGTGCAGACGCATAGTCAGAATAAAGGCAAACACTGGCTACTGTCCCCAGATATTCCACATCTTTCAATTTTTTAACACCTGTAGTAATCAAAACAAACACAAACACAATAAAATATAAACAAAATGATCTAAGCTAATCATCTCCAAATAAGTTTTAAATGTGTGCCTTTGAAAGACTATTCTGAACCTGAAAGTTTAATTTTAGCCATTCTAAAGAAAATCTTAGTTGCCATATAAATTTGCCTTTAGGAATTTCATAGTGGTTCACAAGAAACAAAGTAATAAAAAATAAAGTCACTTGCAAAATAACCAAAAATTAAACCTTAGTGACAAGAAGCTTCATGGACCATCTGAGGATAATTCTCAGGCTGGCTCTGTTCCTGAGGGACATCTGACCTCCTGTGGGAAAGAGGAGAAGGAGGAGGAGGAGGAGAAGAAAAAGTGAGGCTCCCTTCAGATGTCAGTGGTTATTCAAGTATACAGTGGAAGGGGTAGGGAATTAACATTTATGATGCTGTGAAAGTGCTGCACTCAATATACCAGCAAATTTGGAAAACTCAGCAGTGGCCACAGGACTGGAAAAGGTCAGTTTTCATTCCAATCCCAAAGAAAGGCAATGCCAAAGAATGCTCAAACTACTGCACAATTGCACTCATCTCACATGCTAGTAAAGTAATGCTCAAAATTCTCCAAGCCAGACTTCAGCAATACGTGAACCATGAACTCCCTGATGTTCAAGCTGGTTTTAGAAAAGGCAGAGGAACCAGAGATCAAATTGCCAACATCCGCTGGATCATGGAAAAAGCAAGAGAGTTCCAGAAAAACATCTATTTCTGCTTTTTTGACTATGCCAAAGCCTTTGACTGTGTGGATCACAATAAACTGTGGAAAATTCTGAAAGAGATGGGAATACCAGACCACCTAACCTGCCTTTTGAGAAATCTGTATGCAGGTCAGGAAGCAATAGTTAGAACTGGACATGGAACAACAGACTGGTTCCAAATAGGAAAAGGAGTACATCAAGGCTGTATGTTGTCACCCTGCTTATTTAACTTATATGCAGAGTACATCATGAGAAACACTGGACTGGAAGAAACACAAGCTGGAATCAAGATTGCCGGGAGAAATATCATTAACCTCAGATATGCAGATGACACCACCCTTATGGCAGAAAGTGAAGAGGAGCTAAAGATCCTCTTGATGAAAGTGAAAGAGGAGAGCACAAAAGTTGGCTCAAAGCTCAACATTCAGAAAACGAAGATCATGGCATCTGGTCCCATCACTTCATGGGAAACAGATGGGGAAACAGTAGAAACGGTGTCAGACTTTATGTTTTTGGGCTCCAAAATCACTGCAGATGGTGACAGCAGCCATGAAATTAAAAGACGCTTACTCCTTGGAAGAAAAGTTATGACCAACCTAGATAGCATATTCAAAAGCAGAGACATTACTTTGCTGACTAAAGTCCGTCTAGTCAAGGCTATGGTTTTTCCTGTGGTCATGTATGGATGTGAGAGTTGGACTGTGAAGAAGGCTGAGCGCCGAAGAATTGATGCGTTTGAACTGTGGTGTTGGAGAAGACTCTTGAGGGTCCCCTGGACTGCAAGGAGATCCAACCAGTCCATTCTGAAGGAGATCAGCCCTGGGATTTCTTCGGAAGGAATGATGCTAAAGCTGAAGCTCCAGTACTTTGGACACCTCATGTGAAGAGTTGACTCATTGGAAAAGACTCTGATGCTGGGAGGGATTGGGGGCAGGAGGAGAAGGGGACGACCGAGGATGAGATGGCTGGAAGGCATCACGGACTCGATGGACGCGAGTCTGAGTGAACTCCAGGAGATGGTGATGGACAGGGAGGCCTGGCATGCTGTGATTCTTGGGGTCGCAAAGAGTCGGACACGACTGAACGACTGAACTGACTAAACTGAAGTACCTACCAGACCAACAGGTGCCTAAGAAAGAACAGGTGCAAAAGTAGATCACATATTTTATTCCATGTAATTTTTCTCATAACCCTTTACAAGTAGAAGAATCTTCATTTTCCAGATGAGGAAACCAAGGCTCAGAGGGGTAAAGAATTTGTCTACAGTCACCCAGCTAAAAGGGGCAGAAGGGAATTTAAACCCAGGGCCCAATTCTAAAGAACACAATCTGCTCAGGATACCACAGTGTCTTCACAACAAAGATAAAGAACAAAACCTTTCCCAAAACTATGCAAAATTTTTAGAAGATTCGCAAAAAACCATTTAAGCTAAGAAAGAGATGTCTGAAGAAAAACAAAGATTTGGTCTTAAAAGAAACTACTAGTGCTTCCCAAACAAACAAACAAACAGACAGACAAAAAAACAAATTATATGTTAGATAAGAAAACAACTGGATTTAGACTTGCCATTCTCGCCAAGGACATAAAACCAAGCTCGATTATTCATTCCCACAGCCAGGTGATAAAGTCCCACTGCTACAAAGTTGGGCTCCACGGCGACAGAAACTGTGATTGGCAGTTCCTATAACAGAAAAAAGGAGCAGTAGTGAATCAACTGTCAACACTGTGTTAATTTTATTGACAAGTGAAGAGAACACTGTTTTTGTACTCCTTCAACAGGGTTGGCTACGGTGACTTCAAGGAGGGAGGTGAGGTATGCAATCCTGGTGCTGCAGGCATCTCCAAGGATGGGGAGCTTGGTCAGGAACACGTGCAGCGAGCCCCTCTGGGTGGACAGTGCCAGCAGCTGGCCATCATCTGTCCAGGACAAGGTGCCCAGCCCTGAAATGATGGAGCACATAAAGGATTATTTTAAAACAGATATGCTGTTACAAGAAACCAAGCACACTAAATATCTTCACTTAAGCTACCAGAGGCATAAAAATCTTCAAAGTTTAAAAAAAAATAGTGGACATAGCTTTTATTTAGACTAGGAGATTCATCATGGATTGGCTTATGAGCATGAGCCCCGATGCATTCAAAACTGGCTCAAAGGGAAATATATCAGAATTCAGATTTTGCAACTGGATTTGGGATAAAATACAACAGAAATCTTTGAGTCAAAGTATATTCACATCCTCCTAGTCAAGAAGTTTTTTTTGTTTTTAGTCACTGAGTCATTTCCAACTCTTTTGTGACCCCATGCACTGTAGCCAGCCAGGTTCCTCTGTCCATGAGATTTCACAGGCAAGAGTAATGGAGTGGGTTGTCATTTCCTTCTCCAGGGGATCTTCGTGACCCAGGGATTGAATCTGCGCCTCCTGCAACGGCAGGTGGATTCTTTACCACCAAGCCAACTGGGAAGCCCAGTCAAGGAGTATGACCCAACATAATTACTAATAAAGAGGCTACTTGAGGGAATTCCAGTGAAAGGTGTAAATTTGCTTCCTCCTACAATGAATGCAAACCATACGTTAACAAACACATTACTCTCTTACTAAAATGATCAAACGCCAACTTGCTTCAGAAAAATCAATACCTTTATGTTCATCATCCAGGCTGACTATAGCATACATGTCTCTTAATTCTGCCAAGTCATGGATTTTAATGCTGAAAAAAAAAAATGTATATTTAAAATATGAGCACTAAGTTAAATTCAAGCAATTATAAGCTATGGAACAGGTCAGTGTTCTCCAAAAAGGGATGTACAGGAGGATCTATAGGGTTAAGGTAAGAAAATATTAAACTTTCCATATTTAATTATATTTTCTTTAAAATTTTTGTTTGTTGATAGGGGGTGGGAGTGGGGCCCAGCTTAGTTCTTTGATCTATAGTCAGGAACAAGGAGGCTGAAGATCCTGAGGAAAAGTTTGAGTCAGAAAACTTTCCCCTGAGCAGTACTGATTATTGTAAAATGAAGCAGGTTTCTCTTTGCAACGTGTCCTTCCCCCCCTCTCCCCCGATCCACTGCTCTAAGAGTTCCTTCCTACAAAAATAAGTGAGGTATAAAAGAAAGATTTGGAAAGGCCTAGGTGGAAAGTTCTGAAAAGTGGAGGTATAATGTTACTTCAAAGGGTTATTGTGAAGGGTAAGTAGGCTTATGCAAGTGAAACCTGTGTAGCATGATGTTGGGACCTAATAGTGGTATTTCTTTCTTCCTGTCTCCCTTGCTCTCTCCTTCCTTTGTCCATTCTCCACCCTCCCAGTGCTTCTTCTTCATATATTTTCCGTTTTCATTTAATTAAAATTTGTATATAATTGTAGGTCCACATGTGACTGTGAAATAAGAGAGAGAACAAAGAGCCCAGAAGTAAATCCGTACACCTACAGTCAATTACTCTTCAACAAAGGAGGCAAGGATACACAATGGGAAAAAGACAGTCTCTTCAGCAAGTGGCGCTGGGGAAGTCGGACAGCTGCACGTAGATCAGATGTTAGAGCACATCCTCAAAAGGGTGATGTGCACCCTTTTGTGCACACCACACACAAAAATAAACTCAAAATGGCTTAAAGACAAATCTAAGACAAGATAGTATAAAACTCTTAGAAGGGAACATCGGCAAAACATTCTCTGACATAAATCATATCAATGTTTTCTTAGGTCAGTCTAGCAAGGCAATAGAAATAAAAGTGAAAATAAACAAATGGGATTTAATCAAACTTAACAAGATTTGGCATAGCAAAGGAGACCATTTAAAAAAAAAACCAACAACAAAAACGAAAAGAACTTACAGAATGGGAGAAAGTATTTGCAAATGATGCGACAGACAAGGGCTTAATCTCCAAAATATATAAACAGCTCATACAGCTCAACAAAAAACCAAACAACCCAACTGAAAACTGAGCAGAAGACTTTAATAGACATTTTTCCAAAGACAACATACAGATGGCCAGTAGGCACATAAAAATGTACCCTCGACTGAGTTGCTTCCTATGTTCCCAGTCGTCAAATTTCTGAGTATAAAGTTGTTTGTAGTATTGCTTTGTTAGTGGTTTTCAGATCTGTAGTGAAACTTCTATTTCACTCATGATATTGGTGAATTGTATTCTATTTTTGTTATCCTTGCTAGAGATTTATCAATTTTTCCCCCCAAACCCCTAGCTTTTAAGTTTTTTCCCTGTTTTCAATTTCTGCTCTGTTACTTTCTTCCTTCTGCTCTGGGCTTGTTTTGCTCTTTCTAGTTTTTTGAGATAGGAACTCAGATAATTGATTAGATGTCTTTTCTCTTTCCTCTATATCAATTTAGTACTATAAATTTTCTTCTCAGCACTGTTTTAGCCACCTGAAATAGATATTGCTATGTACATCTATTGAAGATTGAAGACAGGAGCAGAAGGGGACAACAGAGAATGAGATGGTTGGATGGCATCACCAACTCAATGGATGTGAGTTTGAGCAAGCTCTGGGAGATGGTGAAGAATAGGGAAGCCTGGCATGCATGGGGTCACAAAGAGTTGGACACTACTGAGTGACTGAACAACAAATGTACATTTCCATTTTCACTCAGTTCTATGTATTTTCTAGTTTACTTTTAGATTTACTCTTTGACCCATGAATTATTTGGAAGTAGGCTAATTTCTAAGTACACAGAGAATTTCCTGTTGTTACCAATTTCAAGTGTGATTACATGATGGCTTAACACATTTTGTATGATTTCAATTTGTTGAGGTTTGTTTCACACTCCAGGATATGGTCTACAATGGTGAATGCTCCACAGGTGTCTGGAAAAAATGTGTACTCTGTTGTTGCTGGGTGGAGTGTTCTGTAGATGTCTGCTAGGTCTAGTTGGTTTATAGTGTTATCCAAGTCTGTTGAGAGTTTAACTAAGTTACACCATGATATAGCTGCTCTGGCATCTATTTTGTTTGGCCAAGTGGCCTGCAGTGATCTTAAATGAACACTAGTCCCTTTATGCACATACATGCCCTCTTCATAGCAGCCCACGGTCATAAACAAATATAAGTTCCTGATGTGATTTCACCAGTAGCCTTTGTGACCAACACCTTCACTTTATCTACTGTTATTTTCCGTTTCTATTGCCTTACTTTATTTTTGACATTCCAAGTTTCATTCTGTCACCTGTTATCTCCTATCTGAAGAACCTCCTTCAGTAGTTCTTTTAGAGGAAGCCCACTGGCAGTAAATTCTCTTCATTTTCCTTCATCTGAGAATGTTTATTTCACCTTCATTACTGATTGCTATTTTTACTGGATATAGATGGAAGTTTGGTTGACGATTCTTTTCTTTCAGCAATTTAAAAGTGTTATGAGTTTCCTCCTGGTCACTACGGTTTATGGTGAGAAATCTGCTGTCATTCAAAATGTTCTCTTCCAAACCTTTTCTTTGCCTTTAGTTTTTAGCAGTTTAACCATGATGAGTCTGGGCCTAGATTTCTTTGGATTTATCCTTTTGGGGGTTTGCTGAGCTTGTATAATATATAGGTTGTCTTTGGTCAAACATGAGATGCTTCCAACCTTTATTTTTGAGATTTTAATGACACAAATGTTAGACATTTTGGTAGTTTCAAGGTCCCTGAGGCTTTTTTTTAAATCTTTTCCTCTGTGTTCAGAATGGGTATTTCTATTGATCTATCTTTAAGTTCACCAACTCTTTTACTGTGATTTCTATTCTGATATTACAAATACTGTATTAATTTTATTTTTTCAGTTCTAGAATTGCCATTTGGTTCTTCTTTATAGGTTCCATTTTTTCCCCCCCTGAGGTTATGTTTCAGTCTGTTTTGAGAATGCTGTTACCTTTTGGAACCTTTTTATAATAGCTGCTACATGCATCACCTCAGCACTGGGGTCCTTTGATTGTCTTTTCTCAAGTCAGTCAAAATTTTCCTGATTCCTCATGTGTCAAGCAAATTGGGGTTATATTCTGGACAGTTTCACAATTATGAGACTCTGTCTTGTTTAAATCCCACGGAAGAAGTTAAATTTTTTTTTTAAGGAGGCAATTGGCCCAGTTGGGTTCGGGCCACACATTTCGACCAGCCTTCTGTGGGCTATGATTTCAATGACTGTTCCACTTCCAAACCCTTGGCAGTGGTATTCAGGTATGTCCTTGTATGGTCCACTCAGTGGCCAGTACAGGACCTGGGCTATGGTCTATCCCTTAGTTCAGTTCTCAAAGTCTTTGTCAGGCATGTAGGATATGATACACACACAAAGCTCAGAGATGAACCTGGGACTTCATAAGTATCTTTGTAGGATTACTTTCCAGAGTTCCTCCTTCTCTAGGACCTCCCAGGTATATCAGAATATACCTGGACTTCCCCTTGTTGGTCTTCCAGCACAAAAGCTGGGCTCTAGTTATTCTCCTTTGGTCTTCCTACAACTGCACCGGTGGCCAAGCAGTGAAAGGACAGAGAGAAAAATAAACAGCAGGGGTATGCCCCATCTTCTTGGGACCACAGTTCCCTCAACTGGAGAGGAAGGTTAGCTTCCTTCAGGGTTTCAGGTGCCTGTGGGTCCTTGCTGTCACTGCCATGGTGGACTGCTTGATGGCTAGGGCATGAAAGAACAAAGAAGTGGGGGGGGAGAGAAAATTGAGGGATTTCCCCAACTTAGTCTGAGTGTTAGGAGTTCTCTTTACTGAAAGTTCAGCCAGAACTAAAGGGCTTCTTTCAGAGCTCTGTCTGTCTCTGCTCCAGTGCTTACGTCCAGGTCTCAGGCTGCCTTGAGTCCTGGCTGAGACCAGAAGACACACAAGGAGACTCACCGCTGGCTCAGTGGTACTTCAAATGCGGGCTTTCTTCTCCAATCTGCCTGCTACTATTTACTTTTCAGAATCCTTACATAGCTGTTTCATGAGTTCTCTTCAGGTTTTATGGCTGTATTTGGTGAGAGAGACAGAGTCAAGGGTACTTACTCCCTGTTACCCAGAAGTGCCCATTTTATTTTTATGACTGATTTTTTTTTTATTTTTTTTTACATATTTTATTATTTTTTTTTAATTTTAAAATCTTTAATTCTTACATGTGTTCCCAAACATGAACCCCCCTCCCACCTCCCTCCCCATAACATCTCTCTGGGTCATCCCCATGCACCAGCCCCAAGCATGCTGTATCCTGCGTCAGACATAGACGGGAGATTCAATTCTTACATGATAGTATACATGATAGAATGCCATTCTCCCAAATCATCCCACCCTCTCCCTCTCCCTCTGAGTCCAAAAGTCCGTTATACACAGCTGTGTCTTTTTTCCTGTCTTGATACAGGGTCGTCATTGCCATCTTTCTAAATTCCATATATATGTGTTAGTATACTATATTGGTGTTTTTCTTTCTGGCTTACTTCGCTCTGTGTAATCGGCTCCAGTTTCATCCATCTCATCAGAACTGATTCAAATGAATTCTTTTCAACGGCTGAGTAATACTCCATTGTGTATATGTACCACAGCTTTCTTATCCATTCCTCTGCTGATGGACATCTAGGTTGTTTCCATGTCCTGGCTATTATAAACAGTGCTGCAATGAACATTGGGGTACATGTGTCTCTTTCAATTCTGGTTTCCTCGGTGTGTATGCCCAGCAGTGGGATTGCTGGGTCATAAGGTAGTTCTATTTGCAATTTTTTAAGGAATCTCCACACTGTTCTCCATAGTGGCTGTACTAGTTTGCATTCCCACCAACAGTGTAGGAGGGTTCCCTTTTCTCCACACCCTCTCCAGCATTTATTGCTTGCAGATTTTTGGATCGCAGCCATTCTGACTGGTGTGAAGTGGTACCTCATTGTGGTTTTGATTTGCATTTCTCTGATAATGAGTGATGTTGAGCATCTTTTCATGTGTTTGTTAGCCATCCTCATGTCTTCTTTGGAGAAACGTCTATTTAGTTCTTAGGCCCATTTTTTGATTGGGTCGTTTATTTTTCTGGAATTGAGCTGCATAAGTTGCTTGTATATTTTTGAGATTAGTTGTTTGTCAGTTGCTTCATTTGCTATTATTTTCTCCCATTCAGAAGGCTGTCTTTTCACCTTGCTTATAGTTTCCTTTGTTGTGCAGAAGCTTTTAATTTTAATTAGATCCCATTTGTTTATTTTTGCTTTTATTTCCAGAATTCTGGGAGGTGGATCATAGAGGATCCTGCTGTGATTTATGTCTGAGAGTGTTTTGCCTATGTTCTCCTCTAGGAGTTTTATAGTTTCTGGTCTTACATTTAGATCTTTAATCCATTTTGAGTTTATTTTTGTGTGCGGTGTTAGAAAGTGATCTAGTTTCATTCTTTTACAAGTGGTTGACCAGTTTTCCCAGCACCACTTGTTAAAGAGATTGTCTTTACTCCATTGTATATTCTTGCCTCCTTTGTCAAAGCTAAGGTGTCCATATGTGTGTGGATTTATCTCTGGGCTTTCTATTTCATTCCATTGATCTATATGTCTGTCTTTGTGCCAGTACCATACTGTTTTGATGACTGTGGCTTTGTAGTAGAGCCTGAAGTCAGGCAAGTTGATTCCTCCAGTTCCATTCTTCTTTCTCAAGATTGCTTTGGCAATTCGAGGTTTTTTCTATTTCCATACAAATCTTGAAATTATTTGTTCTAGTTCTGTGAAAAATATGGCTGGTAGCTTGATAGGAATTGCATTGAATTTGTAAATTGCTTTGGGTAGTATACTCATTTTCACTATATTGATTCTTCCGATCCATGAACATGGTATATTTCTCCATCTATTAGTGTCCTCTTTGATTTCTTTCATCAGTGTTTTATAGTTTTCTATATATAGGTCTTTAGTTTCTTTGGGTAGATATATTCCTAAGTATTTTATTCTTTTCGTTGCAATGGTGAATGGAATTGTTTCCTTAATTTCTTTTTCTACTTTCTCATTATTAGTGTATAGGAATGCAAGGGATTTCTGTGTGTTGATTTTATATTATGACTGATTTTAAAGTATACTCCATTTTAGGTTTTGTATCTGGTACACATTTAGTATTTTAGGTTTTATCCTGAGTGTTCAAGGCAAAGGTAAAGGTATCTTAGAAATTTTCAACTGCAAACATGTTCTAATTGTGCAAGTATGGTGGATAGATTAACATTAGTTAACAACATCTTGTTGAATCTCTTGACTACTCCTTAAATAAGCTTTCCTAGGAATACATGAATATAACTTACCAGTTATCACCACACGTAGCAGCTTTGTTAAGGGTCTGTGATACTGCAATACTGGTTAGACTGTCTTTATGGTCATGAGCCTGAAATATTTCTTGACCGATCTCTCGAATATGAGTGGAAATGACCACAAAACTTCCACGAGAAAAACCAATCATGATGTAGCCATCACCGTACCTACAGCAACAAAGGCAGTAATACAGTAAAAGGAAGATTAACTGTCATTTGCAATACAGTAATAAAAAAGTACCTTAACATTAAGGAAACAGAGAATATCATCTATCAAGGGTCTATTTGCCAGATAACATGCTAGGTAGTTTCACATGTTAAGTCTCAGACTGCAATCCAGAAAATGTCACATAGAGGAGTGAAAATGCTACAGACAAAAAAGAAACACATTATAATTGGTAAGGAAAGACTCTGTGTATTGTGCTTCTGTACATACCAGCTGTAGCAGACAATGTTGCCATAGTGCTGCTGAAACTCCATATCAACTGGGTTATCTGGTTCATTCAGATTAAAAAGAAACAAAGTTTTCTTGCCAACCACTACACTTATCTGCCAAAAATAGGAATTATGAGAGGAATGTTCAGTACTTCATGAAAAGACTAATAAGCAAATTCAAATAGCATAAACCTAATTTAGAAAAACAACTGAGCCAAATTTAGTGTTAAATGTTATAAATTAATAAGGAAACAACGTGACTAACTCAAAACATTTGTACCATTTTCCTAAAATGTAGTCTGGGAAGGATCCTTGGGTTTACACATACCCAATATACCCTTGGAAGTATACTAAAATAGCTCAATGGAATAACTTTTTAAAATTCTCTGTACCTCTAATAAGAGTACCGTGCAGTACAAGAAGGTAAGTGTGACACAGTTCCATTGGAATTAAACTCACATTCAGAGTATACCAACTCTTCTACCCTAAGGCCATCTGATTTTCATTCTGAACCACGTGGGACTACCTGTCCACACCTGTGTGGATAATCTAGCTCAGCTTTTTATATCATCACTTTTTCCATCACCGCAGGCCACTGGTCAATGTGGCTAGACTAGTATCCCTGTTACTCACAGGCCAATACTAAACTGTAATTCTCAGCTGAGAGTGTAACTGTATCGAGACAGAAGAGTACATTACCAATTTGGGCTCACTAAGCGTAATGGATATATATATATAAACAGAAACACTTTGGTATATTTCCTTGCTTTGAAGATGCTATCGGTTATGAGTCATTATCAATATAACATCTTTTTAAGAAATAAAGAAAAACATTACTTCATTAAATATATTCTGGTTGATTGTGAAAACCATCTGGACTTCAGAATGTTAAAATGTGGCAGGGAAAATAAATCTAAGGTGTTAAAAAAATAAAACTAGTAATTTCTGGCATTCTGGTCCCCATATCTGATAAGAATGAAAAAATCTAAAAGATATAGAAATCAATACTCTTGTTTTTCAAGGCGCCCCCACTGTTTTTGCTACCATACGGAGAGCAACAACAGCGCTACAGGACGCTGTCTTCAATTGTTTTGATGTTAGGTGGCAGCAGAAACAACATTTAGGCCTGAGAAACTGGGGTCTATGTTGGTTTAATAAGTGATGCACCATAATTATTTTAATGGAGATTCTGAACCATCCCAGAAAAGGAGACAGTATATCCTACAAAATTACCAAAATAAGTTGGGCCTGGATTTAGAACACTTACTGTGCTTTCAGCAGCGGAGGTTCGGTCATTAGTCTTCATCATGGAAAACTGCATGTCACTAGGCTCCGATCTCACTGGTATCTGTGGAGATGAACATAGTATCACCATGAATAAACCCCACATCCAAATTCCATTAACAAAACAGGGAACTTGCTTTCATTTCTGAATACACTGGACTGAATAACCTGAAAATCCCACTGCTACAAAGTTCTAGAAATTCAGGATGAAACTGAACATGTATCTTATTAAATGGCTAAGATAAGCCTGAAAGAAGGTAAGGAAGATTTCTGTGGCCCATAGGCAAAGATCAAACTGAAAAGCAAAGTGAGTGCAGGAACTGATGCTCCAGATATCTGGCTGATAAAGAGAGATGATAATGAACCCATTTGACTCGAGTGTTTCAAATGTTTCCCTTCTATACTCATTGTGGTCTAAGGTCCAAAGTTATACTCTGAGTGGTCTAGAAACTCCCTGCAGTGTTCAGCAAAAACAAATCTAAAGCCTCTTTCTTCCAAGGCTGCAAACAACTTCCTATAGTAGATAAGCTCCCAATTCAAAATGAGAAAATTCACAAGCAATGTACCAAGAGCAAGGGTCAGCAGATCTAAAAAGAACAAAATTATTGGAAAAAGATCATAAAATACTTTAAAAATGATTATAAACATAAAAGACTCAAAAATAGAAGAAAAGACAACACTTTCTTTAAAAGTCCAAGCAGGTTTTAAAAAAGAACTACAAAGTACTTTCCACCAATAAAAATTAGGGTCATTACAATGGGAAGGACTGATGGGATAGAAGATTAGATGTATTTGAAGAATAAGTGAACTGATTTGTGGAAATTACCCTGAAGATTGCACAGAGTGACAAAAAGAAACTATTAAAGAGAGATTAAGAGACATCAGATGGTCAAACATATGTCTAACAGTTGCTGCAGAAAGAGAAGAGCAAGGGCAAGAGGCAAATTTCAAGTAGACAATGACTAAGAATTTTTCAGAACTGACGAATGACAGCAATCTTCAGATTTAGGAAGCAAGACAAGCAGGATAAATAAAAAATAAATCCACATGAGTAACGATGGAGTGCTTTGCAGAATAGCCAAGTATAAGCAATTCGGAGAAAATACCAGATGAAACAATACTTACAATGTATGCTTTGTTTACTAAATTACAACTTTAGTATGTCATATTCTGGAAGCATAATTCTTGGGATTAAAAATGGGAGACAGTTATCTTGTATGTAAATAACAGCTCAGTGGTAGAGGCTTCCTGGGATGTTAGATGTGGAATAGTATTCTAAGGTCATGTCTTGATTTCAGTGAAGAAAAAAATGCCAGTATCTACTGATGATGTCTGGTATGGACACAAGAGCTGGGCCTGTAGTATTAGAATTCTAAAGGATAACAATACAGATTGATGAAAATTACAAGGTTTCTAGAAACTATTTTTACAGCAATGCCTTCCCTAAGAATCACTGGAATCACGCTGAGTTACTTCTACCTCAGTTTCAAAGCTTTCCAGATATAAGAACCAACTTTCTTCTTCAGACTTCTGCAAATTCTCAAAGCCCAAATTTTCAGTCATTCCAGTCTTGAACGAGCCATAGTAAGTTTTTCCTCCTATCTTTGTTCTGTTCTGCTTGGAGTGAATGACAGCAACTGATAAAAGTCTTCCAATATCCTCTATAACAAGTTTTAGCAGGGTACATGGTCACCTAGGGAGACTAAATTTGCAGCTTTCCATGGCAGCACTTAGGTTTGACCATATGACTAGGTTCATGTGATATGAATGGCAGTAATGACTGCATCTCCCAGATCAGGTAGCTTACAATTTCTTGCACTCCACTTCTCTTTTTCCTTTCCCTGGGGCTGAAATGCAGATGTGGTGCTAATGAGGGCAAAACACCCTAATAAATGGCAAAACATTAAGATGGAAGGAAGGGTGGGGAAGGAGAGAAGGGGGACTTTACGCAACCTGGAGAAGCAGAGATACACAGATGACCTGCTTACCTCTGTTGTACGATAAAATGAAAGAGGAAAAAGCCACCCAAACTACTATATTCTTAAGAGTCCTTGTCATTTTGGGTCTCTGTTAAAATAGTTTAGCCTTCACCCTTGACTGATTTAGATCTTCTCTCTTACAAATTCACAATCCAACATTCATTTATCTCCTCTATCTCACAAATGCTACAGGGTTTGTAGGCTATATCACACATTTGACAATCATATAAGGCTACATGTGTTTTATCATGATTAGTTTTCTCTTCCTGAGAGAAGGGGGCCTATGGCAGGCAGCCTCTAGGATGGTCCACAATGGTCCTCGCCTCCTGGTTTTTATGCCTTAGTGCAATTGCCACCCAGACCCTGAGTATGTGCTGAGCCTAGTGACTCACTTCTAGAGAACAGAATATGGCGAAAATAATTCTGAGATCAGGTTATTTATTAAGAGGTTATGGCTTAAGTCTTGAATGACTATTCTCATTCTCTTGCCAGCGGCTTTGTTGTGAGATATGCTATGGATAGATACATGTGACTATAAAATGAGGCAGGCTTCCAGTCAATAGTGAGAGGAGCTAAGCCCTGAGCCTAACAGCCTGCATTTCAACAACCTCATGAGCTTGGAAATAGACTTGTCCCTAGTCAAGACTTCAGATAAGACTGCAGTCCAGACTGCTAAAATGACCGCAGCCTTGTGAGAGACCCTGAGGCAGAAGCACTCAGCTTAGCTGTGTCTGGACTACTCACCCACAAAAATGGCAAAGCAGCATCTGTTATTTTAAACTGCTAAGTTTCAGGGGTAATTTGTTATGCAGCAATAAATAGCTAATGAAGGACCTATTAATGTAAAACTAGCAGTATTCAAAGAATGTGTCAGTCACTATTGCTCTAGAAATACTAAATAAACCATAAGCCAAGTCATCCGAATTGAAATTTTGCCACTGGTAAGATTATATAGCTATGGGTAATACAAATTCCCTTAATCATGGGAAATTTGAACAGCAGTAAAATTTAATCCTAAAATTAAATTTAATTAGGATTAGTCTGGAACCAATTTAACATATCAGCTAAAGGAGTAGGCTTTAGAATCAGGCAGATCTGGCTGAGTCCAGTGGTTAAGATTTACATTGTAAATACCCATATAAAATAAGAGATATTCACAAATATAATGGTTGATTATAACCACAGAGCTGATAATCCAAGCTAACACTAGCCAACAGGAAGTGTACAAAGGAGGAAATTTGGACAAAGTATTTGTATTAAAAGAAAAATGTCCTAGTACATAAAAAGAAAAAACTTGATGTTTAGAATATGAAGTTATTGTAAACATCTCTCATAGAGATTTTAAAATTTTATAGGTCAGTTTGATAGACAAACTTTATTTTGGAGGAAAATCTTAATACAGCAAGTCAAAGAGATGTTACTGTATTACCTGTCTTATTGTGTCACCTTCCTGATTACTAACAGTAATCATTTTATCTTCACCACCTAAAGCAAGCATGTTTTCTGCATTCCAACATCCACATGTGATTCTCTTAGTATGTTTTCCTGCAAAAGAGATGATTTTTGTACATATTGATTTCTCAAAAAAAATTTTTACAAAATCTGTGATGGTAATTTCAAAGTTAGATAATATACTATGGAAATTAAACAAACAAGGAATTTAAAATTTCAAAGCAGTTTAGTGTCTAAGCAGCCTTATTTAAAACAGTTTATAAAAAGTTTTAAATCAAGATAACTGTATATAAGGGCAATCCTATTTTCCAGCTTTTTACGTGAATATGAGCATAGGTCCTAACATAAAAAGATATCCCACCCCTCGACAAGTTTGTTTGTTTAACCATATAACAAGACCTATCACAGTAATGTCTTAAAAGAAGTAAATCTCAAAGCACTGAAGTTATCTTTATTATATTCAGCTTTATGATGTGGGAGACCCTTGGCATAAGCCAATTCAACATCACAATTTTGATTATTTGTATACAACTAAAAGACATACAGTGATTTGTAACAATACTGAGGTACAAATATGAATGCACTTTAGTGAGACTTATGTTAAGAACTGAGTCATTTAGCTAGTGAAGGATATTAGAGAGCCACTAAGTAACAGAATGCTTTTTAATTAAGCAATCTAGTCAGTGCAAAAACTACATTTTGGGGTGGAAATCACATGACTTGACACCAGGTATTCGTTAAAGGTGTTAGAATAGATAAATACTCAAAAGTCTCAAGGTTAAGTATACAGTTTCTGGAGGCAGGCTGCCTATTTTGAGTAAGTGGCTCCACTACTTATCACAAAACCTTGGGTAAATTAACCTTTCTATTCCTTCGTCACACTGTCCAAAAACTGGGGATAATAGTAGAAGCTGTCTCACAGGGTTGGGGATCAAATGAGCTAAAGCACTTAGAAGACTGCCAGCCATACAGGAAATGCTATATAAGTGTTAGCTATTTTAGCTGTTATTGAGACAGAGATCATGCTTATTTTATCCCTTGTACCCCTTATTGAACCTATTACAGTATCTCTGCAGAAAGCAGGCTCTAAATAAATAGTTATTAAGTCAGTAGACCCTGAAGCAAGAGTGTGTCCAGTGTGTTAGAGGCTCAGCTAGGAGAGGGAGGCCAGAAAGTAAAGAAAGGTAACTAAGAGATGAAATCACAGTTTTCAAGGGCCAGGTCATAGAGGGCTTGGCTAGCCATTGTAAGGATTCTGACTTTGATCTTGGGTGACATGAAGAGCCACTGGAGAGTTCTGAGCAGAAGGCTCACTTGGGCTTCTGAGTTGAGAATATTATTATAGCAGGGCAAGAGTTGAAGCAGGGAGACCGGTTAAGAGATTGCAGAGATGCAGGTAGAAGATGTCTGAGCTCCACACCATGGTGGTGGTGGTACTGGTAGAGGTGGTGAGACCAGTTGATTCTGGACATATTTGGAGGTAGATCTTGTAACATTTTCTGGCACATTTGGTATAGAGGGTATGAGGAAGATAAGAGTCAGGATAACAGTAAGATTTGGCTTAAACGTCCAAGAGGATGAAAAGATACCAATGATGAGAGGGAACAGCTGCACGGTTTGGTGATATCAAATCTGAAGTATTTACTAGAAATTTCACTGGAGCTCTTGAGTAAGCAATTGCTTGCATGAGTCTAGAGTCTGGAAGAGACAAACATGGGACTACAGAGGTAACATTTCAAACCAGGAGACCAGAGCACAAAAATGAAGGGAACATTCAGAGAAGAGACAGGAATATAGGAAATTTTGCTGATCATAGATTAAGAGATTTAGGTAGTGCAATGGAACTGGGGTGTCCAAAGTAATAGGTATTAGAAGGGATAAAGGAGTACATTAAGAGAGGTGGAAAGATGCCAAGGACAAACTTCATCCTACACTCAGGACAGAGAGAAGAAAATCTCTCCTTTTCTTCCAGTGCTCAGAACTCAGGTTAGTCTTAACATCAACGATAACAGTTAACATTTTCGTGTGCTTACTTAACAGTGTTCCAGGCAGGTATTGACTTATTTAATTAATATTAACTTACAGGAATATACCACAGTTACTGAAATGTGAATCATGTTATTGGGAAACTGGCAATATTAAGTAAACTGTGGTCAATGAAATTCATGCATATTAGAATCATGCAAAGTGAGGATTGCCTGTATCTAACCCAGTTCAAGGAAAGAAATCAGAGCAAGATGTAACAAGGGAACAGATATTTAGTTACTGTAAAAACCACCTGCTGATTGTGCATTTGTGCAGCTGCTTCTGGAAGTGAAATGCCTTGGTTTTAGAAAAGTAAATTATTTCAGAGGAAAAAAAAGCACACCTACAAATCACAACAAACTCTGAAAGAGGCAGTGAAAGGGCCTAAAATGTACAACTAACCTGAATATTTTCAGGTCTATTTTACACAGTTAATAAATTAGACTGAATTTAAAAAAAATAAAAAAAATTAGACTGAATTAGAATCAATATTCATATTAAATACAAAGATCACATATAAAATCATGTACATATGAACAAATAATGATGCAAAATAATCATGTTTTGACATGATTATTTTCTTATTACCTCAAGTGTTAAGCTATCTAAGGACTGTAAGTTAACTGGTAGGACACGCCTATAAATGAAGTAGGATACAGAAAATGCCTACTTAAGTCAAACAAATTAATTTACATGGTGAAAGCTGATTTTTTAGTTCAATTTTTCAAATGGATCAATGATGTAACTGTACAGCTAGAGTGCTAAAAACACCCATATGAAAGATATACATATATGTGAAAATAATTTGAAATGAATAAGTGTCTTTAACTGAAAAGCACTTTCTCAAGTATTCTGTGGGCACTATTATCTCCAGCATTTAACTCTTCCATTAGCAGTAGATTATACTGGCCACTTGTATGTAATTAAGCCTACCCATTTCACCCCTCACCAGCATGATGTTACAACAATTGAAAAAAATCAATACTATTTCCTTCAGGTAGTCAGATGCTAAGTGCTCAGAGGCTGGGGGAATCAAAGAGGCTGAATCAAGAAGGTCAAAGAAGGAATAAATACACATACCCTCCAGTCATATACCCTGAGGTAAAAATAACTCCTAGCTCACTCCCAGATTAAATTAGTGACTGGAGAGAGTGAGGGGTGAGAATTAGGAATATGGATATACTATGCCCAAGAAGTGGCCAAATGTTTTAGCCCATCTACTAACGTGTTGATAGGCACATGAGCTACTCCACACCAGAGGCATAATCTGGGTGAGAAAGGGACAGATGGAAATCATGCTGTTAATGTACTGGTGTCCAGAGGCACAGGCTCATCCACCTTACTGCAACCTGTTCTCTGTAACCTGGGAAGTTCTTAGTAGGTAGTGAAGATGGATCTTCTAGTTAGACAGAGGTATGGCTTGACAAGGGAAGTCAATTTTAAACTACAAAATTTCCCCTGCAATATCAGGGAAACCTGAAGTGATAAAATTTACATTTATGTTAAAGCATCCCAAATATTTAGCAGTGTTTCCAGCTGTAACCTACCAATGACAGGAATCTTTCGAGATGTCTGATGATTATAAATTAGCAAATTTCCTTTAACAGTTCCAACGGCCAGGAAACTTCCAAATTTTGACCAAAGAAGGAAAGACAATTGATCCCTGTAACATTAAGATATAAATTACTAAACAATTTACAACCACAACCTCCTAAGCAGTCCTTTTAAAAAGTGCTTCGTGAATTTCATGAATAACTGTAATACCCACTTAGAAGCTGAAGTATAAAATTACAATTTTAATGATTTAGAACAAAGAGTAAGTGCTAAAGGTATTTTGAGACACTATAAAATGATCTTAAGTCAGTGAGACCTAAAATACAAATGTATAACGAATAAAAGGCTTCAACTCAGTCATGATGGAATCTCAAATTTCAGGAGATGACTAATGATAAGATAGTTATTGATCTGTCTACTAATTATTGTTGTAACTCTAATTGGCATAAAAATCTTAATGGATAACATCTTAAGCTTTTAACAAGTCTAAAAATGTGATATAATAAACTGAAAAAATTATTGGGAATTCATGATTTGAAAAAGGATATAGATTTTCCAGCTCTGTCACTATTAAGGGTATCTCAGAAGGAGGTTTGGGCTTCCCTGGTGGCTCAGATGGTAAAGAATCCACCTGCAATGTGAGAGACCCGGGTTGGAAGATCCCTGGGAGGAGGAATGGCAACCCAATCCAGTATCCTTGCCTGGAGTGCCGGGGTCCAGCCCCGGTGGATCCAGGGAATTCGAAGTGGGGACCGCATTGGCAAGGAGAACTTATTTCTTTATTAATATAGAAATATAAGATTAAATTAGGAAGAAATAGTGTAGTAGGAAAATTAAGTGGAGAAAGAAGGCTGAATAACTTGGTTTACGTGGGAAGCCAATAAAGTTCCAGACAAGGAGTTTGCACCATCTACGTTAGGCCACCGGCATCCTCTTGCATATTGGGGGGTGCCCCACCTTGGGCTCCCCTTCGCATGGATCTTAAAAGCCGGGACAAGTAAGTATACATGGTGAGCCTCCACGCCCCAGATGGGAATTCAGTCAGAAATTAGAGAGGAGACACGGGGGAAACCAGTCCAGCGACTGGCCCCCTCCTCTATTGTTCAGAAGGCCTTTTATACTTTTGATAAAACATGGAGATCAATGGGTAACACAAAGTTATGCAGCGTTAGCAGCCCAGACTCTTATCAAAACCAGGCTTTTCCCTCTGCATACCTAATTGTATACACAAGTCTTAGGTGATTTATATCATCTTCTGGCCAAAAAGGCCAATTAACATTTCACAGCCTTTTTTCTGATAAGGGTTTGTCAACCAGAAGACTTATTTGTGTTGATCTTCCCAAAGTCTGGTGCCACTCTCAGAAAGCACTAAATAAAGTTACATTCTTACATAGCAAGGACACAAGAGGAGTGCAGTGATATATAACAAAGAAAAGTAATTAACTCAAAAGTCTAGTGTTGCTAACATCAAAACTACTATATATCTTTTTCCATATCCCGTTTACATTGATTAACATCCTCCCAGGTGCCTAAAAGATAAAGAATATGGAGGCCTGGTGGCAATCATTGAGTCAACAGTGAAAACCCGTCACCGATATGATTTTTAGCTCTTAGAAAAGGTTCTGTATCTTAAGATGCTTTAAGCTCTGTGCCTCTCGCGGTTGGGGGGCTGTAAGCAATTCACAAGCTGTAAGAGGTCCGGGGGAACCTGTTAGGCAAGCTAGAGAGTTATCAGAGGGGGTTTGAGCTGAAACATCCCTTTCAAATGCAGAAGACTAAAGCCCTGATTTGACTTTTTCCAGAGAATATTAGAAGAGTGGAAAAGCAGGCAGATTCTTATTTTTGAGGGGGTGGATGCTCAGGAAATTCCAGGGGGAAAACCTGAGGTCTGATTAGCCTTGCCATCAGAGCTCTGCCGCATGACCTTGTCACGGGTGGAATTCCTCACGCTGGCTCCCGGCACTGGAGAACTGCATGAACAGATACGCCTGACAGGCTACAGCCCATGGGGTCACAAAGAGTTGGACACAACTGAGCAATTAACACTTCCACTTTCTTGAATGGAAGCACAGACTGTATAAAATCCTTCTGAAAAGTGACGTATGGAAGTGTAAAAGGGCAGAGCAAGAAGTGGAGGTTCTCAGATCTAGTAAGGCTTGATGTTGGTCAGACACTATTGCCTGTGGATGCATTTCTTGTGTGTCACTTTGGAGGGTCAAGGGAACCTGCACTAGGGGGATGTTTTGACCTGCTCTGTTATTCCTTGATAAATAAGTCGGAAAAGTAAAGTCTAATCTTATGGTAGATGTGTGATCTCTTCCTGCACTTATAGGCCACATGATGGTATGAGGCAGATATTACTACTAGACTCATTTTACATATACGAAGAAACTGAGGCTCAAGCAGAGGTTAAGCAACTTGTTCAAGGTCAAAATTGCAGTTTCAGTTGTAAATACTGACAAGTTTTTCTTTTCCATATGGCAAACAGCTTCTATTTTAGCAGAGATCTGTAATTTATTCTGTCTGCCCAGGATTTCTTCCACTTGTGAATTTACCCCAATCTTCATGGGTAGGATTATCAACCCTATGGCCCTGCCTACCCTATTCAAAGACCTTTTAAAGAACTGAGAGGATACTGGTGATGTAATAGTGGCATGCCCTTTTCTCTGGCATAACTTGCTGTGAAGAATGGTAGAAGCTGATACCTGCCAGTAGCCATTAAAAGAGTCTAAATATATATAGGATGGATAAATGACTTGGACCTATTGTATAGCACAGGGAATAATATTCAATATCATGTGATAAACCACAATGAAAAAGAATATGAAAAAGTACATATATGTATAACTGAATCACTTTACTGCACAGCAGAAATTAACACAATATTATAAATCAACTATACTTCAACAGAATTAAAAAACAGAGAGAGTCTGACTTAGAAGAAGTCAATACAGAGAAAGAAAGAGCTGTGAGATGTCTAGACTGCATCATTACAACTCCTAGATCCAGTCATGCCTGTAGTCATCCTATTTCCAGATTTTCCCATAAATCTTTTCTCTCTTCTTTGGACTTTTTAGTCTATTCCATTGAAAGCAACTTTTTAAGAAGCTCTTTATACTTTAGAATGATACTGTATTCTAATTAATTGGGCAAAATTAATAGGATTATATATAACAATTTTAAAAGAAATGAATTTTTCCCTTTTATAAGAAAATAACTCATCAGAGAATATTTATAATGAATGTAGTAAGACCTTTTTAGCATCAAAGCTGCAGGTAGTATTTCTAAGTGAAGATTTAAAACATAAAAAAAGTTATCCTTACCTCAAGCCACTCTCTAACTGACTGGTTTTGTTTGTGTTGGCATCCCATAGATAAATGCAACTGGATTTCTCAGCAATCACTGCTAGAATATCTCCATTCTTGTCCCAATCCATAGCAACACAGTTACTTTTTTCAAAAAGAGAACAAAACAATCACTACACATTTTTTTTTTAAAGTAGGGGAAAGAAATTAAAACACTCAACCATTTGTGATTCTTGTCTATAGCAAGTCTAACCAATCTATTTTTTAAATCATAAACTTTTTAAAGTAAGAAACAGAACTCCACATACACTGCCTGGATAACACTAACACCAATTTTGTTGTTGTTGAGAGGATGGAAACATTTTGAATTCTATTTTAAATATCATTTTCACATACTATATTAAATACAATTATATTAATAGGTTAATAGATTTTCTTGACACCTGTAAAGAGCTGGGCTCTTGTGGTAAAATACTCTAGAAAGGAATCACGTCTGCAATCAAAAGGAAATTTGTGTGATCAACTTTTGAAAGGTTGTTTCAGATGCACAGAGGGAAAAAGAAGGTACTGATAAGTGAAATATCTAGACAAGCTGTGTATTAAACAGAGCAAGGTTGGTTAGATGTAGGATTGCAAACAGTAAGAAAGACTGAATTCTGAAATACATAGTAAGAAAAGTTATTTTCATTTCATATCTTAATATTGAATAGGATAAGAAGAGTAATTTAAGGTAACAAAATAGTTATAAATAGGAAATGCTCTATTTAATAAGTTTCTTACTGTTTAAAATTACTCCAAATGTTTATTATAATTTAAGAACTTCCCTGGAGAGTAACCTTTTCTTCCTTCTGATTCTGTTTTTCATTTGGAGACTGTTTTTGGGCACCAACCCAGTGGTCCCCAACCTTTTTGGCCTTTTGTGGAAGACAATTTTTCCATGGACTCAGGGTTGGGAGATGGATTCTGGATAATTCCAGTGCATTACATTTACTGTGCACTTTATTCCTATTATTATTACATCAGCTCCAGCTCAGATCTCAGACTTTGAGGGCCCCTGAAGCAACACTCAGCTTTCCATTTAAGAGATCTGGGAATCACTTCAGTTATTTTATTCTTCAAACTGTTAAAATATGTTTTGGGATCTTATATTTTCTATAGTATTTTCACAGATTTTGAGAGGTATGGAAGAGTGAGATTTTCAAGTTCTTAATAAAATCATTAAAGACAACATATAATAGCATTTTGTTTATTTGGTGATCTTTTGTCAGTCTAATTCAGCTATGTTGAATACGGCAAAAGAGCTCAGAAGCAAAAAAATAAGGACATTGCATAACCAAAAGCGATGTTGCAGAGATTATGCAATAAAGCTCATACAACTTAGTCAAAGAAGTTTTTGACTAAGTGCCTTTCACTTTATTTTAAACATAATTATAACTAGCTTGCCCTCTGTTCCCCAGAATATAGAAACCAGAAGCAACAATTAAGAGAGCAATAGGAAATGCTAAAATGGTGGCATTAGGTGGGTGTGAGATAAGAAGAGCCACTTAATTTGCAAAGATGGTGGCTGATAAACTACAGAAGGCTGATGTGAATTTCAAAAGCCTGGCAGCTTAAGACCACTTAGGTCTTATGCAAACATCATCATAATCACTAAGACTATGGGTAAGATAACTAATACAGGTAATGATCACACTGAATTATTAAAAATGCTTATGTTATGCTTACTGTAATCTAGAATGACTTTCTTAAAAAGGATAAAAAAAGTGTGGAAAGTAACTATTTCCCAATTTATATTAGACAGGAAATACTACATCAGTAAGGGCTTATCTGCAAATATATACACTAAGGCTTGTTTATAATTAAATAAGAATTCTTTCACATAGACTCATTTACAATTCTGCCTTAAAGCTTATCTGTCAATGAATGTATTAAACTCTTAATTCATATGCTACATACCTATTTCATTAACTGCTTATGGTATACAAAACTAAATCTCTTTGGAATGGAGAAAGCAAAAGAAGAGATACAGGTTAGAAATATGTTATAAAGTTCTACTTGATTATAAGTTTTAAGACAGTGCCTTTTTATCTTTTAGGCCACAAAGTTGGAAAAAATTTTTGATCTACCTCTGCACTTACCCAGATAAGTTGATTTCACTTCTTTTTTGACCATGGCGATCAAAGATTTTCACAATATGATCAGCTCTAAAACCAATTAGAACAAAAAGATATGATTTAAATTTTACTTCTTATGTATCTAAAGAGTCTTCTTATACATTCAAGTGATTTCTATATTTTCTCATGATAGTTTCATAATTTGTATGTAAAAAGTTATCACTAGGGAATAGGTTCTATGAATTGTGATATTAATGGAAATTAATATATTACTTATCTCACCATGCAACCATCATTCAAGAATTTCTACTGAACAGATGGTGTGGTTTGGTGGGCATACAACCATGTGGAGTCAGGATGATTTACTAACAATCACTGTTATCTTACCCTGTTACTGCAAGATAGTTTCCTGATGTTTTCTGCCAGGTAAACTGTATTGGTGTGCCAAGCCAAGTCTTTTCTAGTAGTGAGAAAACACGCTAAAAAAGCACAACACAATTTTTATATTTTAAAACATTCAATTAACAGTTGGTCAGAAAAGATGTCAAAACATAATAATGAAAACAGTAGGATTCAGGATGGTGAAGGCTTATGCTAGAGCTTACCTCAAAGAAGTCAACAATGTAACAAATAAAATGACCAATTAACCAACCAACCAACCAAATAACCATAATCTGGCTGGTCAAGTACAGACCTCAACATACATAGGAGCATTTACTATAAAACTTTTTTGCTTTTGAATGTTTCTAAATGTTAATTTTATAAAAATTTATGATTTAGTGTTTTATAACTATTAAAAATTTAAAAAATTTAAACTTGAATTTGTAAAAGTCACTCAGTCGTGTCCGACTCTTTGCAACTCCACGGACTACAGTCCATGGGGATTCTCCAGGCCAGAATACTAGAGCAGGTAGCCTATCCTTTCTCCAGCAGATCTTCCCCACCCAAGGATTGAACCCAGGTCTCCTGCATTGCAGGTGGATTCTTTACCAACTGAGCTACCAGGGAATTTAGCTAATTATTAATAGCATGGATTTGGGGGGATTAAATTTAATAAAGTTGTTATTAAAAAACCTTGACAGAAATACAAAATATCTATACCTCCTTCAAATGTATTTTTTCTCCTTTCTCCATTAGATACACTTTATCGTTAAGTGTTTAATTTGGCTATTGGCTGGATACTTTTTCAACTGAAAAATCATTCTTTTCACTTAGACAACAAAGAACTGTGTATACAATATGGAGGGCTTCCCAGGTGGCTCAGTGATAAAGAATCTGCCTGCAATGCAGGAAACCCAGGTTCGATCCCTGGGTCGGGAAGATCCCCTGGAGGAAATGGCAGCCCTCTCAGGTATTCTTGCCTGGAGAAACCTAGGGACAGAGGAGCCTGGAGAGGGTTCAAGTCCTTTAAGTTCCAAAGGGTCAAATACCACTGAGCACATCTGATATAGAAGCCACAAACCACATGTGTACTTGGAATTTTATTGAGGACTTGAAATACAGGTAGTCCAAATTTAGACGTTCAAAGACAATACAGCTATATATGACAAACCCACAGCAAACATTATCCTGAAAAATTGAAAGCATTTCCCCTAAAGTCAGGAACAAGACAAGGGTGCCCACTTTCACCACTACTATTCAACATAGTTTTGGCCACAGCAATCAGAGCAGAAAAAGAAATAAAAGAGATACAAATTGGAAAAGAAGTAAAACTGTTTGCAGATGACATGATCCTCTACATAGAAAAACCCTAAAGACTACACCAGAAAATTACTAGAGCTTATCAATGAATATAGTAAAGTTGCAGGATATAAAATCAACACACAGAAATCCCTTGCATTCCTATACACTAATAATGAGAAAATAGAAAGAGAAATTAAGGAAACAGTTCCATTCACCACTGCAATGAAAATACTTAGGAATATATCTACCTAAAGAAACAAAAGACTTATATATAGAAAACTATAAAACACTCACCAGGGAAAGAAATCAAAGAGGACACTAATAGATGGAGAAATATACCTTGTTCATGGATTGGAAGAATCAATATAGTGAAAATGAGTATATTACCCAAAGCAATCTATAGATTCAATGCAATCCCTATCAAGCTACCAATGATATTTGTCACAGAGCTAGAACAAATAAATTTCACAATGTGTATAGAATACAGAAAACCTCAAATAGCCAAAGCAATCTTGAGAAAGAAGAATGGAACTGGAGGAATCAACCTGCCTGACTTCAGGCTCTACTACAAAGCCACAGTCATCAAGACAGTATGGTACTGGCACAAACACAGAAATATAGATCAATGGAACAAAACAGAAAGCCCAGAGATAAATCCACGCACCTATGGACACCTTATCTTTGACAAAGGAGGCAAGAATATACAATGGAGAAAAGACAATCTCTTTAACAAGTGGTGCTGGGAAAACTGGTCAACCACTTATAAAAGAATGAAACTAGAACACTTTCTAACACCATACACAAAAATAAACTCAAAATGGATTAAAGATCTAAACGTAAGACCAGAAACTATACAACTCCTAGAGGAGAACATAGGCAAAACACTCTCCCAACATAAATCACAGCAGGATCCTCTATGACCTACCTCCCAGAATATTGGAAATAAAAGCAAAAATAAACAAATGGGACCTAATTAAACTTATAAGCTTCTGCACAACAAAGGAAACTATAAGCAAGGGGAAAAGACAGCCTTCTGAATGGGAGGAAATAATAGCAAATGAAGCAACTGATGAACAACTAATCTCAAAAATATACAAGCAACTTATGCAGCTCAATTCCAGAAAAATAAATGACCCAATCAAAAAATGGGCCAAAGAACTAAAAAAACATTTCTCCAAAGAAGACATACAGATGGCTAACAAACACATGAAAAGATGCTCAACATCACTCATTATCAGAGAAATGCAAATCAAAACCACAATGAGGTACCATTTCACGCCAGTCAGAATGGCTGCGATCCAAAAGTCTACAAGCAATAAATGCTGGAGAGGGTGTGGAGAAAAGAGAACCCTCTTACACTGTTGGTGGGAATGCAAACTAGTACAGCCACTATGGAGAACAGTGTGGAGATTCCTTTAAAACCTGGAAATAGAACTGCTATATGACCCAGCAATCCCACTGTTGGGGATACACACTGAGGAAACCAGAATTGAAAGAGACAACGTGTACCCCAATGTTCATCGCAGCACTCTTTATAATAGCCAGGACATGGAAGCAACCTAGATGTCCATCAGCAGACGAATGGATAGGAAAGCTGTGGTACATATACACAATGGAGTATTACTCAGCCATTAAAAAGAATACATTTGATTCAGTTCTAATGAGGTGGATGAAACTGGAGCCTATTATACAGAGTGAAGTAAGCCAGAAAGAAAAACACCAATACAGTATACTAACACATATATATGGAATTTAGAAAGATGGTAATGATAACCCTGCATGCGAGACAGCAAAAGGGATACAGATGCATATAAGTCTTTTGGACTCTGTGAGAGAGGGCGAGGGAGGGATGATTTGGGAGAATGGCATTGAAACCTGTATATTATCATATGTGAAATGAATCACCAGTCCAGGTTCTATGCATGATACAGGATGCTCGGGGTTGGTGCACTGGGATGACCCAGAGGGATGGTATGGGGAGGGAGGAGGGAGGGGGGTTCAGGATGGGGAACACGTGTACCCCCTTGGTGGATTCATGTCAATGTATGGCAAAACCAATACAGTACTGTAAAGTAATTAGCCTCCAACTAAAATAAATAAATTTATATTAAAAAAAAAACAAAGACAATACAGGAAAGAAGGCAAACTATCTTTACTGATAATTTTTCATACTGATTCCATGTTGAAATGATAATGTTTTGGATATACTGTGTAAAACAAAATATATTATGAAAGGTAACCGTACCTGTTTTTTTAAAAACATTTTAATGTGGCTACTAAATATTTTAAAGTACATTGGCTCACATATTTATATTAAAGTGTTGATACAAAACATCGAGGACCATAAGAGTTTGAATGAATGAATTTACATTTTAACATTAGGTTAAATTAAAAATTAAAAAACGATGCCTATATTGAGGCAAGTGAAGTTCAGATACAATTGCAGGTGGTGTGACAGTCTCAGTGGTAACACAAAACTCTTCCAATGGTCTAAATTTTATACCAATCACAGGCAATTACTATGTTAAAAAGATGATCAAATCCACCTCTATTGAAAACAGAGGTGCCTATAATCACAGGTGCATCCAAGTTGCGTGGAGCAAGAAGACACCCTTTAAAAAACAAAAGCATAAAAGCACTTTACTTTTGCAATTTTATGACCACATTGCCCTGGAACCCCTATATGCAAGTGAGGGTGCCCTAAATTTGAATGTCACTAGCTTCTTGGTAGATCTCCTCTGGTTGTGATTTTACATACTATTTTTCTTCGAAGGAGGTCAACAGGTGCTCTATACACATACAACACCCCATAAAAGGGTGCTAGCTTCACAACCAGAAAACGAACCCTTAGACTTTGCTTTTTTTTTTCTTTCAATTTTTTTTTTCAATCTTTATTTTTTAATACAATTGTTTTTTGGCCACCCACATGGCTTGTGGGATCCTAGTTCCCTAACCAGGTAACTAACCTGGGCCCTTGACAGTGAAAGAAAGGAGTATCACGAGGGAACTCTAGATTTTGCTTTTCACTTATTAGCTGTAGGGCTTAAAGCAGGTCTATTAAATGGCCTCAAGCACAGAATTCTCAACTGTAAACCAGGAATAACAATATCTCCTTACACTGATGGTTTAGTCCTTAAGTCGTGTAGGACTCTTGCCGACCCCATGGACAGAGGAGCCTGGCAGGCTACAGTCCATGGGATTCTCCAGGCAAGAATACTGGAGTGGGCTGCCATTTCCTTCTCCACGGGATCTTCCCAACCCAGGAATCGAATGCAGGTATCCCGCACTGTAGGCATTTTCTTTACCAGCTGAGCTACAAGTATTTCGTAAATGGCGAAGAGCTTTAGAAATGTGAGTTAAGATTACAGGTCAACTCTAATTTCCACTATAACCACGAAAATGTACAAAACAATGAAAAAAATTAAGCTTTCCATTTCTATGCCAGATCAGGGCCTGTGTGTGGTGGGGGGTTGGGGAGGTGGGGGGTTGGGGAGTAGGGGGCACTAGGAGCGGGGCGGGGGTACTGTTTGGTAAGGCGATGGGTGAATGAGCTGTAGCCAGTGACTAGGGAACGTGGGGTTCGTAAGAAGCCCAATCCTAAAAACGGTGCATGCAAAGGATGACGCTCTAGAGATTGAGACCCGTGCATGCAGATTTCCCCGTGAATAATATACACCGTCACCAGGTGATCTGTAAATTGCGCCAGTCACAGCCAATACAATTTGAGATTCTTTCGGAGCTTTTCACTCATTTTAAGGAGCTGAACAGCTGCGAGGCTTGCCAGGTGTTTAGCTGCAAGAAATGAGGCAGCTCCTGACACTCGAACGAGCCAACTTCACAAGGACCCTCCAAACGCTTTTTTCCCCAAACTCGTTCTGCCCGCCATGTGAATTGGGGCGAATTCGGAGTCTCTTCAGATCCAGTCTGCTCATTTCCAGCAGTGGAGGGGTGGCCAAAATGCACCAACTCCGTCCGCGGTCCCAGAAATGAGAGGCCTCCCTCCCCGCCGTCTCTTCAATTTTCCTTCCTTTGGCCTTTATTTCTTCAACTTCGCCTCTGTTCTCCCTGGTCACCCTGCTCCCTTCCCCATTTCTCAAGCACTCGGGAGAAGGAAGGGAGGTCACAAGGCTCTATCCTCAAAGCGACTCTCGGAGAGTTTAAGGGACTGGCGAGTGGTCGCATCTTCCCGCACCCCGGGGTTTGTAAGTTATTTACCTTCATCTCAAAAGATCCAGCAGCCGCGCGATCTAACAAGTGCGCAAGCGCACCCGGTCTTCATCAAGAAAGCTACCGCGTTCCCGTCACCCAGGAGACCGCGCGAGCAATAACCAATCAGCGGGCGCCAGCTGAAGGGCGGTGCCCCCAGACAACCTCGGAGGGAGTGGGCGGGAGGCGGGGACTTGAGTCACGTGATGCCAGCGAAGCAAGGCCCTGAGTAGTTAAACGTCGTGAGGCGTTACTGAGCTTTGGCTTTCTGCTTGGGCCCTGATTGGATGACACTGGAGAGTTCTGTGAGATGTGGAAGCCGCCGGCGTAAATTTAGGCCCTGACTACAAAGAAATCAGTGGTGGCCAGTAGAGACGCTGAGAACTTCAAGGAGCTGAGTGTTGTATAAGAAGAGGCGGGAGTTGATTCGTGGGGCAGTACTCTTACGCAGTTCACGCGAAGAGCTCACACTGCAGCTGTTCAAAGGATATTCAATTTGGAGGCTGATTTTGGCTGGGAATATGTTTGTGTCTTCAGATATTTAAATTTGGCTGCAAGACCCACACATTTAAACGGAGATGTCTTAAATAGGTGATTGGGTGAAGGAGAAAAAGGTCAGAGAAGTAGAAATTAGGAAATTGTTTTTGTATTGATAATAATTAAAACAGTGAATGGGACTTCTTAGATTTAGGGAATGTTAAGAGGGAGAAACAATTTTAGGGGCTGAGAATTAAACTGACAGAAGGCCAATAAACAGGAGAAAAGCTTACGAATTTGTATGTATTGGGAGAATTAGTTAAAAAGAGAAAAGAAACATGAAATCTCACATCAATGTATTAATTAGGGTGCTATATTTCTCTCTAGTTTTTGTCCCTGTGTATACCAGTTTTACTTTGTGTTTATAATTATATATGTGTATTTGACACAGTTATTTAGATCAAATAATAAAGCACATTTTTTAGAGTGGTTAGTACTGTTAGGTAGCAAGTTAGGCATGTGCAACAAGGAGTGGCCTAGACAAAAAGGATCAAGCTGATCTCTAAAACCCCTCCCAGACACAGTCAGGAAAATTCACAGATGCTATAGAAATAACAACAGAGACTTTTCTAACTCCTGCACATGTGCCCTAGGCACACAGTGGGTACAACCTAACCACAGGGGCTTCCTCAAGTAACCTTAGGCAACTAGGAGCCAATTAAGGGTTCATAAATATTACACACACACACATATATATCTGATTATAACAGACTGAATTATGGGAAGACATGCACAACAGAGCCTGCTGTTACATAACTTGCAGGTGCCAATTGACTTTGAGTGTATGCCTATTTGCATTCCCTTTCTTGATTGGTGGTGGGTACAAGGCCTACTTTGTACAGGGCACAACCAAAAGGAAGAGACAGGAAGTATAAAAAGGGGGAGGCCAAAAGGGATCATTATGACTGTGGCCTACTCCCATGTCTTGGGAGTGTCTGTCGAATAAAAAGATCTGCCTGCTTGTACTGTAACTTTTCTGTCTTTTTCAACAAGGAAGAGAAATAAACTGACCTGATAGTACTGAGTAATAGAGCATACAATCCTAATAAAAGAGGTTTTAATTTTCCCCTACTAAGTAGAAAGCATCACTAGGAACAAGGCTAGTGGATGTGACGGAATTCCAGTTGAGCTGTTTCAAATCCTGAAAGATGACGCTGTGAAAGTGCTGCACTCAATATGCCAGCAAATTTGGAAAACTCAGCAGTGGCCACAGGACTGGAAAAGGTCAGTTTTCATTCCAATCCCAAAGAAAAGCAATGCCAAAGAATGCTCAAACTACCGCACAATTGCACTCATCTCACATGCTAGTGAAGTAATGCTCAAAATTCTCCAAGCCACACTTCAGCAATACGTGAACCATGAAGTCCCTGATGTTCAAGCTGGCTTTAGAAAACGCAGAGGAACCAGAGATCAAATTGCCAACATCTGCTGGATCATGGAAAAAAGCAAGAGAGTTCCAGAAAAACATCTATTTCTGCTTTATTGACTATGCCACACAGACTGGTTCCAAATAGGAAAAGGAGTATGTCAAGGCTGTATATTGTCACACTGCTTATTTAACTTATATGCAGAGTACATCATGAGAAACGCTGGACTGGAAGAAACACAAGCTGGAATCAAGATTGCCAGGAGAAATATCAATAACCTCAGATATGCAGATGACACAACCCTTATGGCAGAAAGTGAAGAGGAGTTAAAAAGCCTCTTGATGGAAGTGAAAGAGGAGAGTGAAAAAGTTGGCTTCAAGCTCAACATTCAGAAAACTAAGATCATGGCATCTGGTCCCATCACTTCATGGGAAATAGATGGGGAAACAGTGGAAACAGTGTCAGACTTTATTTTGGGGGGCTCCAAAGTCACTGCAGATGGTGATTGCAGCCATGAAATTAAAAGACACTTACTCCTTGGAAGAAAAGTTATGACCAACCTAGACAGCATATTCAAAAGCAGAGACATTACTTTGCTGACTAAGGTCCATCTAGTCAAGGCTATGGTTTTTCCTGTGGTCATGTATGGATGTGAGAGTTGGACAGTGAAGAAGGCTGAGCGCTGAAGAATTGATGCTTTTGAACTGTGGTGTTGGAGAAGCCTCTTGAGAGTCCCTTGGACTGCAAGGAGATCCAACCAGTCCATTCTGAAGGAGATCAACCCTGGGATTTCTTTGGAAGAAATGATGCTAAAGCTGAAGCTCCAGTACTTTGGCTACCTCCTGTGAAGAGCTGACTCATTGGAAAAGACTCTGATGGTGGGAGGGATTGGGGGCAGGTGGAGAAGGGGACGACCGAGGATGAGATGGCTGGATGGCATCACGGACTCAATGGACGTGAGTCTGAGTGAACTCTGGGAGATGGTGATGGACAGGGAGGCCTGGCGTGCTGCGATTCATGGGGTCGCAAAGAGTTGGACACGACTGATCAACTGAACTGAACTGAAGTAAATCAATTTTTTCAGCTCCTTTCTACAACTTTTGAGGCTGAATCATTTAGATCATTGGTTCTATAACTTTACTGTGTATTTGAGAGGTTTAGCGGGTGTTTGAACCACCTTGGGAGCCTGCTGAAACATAGATTGCTTGGCCCCACCACCAGTCTTTGATTAGTTGTCCTTGGGTGGATTTGGAGGATTTCCAAGTCTAACACATTCTCAGGTGATGCTGATGATGCCCCTCTGGATTACACTGAGACCACTGTTCTCTAAATTTGTTTCCTAAATCCTCTGTATTCTTTTTCATGGTGTTACAAAGCAACAATTTTTTCCCAAGTATATGCCTTCTGAAAAGTCAATTGTCAATTTATTTTTAAGCTGCAAGGAACATTTGGTATTATTATTTTACACAAAGCAGGGAGCCTAATTAATGCCTAGTTTCTTGTTTTTTATTATTCTGTTTTTCTCCTTAGGGTAACAGAATAGGCAGAATTTCAATATGTGAATGAAAGGATATTTAGAGGTAATGAGGCACAGGGGAAGATACAGACAATGTGAACCAAACAACAACCTCTTAGTAACTTAGGTTATGTACTTAACTTTCTCAGCTCTCCTTTAAAAAAATGGAGTTATATATTTGACATAGAGTGTCATGTAGATTTAAGGTGTACAACATGTTAATTTGATACATTGTTATATTGTAATATGATCGCCATTGCAGTGACAATTATCAACTTCACTTATCTTCTTCTTTTATGGCCATGCTGTTCAGCTTGCAGGATCTTAGTTCCATGACCAGAGACTGAACCCTGGCCACGGCAGGGAGAGCTCTGAATCCTAACCACTGGACCAGCAGGAAACTTCCCCTCAGATTCACCTATCTATAATGAAACTTGAAAACTGGTAAAAATATATTTGGTTGTGGTATTCTTCTGGAAGTATTTGTATGCATTGGAAATATGTGTATCCTTACCTGAATACAAAATTATGTAAAATAATACTTGGGAAAAGATGGAACAGCTGTATACAGTCAGTAAAAATAAGACCAGGAGCTGACTGTGGCTCAGATTATGAACTCCTTATTGCCAAATTCAAACTTAAATTGAACAAAGTAGGGAAAACCACTACACCATTCAGGTATGACTTAAATCAAATCCCTTTAGATGATACAGTGGAAGTAACAAACAGATACAAGGGATTAGATCTGATAGAGTGCCTGAAGAACTATGTATGGAGGTTCATAACTCTGTACAGGAGGCAGTGATCAAAACCATCCCCAAAGGAAAAAAAATGTAAAAAGGCAAAATTATTGTCTGAGGAGGCCTTACAAATAGCTAAGAAAAGACGAGAAGCAAAAAGCAAAAGAGAAAAGGAAAGATATACCCATTTGAATGCAGAATTCCAAAGAATAGCATGGAGAGATAAGAAAGCCCTCCTCAGTGATCAGTGCAAAGAAATACAGGAAAACAATAGAATGGGAAAGACTAGAGATCTCTTCAAGAAAATCAGAGATACCAAGGGAACATTTCATGCAAAGCTGGGCACAATAAAGGATAGAAATGGTATGGACCTAACAGAAGCAGAAGATATTAAGAAGTGACAAGACCACACAGAACTATACAAAAAAAAAAAAAAGAGATCTTTGTGACTCAGATAATCTCGATGGTGTAATCACTCATCTAGAGCCAGACATCCTGGAATGCGAAGTCCAGTGGGCCTTAGGAAGCATCACTACGAACAAAGCTAGTGAAGGTGATGGAATCCCAGTTGAGCTATTTCAAGCCTTCAAAGATGATGCTGTCAGAGTGCTGCACTCACTATGCCAGCAAATTTGGAAAACTCAGCAGTGGCCACAGGACTGGAAAAGGTCAGTTTTCATTCCAATCCCAAAGAAAGACAATGCCAAAGAATGTTCAAACTATGGCACAACTGCACTCATCTCACACGCTAGCAAAGTAATGTGCAAAATTCTCCAAGCCAGGCTTCAACAGTACATGAATCGTGAACTTCCAGATGTTCAAGCTGGATTTAGAAAAGGGAAAGGAACCAGAGGTCAAGTTGCCAACATCTGTTGGATCATAGAAGAAGCAAGAGAGTTCCAGAAAAACACCTGCTTTATTGACTATGCTGAAGCCTTTGACTATGTGGATCACAACAAACTGTGGAAAATTCTGAAAGAGATGGGCATACCAGACCACCTGACCTGCCTCCTGAGAAACCTGTATGCAGGTCAGGAAGCAACAGTTAGAACTGGACATGGAATGACAGACTGGTTCCAAATAGGAAAAGGAGAACATCAAGGCTGTATATTGTCACCCTGCTTATTTAACTTATATGCAGAGTACATCATGCGAGATGCCAGGCTGGATGAAGCACAAGCTGGAATGAAGATTGCTGGGAGAAATATCAATAAGCTCAGATATGCAGATGACACCACCCTTACGGCAGAAAGCAAAGAGGAACTAAAGAGCCTCTTGATGAAAATGAAAGAGGAGAGTGAAGAAGTTGGCTTAAAACTCAACATTCAAAAAATGAAGATCATGGCATCCAATCCCATCACTTCATGGTAAATAGATGGGGAAACGATGGAAGCAGTGACAGACTTTATTTTCTTGGGCTCCAAAATCTCTGCTGATGGTGACTGCAGCCATGAAATTAAAAGATGCTTGCTTCTTGGAAGAAAAACTATGACCAACCTAGACAGCATATTAAAAAGCAGAGACATTTCTTGGCCAATAAAGGTCCATCTAGTCAAAGCTATGGTTTTTCCACTAGTCATGTATGGATGTGAGTTGGACTATAAAGAAAGCTGAGTGATGAAGAATTGATGCTTTTGAACTGTGGTGTTGGAGAAGACTCTTGAGAGCCCCTTGGACTGCAAGGAGATCAAACCAGTCAAGCCTAAAGGAAACCAGTCCTGAATATTCATTGGAAGGACTGACGCTGAGCTGAAACTCCAAAACTTTGGCCTCCTGATGTGAAGAACTGACTCACTGGAAAAGACCTTGAGGCTGGGAAAGATTGAGGGTAGGAGGAGAAGGGGACGACAGAGGATGAGATGGTTGGATGGCACCACCAACTGGATGGACAGGAGTTTGAGCAAGTTCCGGGAGTTGGCGATGGACTCCCATCAATAGGGAAGCCTGGGACCCCAGCCCTCCTCGGTCCCAGTGGCAGCACAAGGCGGCTCCAGGACATCCTGCTCGGGAGACAGTGGCAGCCCCAGGCCCAGGGTGCCCTACGTGCCATGACACTGTCTCAAGGACCAAGAAGCAAAAGAAGAAAACCCAGAATGGGGCGTCTGTTGCCAATGGAAGTGGGAAGACCCCAGAAAAGCAGGCCCCCGAGGAAGCCCCCCTAAGCGCAGAAGCGCAGGCTGAGCAGCTGGCTCGGGAACTGGCCTGGTGCATGGAAAAAGCTGGAGCTGGGACTGAAGATGCAGAGACCCATCCCTAAGCAGAAAGAACAAGCTCTTGGGGCAATCCGAACCCTGAGCAGCCAGAGAACCCCCTGCCCCAGAAGAGGCAGCTGATGTGCTCTTCGGGGACTATAGGGATCAGATAGAAGCCGAGTGGTGCGAGGCCCTGCAGGCTCTCAGGACTGCTGAGTACTCAGCTCAGGTGCAGCCTGTAGGCGAGGCTGCCAGAAAGAAGAGCAGAAGGGTCTGCAGACCTCATCCAGAAGGACGGTCCAAGTGCACCTCAGATACTCGTGATGAAGAGTTTAGGTTTAATTTCTTTTAGCTTCTTCCCTATTCTAGAGTGGCCACCTCTGCAATGGTGCAGGGTTTCTCTGGAGTGCAGCACTTTTCCAGGAATGCTATGGGGCAGATGGGAGACCTGCATGTTTGATGCTGACAAGCCCAGGACCCCACTTGTAGGTTTTCAGCTTGAGAACCCCATCAACAGTATGAAAAGGCAAAATGATAGGATACTGAAAGAGGAACTCCCCAGGTCAGTAGGTGCCCAATATGCTGCTGGAGGTTAGTGGAGAAATAACTCCAGAAAGAATGAAGGGATGGAGCCAAAGCAAAAACAATACCCAGCTGTGGATGTAACTGGTGATAGAAGCAAGGTCCGATGCTGTAAAGAGCAATATTGCATAGGAACCTGGAATGTCAGGTCCATAAATCAAGGCAAATTGGAAGTGGTCAAACAGGAGATGGCAAGAGTGAACGTCGTCATTCTAGGAATCAGCGAACTAAAATGGACTGGAATGGGTGAATTTAACTCAGATGACCATTATATCTACTACTGCGGGCAGGAATCCCTCAGAAGAAATGGAATAGCCATCATGGTCAACAAAAGAGTCCAAAATGCAGTACTTGAATGCAGTCTCAAAAACGACAGAATGATCTGTTTGTCTCCAAGGCAAACCATTCAATATCACAGTTATCCAAGTCTATGCCCCAACCAGTAACGCTGAAGAAGCTGAAGTTGAACGGTTCTGTGAAGACCTACAAGACCTTTTACAACTAAAACCCCAAAAAGATGTCCTTTTCAATATAGGGGACTGGAATGCAAAAGTAGGAAGTCAAGAAACACTTGGAGTAACAGGCAAATTTGGCCTTGGAATGCAGAATGAAGCAGGGCAAAGACTAATAGAGTTTTGCCAAGAAAATGCACTGGTCATAGCAAACACCCTCTTCCAACAACACAAGAGAAGACATGGACATCACCAGATGGTTAACACCAAAATCAGATTGATTCTATTCTCTGCAGCAAAAGATGGAGAAACTCTATACAGTCAACAAAAACAAGACCAGGAGCTGACTGTGGCTCAGATCATGAACTCCTTATTACCAAATTCAGACTCAAATTGAAGAAAGCAGGGAAAACCGCTAGACCATTCAGGTAGGACCTAAATCAAATCCCTTATGATTATACAGTGGAAGTGAGAAATAGATTTAAAGGCCTAGATCTGATAGATAGAGTTCCTGATGAACTATGGAATGAGGTTCATGACATTGTACAGGAGACAGGGATCAAGACCATCCCCATGGAAAAGAAATGCAAAAAAGCAAAATGGCTGTCTGGGGAGGCCTTACAAGTAGCTGTGAAAAGAAGAGAGGCGAAAAGCCAAGGAGAAAAGGAAAGATATAAGCATCTGAATGCAGAGTTCCAAAGAATAGCAAGGAGAGATAAGAAAGCCTTCTTCAGCGATCAATGCAAAGAAATAGAGGAAAACAACAGAATGGAAAAGACTAGAGATCTCTTCAAGAAAATTAGAGATACCAAAGGAACATTTCATACAAAGATGGGCTCGATAAAGGGCAGAAATGGTGTGTACCTAACAGAAGCAGAAGATATTAAGAGGTGGCAAGAATACATGGAAGAACTGTACAAAAAATATCTTCACGCCCCAGATAATCATGATGATGTGATCACTCATCTAGAGCCAGACATCCTGGAATGTGAAATCAAGTGGGCCTTAGAAAGCATCACTATGAACAAAGCTAGTGGAGGTGATGGAATTCCAGTGGAGCTATTTCAAATCCTGGAAGATGATGCTGTGAAAGTGCTGCACTCAATATGCCAGCAAATTTGGAAAACTCAGCAGTGGCCACAGGACTGGAAAAGGTCAGTTTTCATTCCAATCCCAAAGAAAGGCAATGCCAAAGAATGCTCAAACTACCGCACAATTGCACTCATGTCACACTCTAGCAAAGTAATGTTCAAAATTCTCCAAGCCAGGCTTCAGTAATATGTGAACCGTGAAATTCCAGATGTTCAAGCTGGTTTTAGGAAAGGCAGAGGAACCAGAGATCAAATTGCCAACATCCGCTGGATCATGGAAAAAGCAAGAGAGTTCCAGAAAAACATCTATTTCTGCTTTATTGACTATGCCAAAGCCTTTGACTGTGTGGATCACAATCAACTGTGGAAAATTCTGAAAGAGATGGGCATACCAGACCACCTGACCTGCCTCTTGAGAAATCTGTATGCAGGCCAGGAAGCAACAGTCAGAACTGGACATGGAACAATAGACTGGTTCCAAATAGGAAAAGGAGTCCATCAAGGCTGTATATTGTCACCCTGCTTATTTAACTTCTATGCAGAGTACATCATGAGAAACGCTGGACTGGAAGAAACACAAGTGGAATCAATTTGCCAGGAGAAATATCAATAACCTCAGATATGCAGATGACACCACCCTTATGGCAGAAACTGAAGAGGAACTAAAAAGCCTCTTGATGAAAGTAAAGAGGAGAGTGAAAAAGTTGGCTTAAAGCTCAACATTCAGAAAACGAAGATCATGGCATCTGGTCCCATCACTTCATGGGAAATAGATGGGGAAACAGTGGAAACAGTGTCAGACTTTATTTTTGGGGGCTCCAAAATCACTGCAGATGGTGATTGCAGCCATGAAATTAAAAGACACTTACTCCTTGGAAGAAAAGTTATGACCAACCTAGATAGCATATTCAAAAGCAGAGACATTACTTTGCTGACTAAGGTCTATCTAGTCAAGGCTATGGTTTTTCCAGTAGTCATGTATAGATGTGAGAGTTGGACTGTGAAGAAGGCTGAGCGCTGAAGAATTGATGCTTTTGAACTGTGGTGTTGGAGAAGACTCTTGAGAGTCCCTTGGACTGCAAGGAGATCCAACCAGTCCATTCTGAAGGAGATCAACCCTGGGATTTCTTTGGAGGGAATGATGCTAAAGCTGAAACTCCAGTACTTTGACCACTTCATGTGAAGAGTTGGCTCATTGGAAAAGACTTTGATGCTGGGAGGGATTGGGGGTAGGAGAAGAAGGGGACAACTGAGGATGAGATGGCTGGATGGCATCACTGACTCGATGGAAGCGAGTCTGAGTGAACTCCGGGAGATGGTGATGGACAGAGAGGCCTGGCGTGCTGCGATTCATGGGGTCACAAAGAGTCGGACACGACTGAGCGACTGAACTGAACTGAACTGAACTGTCTCTTCTGTCAGAAGATGGAGGTTCCTTTAGATGGTTCTACAGTAGACTGAAGTGAATGTTCACAGTGTGTTGTAAAACAGCTGTCCCTAACCTTTTTGACACCAGGGACAGATTTCATGGAAAACAGTTTTTCCAGAGAGGGTGGGAGGTGAAACTCAGGTGATAATGTAAGCAATGGGGAATGGATATAAATATAGATGAGTCTTCCCTTGTTCACAGTCTTTTCATCTCCTGCTGTGTGGTGTGGTTACTAACAGGCCATAGACCAGTACTGGCCTGGGGGTTGGGGACCCCTGTTACAGAAGACTCTCAACAGTCTCAGGAGCAGACTCAGTAGGTGTTGTTAATAAGGGTTAGTGGGGAAGCTGTATAGTTGTACACTGGTGCTCACTTATGGGAGGATGTCCTCTCAAGTGGTGTGGCCTATTGCTGTAATAAAACTCTTTCTTATAAATGTGGATAAAAAAAAAAGCAACTAGGGAAGCCTGGCATGAGGCAGTACATGGAATTGCAAAGAAGTCAGACATGACTGAGCGACTTAATTTAACTGAATATTTGGGAAAGGAGGGACATACAGTGTCTCATTCTAAAATTTAAGAACTAAAAACAAACAAAAAAAAATTTAAGAACTAGGGACATGATTAAGCCTGTTCATCTGGGAAAGGATCTGGTGTACACATGCTGGGAAAGAGCTACTGAAGAGTTAGCCAGTCCATTATACAACCTATGGGAGGGGGTAATTCTAGAGTGCACAGAGCTATTTTAAAAAATAAACTATATAACTTAAAATTGATTGCTTAAGTATAAATAAATATCTCTTAAATATGCTATCCTGAAGATAGCAATCTTCAGGAACCTCTAATTTGTTAAAGTATGACATTATGAAAAATATTTGTCAGAATCTGCTATAAAACCTGGCAAAAAACAGCATGAAGTTTGTCAAAAGGATATTGAGAAAAATAACCTAACTTGTTATATCAGAAAAATGTTTTTCCAGATAAAGAGAAAATGAGAGAGGTGAGTTTCCATGGTGAAGAAAAGCCATAGTATGGGATTGAGGATGGAAAAGAATGACATTTAACACTAAGTACAGATAAAAAAACTAGGAAATTTAGGTGGAATTCAGATTTTTTAAATAAATAGATATGATACAGAAAATTTTTATTTATACAATATTTCCAATAAATGCCAGTATTGTTTGATCATCTTATATTTTGCTTTCAATTTATTGTTTATACTTCTGTTTAAAATGATGCCCATTAGAACAAATAAATAATTTTCTACCAATATTATGTGGAAAGTCTAATAAGCATGACAATTAATAACTAGGGAAAGACAGTATATTCAAAAATAATATCTGATCAGGGGATCCTAAATTGAGCACAGTTCCCTTTGGTTTCCTAAGGAATATTAGTAGCTAAAAATATTAATGTCATTTAAACATTAATAGCTATTATATATGATTAATTTTAAGCTTAAAATATAATTGAATATTCAACATTAAGACAATTATTTTTGTCCAGTTCAGTGCCAAGCATGATTCTAGGTGCAGATACTTGACTGTGAATAAAATAGCCAAGGAAATTAATAAAATCAGTTCTGGGTCCATGACAAGTTAATGATTCCTATTCTCTGGAGAAGGTTTTTGCATTACTTCCCCTGAGTTCATATTGTAGTTCTTAGTCCTCACTGCCATTAGAATTAGCTGGGGCTCACTTGCAGTAGCTTAGGCTCAACCCAGATTTATTGAAACAGATTTCTAGAGACGAAGCCTACCTTTTCTTTCTTTCCTTCTCTCTCTTTTTAAATTCTGCGGTGCACAGAGTTGAGAACCATTGGTCTAGAGTATGCCAAATGTAAAGAAGAAGATGGAAAGCCTGTTTTGTTTCTGAAGATGGATAACTACTTCTGCTAAAAAACCTATGCTCACTCTGTTCCTCTGGAAACCAGCTTGATGGTTCCTTAAAAAGTTCAACATAGAATTACCACGACTCAACAATCCCTCTCCTAGGTATTATATCTCAAAGAATTAAAAACAGGGATTCAAACAAATTCTTTTATACATATGTTCGTAGCAGCACTATTCACATTAGTCAAAAGGCAAAAACAATTCAAATGTCCATGAATGGATTAGCAAGTTTGGTATACACATAGTGGAATATTATTCCATCAGTATAAAGTAATGAAGTGTTGATACACATCATGCTACAATATAGATGAATCTTGAATATATCTTAAGTGAAAGAAGCCTGACATAAAGAGCCACATGTCATATGATTCTACCTGAAATATCCAGAATGGATAAATTCACAGAGATGGAATGCAGACTGGTGGTTGCCAGGAGCTGGGGAAAGGGGGTCGGGTAGGGCACTAACTGGCCATGGGGTTTTCTTTTGGGCTTATGAAACTGTTTTGGAATTAGATAGAGGTGGCAGTTATACAACACTATGAATATACTAAATACTACTTAATTGTTCACTTTAAAATGATTAATATTATGTTATGTGAATTTGGCCTTAATTAAAAGAAAAATGTATGAACAAACTGAATCTTTATAGTTAATGTGATTTTCTTGATATAACAAAACTAGCTTTTCTGAAAATTAAAGCTTGTCATAAAACAATTATTGTATCTACTTATTCACATGATCCAGGCATTTGTTTCATAAAGAGCCTTAGGTAGAAACTGACTTACCTATATTCTGAATACACCTAAGGATATACTGTATTTGGACTTATTAAAAAAATAACTGGATGTTTAGGGAGCATGCAATGACTAAAACGTATCCCTTGTTTCAATAATTACTATTAATGATTTAAAAACTTCTGGATGGACTTGTCCACCAAGGGTAAATGACTGAAGATAATGCTTTCTCTAAAAGGGTAGAAGAGAAGCACGCCAGAGGGAGGGAAAGAAATTAAGGAAAATAAAAAGAGAATAGGAAAAACAAGACTAGTAGGGTTGAGAGATATGAATATTGTCTTAAGTAGCTGCAGACTTCAAGATTTTTCTTGAAAACATGCCAAATGTGAATTTTTCTTCAAAAAACTAGTAGGGTTGAGAGATGCGAATATTGTCTTAAGTAGCTGCAGACTTCAAGATTTTTCTTGAAAACATGCCAGACATGTGAATTATTCTTCAAAAAAGATATCAATACATTCTGATAGTAATTAAAAATGCCAAGCAATGGGATACAGTTGAGACCTGGGGAAAAGTTACTGTTTCAGAAACAATTTTCTGAAAGAATGGAAATTATAGATAAATAATGTAACTGTTATGCTAGAACAGTCTATGATAAACACACAAGATCAGACTTACAGGGCAGGAGTGGTCAGAGGCCCAAGACCTGCCACTGGACTCTTCTAGATGATACTCATATTCACAGGAGGACCGCTAGTATAACAGAGCTAAGGCCCTTACACACTCTGCTTATATCAGGTCTTTCAAATCCTAAGGCTGGCCCTGAGTATAAAATACCTTTTTATCTTCCTAGTTAATGTGTAAAAGAATACGCTATTCATTCCAAAGTTTTCGGCATTTCTTTCCATGCCCCATTTACTTTCTCTAACCTCTTCCACAGGGAAGTCATCATTAAGCGGGAATAATCATATCTACTTCACAGAGCTATTATAAAGATTAAATGTATGAACATATATATGACATGCTTAGCATGTATCTGCCACACAATCAAGTTGACTCAACCCTCCTATATTTCAGTAAACAAAAGGCCAAGTCTGAAGAAATTTAATAAAACATGAGATTTAGCCTAATTACATTTAAATGCTTCAAAACCTAAGAGATGCTCTGCTTGTCTTCAGGCCCAGAGACTCAGTTATTTATCCTCTGACTTCTTTCAATAACTTTCTTGATGTTGGAAGCCCCACCTTGGTTTACCATTTTCTTTGCTATATTTCTCCACATCCTCTCCAACACTTTATTTTTAAAATTACAGTCATCCTAGTGGATGTGAAGTGGTGTGCAGTGTGGGAGACCTGGGTTCAACCCTGGGTTGGGAAGATCCTCTGGAGGAGAGCATGGCAACTCATTTCAGTATTCCTGCCTGGAGAATCCCCATGTACAGAGGTGCCTGGTGGGCTATAGTCCATTGGGTCGCAGAGTCGGACATAACTGAATGACTAAGAATAGCACAGCGCATGCTTCCCAGGTGGCTCAGAGGTAAAGAATCCACCTGCCAAGCAGATGTGGGTTTGATCCTGGGTCAGGAAGATCCCCTGGAGAAGGAAATGGGAACCGACTACAGTTTTCTTGCCTGGGAAATCCCATGGACAGAGGAAGTTGACAGGCTACAAGTCCATGGGGTCACAAAAGAGTCGGACATGACTTAGTGACTAAACAACAGTGTGAGGTAAAGTAAGGGTGCAATTTCATTCTTTTGCACTTGGGGATCCCCAAGTGGCTCAGCAGTAAAGAATCTGCCTGAGAAGTAGGAGATGTGGGTTCGAGCCCTGGGTCAGGAAGATTCCCTGGAGGAGGAAGTGGCAACCCACTCCAGTATTCTTGCCTGGGAGATCCCATGACAGAGGAGCCTGGTGAGCTATAGTCAGTAGGGTCACAAAGAATTGGGTATGACAGCATGCATGCATGCATCTGGCACCATTTGTTGAAGAGACTGTTTTCTGCATTGAACGGTCTTAGCACTCTTACTGAAAATGAACTGACCATAATGTTGGCCCTCCTTAGGTAGATGCAGAACCAGTGGATACTGAGGGCCGGCTGTTAAGAGATTTAAGCATCCTTGAATTTTGGTATCTGTGTGTGTGAGGGGAGGGGGTGATCCTGGGACCAATCCAGCCACCCCCCTCAGGATTCTGAAGAATGACTGTGTAATATTTTAATACTCAGTGTTCATCAAAGTGTATTTTAGATATGATACTATTTCTCAAGGGAAGTGGGGATATGTTGTTCATTAACCAATGCAGAATAAAAATGTACTGTGCCTTGGGAAAAAAAAAAGATATTGACTAGTTTATTTCTAGACTTTCTATTTTATGCTTTTAGTCCGTATGTTTATCCTTGTAACAGTACCACACTGTTTTGATAAATTTTGATATAAGAAAGTCCTTCAACTTTGCTATTCTTTTTTCACAATTGTTTTGGCTCTTTTGGGTCCCATGAAATTTTACAGGAATTTTAAAATTGGCTTTTCCATTTCTGCAAAAAAGGCTGTTAAGATTTTTGACAGATCTATAGACTAATTTGTGGAGCATTGCCATCTTAATATTAAGTCTTCCAATTTATGAACATGTCTTTCCACTTACTTAGGTCTTCATTTCAGCAATGGTTTCAGTGTACAAACCTTATACCAAACTTTTCAGTGTACAAGCCTTATACCTCCTTTGTTAGATTTATTCCCAAGTGTTGTACATGAAAAGGTTTTCTAATTTTCATCTTACACTTTTGGTCAGTATATAGAAATCAGCTAACAGTTGTGTGTTGACCTTGTAACATTAGCTCTAACAGTTATGCATGTATGTGTTTTCTTTAGGATTTTGACTATATAGGATCAAAACAGCTGCAAATGGAGTTATACTTCTTCCTAATTGTGATTTGTTTTCTTTCTTGCCTAATTGCTTTGGCTAGAACCTCTTGTACAATATTGACCAGGAATGGTGGGAGTGGATATTTTCCTGATGTTGGAGGAAAACCTTTTAATTTTTATCATTTATTGTGTGGTTAACTGTGGGTTTTTCATGAATGTTTTTTAACAGGGTGAGGAAATTTCATTCTCTTCCAAGTTTGCTGAGTCCTTTTATCATTAAAGGGTATTAATTTCTGTCAAATGCTTTTTCTTATCAACTGAGATGCTAATGTTATCTTTTTTTAAATAATGAAGAGCTTTATTTTCATGTCACTGTTTTCGTTTCTTCTAGCTGAGTTCTCTTCATTCTATTAAGTGGTAAATTGCATTGATGGATTGATTTTTGTATTTGAACCACCCCTGTATTTTTGCAATAAATTCTTAGTTTGTCGTGGTATAAAATCTGCTTTTGCCTGGCTTAAGTATCAAGGTAATGCTGGTCTTATAAACTTGTGAAGTCTACCAAATTCTGGTTCTGAACTTTCTTTGTTGAGAGGTTTTGATGATTGAGTCAATTCTTGTTAGATTTGTTTAGACTTATTTCTTCTTAAATCAGTTTTAGTGATTTGTGTATTTCCAGAAATTCATCTATTTCATACACGTTATCTATTTTGTTGGCCATAAAACATTAAAAATATATATATTTATTACTTATTTATTTGGCTGTGCCATCTTAGCTGTGAAATGCGAGATCTTTGATCATTGCAGCATTCAGGATCTTTAGTTGTGGTAGGTGGGATCCAATACCCCAACCAGCTGGGCCCCCTGTATTGGGAGTGTGGAGTCCTAGCCACTGAACCAACAGAGAAGTCCCACAAAGCATATTTTTGATTTATGATTGAGCCATCCAAAATACCATGAAATTTATCTAGTATTCATAAAACTTGAAAGTATGTTCACTTACATTTACTTTTCTAAAGCAAAATGTATATAAAATTCCATGAGTTTTATTTAAATAAAATATCCCCCTAATATCAAGGAACCAAAATTTTCTGGTAAGAGTATAACTGATAAATTTTACTTCTAAAGCATTAACATTCTTTTAAATTAAAGTAAATGATTTATTTAAAATAAAGTTTTTTTAAATTAAATGATTTCTCACATGAAATGAAACTTCTTTTCTATCTAGAAGCAGGAGTGGTAGCAGAATGGACTCCTGAGCCAGAGTTCCTACAACCTGAATCCCTATTCTGCCACTAACTTGGTATATATAATTTTGGGGTTAAACTCTCCATGCCCCAGCTTCCTCATGTGAGTAAGGAGAATAATAAAAGGAGAACAAGAGAACAATTAAGTACATTAATGCATCCAAAAAACTTGGCTCCTAATTCCTAAGTATTCAATAGTTCACAAATATTCTTAATTTTCATAAGGTGGTCATTAATTGAGGCTAAAATAAAGAGCAGCTAGATGAGATGTTCGTTGGGATAATGAAGAAGCTAATAGTAAAAGTTAAGACAGCAGTCTTGGATGATGCACACAAGGAAGGGCCGTATTTTCCTCTAGATTTACAAGATCCCGTCTAAGAGAAGAATAAATGTTTTGGCAAATGCTCTGTCACCAGAAAAGAAATTAGTTTTCTTCATTTGTATCCAGAAGAGCAGGTCCTATTGACTACAAAACTCCATTAGAAAGGCTCTCCAGTGGGAAAGAAAATCAAAGGAACCATTCTAATGAATCCCATAAAGGAAAGGAAGATCCTCAGGGACAAGAATCAGTTCCTTCACTTTAAGGTGAGTCTGACTCCACTGCAGGCACAGGGAATGAGAGAGTGAATGATGAATGGAGATGAGAAGTAATCAAAAGGATAAGTACTTTCCTTTCAAATCCAGGCCTAAGCCTCCACATGAAGGGATGATGCACTAACACATTTCTGCTTTTGAAATTTTTTCTTTGTTTCTTATACATTTTTCCTCTTCTCTCTCTTACCCTAAATACATAAATATACTCTATAGCTGATCCCTCCTTGTGAGGAAAATATCTGAATTCATATACACATTACAATGAATATATGAAATAATAATATATTTGTCATGATCACTGCTATTTTCTTAGTACCCACACCAGTAAAATGCCCATGGAATTTTCTTTGAGAATAGAAGTCCTCAGTTTGTTGACTTCAAAGGTAGAAAAACTTCATGAGTATTCAAAATCAGCTCAAAAAAAAAAAAAAAAAGCTCAATTTTTAAAGAAGCAACTAAAATAAAGGCTACACTGATACAGAATGTAAAAACACATTAACCACATATGAACTTTTAAAAGGTGAGAATTTAGTTTATACTCTTTTTATATTAAGATATAAGTTAATGACTTAGACCCTAAAGAATTTATCATAAAATACTGCCCAGTGCACTTGTGCAAACAATAAATAATTCACTGACAGTATTAACATTCACATATGTAATTAAGAGTTTACAAATGTACAAAATTTGGGGTAATAAACACTTTAAACTCATTTTCCAAACATTCAATAAGCCCATCCCCCCCAAACTGATTACAAAGATGCACAAAGGGTTACTAATTCTGGCAAAAGATAAGAAACAAGGCAGGAGAGGCAAACACAGACTTGAGAACATAAGAATATCCAAACAGTTCTTTGATATAAAAAGACAAAATCAAACCATTTTTAATAATATAAAAGAAAACAAATCCATATAATTAAATACTACTTAGGTGAAAGAACATTGGAGGGTATACAGCATTTATTTTCTCCACAAAATTTGCATATCTTGAATTTAATGTAAAACACCTTGTTTCAGTTCCAAAGGAAGAAGATCATAATATGGAGTTCTTGATGTACCTAGATGGAATGAATATTTAAATAGATCCCAAAGATCAAAACAAACTTTTATTTGGTCATTGTTCTTTAATGTTCATTAAATTGATTCACTTAGAAATTTTAGAAATAAAACTCCACAACCAAAGCACAGAAAATTCAGCTATTCCTGAAAAAAACTAAGTGCATAGTCTTTAGTATACCGTTAAAACAGTGGTTGTGGTTAAGCAAACCAATGAACAAAAATTACTACAACTCATGTATGATAAAGTTACAAAGCAATACATTAGAAGTTTTATCAGATGTATCTGCACTATAATAAAAGAAATCCGGATAACAGTATCAGTAAAGTGTAGCTGATTATTAAAAGAAATGAAATTCCCAGTTAACCCTGGGCTGTGTTAGGAGCACTGCATTTGTCGTCCTATTTTTTACGTCAGGAACATACATTCACAGTCCACCAGATGCAGTTTTGATTTCCTAAGAAGTGAAAGTTTGTAATCCTGGTTCTTCTGCTCTTTCCTCCTGTATTTTAACATCTTCATTTAGAGATCAGGCACTTTGTGCCCAGGAATGTGGCATTGCAAATTTACTAAAAACATATCCATTGATAGTAGAATAATTATACTAAATTCATAAAGGAAGACGATATCTTCATTTAGAAAAACAAGCACTAAGTTATAGTTTCACAGTCACAACGCAAGCTCCAGCTCTTCCAAGGCACAGTGGAGCAACCTAAAAAAACAAACAAAAAAAAACCAAAAAGACTTGTGTTGGGATTGTGGGTAAAAATGTTGATAATACCACAATAGTCAATGAAATACTGAAACAGTTTACTCACAGTGGTTGGCAAAGAGCTGCTGCCCGAACCCTATTGTCCAAGCTCTTTTCTGGCCCTTTTCTTAAACGAGATTCTCCTTCCTGATGCCAAAGCTTCAAGGACTAAATCGTTTTGGGTATGTAACATAATAATGTAGCATTCACTTCTCTTTAAAGATGACTTTTAAAGATAGATCAGGAACTGTTCTATGTGAAACACTATTTTGGCCAAAATGATGTACAATATGGATGTGAGAAAGGCTGAACACTTAAAGTAACTTTGCGACTAATATGGAGAAAATACCAAGTATTATCCAGAGTGGCCGTGACTTTGCTGTCTCAGAGAGTACACAAAATACACTGCATGCCTGGGATCTGCTTACTCTGGAGGAACCACTAACTTCACAGTTATTGATGACCTTCTCAGCATGGCTGAAAAGTCTAAACTCATTCTACTACTTGTTAGCAGAGTGAGTAAATAATACATATCACCCACCCAATTTCTTGGGAGTGAAAACAAACCTGGTGAATAAACTCTACAACCGTGAGAACAGTGAGATAAAAATATGAGATACTTGGGAGAAAATATAATCTTACGAATAAGGAACAATTCTTAAATATTTCACTTATTGTCTTTTTTTTTAAGTACTCTAGACACTGGGGTAATTCACAGTGGAAATAAGTGTAGACAAGAATAGTTTTAAAAGAAAGACTACTTTGAGCCCAGTAAGAATCTATGCATTTGAGCTAAGAGAATTAAAACATTAAGCACTTGGAAAGGGTTTTGTTTTGCACCTAGTCATGTACGGATATGTCGTAAAGTGTTTTTGTCAGATGGTGGTGGGGGTTAGTCTCTCAGTTGTGTCTCTGCAACATCATGGACTGCAGCCTGCCAGTTTCCTCTGTCTTTAGGATTATCCCAGGAGGAACAGTTGAGTGGGCTGCAATTCCATTCTCCAGGAGATCTTCCCGATCTAGGGATGGAACCCAGGTCTCCTGCTTGGAAGGCAGACTCTTTACCACTGTGCCACCTGTACATAATTTCAAAATGACCTTCCAGTCATTTTGACTCTCTTCTCCTGACCAATTAAGAATACATCTGACTTCAACATGAGTGAATTCATGGTTGTTCTCCACCTGAATCAGTTGTTTTGATCACTGTTATAGCTTTTTGATCAAATAACCTATTTTAAAACCATATTTACTTACAATATTCTAGAAGTAACCTACAAGTCATTTAAATAAAAATGTCTGTAATTAGTAGTTTTTCTCAAAACACTCAAGACACTGCCTCTACTCTGTGAATAGTTGATGTCATGATAACCAGCTAGAAAGTTGAGCTTTGAGAATTTACTAAACGCAATGTGGTCACCTGTTTTGGGTCAATGCTGGTAGTGGGGTGAGTGGTGGCTTAAGACTTCATAATCATATTTCATTTCCTATACAAATAAATGTCCTCCTGTCCATTTGTAGGACCATTGAATGGAAAACATTTATTTTTCAGATACTATGGTTATAAGTTCACATTTAGGAGCTTTAACATCACTTATATGTGGAATCTAAATAATGCAACAAACTAGTGAGTATAATAACAACAACAAAAACCAGACTTCTGGATCTAGAGAACTAGTCGTTACCACTGGGGAGAGGGGAGGGGCAACATAGAGGCAGAGAATTAAGAGCTATAAACAACGACGTATGAAAGCGGGCTTCCCAGGTGGCACAGTGGTAAAGACTCTGCCTGCCAATGCAGAAAACCCAATAGAAGTGGGTTTGATTGATCCCTGAGTGGGGTCCCCTGGAGGAGGAAATGGCAACCCACTCCAGTATTTTTGCCTGGAAAATTCCATGGACAGAGGAATCTGGCGGGCTACAATCCATGGGATAACAGAGTCAGACACGACTGAGCACACACATGTATAAAATAAGCCACAAAGATACACTGTGCAACACAGGAAATACAGTCACTATTTTATAGTCTGCATAAATGGAGTATAATCTTTAAAATCACTATATTGTACACTTGTAACTTACTTATATAATATTGTCTATCAATTGTACTTCAATAAAATATTTTTAAAAAGTAATGGAGATGGCATGTAAAGCAAAGGGCTGCATGGTCACAGATTATGAATTCTGATACAGAGTGATTACAGCATAAAGTATTATCTGTAATAACAAGTTTGAAATAAGATTTCCTTAATACTGGCCCAAGGGCTTAAATGAAATACATTTCAGGGAAAGAGACTCTTCTCTCTCTTCTTGGGTTCCTCAATTATCATTCACAACTTCTTCTGCCATGGTAGGAGGCTGATGGTAGTTTCTAATGAAATCCTGTAGCTCTAACTTAAGTCCTCAAATTAGGCCTTCTCCCCTTCACCAAGTGATCTCACTTATTTAAGAAATAAGATCAAGGTCATACTATCTAAGTCTCTTTACCTACCATTCTCTTCACCTGAAAATACTTTCTATCTTCCAATCCTCATATTCTCATCTTCCCCTCCAGTTTCGGAGGATAAAACCTTTCCGCCAGTCTGAGGAGGATAAAAACTTTCCTCCTGCCTTTGCCCTCGATTCTGTTTCCTGTCCTTCTTTTCAGAAAAATGCCTTCATCTTTGCTTTCTGTCAACTCTCCTGTCTTCATCTTTAATTGTGAAAAAGATCCTAGGCTCAAATTTTAACTCCACCATTTACCTGCTGTGTGACACTGAGTCAGCTATGTAGACACCTCATCCAATATAGTAAGGAGATAACAGTACTTACCTCATAGAGTTGTTGGGAAGATTCTTTAAGGTGAAGTGCTTAGAACACAGCCAGGTACATAAAACGTATCAAGTGCTAACTTTCTGTCACTACCATTACTTTAAAATTGTACGCCCTTCTAGCTTCCACATTTACTTTTAATCTTCTCTTTACGTTTTACACTGTGTGGTGGCTTCTGCTTCTATCACATTCTCAAAGGTCCTGACAACTTCATGAATGACAAATCTTCATTCTTTTATGTTGTTACAATCCTCTCTCCTTTCTTTTAATGCTCTATTTCATTATCTGCTAAGATACTCTCTGATCATTCTTTTGCTGTTTTCTCCAGAAGCTGCACCTCTCTATACAACCTAGTAAGTGTATAAAGAAAAAATTAACAGGACTTGGTAATATCTCTTGAATCCACCTAGGTATTCAACACCTTAAGCCTTATAAATGAAGCAACCTTCTAAATGTCCTTTCACCCAGCCTTCACTTACCCTGCCCCAACCCAATTTACCCTGGCTCCAGCCTCTGACATGTGGATTTTCTATTACTACATTGCTCTCTTGGTTAAAAGTCTCCACTGGCTTCTCACTACCAAACTCTTTAGGTTAACCATTACAGACCTCATCCTATTCCAACCTTCCTCTCCAAGAATTCCTACTCTTCTCAAGCACGGAGTCTTATAACCAGCCCCACTTCCTCAAGATAGCCTGCATATTTCTGCTTTAGTGACATTTATTTCATGTTTTCTTACATGATTTCCTTTTTGAATTAGATCAGTTCATTAAGACTTACATTAAATCCCACTTCTTCCTCACTGAAGCCCTCTCAACAACCATGGTCTCTCTTCTCCTTGATTTCCCATGCGGCTCACTGCCTAGACCATGCGACACTTCATACCAACACTTCATGCTCCACACAGTGGATCCTCTCTTAACACGTGCAGATCTCACTGACCCAAGTAATTAAGTTCTATGACAGCAGGGCTTCTCATAAATTCTGTTATAGTGACAGTACTTACCACTACTCCTTGTATGTAGGTAAAAGTGAAAGTGTTAGTTGCTAAGTCATGTCTGACACTTTGTGACCCCATGGACTGTGGCCCACCAGGCTCCTCCGTCCATGGAATTCTCCAGGCAAGAATACTGGAGTGGGTAGCCATTCCCTTCTCTAGGGGATTTTCCTGACCCAGGGATTGAACCCAGGCCTCCTGCATTGTAGGTAGATTCTTTACTGCCTGGGAAGGTAAACCTTGGCTCAATTAAAGATCTAAGTGCCGTTTCTGCACCAGATATTGAATTGTGTGCCAGAGGCAGAAAATTCATGGTTCTGTTCTGGGTGATGATGGAAACAAAGATCTCAAATGATCATTCTCAGAAGTTCTAGACTCTTTTAGAAATAGATAAAAATGGATTTTTTTTTTGTTAATAAGCTTCCCAAGTCAAGTTTCTTACTTGTTAATGTTAAGTAAGATGGCCATCTTTATTAGGTTATAACCAGACATTTGTTATTATTGTTGTTTAGTTGCTAAGTCATGTCCAACTCTTTTGCGACCCCATGGACTGTAGCCTGCCAGGCTCCTCTGTCCATGGGATTCTCCAAGCAAGAATATTAGAGTGGGCTGCCATGTCCTTCTCTGTTCCCAAATATCAGTTGCTTGAGTATTTAAAAATTATTGCTCATCTATGGGAAAGTGATTCAATTTTTTCTTTTCCACAATCTCTCCTTTATTATAGCCTCTTGTGGTTCTATCTGCTCTACTGATGCTAGAATATCTCATCAATTCTTAGTAAGCAAATGGTGGCAGCTAATAATAGTAACAACAACAACAATAATAACCAATTAATAATTTCTCTGAGTATTAACTCACACTTTAAAGGTAATTTTGAATTTTAACTATACTATAAAATTAAACACTCCCTCTGTTTTCTTATATTTAACTAAGAGATGACTTTATCTTACTTATGCTATGTATTTTGATACTGGACATAATTCGGGTCTGTTTTACCAAAAGAATTGTCCTTAACAAAAATATAGTAAGTGTAATAATGAAACATGAAATGCCATACCTGGGTCCACTCATTTGTCTGGGGATCATAAGCCTCCACTGTATTAAGGTAAGTCTGTCCATCATACCCTCCAACAGCATATAATTTATCACCAAGTAAACAGACCCCCACAGCATCTCTGCTGATGCTCATAGAAGCCACTGCAGTCCACATATCTGTTTTAGGATCATATCTGAAAGGAAATTTTAGAAATGGAGCTGATATTATTCTCAGAACACTTTACATAAAATCCTTCTGTCCTTTAATCCTATTTTATGTCTTATTATCTATTACATAAAGTACATTTAAACACATTTTAGAGGAAAAAAATCAGTATTTTCCTGAAAACTTCTAAATTACAACAGAATTATTCTACAGATGTGTAACATTTAAACTAGTCCAAAAGGGCTCATGTGAATGTTTACAACTGCTTTAGGGTTTTAGATTGCCTACTGAAAATCTGAAGAAATCAATTCATGAAGCTCTACATAAGATGGATGCTCTATGTAAGATGACTTACAGCCTCAATTGCAGCTTTTTTGCTGTGTTTTTTTTTTTTTTTGGGTGGTGGTGGTGCTGAGATCAAAACCTGTACTCCTCACAATGGAAGCTCAGAGTCCTAACCACTGGACAACCAGGGAATTCCCCTCAATTGCTGTTAACTGTTCATTTTTAGAGTTTCTTGTCCCTTTCATGAAGTATGTTAACTAGAAATGCTCCCAAATTGTCTAAGAGCAGATATACTATGCTAAGATGACTTATATTGCTTCCAAATGACTTATATAAGCTTCTTGTATTAATGAACAGCTTTTCAGTGGGTGTGGTCCTATAGTGGGCCTGTAATTTATGGGACAAAGTATTTAAACACTTCCATATATCTTTACTGGATTTTAACACGCAGCAGGCAAAGTCTGAATTATTTTCTCCCTGACACTGGTGAAACACAGGTGTTAACTATCTTGCTTTTTCAAAAAACACCAACTCTGCTTATTATTTCATAGAAAGCACTCACTGTCATCAACAAACCTTCCTTTTTTATCCTTCTTTTAGTCATTTATAATTTATTAAATAATTCACACACCTACACATATTCGTTAACATTTCATTGCTCTTTAAAATCCAAGATCCTTAACAGGGCTTCAAGACTCTACAGGATCTTCCCCGACCTCCCCCTACTACTGTCCTGCCACTTTTTATCGTTCTGTGTTCTCCAGTGACAGTGGCTGCCTTCCAGTTTCCTGAATGAAACACATACCTTTCTGGTGTGTTCATACACACTCCTACTGAATCTACTTCCTAAATCCCTTCAATTCTCTCCATTCCACTGATCACACAGAAGATGGGGCCCTGAACCACTGTCCAGAGCTTCTGTTGACATCAGGCTCTTTACCTATACCCATATATGAGTTTTGAACTTGGATAACTTGTTCGAGTTTTAAGTCTTACTAGCCCTTTGTTTTCTTTTACTATTTCATCAGTTCAGTTCAGTCGCTCAGTCGTGTCCGACTATTTGCGACCCCATGAATCGCAGCATGCCAGGCCTCCCTGTCCATCACTATCTCCCGGAGTTCACTCAGACTCGCTTCCATCGAGTCCGTGATGCCATCCAGCCATCTCATCCTCGGTCATCCCCTTTTCCTACTGCCCCCAATCCCTCCCAGCATCAGAGTCTTTTCCAATGAGTCAACTCTTCGCATGAGGTGGCCAAAGGACTGGAGTTTCAGCTTCAGCATCATTCCCTCCAAAGAAATCCCAGGGTTGATCTCCTTCAGAATGGACTGGTTGGATCTCCTTGCAAACTCTCAAGAGTCTTCTCCAACACCACAGTTCAAAAGCATCAATTCTTCGGTGCTCAGCCTTCTGCACAGTCCAAATCTCACATCCATACATGACCACAGGAAAAACCATAGCCTTGACTAGACAGACTTTAGTCAGCAAAGTAATGTCCCTGCTTTTGAATATGCTATCTAGGTTGGTCATAACTTTTCTTCCAAGGAGTAAGCGTCTTTTAATTCCATGGCTGCAGTCACCATCTGCAGTGATTTTGGAGCCCCCCAAAATAAAGTCTGACCCTGTTTCTACTGTTTCCCCACCTATTTCCCATGAAGTGATGGGACCGGATGCCATGATCTTCGTTTTCTGAATGTTGAGCTTTAAGCCAACTTTTTCACTCTCCACTTTCACTTTCATCAAGAGGCTTTTTAGCTCCTCTTCACTTTCTGCCATAAGGGTTGTGTCATCTGCATATCTGAGGTTATTGACATTTCTCCCGGCAATCTTGATTCCAGCTTGTGTTTCTTCTAGTCCAGTGTTTCTCATGATGTACTCTGCATAGAAGTTAAATAAGCAGGGTGACAATATACAGCCTTGACGTACACCTTTTCCTATTTGGAACCAGTCTGTTGTTCCATGTCCAGTTCTAACTGTTGCTTTCTGGCCTGCATACAGATTTCTCAAGAGGCAGGTCAGGTGGTCTGGTATTCCCATCTCTTTCAGAATTTTCCACAGTTGATTGTGATCCACACAGTCAAAGGCTTTGGCATAGTCAATAAAGCAGAAAGAGATGTTTTTCTGGAACTCTCTTGCTTTTTCCATGATCCAGCGGATGTTGGCAATTTGATCTCTGGTTCCTCTGCCTTTTCTAAAACCAGCTTGAACATCTGGAAGTTCACGGTTCACATATTGCTGAAGCCTGGCTTGGAGAATTTTGAGCATTACTTTACTAGCATGTGAGATGAGTGCAATTGTGCGGTAATTTGAGCATTCTTTGGCGTTGCCTTTCTTTGGGACTGGAATGAAAACTGACCTTTTCCAGTCCTGTGGCCACTGCTGAGTTTTCCAAATTTGCTGGCATATTGAGTGCAGCACTTTCACAGCATCATCTTCCAGGATTTGAAATAGCTCAACTGGAATTCCATCATCTCCACTAGCTTTGTTCGTAGTGATGCTTTCTAAGGCCCACTTGACTTCACATTCCAGGATGTCTGGCTCTAGATGAGTGATCACATCATCATGATTATCTGGGTAGTGAAGATCTTTTTTGTACAGTTCTTCTGTGTATTCTTGCCACCTCTTAATATCTTCTGCTTCTGTTAGGTCCACCCCATTTCTGTCCTTTATTGAGCCCATCTTTGCATGAAATGTTCCCTTGGTATCTCTAATTTTCTTGAAGAGATCTCTAGTCTTTCCCATTCTGTTCTTTTCCTCTATTTCTTTGCATTGATCGCTGAAGAAGGCTTTCTTATCTCTTCTTGCTATTCTTTGGAACTCTGCATTCAGAAGCTTGTATCTTTCCTTTTCTCCTTTGCTTTTTGCCTCTCTCCTTTTCACAGCTATTTGTAAGGCTTCCCCAGACAGCCATTTTGCTTTTTTGCATTTCTTTTCCATGGGGATGGTCTTGATCCCTGTCTCCTGTACAATGTCAGGAACCTCTGTCCATAGTTCATCAGGCATATCTATCAGATCTAGGCCCTTAAATCTATTTTTCACTTCCACTGTATAATCATAAGGGATTTGATTTAGGTCATACCTGAATGGTCTAGCGGTTTTCCCTACTTTCTTCAATTTCAGTCTGAATTTGGTAATAAGGAGTTCATGATCTGAGCCACAGTCAGCTCCTGGTCTTGTTTTTGTTGACTGTATACAGCTTCTTTACTACTTCATTTTATATCAAAACATGTCAGAAATGTCCCTCTCCTTTTCACTTATTTGGCTTCCAGCTCCTAATTCATTCTCTGTAAAATTAATCAGACTCCTTTTCTTATTAGGTACAATATCCAGTACAAAATAAGGTATACACTAAATGTTTGTCTTAGGATTCAATTAATGAATTACATAATCAATTCTAAGGTAACACTGAGGGAAGACTCTGAGGGGGCTGCTGGAGACAGATCAAGAGATTGCCTGAGCAGACCACCCAGTATTTACAGTTCATAATGAACTGCCTTGTTTGTGGGTGCTCAAGTTGGAGAAGGTGAGGGTGGGATGATTTGAGAGAATAGCACGGAAACATGTATGTTATCATGTGTGAAATAGATAGCCAGTCCAGGTTTGATGCATGAGGCAGTGTGCTCAGGGTGCACTGGGATGACCAAGAGGGATAGGATGGGGAGGGAGGTGGGAGGGAGGGTCAGGATCGGGAACACATGTACACCCATGGCTGACTCATGTGAATGTATGGCAAAAACCACCACAATGCTGCTGCTGCTGCTGCTAAGTTGTTTCAGTCGTGTCCAACTCTGTGCGACCCCATAGACGGCAGCCCACCAGGCTCCCCCGTCCCTGGGATTCTCCAGGCAAGAACACTGGAGTGGGTTGCCATTTCCTTCTCCGATGCATGAAAGTGAAAAGTGAAAATGAAGTTGCTCAGTCATGTCCGACTCTTAGCGACCCCATGGACTGCAGCCTTCCAGGCTCCTCCATCCATGGGATTTTCCAGGCAAGAGAACCACCACAATATTGTAAAGTAATCAGCCTCCAATTAAAATTTAAAAAAATAAAAACAAACAAAAAAAGAGTTATTAATTTGTGTGGAAGTGTCAGAGCTTAGGTTTGTTTATTCATTCCTAGTTTTCTTTCACAGGAAATACCTCTCCACGCAGTCAGACAGCCTGGAAGTCAAGTTGGACGCAGGCGCGTCGTGTCCTCCAATGGCATACAGCAATCCATTCCAGGTAGTGACTCCTACTCCCCCTCTCCTTTTTGACATTTGTGCGCACAGTGTCCACTTATTAGTATGAGGATCAAAACATTCTACTGACTTGAGACAGGAACTTCCATCACGACCACCAACTGCATAAAGTCTATAAAAAGAACAAACTGAATGGTAAATAAGAGACAGTCCTATTATCATGCATAGGACAAAGAAAGAGGTTATTCTTACGGTATTTCATTGAATTCAGGGTGTCATCAGTTATAAGAAATACTGTCAATCTATATGTATATATATGCACATGTATATATCATATATTTGTATATGTTACATATCATTCTGTACATACATAGCAAAGAAAACATAAACTCATGTGAGCAAAGACAACCCTTTCATAGCTGCCATCTAACTGACAAGTTACCACTGATTGTAGAATACATCACAATTTTAGAGATGTTAAAGTGTGTCTTAAAACAGATAATAGATGGTATATAAATATACCATGACATTTTGTAAATAGCTAAGATAGGACTTGGTGATACATAAAAGAAACTAACCGTCTCTGAGCACTACCACAGGCGAGGCACTCTACATGTATTAATTTAATCATTACAGTGATCCTATGACAAACTATTTATATCCTTGTTTCACAGGTAAAGAAACTGGGATTCGTGGAGATTAAGAAACTTGCACGTGGTCACCCAGTATGAAGCAGAAGCAGGACAACAGTTACATTAATGAGCAGTTGTACAGTCAATAGTCATCTGGGATGTATTTGTAATAGTGAAATATGAGAACGGAACTATCAATTCAAATATACTCATCTACTAGACAATGTTTAGGACATTAAAATACCGTATCTATATTCATTGGTATGTTAATGTTCTAAATGTTGCCTAGTAAACCAATAGAAATTCATTATCAATCAATACATTGCACTAAGATTATTATTAATTATATTATTACTACTGCACTAATAAAAATATTATTTTAAAAAATAATTTTATTTATTTATTTTTGGTTGTGCTAGGTCTTCATTGGTGTGTGAGCTTTTTTCTAATTGCAGTGAGCGGGGGTTACTCTCTAGTTGTAGTATGAGTACTGCTAATTGTGGTGGCTCCTCTTGTTGCAGAGCACAGCCTTAGGGTGTGCAGACTTCAGTAGTGGTGGCATGTGGGCTCAGTAGTTATGGCTCACAGGCCCTAGAGCATAGCCTCAGTAGTTGTGGCACACAGGCTTAGTTGCCTTATGGCATGTGGGATTTTCCCAGCCCAGGGATAGAACTCAAGTCTCCAGCATTGGCAGGTAGGTGAATTCTTTACCACTGAGCCACCAGGGAGACCCTAATTAAAAACATGTTTACTCTGATCTTAAAATATGTAAAATATTTTAAATATTTGGACATATGAATATTTTTTATTAAGCACAAAATCTTCTTAGACTTACTATTCACCTGGGAAACTCTTTGTAGATATTTTTCTATCAGTTTTTTGTAAAATAATAAATTCAGCTTACTGGATGTACAAAAGCTTACACATTTTGAATTTATGGATGCCTTAGTTAATATTCAGCTATCTTTTAATTCTTAAGAAATAGCATTTGAACTATATCAAATTTCTACCCATTAAAACTCTAAGTATTTATATTTGGGTAGATATACATATTTAAAAGACATATTTCATAATTTTAATTCATAATTTGTAGTACCTGTGCCACCCAAGTGAAGTGAAGTGTTAGTTGCTTAGTAATGTTTGATTCTTTGTGACTCCACAGACTGTAGCCTGCCAGGCTCCTCTGTCCATGGAATTCTCCAGGCAAGAATACTGGAGTGGGTAGCCATTCCCTTCTCCAGGGGATCTTTCTGACCAGGGATCGAACCCAGGTTTCAGACTGGTTCTTAAATAATAAGATAACCTATCTTAAACAGTAAAATATAGTTGCAGCATTATCTTGTTTTAAACTTAAAATATATTAATAGCATGGAATTTGAAATTTATTTGAAACTTTAACCTGTTAAAATTTTGTTACAAACTTTTTTTGATGTTACTGCCTTAACAATAAACTGTCCTCATCTTAAACTAATACTTGGTAGAGTAATTATATAAATACAGATCACAGAATATTAGAAGAAATCAACAGCTAGAAAATGTCAATAACTAAAAACACATATACACATGCACAGTATAATAGGTTTTCAGGTACTGTACGCTCTTCACAGTGAATTCCTGGGTCTTCCTTGTGAAAAGTGATATAGTACAGTCATTAAGAGGATGGACCCTGAGCCAGACTCTCTGGGCTTGAATCCTGGTTCTACCACTTATCACTTACTAGCTGTGACTTTGGACAAGTTATTTAATCTCTATCTGCCTGTACTTCATCATCTATAAAATCTAAATCTTTTAATAATCAGTAACAATCCTACAAATAATTTTAAGCTTCTGTATTTTAACCTTTATTCTTTTCTCTTTCTGGAGATGATGATAAAGCATTTTGAATGAGTAAAGTTATATAACAACTTTTATTTAATAACCATATAGGTCTTCATTTTATGGAAGAAAGGCCTGGAAAAGATACTATATGTTTCAGTCTTTGAGTAACCAAGAGCTATTAGTGGTGGCTCTATCCAAATATGTTTATTTAGAGCAGACAAGAAACAAAGAAACACTTATTTCTAAATGCATTCTAGTATTCAGCAGTTTACCAAGATAAGAAAGAAGCATTAAGTAAGGAAAGGCTTCCCCCACAGCTCACTGGTAAAGACTCCACCTGCCAATGCAGGAGATCTGGGTTCAGTCCCTGGGTCGGGAAGATCCCCCGGAGAAGGAAATGGCAACCCATTCCAATATTCCTGCCTGGAAAATCCCATGGACAGAGGAGCCTGGCGGTCTACAGTCCATGGGGTTGCAAAGAATCAAACACAACTGCACAACTAAAACACACAATTTAAGTAAGGAAAAATCAGTAGAAGAGATGGAAGGAATTATTTAGAGAAATATGAGCGAGCCTATATAACTTAAAAAAAAACTTTTCAAGTTATATAAACCACCAGATTTTGACTATATTGAATATTTATATAAAATTTACTTAACTAGAAATTTATAATATCTGTACATTAAAATAAAACCCTAACTAATGTTGAGCTATTTATATTTAGAACTATTATAAAAAAGACACGAAAAAGTTTGTTTACATCATTCAAAGTATTTCTCTCATGATTTCTATGTATCTTTAAGTTGGACATGCTATAGCTTGATACATTTAAGTGGAACTTTAAATATATCCTTACTTTCCACTTAGTACAGCCACACCAACTGTGCTCCTGGGAGTGGACATAGTAGCAACAAAGTTCCACTGGCGCGCCTGAGGGTCCCATCTTTCCACTGTATTCAGATAGCTCCACCCATCATGTCCTCCTACTGCATACATGGGACCTTCCAGTACAGCCACGCCTACAAGGAGACAGGAAAGAAGCAAACTGAAAACTCTTTCACTGAAATATAAGTAAAATGAACCTTTAAGAAGCAAATTTGACTGAGCAAAAATTTATGATAAAAATTTATGACAAAAATATTGGTTATAAGGAACACAGCTCTTCTTGATAGATAGGTGGGTGGCTAAGAGGGAGAAATAGCAATGTAATTCTGGTCTTAAAAGTTTTAGAGGCAGCATTTTCAGGCCCAACTGGGGAAAGTTATTTAAAAAGCATACAATATGCGCAATTTTGCCATATTTAGAACAATTTTCAACAATTTGGATTTACAATATATTTGAAAACAGCAATTTTATTCCTTTCTTCCTTTAATTCAAATTATGAGATTTTGCTCTAGTTAGATTTGATACCACAATATATTGGTCTGATTCATCACAAGAGAACCAAGTCAGATTCATATGTTCATTTATTCAGCAAACAGCTACTGAGCTTCTACCACGTGCCAGGTACTTAACAGAGCATAATAGATAAGGGCTCTGCCCTGATGGATCTAATATTTAACTTGGGAATAAAGGAAAAGGGTAGAGAGGATCAGGGAGACCTGTCGGATGGAGTGATGTTCGAACAGAAATGTGAACGAAGTTAGGAAACCAGGCTTGAAGGTATCTAGGGGAAGAGAAGGTGAGATAAAAGGACTAGTGTACACAAAGGCCCTGAGGCATGCTTAGTGTGTCTGTGGTATATACAGCTAGGAGGCCAGTTGGTGAGTAAGGGGGAGAGAGTAGTGGATGAGGGGAAGGGTAGACTCAGATCATGTAGCGGTCGGGACAATTGTAAGGACTTTGGATTCTACTCTAAATGAGATGGAAAGCCAGTGGAGGGTTTGGGGAAGTGACTTAGCAACAGCAGCAGCAGCATGACATGACCATAGTCAGGTGAGATATAAATACATATCACTTGAAGGCCAAAATACAAATATTGTGATACAAAGACATCTATTTTTGTGAAATCATAGCCAGATGACATAGTCACCGTCCATGCAAGAACCAAATCAACATACCATTCTACTCATTTGTGTCCTACCAGTATTAGCTATAGGAGATTGCCAATCTATCTCCAAATATACATAAAACATAGACAATTTTATATTTTTACATATGTGTGTAAGTGTAATTAAGTAATTTAAAATTTACTTAAGTAAAGATTTCTTCTGTAAGTTCACACATTATTTTAAATAATGTTTAAAACATTTATTATAAGGTAAATTAGTAAGAACAGAGCTGTTCTGAACAACACAAAATGGAAATAAAGGCTTAAAGAAGACACTTTGAATGATATGGTCATTCTCCTTTGAACTTGCTACAGTTCAATAAACTCTTTTGTATGGTACCTAGAACTAATGATAGTATCCCATGCACAACCTCATCTGTATAAGACATAGGTAGATAATGGCCATTCTCATTCTATGTACTATAAGAAATTACATTAAGTTAGAATTCACTTTCTTTTCCCCATAATAGAGGAACATTTGCAGCTGAATCATACTTTTGATCCAGGATTTTATCCTCAACACAAATTTAAAAGCCTCGTTCATGCTGCTTTTAAGATACATCTTCCAATTTTGTGCCTATGTAATAGTTACGAACAAAGGTCCGTCTAGTCAAGGCTATGGTTTTTCCTGTGGTCATGTATGGATGTGAAAGTTGGACTGTGAAGAAAGCTGAGCGCCGAAGAATTGGTGCTTTTGAACTGTGGTGTTGGAGAAGACTCTTGAGAGTCCCTTAGACTGCAAGGAGATCAAACCAGTCCATTCTAAAGGAGATTAGTCCTGGGTGTTCTTTGGAAGGACTGATGCTAAAGCCGAAACTCCAGTCCTTTGGCCACCTCATGCGAAGAGTTGACTCGTTGGAAAAGACTCTGATGCTGGGAGGGATTGGGGGCAGGAGGAGAAGGGGACGACAGAGGATGAGATGGCTGGATGGCATCACCAACTCGATGGACATGAGTTTAGGTAAATTCCAGGAGTTGGTGATGGACAGGGACGCCTGGCATGCTGCAATTCATGGGGTCACAAAGAGTCGGACATGACTGAGCGACTTAACTGAACTGAATAATTGATTTTATGGATTCAAGATTACTGTTTTAGTTTTGGTTGCTGAATTTCATGTAGTTAATTTTAAGCTCCTCTCTCAGTACCTTAGCCCCAACTCTCTGGTTTTACATCCTTATCTAACTTGAAACTTAAGATCATCTTTCATTGAAAGCTAATTGGAACTAGTAGAATCCCTTGTCTCTTTGATCTTTTGCTGTTCCCATTACCATACCAAGCTTCATGCCTAGATAATTTTCATTGGCATTTTGGGCAATCTCTACTCTGGTGCTCAGTATTAATAAACTGGGTATAGTATAAAGCCATGCTATCTAAACTCAACTATCTCTTCACTGTAACTCATTCATCTTTTATGATAACCTATCAAATTCTTTTTTTTTTAATTTAAAATAAATGATTTTAAGCCTTTTCCAAAACTGTGATAAATTGCTAATATGGCAACAAATTCTCCCTCTCCCAGAAGACATGTCTATTTGCAATGTGATCCTGTAGGTCCTCCCATCAAGAAGTGGAGTCTGTTTTTCTACCTTTTGAATCAGAGCTTGCCCACGTGACTTATTTTAGCCAATGGGATATCAGCAAACATGAGGCAAGAAGCAGCTTGAAAAAGGTGTGTGCATTGGGACTTACCTTCTCTTGCTGCTTTTGAAACCCTGTGACTGCCACCATGAGAAAAATACTGAGCTAGCCTGAATGACAGAGGCATGTGGCCCAACTGCCTCTGGTGCCTAGGCTGATAGCCTGCACCACATGTACCACTATACATGTGAGTGAGGCCATTCTAGATCAACCACCAACCAGCCTGCCTGCCTACTCCAGATTCATGAGAAAATCCAGCAGAAATCTTCTAAGTCAGCCCAAACCAGAAAAACTGCCCAACTGATGCACAGATTCATGAGCTAAAGAAATGATTCTTGTTTAAGCTTCTAAGTTTTGGAGTGGTTTGTTATATAGCAAAATCTGGGTGATACACATACATTTCAAGCCCCATCTAATTTTATAATATAGCCACCTCTTCACTCTCAGCAAACAGTTCTTTCCATTTTTTTCTATGAGAAAAGAGAAGTCATCTGATACAAGATCCCTAAATTCTCTTCTGTCCATTTCAGAATGAGTCATCAGTTTCTTGAAGATAAAGACAGTGTCTTCCTCATCTTTATATACCTACAGAACAGAGAGCATGGCACACAGCACATGCTAATCAATATTTGCTCAGTGAATTACTGAATTAAAGAATGAAGAGTCTCTATCATGACATTCTCTGTGCTACCTGAAAATTTTTCTGCATCTTATTCATTTCTGCTTAAAAACAAAGGAATATACATTTTAAAAAATGCTAAAGATTTTTAAATAAGCATTTCAATTAGATAACATTAAATGTCAACATAGAACACACATGTCAAATGGTGGCTTGTCAGTCCATCGTGCTACACCATAATTCTTAAATATTCATGTTTTCACTTGTGCTGGCTGCACATATACATGCTTGTTTTCTCTGCTTCTGCTTCTCAGATAACAGGGAGCATAAGGGAATGCTGGTGACTGCTGTTGGCTCAGCAGCTGCGACACTGATCTTCTGCCAGGTAAAGAATGTGAAAATGCCACACAGGCCTATACATGAAAGTACGAACAAATCTGCAGTTATCTCACCAAGGCCATGCCTATGTGTAGACATAGGAGGCATCACACTCCAAGTTTTTGTTTTAGGGTTGTAGCATTCTACAGTATTCAACGTCTTCAGTCCATCTCTTCCTCCAACCACGTACAGTTTGTCATCTAACACTGCAACGCCGAACTGCAGCCTCCGCCCATTCATATTTGCTACAGGAGTCCACATATTTGTACGAAGATCATACTTTTCGATGCTTGTTGCTCCTTAATAGTAACAGAAAGAAGTTATGCACACAAAAAACTCACCATCATTGAGTATTTTACGAACTTAGACATATAAAAGTATAGGATTAGCACTGACAATAATATTTCTAATATGTTCCAATAAGCACCTGCATGATCTCAACCTTGCTTGTATCCCTGCCCTCATCTCCTTCTATTCTCTAGTGCATACACCAGACTCTGGTACTAGAAGGTCAAGTGAGAAAGGACTGTCTGTCAAAGAGGGCTGAGAAGCAATAGCCAGAAGAAAAGAAAGCAGGATAGTTTAGCACAATGGAGGCCAAAGTAAAAAAGGGCACAGCTGCTGAGAGGATCAAGTAAGATGAAGACTAAAAAGCATGACTCAATTTAGCTACATGGAGGTCATTCATGACTTTCGGGAGAGTCCTTTGTTTGAGCAGTTGAGGCAGGACTAGGAGGTGAGGAAATGGAGAAAATGAGCATCAGTCATTCCTCTAAGAAGTCTGGCTACAAAAAGGTGGAGAGAGATAAGAATTATTTGGTGGGCTGAGGGAAGTTTTGTTTTGTTTTTAAAAGTGGATAAGCCTGAGTTAATGGGAAGGATCCAGATGTGGGGAAGGAAGCTGAAAATACAGGAGACGAAGGGCTCCTATTTAACGGTGAGAGGTCCTGAGAAGGCAGGAAAGGGCACCATCAGGGCCCAGGTGAGAGGCTGGCTTTCACAGGACGACGAGGGGATACACATTTCACCAAAACCAGGATGGACAAGAGCTTAAGAGTGGATGCAATGCTTTGAGAATCCTAAGCGTGGGAAGTTTAGGGAATGATGGTATCTACATGTTATCAAGAATTAGAAGATCCAAAGAACTCTTTCTGTTTTCTTTATGAGGTAAGAACAGTGGAGTTAAGGAAAAGAAAAAAAAGACCTGCTCCTCTAAACAAACAGCCAATCCTCAGTTCAGTTCAGTTCAGTCACTCAGTCATGTTTGACTCTTTGTGACCCCATGAATCGCAGCACGCCAGGCCTCCCTGTCCATCAGCAACTCCTGGAATCCAGCCAAACCCATGTCCATTGAGTCAGTGATGCCATCCAACCATCTCATTCTCTGTCATTCCCTTCTCCTCCTGCCCTCAATCTTTCTCAGCATCAGGGTCTTTTCCAGTGAGTCAGCTCTTCGCATCAGGTGGCCAAAGTATTAAGAGTTTCAGCTTCAACATCAGTCCTTCCAATGAACACCCAGGACTGATCTCCTTTAGGATGGACAGGTTGGATCTCCTTGCAGTCCAAGGGACTCTAAAGAGTCTTCTCCAACACCACAGTTCAAAAGCATCAATTTTTCGGCACTCAGCTTTCTTTATAGTCCAACTCTCACATCCATACATGACCAGTGAAAAAACCATAGCCTTGACTAGATGGATCTTTGTTGGCAAAGTAATGTCTCTGCTTTTAAATATGCTATCTAGGTTGGTCATAACTTTTATTCCAAGGAGTAAGCGTCTTTTAATTTCATGGCTGCAATCACCATCTGGAGTGATTTTGGAGCCCAAAAACATAAAGTCTGACACTGTTTCCACTGTTTCCCCATCTATTTCCCATGAAGTGATGGGGCCAGATGCCATGATCTTCGTTTTCTGAATGTTGAGCTTGAAGCCAACTTTTTCACTCTCCTCTTTCACTTTCATCAAGAGGCGTTTTAGTTCTTCTTCACTTTCTGCCATAAGGGTGGTGTCATCTGCATATCTGAGGTTACTGATATTTCTCCAGCAATCTGGATTCCAGCTGGTGCTCTTCCAGCCCTGCGTTTCTCACTATGTACTCTGCATATAAGTTAAATAAGCAGGGTGACAATATACAGCTTTGACATACTCCTTTTCCTATTTGGAACCAGTCTGTTGTTCCATGTCCAGTTCTAACTGTTGCTTCCTGATCTGCATACAGGTCTCTCAAGAGGCAGGTCAGGTGGTCTGGTATTCCCATCTCTTGAAGAATTTTCCAGTTTATTGTGATCCACACAGTCAAAGGCTTTGGCATAGTCAAAAAAGCAGAAATAGATGTTTTTCTGGAACTCTCTTGCTTTTTCCATGATCCAGCAGATGCTGGCAATTTGATCTCTGGTTCCTCTGCCTTTTCTAAAACCAGTTTGAACATCTGGAAATTCACGGTTCACGTATTGCTGAAGCCTGGCTTGGAGAATTTTAAGCATCACTTTACTAGCGTGTGAGATGAGTGCAATTGTGCGGTAGTTTGAACATTCTTTGGCATTGCTTTTCTTTGGGATTAGAATCAAAACTGACCTTTTCCAGTCCTGCGGCCACTGCTGAGTTTTCCAAATTTGCTGGCATTTTGAGTGCAGCACTTTCACAGCATCATCTTCCAGAATTTGAAATGGCTCAAATGGAATTCCATCATCTCCACTAGCGTTGTTCATAGTGACGCTTCCTAAGGCCCACTTGACTTCACATTCCAGGATGTCTGGCCCTAGGTGAGTGATCACACCATTGTGATCATCTGGGTCATCAAGATCCCTTTTGTACAATTCCTTTGTGTATTCTTGCCACCTCTTCTTAATATCTTCTGCTTCTGTTAGGTCCCTACCATTTCTGTCCTTTATTGTGCCCATCTTTGCATGAAATGTTCCCTTGGATCTCTAATTTTCTTGAAGAGATCTCTAGTCTTTCCCATTCTTGGTGGTAGCCGAGAGGAGCTACCCTACGTCCAGGGTAAGGAGCAGTGGCTGTGCTTTGCTGGAGCAGCCATGAATAGAGACCCCACATCTAAGGTAAGAAAAAGTAAGTACTGAGAGTGCCTACCCAAGTAGGCACTGAGAGAGGGCATCAGAGGGCAGACAGACTGAAACCACAATCACAGACAACAGGTCAATCTGGTCACACGGACCACAGCCTTGTCTAACTCATGAAACTAAGCCATGCTGTGTGGGGGCCCACATAAGACTGACGGGTCACGATGGAGAGGTCTGACAGAATGTGGTCCACTGGAGAAGTAATGGCAAACCACTTTAGTATTCTTGCCTTGAGAACCCCATGAACAGTATGAAAAGCAGAAAGATAGGACACTGAAAGATGAACTCCCCAGGTCGGTAGGTTCCCAGTATGCTATTGGAGATCAGTGGAGAAATAATTCCAGAAAGAATGAAGGGATGGAGCCAAAGCAAAAACAACACCCTGTTGTGGATGTGACTGGTGATACAAGCAAGGTTTGATGTTATAAAGAGCAATATTGCATAGGAACCTGGAATGTTATTAGGTCCATGAATCAAGGCAAGCTGGAAGTGGTCAAACAGGAGATGACAAGAGTGAACATCGACATTCTAGGAATTAGCAAACTAAGACGGACTGGAATGGGTGAATTTAACTCAGTTGACCACTATATCTACTACCGTGGGCAGGAATCCCTTAGAAGAAATGGAGTAGTCATCATGGTCAAGAAGAGAGTCCAAAATGCAGTACTTGGATGCAATCTCAAAAATGACAGAATGGTCTCTGTTCGTTGGGAAGGCAAACCATTCAATATCCTGGTAATCCAAGTCTATGCCCTGACCAGTAACACTGAAAAAGCTGAAGTTGAACAGTTCTATGAAGACCTATAAGACCTTTTAGAACTAACACCTAAAAAAGGTGTCCTTTTCATTACAGGGGACTGGAATGCAAAGGGAGGAAGTCAAGAAACACCTGGAATAACAGGCAAATTTGGCGTTGGAGTACACAATGAAGCAGGGCAAAGGCTAATAGACTTCTGCCAAGAGAACACATTGGTCATAGAAACACCCTCTTCCAACAACACAAGGGAAGACTCTACACATGGACATCACCAGATGGTTGACACCGAAATGAGACTGATTATATTCTTTGCAGCCGAAGGTGGAGAAGCTCTATACAGTCAGCAAAACAGGACCAGGAACTGACTGTGGCTCCGATCATGAACTCCTTATTGCCAGATTCAGACTGAAATTGAAGAAAGTGGAGAAAACCACTAGATCATTCAGGTATGACCTAAATCAAATCCCTTATGACTATACAGTGGAAGTGAGAAATAGATTTAAGAGACTAGATCTGATAGACAGAGTGCTTGATGAGCTATGGACAGAGGTTCGTGACACTGTACAGGAGACAGGAATCAAGACCATCACCAAGAAAAAGAAATGCAAAAAAGTAAAATGGGTGTCTGAGGAGGCCTTACAAATAGCTGTGGAAAGAAGTGAAGCAAAAAGCAGAGAAAAGGAAAGATATACCCATTTGAGGCAGAGTTCCAAAGACTAACAAGGAGAGATAAGTAAGCCTTCAGTGATCAATGCAAAGAAATAGAGGAAAACCCTCAGTTATAAACAGTTCAGTTAGTATCTACTTTACTTCTCTCTTCTAAGCCACTAATACAACATGCAATCAGTGCTATTCTTATAGCACTACAATCAAGACAACCATTTATTCTGAAATATTTGTCACAACTAGGTCATCAGAGCACTAATGCTATTGATGTCTCCTAAAATTTAGAAACAGTTTTGCCATTATACGTATGGCAACAAACCTTGAAATTCTTTAATACGTGTGTGTATGCATACTTCTGTTGTTGTTTAGTTGATAAGTTGTGTCTGGTTCTTTTGCAACCCCATGGACTGCAGCCTGCCAAGCTGCTCTGTTCATGGGATTTTCCAGAATACTGCAGTGGGTTGTCATTTCCTTCTCCAGGGGATCTTCCAGACCCAGGAACTGAACCCATAGCTCCTACTGAGTCTCTTTGCAGGCAGGCAGACTCTTTACTGCTGAGACACCAGGGCTGTGTGTATGCATACATTTTCCCTAAATTAGTTTTACTGTTTTTATCTACCTTATAAAAGCTTTAAGCTATTTGTGATAAACGCTGAGTCTTTCTCCATCGCAGCATTCTCAAATGTCATCTAATAGACTCTGTTGCGTATAGCAGCTATTGAAAAATATTTTTGAATTTGAATAATCTTTGTGATTTTTAGCCAAAATGAGACTTTACTGATACAGATATTTTATGTAATAGTATACTTGAATTATCACTCTAAACTTGACCTTAAAAACTTCTTTCTTCCTCAAATAAAAAGGCCCTGCTAATTATCTCTCCTAATTTGTATTTTAAGTTATTCCTTTTAGATCCAGTTCACTAAGCAGTATCAGAGTCATACGAACTAGTAACTAAAAATTCTTTTGTTAACATCAAATGTAATTCTTAAAGATGTAAGATTATAAAATCTGAAACATGTATCTTAAAAAATGCTATCTCCAAATAACAAAATCTTAGTAACTGTAAAAATCCTATGTAAAAGCTTGGAATTTCCCTAATTTATACTGAAGGATTGACCTTTAAAAAAAAAGTAAGTACAAATATATCCTGATATCATTTTAGTGGCTATTCAGAAAACCATTACTAGCTCATTTGGGGGGTCTATACTAAACGGATATATGAAGGGACCAAGAACTCAATAATCAACACTCCTGTCTAACTAATGCAAATTGCTCTTCATTATGAAGACATTGGGAATAAGATAAGGCCTTGGAAGATAGCTTAAGTAGGACAGAACCTCAGAGTATTTGATTATTAAGAGAGACTTAGAAGTAAATTTGGTCAAACTGCAAAGGCCAGATTACAGAAAGTCTTGAAACCTAGAGAGAGAAATTTATACTTTATGCAGTAAAGAAATAAAGATTGCTGAAGCTTTTGAGCAGAGCAGTGGCATGTTAACAGAAGAGTTAACATGGGAATTAAGCAGAGTACAGTGTCCAAAGTCAAAATGCCTATCTGCATCTTGATTCCATCGCTAATTAGCTGTGTGAGCCTAGGAAAGTTATTTAACTTCTCTGTCTCAGTATCCTCTTCTGTAAAAGAGGGCAGTAATAATATACAGCTCTGAAAATTGCTAGGAAGATGAAATGAAACAATGTAGGTCAAGCCCTTAGCATAATGCCTGACGTTTATTAACAATATAATGAATGCTAGTCCCACAAAATTAACATAATCAAAATTTGTGAGTTGAGAGAAGGCTAACTGGAATTATCAAGACAGCAGTGGAGATTTGAAAGAATCAGGAGTCATTTGAAAGAAGTCACTTGGTGACTATCAGAATGTAAGTTTGAGAGAGAGAAGGAGAGAGGAGATAAGTATTGTTTACTTGGCTACTTAGAATTCAAGTTCCTTTCCCAAGTTTGGAGACTCTTCCTATGTATGTATGAGCCTTGATGGGTGCCAGGAACCCATCTCTCAGAAAACTGAAAAGGCAGATCTTTCTTTTTTAAAAAAATTTTTATTGGAGTATAGTTACTTTACAATGTTGTGTTAGTTTCTACTGTACAGCAAAGTGAAGCAGTCATATGTATACATACAACCCCTCTTTTTTGGACTTAAGACAGTCATTGTCTTTGGAATTTTAGGGCCTATGACTGACCTAAAGCTAGTCAAATGGATGTCTGAACTTGGAATTTAAAACCTAAAGCAGGATTTATAAAGACGCAGGGACAGTGGATGTAGTCCTATCCATTTCTCAATAGCCTTCCAATAAATTCCTTATTTGCTTACATGAGCCAGAGTTGATGTCCTCTGAAGAGCACTGAACTATGATCACAAGTTCTCAAGTCTGAGAGACATGGTCAGAGAAGATTTGAATACATGACGTTTAAGATGAAAACCAAACAATAGGTATTTTATACAAGTTGGAAATATGAGAATAAAATCAAAGTGCAAGACTTATTTTGTGGAATCTGAAATATGATACAAATGAACTTATCTACCAAACAGAAACAGACTCACAGGCATAGAGAATAGATGTGGTTGCCAAGGAGGAGTGGAGGTGGGGGAGGGATGAACATTTTATAGAAAATGTTAAACAAGGTCCTACTGTATAGCACAGGGAACTATATATTCAATATCCTATGATAAACCATCATAGAAAAGAAAATAAAAGGATGATACAGAACTGAATCACTTTGCTATAGAGCAGAAATTAACACAATACTGTCAATCAACTAAACTTCAATAAAATAAATTATAAAAAAATCAAAATGTGAGAGTATAATTAATACAGAGATAACACTTAAAGCCTTGAAAAAGAGAAGGAAAGACTGAGGAGAAGAGTAAGTGTTGGTAATGACTACAAAGCTAAGCACCAGTTCCAGACATATAGCAGGTTATTTAATAAGTATCTGCAGATCAGTTATCTGGACAGTGGACATCTCCAAAAATGCTCAAATACTTACATTATAACTCTAATCAGTTATCTTTATGTATTTCTATAACACTGAGTCATCAAGTCTATATTTAAAACTTAAGCATCTATATATACATAGCACTATATGCTATGTGCAATAATAGCTATATTTATATTTATTTATATTTTATAACTTGAAAGTTAAATAACAATGCAAGATTTTCAATTAGAGCTCACATTTTGATATTTCTTAGAAATATCACATAGAGGAGAAACCTTTAGATATGATCACTGTATCAAGTGTTTTAGTCATACAAGTAATACAAGAGAACTGAGACCACAGCGGTAGCCAGAAGTCAGAGGTATTGTCAGGAGCCTGCAAATTATTAGTACTAGGAATTCAGAGGAAGAGGAGATCAATGTATGGTGAGAAAAAATACACATAAACAGAAAGCTTCTAGCACAATACCTGGCATTGAGTAGGCACTGGGCATGGTGTTTGTTGTTATTAATGTTACTATGAATAACAAATGCTACAAGAAGGGTACAAAGATTTCCAGATACTCCTGACCTAGATTTCCTGCATATTTATATTTTACATTTGTTTTCTACGCATGTACATGTGTAGGCATGAATGTTTTTCTGAACTGTTTCATCAGAGTAAGTTGCAAAACTGATGACCATGCATGCTTAGTCGTTCAGTCGTGTCCGACTCTTTGTGACCCCAGACTGTGGCCTGCCAGGCCTCTCTGTCCATGGCATTTCCTAAACAAGAATACTGGAGTGGGTTGTCATATCCTCCTCCAGGAAATCTTCCTGATCCAGCGACTGAACCCACATCTCCTGTATTGCAAGTGGGTTCTTTACCACTGAGCCACTGGGAAACATGATGCCCCTGTATCCCTAAATATTTCAGTGTTGCTTCTTCTAAACCAGAAATCCTCTTACAAAACCACAATATAATCATCAAAATCCGGAAATTAACATATATACAATGCTGCTATCTAATCTACAGATCTTATTTGGATTTCATCATTTGTTCCAATTATGGCTTCCCTGGCAGCTCAGCTGGTAAAGAATCTGGCTGCAATGCAGGAGACTCCGGTTTGACCCCTGGGTTGGGAAGATTCACTAGCGAAGGGATAGGCTACCCATCCAGTATTCTTGGGCTTCCCTTGTGGCTCAGCTGGTAAAGAATCCGCCTGCAATGTGGGAGACCTGAGTTCGATCTGTGGGTTGGGAAGATCCCCTAAAGGGAACAGCTACCCACTCCAGTATTCTGGTTTGGAGAATTCCATGGACTATCCATGGGGTTGCAAAGAGTCAGACATGATTGAGCAACTTTCATTTTAATGTCCTTCATAGTAAAAGAAAATCCAAGAAGATGTATTGTAAAAGCTGTCATATCTCTGTAAGACATATGACAGAGACAAATTCCTAAATATTTTTTTTTAAATTTCATGATGTTGACATTTTGGAATACTTCAGGTAAGTTATTTTGGAGCATGTCTCTCAATTTGAATTTGTTTGTCTTTTTCTTATGATTAAGTCCAGATTATATACTTTTGGCAAGAATACCACAGATGTCCAGGTGAGTTCTCAGTACATCACATAAACACAGGCTGCTGGTTAGTCTCTTTACTAGCAATATGACCTTTGATTATTTGGTTTAGGTGTTGTGTGTCAAGTTTCTCTACTGTAAGACCTAACTTATGCTTGACTAATAAGCAGGTGACTGGGAGATACTTTGAGACAAAAGATCCTGCTCTCAAACACTTTCACCTATGAGTCTTAGAGAACTGATGATTGACTGAACTACTTATTAATATGATGACTGCCAAATGGTGATTTTTCTAATCCCATCTTTGCTTCTATATTTTAATTAGTTGGTATTCTACTGTAAGGAAGAACATTCCCTTCTCCTTCTGTTTGTATCAGTATGAATTCATGAATAGTTATTTATAATCTTTTGCTACCATTATTTATTTTGATGTTGAAATTATCCCAGGTTTGGACAGTAGTAGCCCTTACAAACTGTCTGCTGTATCTCTTGACCTGTTTCCATCATTGGGCACTTCCTCTGGCACTACAAGTTGTTCTAGGCTTATCTTGTCCTTTTCCTACCTCAGTGCTAGAATCAGCTATTTCTCCAAGGAGCTCGTAAGCCTTAGTTATTACTAATTCATTTTTTATGTTTCTTTCAAAAAGATACATGTACCCCAATGTTCACTGCAGCACTGTTTACAATAGCCAAGGCAAGAAAGCAACCTAAATGTCCACTGACAGATGAATGGATAAAAAAGACGTGGTATATATATATATATGATACACATATATAATGGAATACTACTCAGCCATTAAAAAGAACAAAATAATGCCATTTGCACCAACATGGATGGACCTAGAGAATGTCACACTGAGTGAAGTAAGTCAGAGAGGGACAAATATCATCTGATATAGCTTATATCTGGAATCTTAAAAAAAGGTACAAGTGAACTTCTTTACAAGAGAGATAAGAATTATAGATGTAGAAAACAATCTTATGGTTAACAAGGAAAAGAGGGGAGGGATAAATTGGGAAACTGGGATTGGCATATACATATTACTATATATAAAACAGATAACTAATAAGGACCTACTGTATAGCAAAGGGCATTCAATATTCTGCAATGACCCATATGGGAAAAGAATCTTAAAAAGAGTGGATATATGGCTATGTACAGCTGAATCACTTTGCTGTACACCTCACACTAACAACACTGTGAATCAACTATACTTCAAAGAAAAACAAAAATTCATTTTGTGTGTTTCTTCAAATAAAAGATTATTTAATACCTTTTGTTGAATCCATTCCTCCAACTGCAAATAATGTACCAACAGTTGACTTCCTAGGTTTTGTCCGAGGACTCTGTAACATGGGCCGTCTCTCTGGTAGTAAGTGATACTTCATTGCTTCCATAATTAGTTTCTGACATTCTATATCATCTCGAAAAAGTGCATTATTTTCCATGTCTGCTAGGAACTAGAAAAAAATAATGAGTATGTATACTGACTGATCAAGAAAATAATGAGGCTAAAAGAATAAACACAAATGTTCACAAATGGAAATTTTCTCATTAAAAAAAATCCAAGTCTGGACATCTATTTTTAACTAAAATATTCAACAGTTACAAAATTTACATTTTACTGAAAAACAGAACTAAGGAAAAGTGGTATGCTTTAAAATCTTAATATTGCTTATCTCTGGGTAGTGGGGAAACTGGTGCTTTTTAAAATAACTTTTCTGGTATGTTTCTATGTTTTCAAGATTTTCTAAATCATTTTACTAAGTTAGAAATAGTTTTAACTGAAGAATAGTTATAAGTGGGAGTTGACTAATTAGACTGCATTTATCTGACCTCTCTAAAGAATGTTCAACCAGCAACAACAGCAAAAACAAACTTTCCAATTTTTCCAAGGGGCAAAGAATTCCGAATGGTGATTATTTTAAAAGAACTAAAACTCCTTGTACTTCATTGAATTCTACGTTTTTTACCTATGTAATTTTACATAAATGCATAAGTATGGTTACACCCTACCTTTAGAGGATCAATTAAAAAAAAAGGATGACTTTCTCTTCTTTTGTGCTTGGTTCTCCATCCCCCTACTTACCTCTTTATTGCCTTATTTGTTTCACTTAGGATACTAATTCATATGAAGTTAATTTTTAAACAGAGTATGAGTTGAGAAATACTTTTTCTTCCAAATGAATAGCTAGTTCTAGACCAAAATAATTCCCCCCATTTCCCAACTGAATTGACCCTTGGTCACAGTAGTCTCAAGATATATGAGATCTGTTTTTTGATTCTCTATTCTGTTCCACTGATATATTTGTCTATTCCTTTCCTAATACTACAGTATCTTTTAAAAAAAGTCTTTATTGAATTTATTACAATATTGCTTGTTTTATGATTTGGTTTTTTTGGCCATGGGGCATGTAGGATCTTACTTCCCAGACCAAGGATGGAAACAGCACCCCCTGCATTGGAAGGCAAAGTCTTAACCACTGGACTGTCAAGGAAACCCCTATTACAGTGTCTTACGACGTTTTTTGCTTATCTGACATAAATCCACCTTCACTATTCATTTTAATAATTTCTGGGCTATTTTTGAGTCTTTACTTTCCATATAAACTTAAGACAGATTTGTCTAATTCCCCTTCACCATCTTGATCCTGTTTGAATTCTAATAGGAACTGCATTAAATTTAACAATTTGGGGAGAATTCATATCTTTATAATACATCTTTCAGCTCAAGAAGCCATCCCATTGTTTAGTTTTCTTCACGTAGGTAACATACCTTTTATTAAATATATTCCTACAAGTTTTATTATTTTCATTGCTACTAGAAATAAATTGTTGAATTTACACTTTGCATTTTTGCTGGAGGACAAAAATTCTATTGATTACTGCATATTTGTATTTTAACCTACTACTTCACCACATTCCCTTATCAAATTCTACCTGTTAGGCATACAGTCATAATAACTGCCAAATAGGGACAGTTACACCTTTTTGTAATGTATACACCAATTATATCATTTTCATTTCATTGATGCAATTGCTAAAACCTTCCAAGCAATGTTAAATAATTAGAGTGATAAAGAGTATCCATCCTATAGTTTAAATTGATATGGTTTCAGTGTTTCACTATTTAGGATAATAGTTACTATAGCATTTAATTTTTTACTATGTTTAAATAATTTATCTTTATTATAGATATGTTGTTTTCTTCTCTCCCTATTTTAGAGTTTTAAAATTAAGAATGGTTAATTCTTTCCAAATATCTTTTATACAGCTAGTGATATGATTATATGGCTTTTTCTCCTTTAAATTATTGATATAATTACCTTGACAGATTTCCTAACACTCAACCATTCTTAAATTCTTGGAAAAAGATCTTCCTGGTCATACTGTACTACCCTTTTGATATACTGCAGGATTGTATTTGACAATGTAAGGTATATTTTATATACTGTATAATTCACCATTTCAAGTATACAGTTCAGTGATTTTTAGTAAATTTACCAAGTTGTGCAACCATCACTATAAAAACAGGTTTGGAGCATTCTCATCACGCCGACTAGATCCTGAATGTCTGCTCACTGTTAATCTCGGTTCCTATCTACTGTCCCAAGCTCTAATCTGTCTCGACAGATTTGCCTTTAGATGCTTTGTATAAACTGGATCATATAATGCATGGTCTCCTGCATCTTGCTTTTTTTACTTATCATGTTTTTGAGGTTCATCAATATGTAACATCTATCAGTATCCATTTCTTTTTACTGTTGAATACTACTTCATTGTATGGATGCATCATATTTTATCTAACCATTCACCAACTGATAGGCACTTACAATCAAGTTTTTGGCTATTATGAATAAGGCTGCTAAGAACATTTGTGTGCAAGTCTTTATGTAGATATGTTTTCAGGAGTAGAATTGTTAGGTCATATGGTACATTTATGTTAACTGCTTAAGAAACTGCCATACTGTTTTAGAAGGTGTCTGCACAATTTATATTCCCACCAGCTATCTACTAGGGTTCCTGTTTCTCTACATTCTCACCAACAATTATTACTGTCTTCTCTTTTCAGCCACTTGAGTGGGTGAAAAATCTGAGTTTACTTTGTATTTACTCAATGGCTAATAATGTTGAGAATATGTTCATATTTTGATAATGGAAGAGAAGGAAGTCTCCAACAAAAGTAACTCTAAAATAGTTTGTGGCATCTGGCAACTGAGAACAGCATGCGAAAGGCAAAAAAAGCCAAATTGAGACAGAAGTCTCAACATAGAGAACAGATTGGTGATCTTTAAGGTGGAGGGGGTTGAGGCAAAAATGGAGTGGGAGGTTAGGGATAGCAGATATAAATTATTATATATAACTGATAGCACATGAAACTACATTCAGTATCTTATGATAAACCATAATGGAAAGGAATATTAAAAAGAATTTATACATGTGTATAAATGAATCATTTTGATGCACAACAGAAATTAACAATATTGTAAATCAACTATACTTTAATAAAAACAAATATTAAAACTGAAAAAAAGATGTAAGTCTCAGGATCTATCTAAGGCAGAGTGTAAATTCTGATATTAATCATTCCATGTTATCCTATGCACACAAAATATACTTGTTACAAGTCACTAATGAATATGCATCATATGGCTCATTTGGATTAATCTCAGTATTTCTATTACTTGTTATACATAAATGCTTCAGTTCTTTCTAAATAAAAATAAATGTGAAAAAACTGTAGAAAGTAAAGTCTTAGAAGACTCAACTGCTACTACAGTAAAATATATTTCTTAGCATGCTGACAGTATCTATAATTTATGAGTAAATGGGATTAATTATATTTAAGTAGAGAGATGACAGTAATGGAAGAAAATATGAATCCAGTAATATAAGCATCAGATGAATGGAAGACCAGGTATCACTTGGAAAACGATTCAGAAGGCACCGAGAAAGGACTACAAAATACAGACTCTCATATACTCTGCATTTTAGGGTAATACCATGTACTTTCTCTGCCAAAAAAGAATGGCAAATTATTAAAGTGGAAACATTTGGAAAAGATGAGAAACATGTTCAATTTGTAAATTTTTATCTTCACTCACATACTTGACAAGGCCTTGCAAATAGCTGAGAAAAGAGAAGCTAAGGGCAAAGGAGAAAAGGAAAGATATAACCAATTGAATGCAGAATTCCAAAGAATAGCAGGCCTTCCTCAGCTATCAGTGCAAAGAAATAGAGGAAAACAATAGACTGGGAAAGACTAGAGATCTCTTCAAGAAAATCAGAGATATCAAGGAAACGTTTCATGCAAAGATGAGCACAATAAAGGACAGAAATGGTATGGACCTAACAGAAGCAGAAGATATTAAGAGGTGGCAAAAATACACAGAAGAACTATTCAAAAAAGATCTTCATGACCCATATAACCATGATGGTGTGAACACTCACCTAGAGCCAGACATCCTGGAATGCAAAGTCAAGTGGGCCTTAGGAAGCATCACTACAAAGCCAGTGGAGGTGATGGAATTCCAGCTGAGCTATTTCAAATCCTAAAAGATGATGCTGTGAAAGTGCTGCACTCAAAATGTCAGCAAATTTGTAAAACACAGCAGTGGCCACAGGACTGGAAAAGGTCAGTTTTCATTCCAATCCCAAAGAAAGACAATGCCAAAGAATGTCCAAACTACCACACAATTGCACTCATCTCACACACTAGTAAAGTAATGCTCAAAATTCTCCAAGCCAGGCTTCAACAGTACGTGAACCACGAACTTCCAGATGGATTTAGAAAAGGCAGAGGAACCAGAGATCAAATTGCCAACATCCGCTGGATCACAGAAGCAACAACAGAGTTTCAGAAAAACTTCTACTTTTGCTTTATTGATTACACCAAACCCTTTGACTGTGCGGATCACAAAAAACTGTGGAAAATTCTTAAAAGAGACAGGAATATCAGACCACTCGACCTGCCTCTTGAGAAATCTGTATGCAGGTCAAGAAGCAGCAGTTAGAATGAGACACGGAACAACACACTGGTTCCAAATCGGGAAAGGAGTATGTCAAGGCTGTATATTGTCACCCTGCTTATTTAACTTATATGCAGAGTACATCATGTGAAATGCCGGGCTGGATGAAGTACAAGCTGGAATCAAGATTGCCAGGAGAAATATCAATAACCTCAGATATGCAGATGACATGACCCTCCTGGCAGAAAGCAAAGAACTAAAGAGTCTCTTGATGAAAGTAAAAGAGGAGAGTGAAAAAGTTAGCTTAAAACTCAACATTCAGAAAACTAAGTTCATGGCATCTGGTCCTATCACTTCATGGAAAATAGATGGGGAAACAATGGAAACAGTGACAGACTTTATTTTCGGGGGCTCCGAAATCATTGCAGATGGTGACTGCAGCCATGACGCCATAAAATTAAAAGATGCTTGCTCCCTGGAATAAAAGTTATGACCAACTTAAGATAGCATATTCAAAAGCAGAGACATTACTTTGTCAACAAAGGTCCATCTAGTCGAAGCTATGGTTTTTCCAGTAGTCATGTATGGATGTGAGAGTTGGACTATAAAGAAAGCTGAGCGCCGAAGAATTGATGCTGTTGAACTGTGGTGTTGGAGAAGACTCTTGAGAGTCCCTTGGACTGCAACGAGATCCAACCAGTCAATTCTAAAGAAATCAGCCCTGAATATTCATTGGAAGGACTGATGCTGAAGTTGAACTTCAATACTTTGGCCACCTGATGCGAAGAACTGACTCACTGGAAAAGATCCTGATGCTGGGAAAAATTGAAGGTGGGAGGAGAAGGTGACGACCGAGGATGAGAAGGTTGGATGGCATCAAACACAATGGACCTGAGTTTGAGTAGGCTCTGGGAATTGGTGATGGACAGGGAGACCTGGTGTGCTGTAGTCCATGGGGTCACAAAGAGTAGGACACAACTGAGCGACTGAACTAAACTGATATGATCTGTACTAAAACTATCTCCCCCCAATACTAATATTTCCCCCAAATACTACTTAGAGTGAAAAACATAATGTGAATTATTTATGAACTCCATAGACTTTAAAAAGTGTTTTGGTACCCCAAACTTGTAAATTAAAAGAATGCTAAAGATAAACACTGATTTGTTTTATATTTCTGAATTTTAGTAAAAAACAATAATGAGAATTGAGAACAGAAGAGTGGAGACCACGATACTTGTAATGCAGACTAATCATTGGGGAACATTAAGAATTTAGGTATCAAAGTATTTAAAATAATGCCCTAATGCAGTTGACCCTAGAACAACACGGATATGAACCATGAAGGTCCACTATACATAGGTATTTTTCAACAATAAATACTACACTATGACACAATCCATGGTTAGTTGAATGCATAGATATGGAGGAATCTCGGATGGAGGGCAGGTGATATGTTATACGCAGAATAATCCCCATGCTGTTTGAGGGCCAACTGCATTGTCATCCACATTGTTTAAAATAGGATCGAATAGAAAAGTCTGGAATGCTTTCAAAGGTAAAATAAAACCACACACACCTATCTTCTGGATTATCCAGAGTTTAAAAATAGAGCCACACTAAAATGATTATTTGGTTGAGGATTATAATAATATGTACTATTTCCTATGTTATTTTAAGGAGACACTACAATAAAATGACTATATATAGATTGAACTCATTATAGTTAGGCTAAAAGAGAATATTTCTTACCAACAGAGTAGGGTTAAAACTCTATGAGAAATGAATTATTTTGTGAAAATAAATTCTTTAGGTAACTAGATGTAATGGTAATTTTTTAAAAATCAGTCATTCATTTGATAGGCACTAGACATTTTTTGCTTTCATTTGTCACTTTTATTGTTTATTAAGATATAAATGACATATAACATTAGCTCTAGATGTACAACATAATGATTTGACATATCTATATACTGGAAAATGACTACCATCGTAAGTCTAGTTAACATCCATCCCCACATAGTTATCTTCTTTCGTGTCTGTGATGAGAACTTTTCAGATCTACTCTCAGGAATTTCACCCTTTTCCTATCTTTTAAAATAAAACATTCAGAATATAATCCAAGATTTTCTTGATGATTTTAGAGTCTACTTCAATACTTTATCACTTGACAACTCTAATTCTCCAAATCTGCCCTTTACTTTTAGTAAGGAAAAAAAAGAATCTAGCTAGTATCTCTGAATGCCATAATAGTGCCATACAGTATTATCACTGTAGGAAAAAAAATTGCCCAAAGAGGTGTTATTAACTTGTTTAAATTATACAGAGCAATGCGGCTTCCATCGTTGCTAAGACAGTGGTTCTCAAATTTGAGTGCGCATCAGATGCACTGAGGGCTTATTAAAACACAACCGGAGATTCAGATTTAGTAGGTGGAAGCCTAATCATTTTCATTTTAAACAATTACCCACGTGGTACTGATCTTACAGTTGGGGAACACACTTCGAGAAACACTGGGCTGATCCAATGGATTTGCTGTCCTTATCTGTCTTCTCTGCAGCATCTAATGATGTTAAAATTCCCTTTCTTGAACTTGCAATCTCTTTTTAATAGTACTACAGTTATTTAGGCAGATTTGGGACTACCACTAAATATTAGTATCTCCTAGGGTTCCACCTCTAGTGCTTTAATGTTCTCTTTGATTGGTGTCACTCTCTTCCCCTTGGCTTCAACAACCTAAATAAGTAGTTTCTAAAACTTCTTCTTAGACTCTAAAAGGATTAAAGGTGTCAATAAGCTCTGGGAATGTACTTCTACTTCCTTCCCCACCTTCAAAACTAATGTTTCATCCTGTATTCTGTATTAACTGACAGCACCTTCAGCAATCTCATTGCACAAATCTGAATTATTCTGGACTCTTTCTTTTTTTCACCTTGTACATTCAATCATTCCAGTGTATCAGTCCTACCTCCTAAATAGCTCTTGACTGTCGTAATTAATTTCTCTACCTCCACTTTTTTTTTTAATCCACTTTTTTTTAAAAGTGCTTAATTCACTGGTCAGAATCCAACAGTCTTCCTTAGCAGGTTTCTACTTTGATCCCTCCAATCTATTTTCTGCAATGCAATCACAGGATCTTTCTAAAATAAAAGGATAATTATGCCATTCCCTACTTAAAATCCTTTAGTGCTTCCTCATTGCTTTTAGATAAAAAAATCCCAGTTCTTTGGCATGACTAGAATTCCTCCACAATCTGGTCTGTTTCCCTCTCCAGTCTCATCTCTCAATATCGTCCTTTTGGTTTCTGTAACTTTAGCCATGCATGCTATCTTCAGATTTCAGAACATGATATATTTGCTCACGGCTCTATAACCAGGACTCCTATCTTTTCTGGGCTATCATGCCCATTCTTTTGGGTGACTAACTTGGCTTGCAAATTGAGTGACACATCAGAGATTTTCCTAGCTTCTCTACTATCAGTCTAGTGGACCACTCCAACTGCTTTCATAATGCCATGTCTATCACAGACTTTATCTCATTATATTGTAATTACTGATTTCCTTTTTAATCGTTTTCTTCCTCCACCTGATATCCTCCCTACCCAGCAATTTTACACGGAGTACATTCAAGAGGCAGAACAGTTCAGTAGAAAAGGCATGTAACTTTATTTGAGTTCAAGGTCTACCTCTATCTCTTGTTCAGTCGCTAAGTCATGTCCAACTTTCATGCAACCGCATGGACTGTAGCTCACCAGGCTCCTCTGTCTATGGAATTTCCCAGGCAAGAATATTGGAGTGGGTTGCCATTTCCTTCTCCAGGGGATCTTCCCAATCCGAGGATCAAACTAGAGTCTCTTTGTGTCTCCTGCATTAGCAGGCGGATTCTTTATCACTGAGCCACGAGGGAAGCCTGTCTCTTATTAGCTCTAAAGTCAAACAAAACCACAGTGCCGAAGAACATGATTTATGCAATCACTTTGTGATTTTGAACGTATGGCTTTACTTTTTTAATCTGTTACTTCATTTGTACAACAGGTGTTAGACTAAATGATCTCCAACATGCCTTTCAACTCATAAGATCTTATGACTATGATTATCAGCAGTATCCTCGATAAAAGAAATTCTAAAGGTCTCTGAGAGTCATGCAAATACAGTATCATAAATATTTGAAACTACAAGGCTGAAGTAAATTGTCAGGTTACGTAATTGCACAGGTTCTTTTCAAAGTATACTAGGATTTTTCAGACTTCATTTTCTTTCCTCTAGAGAAGGATCGGATAAGGCAATGGCACCCGACTCCAGTACTCTTGCCTGGAAAATCCCATGGGCGGAGGAGCTGGTGGGCTGCAGTCCATGGGGTCGCGAAGAGTCAGATACGACTGAGCTACTTCACTTTCTCTTTTCACTTTCATGCATTGGAGAGGGAAATGGCAACCCACTCCAGTGTTCTTGCCTGGAGAATCCCAGGGACGGGGGAGCCTGGTGGGCTGCCGTCTATGGGGTCACACAGAGTCAGACACGACTGAAGCGACTTAGCAGCAGCAGCAGCAGCAGAGAAGGATAAGGAAAAAAATTAGGCTGGATAGCAGTAAAAAAAAGTTCTCTTTAAATCTGATTTTAAGAAATGTTTTATGATGTTATTTTTCCTGAATTGTCAAGTCATGCAGTTTCACTCCTATGAATTCATACAATATTCTACCTCTGAAGAGGGAAGTGATTCTTGAAAAGTATCACACTGATTTTTGTTTCTGTAAGGTAGAGAGCACAGTAACTTTTGTTCACGACAGCTGGAAATACATAATGCTCAAGATAAATACAAACCAAACAAAACACACAGCACTTGAAACAACAGCAAAATCTGATCTTGAGCAGTTAATAGCTCATTTTTTCCTTTTCTTACAAGGACTCTACTTGAGGCCTCAAAATAAGGAGCCAAGTGTGTGTTAATCGCTCAGTCGTGTCCGACTCTTTATGAGTCCATGGACTGCAGCCCACCAGGCTCCTCTGTCCATGGGATATTCCAGGCAATACTGGAGTGGGTTGCCATTCCCTTCTCCAAAGCAGCCAAGCAGGCAGAGGAAATTTTTGTATATTCCAACTGAAATTGTAAAAAAGGGAAACTATGCATGTATATATGTTATGACTAATTGCCTTGACTATACCAACTAGGTATCTCTCAATTTTAAAATAGTGATAATACACTATCCTTATTTATAGCACATTTTATTTCAGAGCACCTTTCTGATCCTCATAAAAATCCTGTGAGATAGAAAGGATGTGATATCCACTTGACAGATGAAGAAACCAAGGTATGTGAACACGCCAAGTCACAGAGTTTTAAAATGTCAGAGTTAGAACTATGTTAGAACAGAGTTAGAATGTCAGAGCTAGAACTATTAATTTGTTTATCATCAGAGTCCAGCATTTAGTGGATACTTAATAAATGTGTGGCACATGAATTAATATAAATTTTCTGGTTCCTAGAGTTCAGTGTTCCTTTCATTAGCAGCTTTATTAATTCTTCAATTGCTAGGATAGGTTTGTACCTGAGTCAAATAAAATTACTAACCCCAAAGCAATGATGTTACTTAATGAATGCAATTTAGGTAGTCAAGACTTTCTGGGTTGACAAAAAACAAATTTTTTTAGCTCACTATCTTTTCACCTTAACATTTCATAGGAACATACATAAAACAACCACGTTGAACAGATTAAGGAAAAAGCCTATAGACAAGCTAATATTAATGGGCTTCTCTTGTGGCTCAGATAGTAAAGAATCTGCCTATAATGCAGGAGACCCAGGTTCAATCCTGGGTCAGGAAGATCCACTGCAAAAGGGAATGGTAACCACTCCAGTATTCTTGGCTGGAGAATCCTACAGACAGAAGAGCCTGATGGGCTACAGTCTATGGGGTTGCAAAGAGTTGGATATGACTGAGAGACTAACACAATTACCATTAAGGTGCATTAATTAATGCAATTAGCATACTGTAATTAGCTCACATTAATGTAATTAGTAGTCCCTCAGTATTCTGGGGACACGGGGTTGGTACCAGGACCTATGTAGATACCAGTGTCTCAATTTAAATATATAGTATTTGCAGTTAACCTCTGCACAGCTTCCTATATACTTTAAATCATCTCTGGATTACCTATAATACCTAGCTAATACAATGCAATTCCTACATAAAAAGTTGTAAATGCAATGTAAATATTATGTAATAGTTGCTGGCACAGAACAAATTCAAGTTTTGCATTTAGAAATTTTCTGGAATTAAAAAAATCTTTCAATCCATGTTTTGTTGAACTCAGGATGTGTGGAATGGTGTCTACTCAAAGTTGTTGAAATTATGGCATTGATTTTAAATAATTAAAAATAGTTTACCTGTGGTGCAAGAAGAGGTAGCCTAATATAAGCCAAAAGTTTACTGAGATCTTTCCGTCTCTGTTCCAAATCATGACGAACCCAAGTAAGAAGTGCGTTCAATATTGTCTCCTCATTAGGAATGTTCATGTCATCACTGGCTAAGAGCTTTGCAATTTCACTGGCTGGTAATAATACAAATTCCTGGTTTCGAATTACTTCCATGAAATTTTCCTGGAGGAAAAAAAGAGCATATAAACAATACTGTTTCTTCTTTCCATCACAGTTTAAGAGAAACTAAACATTTCTTAATTAGATGCCAAAACACAGTTTATACTTTAGCCCTTTCTAACAATGTATTATTGCTTGAAAGGGGGAAAAAACCTGTAAAAAACAACATTTAAACTGTTAATTGCTATTAAAATTCTCATTTCTCTGTATACACAGGATTAAAGTGATATATCAAGTATTACAATTTAAAAAATTAATTTAGGACTTTTAGGTATTGCTTTGCTCAAGTTAGGGAATAGTTTTGGCAAGTCTTTCAAAGGAAGATAGAAAAAATGAAAGAAGACACTTTATATGATACTCCAACATCAAAAGTTAGTTCAGATTTGTGGTTGCTGAAGAATTTGGCCAACAGGGGAGCCAAATACCTGGGTAAGAGTGAAGTATTTCTCTTACCCAGAAATGGCTTCTAGGGTGGCTACATTTCCCTAGACCATTCACGGAAGTCTTCTCAGACTCTGCCTGGCAAGAGCCTGTGTCCTTAGAGCTATCCTAAACCCAAACTGGCCTTTAAAGTGTTTTAATATTATTTATAAGGCCACAAAGGATTTTAGGTCTGATGTGAAAACTTTAATCTCACCTAACCTGATCTATGTACAAAATTCTTTTGCTCTCATAGGAAAAAGAGCTGATAGGGGTAGAGTAAAGGAAAATTCTGAAAGAGATGGGCATACCAGAGCACCTTACCTGCCTCTTGAGAAACCTATATGCAGGTCAGGAAGCAACAGTTAGAACTGGACATGGAACAACAGACTGGTTCCAAATAGGAAAAGGAGTACGTCAAGGCTGTATATTGTCACCCTGCTTATTTAACTTCTATGCAGAGTACCTCGTGAATAACGCTGGGCTGGAAGAAGCACAAGCTGGCATCAAGATTGCTGGGAGAAATTTCAATAACCTCAGATATGCAGATGACACCACCTTATGGCAGAAAGTGAAGAGGAACTAAAAGGCCTCTTGATGAAAGTGAAAGTGGAGAGTGAAAAAGTTGGCTTAAAGCTCAACATTCAGAAAATGAAGATCATGGCATCTGGCCCCATCACTTCATGGGAAATAGATGGGGAAACAGTGGAAACAGTGTCAGACTTTATTTTGGGGGGCTCCAAAATCACTGCAGATGGTGATTGCAGCCATGAAATTAAAAGACACTTACTCCTTGCAAGGAAAGTTATGACCAACCTAGATAGCATATTCAAAAGCAGAGACATTACTTTGCCAACAAAGGTCCGTCTAGTCAAGGCTATGGTTTTTCCAGTGGTCATATATGGATGTGAGAGTTGGACTGTGAAGAAAGCTGAGCACCGAAGAATTGCTGCTTTTGAACTGTGGTGTTGGAGAAGACTCTTGAGAGTCCCTTGGACTGCAAGGAGATACAACCAGTCCATTCTAAAGGAGATCAGTCCTGGGTGTTCACTGGAAGGAATGATGCTAAAGCTGAAACTCCAATACTTTGGCCACCTCATGTGAAGAGTTGACTCATTGGAAAAGACTCTGATGCTGGGAGGGATTAGGGGCAGGAGGAGAAGGGGACGACAGAGGATGAGATGGCTGGATGGCATCACCGACTCGACGGACATGAGTTTGAGTAAACTCCGGGAGTTGGTGATGGACAGGGAGGCCTGAAGTGCTGCGATTCATGGGGTCGCAAAGAGTCAGACACGACTGAGCGACTGAACAAAGGGATAACACAGGCGATTAAATAGTTAATTGCCGTAGCAGACTGCAAGTAGAAAAAAAAAGTATGGGAAACTCCTGGAAGTTAATGATCACTCAAGAAAGCAGGTTTTCTAGCAAGCAGCCTTGCTTAGCAACAAAACAGTAAAACAGAAGCATGAGACATGCCCCCAAACAATAAAAGAATGGTGGCATGAGACCCACATCCTGCCCAGTGAGCTCAGTAAGTTAATGAACCCCTAGGACATGCTCTCTGCACACATCAACAACAACAACAACAACAGTATTTTATGGAAAGGTGACATTTCAAAGTGAAAGACCCTCATTGTACTGGGACCCAAAATAATATTTCCATAGTGCCACAACAGTCCCACCTCATCCATGTAGGGACAAGAAAACTCTCCTCCTCAATACTGAGGAGGAATTATGATGGAAGTGTGATATCTACTCCAGAATTGGCCTCTCACTGAATTCTTTCTGTGCTGAGACATAAAGAACTGGAGCTCCCTGGAGCCCCCTAGAGATTTCAGAACCAAAACAAAAATGTTGACCTAGAATGTACTGGGACTCCATGATCTTAGGCTGAAGATGACTCAGTTCTGGCCACATTCTTGAATCATGCTCTTTGTAATTTGAAATGGAAGATAAAAATGTCCTTAGGTGTGAAATAGTAATAATAATTTTTACTAAACTACTATGCTAAACAATCTAAAGAGAAGGAAAATAGTCTTCTGGTGTACAAGTCTTAATGCACGGGCTGTTTATATAGTTATAATATAAATGCAAATTCTGTAAGTATTGTCCCTTAATGTGTTTCTTATGCTTCTTAATGCACTATGGCTGTCTCAGCACAGAGTTTTAGTAAAAAAGCTAAGGCTGTTTAAATTAGAGCTGTTTAAAAATAGCTTAAGCTATTTAAATTAGAGCTAGAGATAAGGACTATCAAAAATTATCTTCTATATTAAGATGAGAATTATATTTTCCATATAGCCTCTAGTAACCTAAGTTAGGTACTGATCAAAGATATATCTTGGGTTGACATTTCATTCCTTTCGTTGAAATTCTTAAGAGGAAAACCATACATGAATAATTAACGATATTCAATAGCTTCAATTCATCATGATTTGTTAAAGATGCCCAAATGAATCTATTTTAAAATGACTGATTATCATTTTTCAGAAATATGTTTTAATAAAACCTCAGGGCTGAAATGGCTTCAAGCAAATTGTTCTACTCAATTGCATACTGACATTATAAAATGATTTCATAACACATAGCAAGGGCTATAAAAATGTTGAAGCTCTCAACTCCTAGCTATCCCATGAGAAGCTTAATCCTTGGTAAATAATTCACAAGAGGGGGGAAAAAAGCTGATGCTTCTCTGTACTGTTATCTATTATATTAAAAAAAAATGAGAAACAGCCTAAATCTCCAGCTCTAGGGAGATGTAACTCAACTGGCTATTATGCAGGCATCAAAAACTTTAGGGACAAAGATCACACAGATAAATAGAAAGATATTTATTATTTAATTTTAGATGAGATTCTGAAGAAATCAAAATAATATACATTACTAATTGTTCACAAGTATAGTGTATAGTACAGTCAACAGTTATATAACACTGAAGTAACTATTGCCATACTTTCAAATGGTATTAACTGCATTTCATCAGTAAGAAAAAGATTATACAAATATTCATTTAATAGTTTATTTGTTGATATATCTATTTCAGAACAATGCCCATTCCATTCTGGTATAATCTGTATTAAGTGAAAATGGAGTTTTTCAACACCTTATGGAAATACTATGGAACTCAAGGTTAAACACAAAGTGCTTTTCAAAATTATTAATTTGGTTTTGAAGCAGGTATTTTAGCAAAATTCAATGTTTCAAATAGCTTTTCTAGGTCAAGAAACCAAATTTAAAACTACAAAAATCAAATGTTTGTATTTATTCCATAATGACATTAAATATCTGTAATGATATAACCAGTCTCGAACTTTTTCACAGAGGTTAAATGATGTGTTTCAGGTCATGTTCAGCGGCAGTCAGAACAAGAACAAAAGTTTCCATATTTCAGGATTTCAAGAAGGAACTTCTCATCCCTTCCTACTTGTATTCATGCAGGATGAATGAACATCCCAAGTATATGCACTATTTGCTAATTGTGACAATTGATTTCATTCTGTGGCACTGTGCTTACTTCATATTTTAAATCCATTTTATGATATAAACAGCTATCAAGCTACCAAACACTTGCTAGCATTATGCTCTTTCCCCCTTTGGAATAGTTTTTAAGCAAACGAAGTTACTGAGGGATTTATTTAAACTGAAGATTGAGTTTTGCTATACATTTTCATTCAGTTCCCATAGCAACAATTCAAATCACACAATCTGTCTCTAAATTACTTTTTATTAGAATTCAATTTTATGTATCTGTTGAAACTGAATAAAGTCAAATAATGGCCTTGAGGAAAAAAACTACCACAACTAACTGGCTATAAATATAGCTTTATAAACACAAGCTAATTTAGATTTAACTTATATCTAAGCCTTAAAGCAGCAACTATGCCTCTACTGTAAACAATAAGAATGAGCTAAATGCATACAAATGTTTGCATGTGAATAAAACTCCTTTGTAGGTAAGAGATATTACTTAAATTATGAACTGATTACAAAGAAAAAATCCAGCTTTATTTCACTTATGTGCATCTTATTCCAAAAAGCATTCGAACTTGAGGTGTAAAAGTTAAAATGAGAAATCTACAAGGAAGGATAAAGACTAGAGTGGGAGGGAAGGAATATTTCAAAGGACTTAATTTAAAAGACATTAACCTAATACCATCCTAGGTCTGTATAGTACTGCCCTGTCACACAATCTTTTTCACTTGAAGAAATTTGACATCATAAACTAGAAACATTTCCCAGGAACAGGTATACCACAGGGAGAATAATATTCATAAAAGTTGTGCTTTTGCCTGAGGGCTTTTGCTCACTCACATAGGTAGCTACTGTGTGGAACAGAATAAATCTAAATAATGATGATGATGGTGTCATTTAATGTCCAGGTTTATACTGTGTATCAATCACTGTTTTATTGGTACTATGTACCAATCACCATTTTAAGTGCTGAACTTCTATTAACTCACTTAATCCTTGCTTAAGCTTATGAAATAGGTAGAATTAATCTTCCCAATAGTTATCAAGATCTGTTCTTGTAATTTTTCCCCCAATTTCTATTTCTGTAGTGCAAGATTCCTAAAGTACTGGTCAATCCCTTCACATATGAACCAACTCAATGGAAGGATGGGGAATGGAAGACAGGGTAGACAAAAATATCTCTCTTAAATGTTGACAAAATCAGTAACATGGATAATAACATACGTGTATGTGAATATTCATGTTCTTTCCTCTCTCAGAAGATGTACTGCCCTAAATGAAGCATTTAAAGCAAAAATCTTCCATCACTACCCAGGTATGAAAACCCCTACACGGCAAAATGGTCACTCCTTAAAAATCCACACACCTCTGCTGCCCAAATCCTTCTACTATTTGATGGTGGAGGCTGGTCCTAACAGCATGCTCTCAACATGCCCTGATTTTCTTGCTGTCCTAGATCAACTTGTATCCATTATCCTCTAGCCTTCTGAATCAGAACTCCCTGGGATTTATTTTCAGCACAGAATTTGCTATAATCAATAGGAACATCTTTCTAGGTAGCTAAACATACTTCTTACATATAGTCAGATTTATCCTTAATAAATAGCCTCCCTCTTCCATCCTCGTATCTTCTGTACTAGCACTGCACCAATACACTATCACCAACTTCCATCAGTGAGTAAGGGGATAATTTCTGAAATTCATCCATATGCTACAAGGTAAACTGTCTAAGGGAAATCTGCTTTTTAAAGTAGCAGACTGAAAATCTTGAATGAAACAGTTTTAAAATACTGCTCTGCTTCTTAGTGGCTGTGATAATTTAAGGCCCGCCTTATAAATCCAGGAGAAATATTACTTGGGGTTTTTCCCTCAGACATCAATGAAAATATGACACACTAGACAGCGAACCTGAACCTCAAGACATATAGCAGAGCCATGGGAAAACAGCAACATGCAGACGAGCCTGCAACAATAAAGAATAAGGCAAGCGCATATGCCTTCCTGCTTTTTAAAAAATACATACCATGGTATAATTGTGAGCCACTTTATGCAAATCTGTACAACCTTGAGCATCAGCAAAAGAACGGATTCCAAGACAGTTGGATGGGTGAAGCTGTTTCATTAAAAACTTACAGCATGCTTCTACAACCTGTGAAAGCTGAAGAAGGCAAGCTGTAGATAACAGGCACTCAATATTATCTTCTTTTAATTCCAGGCGGCCTTAATGATAAAAAGAAATTCCATTAACTATGGAACTATATTAACTTTGGTTTATAAGGTAATTGATGCAAACAATAATAATTCTAAGAGCTCATGACATGCATTCCAGATATAGATGATTTAAGACATTCCAAAAAGAATAAAAGGACTAAATGTGAAAAATAAGCTACCAGTGCTTTGTGACATCTACTAAAAGAAAAAATGAATAGCTTGTTTCCAGAATTTTCAAAGAATGATTAGTAATAATGCAAAAAGTGAAAAACATTGTATAATTCATCAAATTATTACATTAACATGTAAAAATATCATTCAAAAGCTTAATTATAATAACCACTTTAAAGGTTCTAATATAGAGATTTTATCTACAGAGGTACCACCAAGGGTGGTGATTATAACAGCAGAACTATTAACTGTGGTAGGCTTAATAAAGGCAGAAATCTGAAATCTAATAACACAACTTACATCTAAGAGGTTTTAAATTCATTGTATTTTCAGATTTATTACCTGTATATGCATACTGAATCAAGGACCATAGGGAATTCGGTTCTACACCTTCCATTTTTATTTCTTCTTGTCTTGCTTCCCTGACATCACTAGTAAACATGGCAGCAAAATAATCTGAGACAGAGGAGAGCACCAATCTAAGAGCACATCAGAAGAAAAAAAATCAGTGACGACATCAAAGCTGATGTTCAGTAGTAAACACTTGGCTTTCTTTCCTTCTCTTTCTTCTATTGTTTAAAAAACTTTGTTACCCATAGAAAGTGTCTGGTACTAAGAAATGCATTTTAAGTTTGATAAATTGCTTTATGCTCTAGTCTCTTCCTTTGTTTTTTCCTTTTGTGTCTTTTTTAACTTTTAATTTTGTATCGGAGTATAGCTGATTAACAACACTGTGAGAGTTTTCAGGTAGATAGCAAAGGGACTCAGCCATACATATACATGTATCCATTCTCCCCTAAACTCCCCTCCCATCCAGGTTGCCACATAACCTCTAGCAGAGCTCCATGTGCTATACAGAAGGCCCTTGTTGGTTATCCATTTTAAATACAGCAGTGTGTACATGGTGAGCTCAAGCTCCCTACCTTCTAGTCTCTTCCTTGAATAATAAATTTCTATTACTGAAAGTTTTCTGCCGATGTAAATGATTTACTCATTCACTACTCAAATATCCCTTTTTAACATCCTGAAAAAAAGCTGTAATATTATTTCAACTAATGATACATAAAATGCAGGAAAAAATGTAAAGGTTCTTCGGCTTATCGTTTTTTAAAACAACCTAAGGTTTTTTTTTTTTTTGATTATAAAAGTAGTAAATACATGGGAGATATCTGACACTGGTTTTAGCAGGTTATCTTTAACTTTTATGATTTTTAAATTATTAGAGTATACTATAATGTTTATATTTTGTTATAGAATTATAGTATCTTTGTTACCACAAAAGTATATTTTGTATCTTTTCATAATAATACATTATTATATAATAGGTATGTCTCTGTCCAAATTATTGATAGTCACATATATGCAAAAATAGATTTTAAGTGGTGGCACTAGTGGTAAAGAACCCGCCTGCCAATGCTGGAGATGCTGGAGATTCAGGTTTGATCTCTGGGTTGGAAAGATCTCTCGGAGGAGGAATGGCTACCCACTCCAGTATTCTTGTTAGGAGAATCCATGAACAGAGGAACCTGGTGGGATATAGTCCATGCGGTTGCAAAGAGATCTAGATACTTTGAGATGTAGTGGTGTGAAAACTAGACAAAAGATCCCTTCTTTTATGGAGTCACAGTCTACAAGAAGACAACAATACACAGCAGAAGTAAATTCTAAATTATGGCAAGAAGTGATAAGTGCCACGGGGAAGAATGTAGGGTAAGAGCAAATGGGGAGTTGGTTTAAATAGGTGGTCTCACTGGAAGGTGACACTTGAGATAAAATTTGAAGGAGGTGCAGGAATTAGTTATACAGGTGTTTGGGAACAGCATTCAGGCAGAAGAGTAGCCAGGGCAAACATCAAAAGGCAGAAGCGGCATCCCTACCACATGCAGGGAACAACGAGGGGGTCAGAGCGGCTGAAGCAGAGTGAGTAAGATGGTGGGCAGCATGATAAAGAAGTAACGGCAAGCTAGGTCACAGAAGCCACGGGGAAGACATGGGGTTTCACGCTGCAACGTGAGGAAGCGTTAGAAAGTTTGATCAGAGGAGCGACCACATCTGAGTACCACTTTACTGGGTCACTCAGGCAGCTGTGTAGAAAACAGAATGTAGGGAAAAGAGTGAAAACAGGGAGATGGGTTAGGAGTTTCTTGCACGAGTAATCTAAGTGAGATGATGGTGTCTTACACAGGTGTTGCAGGTAAGGTACTGAGTTCTGTTTTGGAAACAGGAAATTTGAAATGCCTCTAGAAATTCTGGTTGAAATATCTCTAATAAACCCACACTCACAACATGGACTTTTGGTCACAACATATAGTGGCATCTCAATAAATGAATGCTGATTCAGGCATTAAAGACTGTAAGACCAAGCCCATGTTTCCTAATTTTACTTTCACTTTAGAAGGTTTAACAAAACTTTTGGGACACAGTGTTAATTAGTTTTGAAAGGTATTAAAAAAATAAAGCCTCTGGGATCATAATGGTGATTAACACTGAACAATTAAATATGGAATTATTAGGAGAAAAATTTTTCTTTATTAAACAGTTTCCATTTCCTTTTCTTACAACAAAAAGTAACACCTCATTACTGTTAAATGCTTTTATTCCCTAGCACTACTGCCTTTCATATTTTCTGGAGGTCAGCAAACAGAAGTTGGGATGTGCTCAGTCGCTCAGTCATGTTCAACAATTTGCAGCCCCAAAGACTGTAGCCTGACAGGACCCTCTGTCTATGGAATTTCCAGGCAATACTGGAGTGGGTTGCCATTTCCTACTCCAAGAAGGCGGGATAGAGTTGGCTATTTTAAAACTTGACAGTTTTGCCACTTCATTCTACCAATTTGTTTCTAAATAATCACCACTTTAATTTCCATTGAGTTTACCGAAAGTTACACAACAGATAAAATTAGGTGGGGTGTGACTTAAATAGTAGCTGAAAACTATGCCAAATTATTACACACTGCGTGCTCACAAAGAGTCAGACACAACTAAAGCAACTGAGCACGCAGTGTGGAATAATTTCATATGCAGTTTTCTTTGCAGAAAGTCCATGAAATATACTCCTTTACCAAAACACTCCACTGAATAATTAATTAGAACAAGTTACCTCAACATACATTACTAAATGATCAAGGAAGTATTTCACACATATAGCAATTTAGAAAACAATTACCTGTGAGCTGGAATTCTGCGATCACCAGCAACTAAAATTACATCACATAACTGTTTGTGTCTCAAATAGTTTTCCATCTTTTTGAATGTTTGTTCAGCATGATTAAGGGCTTGGAAGAATTCATCGGATGAACATGGCTCCATAGTATGGGAGGATGATAATGTCTGACTACTATTGGAAGTCCTGAAAAGAAAGAGAACACATGTTTTGAAACATTATGAACACATTAAAAATATCTTTCCTATTAAGTCCTTTTAAAGCCTTCAAATGTAACAGAAGTAATAATACCAGTCAATATTAATGTGCAATCATCTATCATTTTTGCCTTTTAAAATCAATGATAGATCAAATCATCTGTGTTTCTTACAAACATTGTGAGTAAATGTGGTACCTTCTAGCTAACAGCTATATAACACATATTCTTTGACTGTCCTTGAGGTCTCTTCTCTGGTCAGTATGACATCTCTGCTGAAGAAGCGCCAAACTATATTCATACTGACAGCCACAGTTCCAACATTATATTTAAGGGTAGAGGAGATCACTTTTTGAAGGCAGGAAAACAATTAAACTATTTTGCAGATATAAATCCAAGGTATCCTTTATTTAAAAATGGGTTATGTTTCACAGTTCATTTTAAGACAACTGTTTATAATACAAAATATATGATCATAAACACAGTATTGTAAATAATTCATTTGATTTTAGATAGTATCTAAAAATTACTTGAAATTTCCAAATTATGTGAAGAGTATGATGAGTTCAATATTTTCATGGTTTCTTGATGGAAAAAGTGAAAAGGTTGAGACTAAGAATGAAATCCTAAATCCACCCCTTTCCTCCTTCCCCCTAAGATCCCTTCCCCAAGATTATCTGAATCAAGTAATCAACATCCCATGGTTATGCAACTAACCACAAAACCACCAACGGGGCCATAACTTAGTTCTCATTTCTCATAAGATCTACTTTTAAGGATATTATGATTCTGATAAATGCGTTGTTGAATCAAGCCTCGCTATATCTTGAGAACTTTCTTAATATAAATATCTAATAACCTTATCAAAGTCTTTGACTCTTTTATAATAAAGGGAATTGAAGCCAAGGAGATTAACTGCTTTGCCAAAAGTCAGAGAGTTTGATCATGGCAGAAATAGGGCCGTTGCAGAGAAATCTGTGTGTTCACCAAAATCCTTTTTCTCCTGAGAATATAGCTAGACTGCATTTCCCAGCCTTTCTTGCAGATGGGTGTGGTCTTATAGTGGAAATGAACTGTGTCACCTCCCAGCTAAAGTGGCCAAGAGCAGGTGTGTATCTCCCATTCTTTCTTTCTCTAACCATGAGGACCGAGGACTTAAATGGAGGAAGAGGCAAAATACACACAAGTGTTTATAACAAGGATTATATATACAGATTCTACTCATAAGAATTCTCAAGTTGATTCAGATGTATCAGTTTTGAAAGTTAGCAGGGCCATGAGTAATAAGTCTCTCTACCTAAAGCCTCCCAGCTCACTGCAGTTTCAATGCCATACAAATATGGGTCCTAAAGAATGTTCTTAGACGGTAGCTGTGAATAATGATAATAGAAGCAAAATATAGATTATCTAGAAAGTATTTATTGCACATTGTGAATATTATTGGTGTAATGACTTGGGAAACCTAGTATACAATACTCTACTTTACATTTAAGCTTATTAGAATAAAAACATATGGAGTATTGTATAACTGTATGTTGCCTATATAAATAAATGAGAATTAGAAACTATTTTAAAATCTAGGGTAAAATGTAATATAAGCAAAAACAAATAGTTGACTTTGATGAATACCAACTTGAAGATTTAAAGCATTTCTCAATAAAATGTAGTTTTCTATTGTCAAAATACTGACAAATGATTATGAGGACTAGTGATCTAAGGATGAGGGAAGATTAGAATACCTAATTGTGTGTGTGTATGTGTGACAGCACAGCATGGCATGCGGGGTCTTAGTTCTGATCCCCTGCAGTGGAAGTGTGGAATCTTAACCACTGGACTGCCAGGGAAGTCTCTGAACATCTGATTTTATAAGCCCAAATTCTTTCAAGAATAAGAACACATGAAGTAAAGTTGGGGGGGTGCTCCTATATTTTGCATCACATTTCTCATACTTTATAATAAATTCTCAGTAATGACTGGACAATGAATTAGCTGGGTGTTTTTTGAGTGATGAATTGCCATCATCAAAACACATTAATGTTTAATTCTGAAAAAACAACAAAACTTTATAATACTGCTGCTGCTAAGTCGCTTCAGTTGTGTCCGACTCTGTGTGACCCCCTAGACGGCAGCCCACCAGGCTCCCCCGTCCCTGGGATTCTCCAGGCAAGAACACTGGAGTGGGTTGCCATTTCCTTCTCCAATGCATGAAAGTAAAAAGTGAAAGTGAAGTTGCTCAGTCGTGTCCGACTCTTAGCAACCCCATGGACTGCAGCTCACCAGGCTCCTCTGTCCATGGGATTTTCCAGGCAAGAGTACTGGAGTGGGGTGCCATTGCCTTCTCCATTATAATACTAACATCACTAAGTTATTACAGGCTAGCTTTGATGTTGGTATTAGTCCAATTAATAAAGGGACCATCTCTTTTCTTGTCAAGAACTTCCAAGGTGTTTAGTTCTTCAGTCTGAGACATGAATCAGGATAACCTGGAAAGCATTTCAGTTTCTGTGCTCAAGGTCTCATTCCTTACGATTGATTCAGCAGGTCTGAAGTGAGACCTGAACATTGTATTTTTCAAAGCCTTACAGGTGATCCTAACACATCGTGGATTAAAGGCCACCAATAGACTTCAGAGAAGGGATGCATACATTATACAAGTCAGCATGTGATGAATGTACAGATTCAAAAACACTGATATATGTAATAGATACTTCAAACATGTAAACTGAATTTCTTTGAATATTTTAAATGAACTAGTAGAACTTAATAGAATACTTGTTATTTTCAAAATGAACATAATGGTAAAACATTAAAATTGTTTAAATACATACACATTGACAAAAAACTATTTGTGCTTCTAAACATTTTTAACTTAATTTGCTTTCAAGGCTTCATTTGCTATCATGTGTTAAACATGCCATTTCAATGATGTGTTGAACATGTTATTTCAATGCGACAATTAATTCAGAGATTTCTGGGTATAGCAATCATTCCCACAGCTTCAGATGAAGGATCAAAAGAAGTACAGGCTTCTGATTTGTGTCTGTGGAAGACTGAAGTCATCCATTCACAAAAGGAACAAGAAAGAGGTAGGAACAGAGCTAATCACACGTGAAAAGCTGCACAGCTTTCCAACATTTCTTGTTCGAGGAAATTTGGGGTCTTGTACATACAATGTTAATAATCTAAGAATTTACTTAAAAAAGAATTTACTGCATATCCATACAACTATAGAACCCTAGCCATTAGAACCATTATATACAGAATCTTTGTATCCAGAAAGAACCTATGTGGTCATTTAATTCAACCCCTTTACTCTGCAGATGAGAACATTTTGAGGCCCAGAACAGCACAAAGAGATCAACAAAGGACATATAGGCAGCTGGATACAAAGCCAGGACCTGAAGGCATTCAGAATGTTGGTCAAACCACTCACAAAGGAATGGAAATTTTTGCTAACCTCTGCCCGAAGCATCAGTGAGTGCAAAGACTAAAGGTTTGAAGGGAGAATGATAGAACAAAATGAATGAGGATAATTTAACAAGAAGACGACACTAGAATTAAAGATCTTAGACAAAAGTCTACTACTGTGTTACTGCCCCTTAGCTAGGTATAAGAGAAAAGGAGTCTCAAGTTTCTACGTGTAGAGATAACATCTCTATCTCTGGCTAATCAAATGTTTTTAATACTGTGGGTCTGTGTAGTTTATATAGTGTCAGTATTGTTACTATTACCATTTTTTTCCTATCATGTGCTTTGGTTTCAAGGTGTGAACTGGAGAGGTATGGTGTATGATTAAGAGTATTTTAGGAAGGTTCTAGAGCTGTGCTATCCAATACAGTAGCTACTAGCCCCATGTGGCTATTTTAATTAAAATAAAAATTCACTTATTTAGTTGAACCAATCATATTTCAAATGCTCAAATAGCCTCATGGGGCCAGTGGCTGCCAGATTGGACAGTGCAGATATAGAATGTTTCTGTCATTGCAGAAATTGCTTTCTATTGCATAGTGCTGATTTGATTCTGTCACCATGTATCTGGACAAGTATTTAACCTCTCTAAGTTTTACTTCCAACAGCAATACAGATAAGTAATACATAATACTTTATTTTAGAGGATCTTTCATGGGAAGACTATTAAATTGAATGCATAGCCCTAGCATAGAATAAATATACACTCAAGGTAAATCAACTCCTATAGTAGAGCCTCGCTTTTCAAAGACCAATGGAAAGACCTGTAATCTCAGTCTTTTGTCTTACACATTGTTGTTCCTTTGGCTGTCTTCCTAAAAAATGATCCCTAGCATTATTAATTTTTATAACTAAATTTCCTAATTCCTGATTAAAATGACCTTTAAAGAAAGCTGAGTGCTGAAGAATTGATGCTTTTGAACTGTGATGTTGGAGAAGACTCTTGAGAGTCCCTTGGACTCCAAGGAGATCCAACCAGTCAATCCTAAAGGAAATCAGTCCTGAATATTCATTGGAAGGAATGCTGAAGCTGATGCTGAAGCTGATACTCCAATACTTTGGCCACCTGATGTGAAGAACCGACTCACTGGAAAAGACCCTAATGCTGGGAAAAATTGAACGTGGGAGGAAAAAGGGAGGACAGAGGATGAGATGATTGGATGGCATCACTGATGCCATGGACAGGAGTTTGAGTAGGCTCCGGGAGTTGGTGATGAACAGGGAAGCCTGGCGTGCTGCAGAACATGGGGTCGCAGTCAAACACGGTTGAGTGACTGAACTGACTTAACACGCCCAGTAGACATCCTAACCCATAATATAAACATCTGGGAATAGGCTATTTATGGAGCATTTAAAACACATCTGTCTGTGAGTTCTACTTTATCTCTGCATGGTAACAGAGGAAAATATCTAACATTTCTGCTTAGTTTTATTTCTTTGATGTTACTAAGATGGTAAGTCTTATTTCAAAGAACTGCATCATGAGATCATTCAAATCTTTTATAACAGACATTCAATATAGAATAATGAACTCTATATTGCTGGATATTTCCAGGTCACAGGGAAATATTTAATTTCTAGTTTACTGTTCCTCTGCAGTAGGCAATCAATTTATAAGTCAGAAAAATGCCTAAACATAGAAAAGAGGCAAGTATCAAACAAATCAAGTCACCAACTATGTAAGATGAAGCACTGCACCAGTTGTTAAAACTGTGGGGATGCAAAGAAGATATGATTTTTTTTTTCAGTGAAGGGACTTGGAATTTGAGGAGCTGAGTTTTATGAAGTAGAAAAAAAGTAAATAGCAAGAATAATCACTTGCAATTCTTCAGATTTCACATGTGTGCACACACACAGTATGCACTACAGCCAAAAACTACCTCTTTATTACAAATTATTTAGATTTCTTCACTTTCATCACCAGAACTTGCATTGGGCTTTCTTTTTTTTGTATTTATTTATTTGCTATGCTGGGTCTTAGCTGTAGCATGCAGGAATTTTAGTTATGGCATGTGGGATCTAGTTCCCTGACCAGGGATGGAACCCGGGCCCCCTGCACTGAGAGCTCTGAGTCTTTGTCAGTGGACCACGGGGGAAGTACTTGCATTAGGCTTTCTTAATGGAGTAATTTTTTCAAAAGAAGTTTTAAGAATCACTTCCCAAGGATTATACACTATATGATTTTGAGTAGAAAACAAAGCTGCATTGAAACTCTATTCATGGTCTGTCTGGCTCACTCCCTAGGTAAGTGATTTATTCCTAGCCACCTGCCTCAGCTTTTGGCATTCAGAATTCATGCCTTTGCCAACGTGCAAATGACTGTATAATGAATCTTTTGGCATCTTTTGCACATATTCAAAGTCACAAATGTAAAATAAGAATGTAAATTGCTTAGTATAGGCTAGCAGTCTCTAAAAGAATTTTATGCATATCCTTTACAGTATACTTTTAAGCATGTGCCCCAATATATAGACATTTGACTTTATAAAAGATATACATATATCATACAATTATTTATATTATAAAACAAAAGAGATTTAAAAGATAAAATGTAAATAAATACATTCCAGTTATCCACATTGTAGCATTTCTCCAACAAATCATCTCATACATTCCCAATTGGAATGTAACTAGTATCAGAATACAAAGAAAGGAAAGATCAGCATGGGCTAGTGTCTGGAAAGGCAACAAGTAACAGGTGAGATCTGATTACTGAAACTCTTAAGAGTTTAGATGAGTAACCTGGAGTTTAGATGAGTAACGAGGAAGAGGAATTGGAGTCATCTCTTTTAAGGTGAGGACAAGGCAAGGTGCATACAGAGAAATGACAAGAGGCAAAGAAAAAGACCTTCACCTCTTCCCTTCTCAAGAGAAATATTTTTGAATTTAAGGCGTTCGCTGCTGGTCCTGTGGCCAGAATATCTGTAGGGAAGAGTTAAATGTTGTTTACATAAGAATCAAAATTTCTAAAACAATAATCAGTGTGAAGGAGAAGAGCCAGCGGGCACCCTCATGCAAGGCTGCTGAGAATTAAAATAGTTAACACCCCTGAAGGGCTTGCCAGGTGTTTCAGTGGGTAAAGAATCCACCTGCAATTCAGGAGCCATAGAAGACACAGGTTCGATCCTTGGGTTGGGAAGATTCCCTGGATGAGACCATGGCAACCCACTCCAGTGTTCTTGCCTTGAAAATCCCATGAATGGAGAAGCCTGGTGGGGCTACAGTTCATGGAGTCACAAAGAGTCGGACGTGACTGAAGCGACTGAGTATGGACACACTTGATGTTCCTGAAATGACTTTCAGAATACAGATCAAAAATCCCCAAAAATGTGCACACTCTTGGGGCTTTATCTAGAGGAAATAGTCATCTGTATGCAGGGATCTAGCTAGGGGGTGTAGGGGAGAGAGGATTATCACAGGTTGTTTCCGATAAGAAAATATTGGTTAAATAACCACAAGTTTTGTCTGTGCATAGAATGATTCAGCCATTTAAAAAGATACAGAAGAACATTTAATGCCATAGCAGGTTGTTTTATTGGACATTGCCTTTGCCTATCCAGGATTCTTTCTTATGGTGACAGATCCCATTTCTTCCTTTTGGGAAACCACACATTCCCTACCTCAGCTCTCAGGGATTGGGCAGAGGTGACTCCTCCCACTGAGCAGAGGTGAGCAAGGGACCAAGGCCTGGCCAATAGGAGTGTCATATCTTCTGGCAATCACCATCAGTTGGGTGGATATGAGAGCCAAACAAGGCCAGAGAGAGTCAGTTTCAAGATGTTTGTTGATGCTCTTGGAAAAGAGTCACTCTCTTTCCACGGAGGAGGCTAAGCTGATAAAACTTAAGCTTGGAGCTGCTAGCGGATTTTTGCTACCACACAGATAACCTGCATAAGGAAATGCCATCACAGAGGAAAAGAGAATCTAGAAAGGGAGGAAAAAAAGGATTTCTGGCATTATTTGAGTATTTGAATTCATGACATCTAAAGTTGAGCTTTTATTTACTTCTGTGAATCAAAAACTTTAGTTTTTGCTTGTCAGTTTGAGTTGGGTTTCTGCCTTTTGTGACCTACTTTTTATGTTTGTTGTTGTTTAGTTGGTAAGTTGTGTTTGACTCTTTGTGACCCCATGGGATTTCCCAGGCAAGAATACTGGAGTTCGTTGCCATTTCCTTCTCCAAGGGATTTTTCCAAGCCATGGATCAAACCCACATCTCCAGCTTGGCAGGCGGATTCTTTACCACTGAGCCATCTGGAAAGCCCCTAATTTTATGTTTCAGCTCAGTTCAGTAGCTCAGTCATGTCTGACTCTTCGCGACCCCATGAAGTGCAGCACACCAGGCCTCCCTGTCCATCACCAACTCCCAGAGCCTACTCAAACTCATGATCATTGAGTCGGTGATGCCATCCAACCAACTCATTCTCTATCGTCCCCTTCTCCTCCTGCTTTCAATCTTTCCTAGCATCAGGGTCTTTTCCAATGAGTCAGTTCTTCACATCAGGTGGTCAAAGGATTGGAGTTTCAGCTTCAACATCAATCCTTCCAAACACCCAGGACTGATCTCCTTTAGGATAGACTGGCTGGATCTCCTTGAAGTCCAAGGGACTCTCAAGAATCTTTTTCAACACCACAGTTCAAAAGCATCAGTTCTTTGGCACTCAGCTCTCTTTCTAGTCCAACTCTCACATCCATACATGACTACTGAAAAAAACCATAGCTTTGTCTAGACAGACCTTTGTTGGCAAAATAATATCTCTGCTTTTTAATATGCTGTCTAGGTTGGTCATAACTTTTCTTCCAAAGGGAAAGTGTTTTTTAAATTTCATGGCTGCAGTCACCATCTGCAGTGATTTGGGAGCCCCAAGAATAAAATCTGTTACTGTTTCCCCGTCTATTTGCCATGAAGTGATGGGACCAGATGCCATGATCTTAGAAGAAATGGAGTAGCCATCATAGTCAATAAGAGAGTCCAAAATGCATACTTGGATGCCATCTCAAAAACAACAGAATGATCTCTGTTCATTTCCAAGGCAAACCATTCAATATCACAGTAATCCAAGTCTATGTCCCAACCAGTAATGCTGAAGAAGCTGAAGTTGAACAGTTCTATGAAGACCTACGAGACCTTCTAGAACTAACACTCAAAAAAGATGTCTTTTTCATTATAGGGGACTGGAATGCAAAAGTAGGAAGTCAAGAAACACCTGGAGTGACAGGCAAATTTGGCCTTGGAGTACAGAATGAAGCAGGGCAAAGGCTAATAGAGTTTTGCCAAGAGAACGCACTGGTCATAGCAAACACCCTCTTCTAACAACACGAGAAGACTCTACACATGGACATCACCAGATGGTCAATACTGAAATCAGACTGATTACATTCTTTGCAGACAAACATGGAGAAGCTCGATATAGTCAGCAAAAACAAGACCGGGAGCTGACATGGCTTGGATCATGAACTCCTTATTGCCAAATTCAGACTTAAATAGAAGAAAGTAGGGAAAACCACTAGTCCATTAGGTATGGTCTTAATCTAATCCCTTATGATTATACAGTGGAAGTGAGAAATAGATTCAAGGGATTAGATCTGATAAGACAGAGTGCCTGAAGAACTATGGACGGAGTTTCAGTTTCGTGACATTGTACAGGACACAGGGATCAAGACCATCCCCAAGACAAAGAAATGCAAAAAAGCAAAATGGTTCTCTGAGGAGGTCTTACAAATAGCTGTGAAAAGAAGAGAACCAAAAAGCAAAAGAGAAAAGGAAAGATATACCCATTAATGATCAGTGCAAAGAAATAGAGGAAAACAATAGAATGGGAAAGACTAGAGATCTCTTCAAGAAAACTGGAGATATCAAGGGAATATTTCATGCAAAGATGAGCACAATAAAGGACAGAAATGGTATGAACCTAACAGAAGCAGAAGATACTAAGAAGAGATGTCAAGAATACACAGAAGAACTGTACAAAAAAGATGTTCATGACCCAGATAATCACAATGGTGTGATCACTCACCTAGAGCCAGACATCCTGGAATGTGAAGTCAAGCGGGCCTTAGGAAGCATCACTACAAACAAAGCTAATGGAGGTGATGGAATTCCAGTTGAGCTATTTCAAATCCTAAAAGATGATGCTGTGAAAGTGCTGCACTCAATATGCCAGCAAATTTGGAAAACTCAGCAGGAGCCACAGGACTGGAAAAGGTCAGTTTTCATTCCAATCCCAAAGAAAGGCAATGCCAAAGAATGCTCAAACTACCACACAATTGCACTTTTCTCACACACTAGCAAAGTAATGCTCAAAATTATCCAAGCCAGGGTTCAACAGTATGTGAACCGTAAACTTCCAGATGTTCAAGCTGGTTTTAGAAAAGGCAGAGGAACCAGAGATCAAATTGCCAACATCTGTTGGATCATTGAAAAAGCAAAAGAGTTCCAGAAAAACATGTTACTTCTGCTTTATTGACTATTTCAAAGCCTTTGACTGTGTGGATCACAACAAGCTGTGGAAAATTCTTCAAGAGATGGGAATACCAGACCACCTGACCTGCCTCCTGAGAAATCTGTGTGCAGGTCAGGAAGCAACAGTTAGACCTGGACATGGAACAGCAGACTGGTTCCAAATAGGGAAAGGAATACGTCAAGGCAAAAATGTTGCAAAACAGTATGCACAATGAAATTCAGTTTTTATTCTAAAAACATATTTTTATTCTATACTAGTATAAAATATACTGGACGAACACTTCCTCAAATTGTTAATAGTTATTATTTCAAGGTGGTAGGGTAATTAGTGATTTTTATTTTTTTATTTCTGCTTATCTCTATTTGCTAATGTCTAATGGTAAAAAAAAAATAGTACACAATATTGAAAAAAACTCATCAAAAACTAGATCAAAAGGATTCTGAAGAGACAGCTATCCAGCTGTCTTCACCTCTTGCACCCTGTTGATCATAACCCCCAAATCATTCTTCACATCCACCACAGTAGTGAGTTTTACCTGGACACATGGCTACCCAGGCAGATACCACATCTGAACTTCCTTTGCTACTCACTGTGGCCATGTGATTAGGTTTTCAACAATGGCACATGCGCAGAACTGATATCTGTAATTTGTGTTAATAGCTTAATGTCCTCCTTGCTCTTTCCTTGCTCTATCCCACAGGCAAGAATGCGGAGGGGGAGCTTAGGAAGCTTTGACCATAAAGAAAGAATAATGCCCTATGGGATGGAGAAAGAGTATGGAAGGAACCTAGGTCTCTGAGGGAACTTGGGTAGCAGAGCTACCTGTCTGCCCTGAGCCATTTGTCCATTTGTGAGATGACAGAGAAATAAACTTCTATTTTATTTGAGACACTATATTTCTGAATCTCTTATCATCTTGGCCTATTCTCTACTAACATACTCCCTAAAGTTAAATGGACAAATTATATGGCTTTGTGCATATTGAGTGATTGTGTGTATGTCTGTATCACTGTTTTTCATGCCTAATTTATCTAATCCTAAAAATGTAAAACTTCATTGTCTAGTTACAAATGGATGAACACAGAAGCAGTTAAGTGTCATAAAAGTTTCCTCTGCCTTAAAAATTTGGACTTACAAAGGTCAGTTGTGCAACTCTAGAACCCATCAGCCGTTTTGCTAAGCTAATTCTTTTTGGGAACTAATGATTCCAATAAATTTCTATTCTGTTTAAACCAGCCAGTCAGTTTCACTTGCTTAAAACTAAGAACACTGATTGATACAATGTAAAGACAGACTTTAGGGGATTTATGAAGCAGAGACATTACTTTGCCAACAAAGGTCTCTTTAGTCAAGGCTATGGTTTTTCCAGTGGTCATGTATGGATGTGAGTTGGACTATAAACAAAGCTGAGCACCAAAGAATTGATGCTTTTGAACTGTGGTGTTGGAGAAGACTCTTGAGAGTCCCTTGGACTGCAAGGAGATCTAACCTCTCCATTCTAAAGGAAATCAGTCCTGGGTGTTCATTGGAAGGACTGATGTTGAAGCTGAAACTCCAATACTTTGGCCACCTCATGCGAAGACCTGACTCATTTGAAAAGACCCTGATGCTGGAAAAGATTGAGGGCAGGAGGAGAAGGGGACGACAGAGAATGAGATGGTTGGATGGCATCACCAACTCAATGGAGATGAGTTTGGGTAAACTCTGGGAGTTCGTGATGTCCAGGGAGGCCTGGCATGCTGCACTTCATGGGGTCGCGAAGAGTTGGACACGACTGAGTGACTGAACTGAACCCTGTATGAAATATTTAACGTATGTGTGTGTACATACATGCACATATAGACACACACATACAGAGGGTTTTCTGGGGAAAGGTTCTATAGCTTATGTCAAGGGTATCCATGATATGACTTGGGCTTATGTGTGAGGAGGACATTACAATACATCCTTTCTTGATATAGGTACAATATAGTAGAACTTCTTTGCCATCTCTAGAAGTAAAGGTTTTTTTCATGTGGAGATGTATAAGATTTTAATTTTAAAATGAATCAGAATTAATAGACTGGTTCAAAGAAGATGTTTGACATAAAAACATAATATTAAAAAGGGTCAACAACAGAAAGAGACACTGCTAATTACTTTCAATTAATTCTACATAAATTCTTGGGTTTAAAATTTATGCTCCTATTAAGATCTGTCCTAATCTAGACTTCTATTAAATAAAGAATGCTTCATCTAATGAGAAAAAAAAGGGTCAAGAAAAAAGGGACAGCACTTGAGAAATGCTATATTATGAAGATAACCCCTTGCTGGGAGAGAAGGGCCTAAATGTCTTCAGGATGAATCAAAGAAAGGCAAATCAACAGACCAGGAACAGAAGAGTTCAAGGATATCTGCTGAAACAGAATAGCAAGCAATGAATACAGTGGATCGGATGACTGTGGGTAAATGGCTGTCAAGAGATTATACCTGTAAGTCAGTCAGAGGTGGCTTGTTTCAAGAACCACGCTGAGAAAATTAGTTGAGGAGAGAAGGTAAAACTGGTTAGAATGAATCAGTAACTATTATGTTAATCCAAAGCGAACTCAGTGATTAAATGAAAAGTCACAGAGAACTGTCTACTGGTATTTGTCCATGAAATTTACACGTTAATGGTTTGGGTTCAAAATGCAGCTATTTCCAAGAGACCAAGGTCAATATTAACAATGGTAAGTCAGACTGATATCTATCATTGATTTGGGTGTGATGAAAATAGCACTTTACCTTTGTGGTCTTCCTCCCTAAAACTTATAACCCCAGTTTAACCATGAGAAAAGTATCAGACAAATCCCAACTGAGTAAGACATTCTGCAAAATACCTAACCACTACTCCCCAAACTGCCATGGTCATCAAAAACAAGGGAAGTCTGAGAAACTGTCACAGCCTAGAGGAGCCTAAGGATATATGATGATTAAATGTAATCAGTATCCTAGGTGGGATCCTGTAACAGAAAAAGAACTTTAGGTATTTAGACATTAAGGGAATCTGAATCAAGTATGGTCTTTAGTTAATAACAATGTATCATATTGGTTCACAGTAATGGATACACCATGTTCTAACATGTTAATAACTGTTAGGGAAATAATAGGGAAAACTGGGTGTGGGATATATAGGAACTCACATTATTTCTGTAATTTTCCTGTAAATCTGAAAGTATTATAAAAATATAAACTTTGGTTTTTTAAAAATGCAGCTTCATTTTACTTACTATTTTTGAGCAAGTTACTTAACCTTTCCGTGCCTCACTTGGCCTCATCTCTACAGTTAGAATGACAATAGTGACAATCAAACTCAGAAATCTGTGAAGACTAAATGATGTAATACAGTACTAAAATGCTTAGAACAGTGTCTCACAGACATTAAATACCCAGCCAGTATTAGCTATTACTTTATTGGGATATTTATAAAATACAGTAGTATTTTAAATACTACTATTTTAAATAAATTAAAAAAAATCTGAAATAAAAAATGTTTAACTTTATAAACAAGGTTGAAATAATGAAAATTTCTTCACTATGTAAAAATACCATAATTTCAAAGTTGGCCAATCAACAGTGTAAACTGTGTTTATGTTATGGTCCCAAGATGAGTTAATCATGTAAACCTGACTGGCCCTGGTGAAAATTCATCTTAAGTTACAGTCATAGAAACCTACTGCTCACACGAAAGGTCACAAATCTGTTACTCAGGGCCTAAAATTCCTCAAGGTGTAAAAGTCAAAGTTTGTATTTTAATAACAAAGTAACGACATTGGAAAAAAAGTGGCTAAGCTACAGACACAAGTCAAAGTTAAAAGATAAGAAACTTTTAAATCACTTAGATGTGAGACAGCAGAAATTACCATAAATTGAAGAGTCAGGCAGGTTTGAATACAACTGATGAAACATATATCATATGAATTCCCCCATCATGTCATGTCAGTCTATGGTATACTGAAATAAAATGTTTGCTATATATTTTATTGCAGATAGTATATAAGGAAAAGAACTATATTCAAGTTATATACAAAATTTGATGAATGTCAGTGTAGCTTTCTTTGACATTAACAGTGATAGTTTTTGATTTATTTACAGTAGAAGGGCAACCACCTAGAGAGATTGCTCACTTAATCAAAAAGCTGGAGGCAAATAAATGTATCCTCATGATGAAGATCAAAGACTTAGAGCTGGAGGATTGAAGAAGGGTATGAAAACTGATACATTTAATCTGGAAAAAAAAATGGAAAAGTAAAAGTACACACACAAATGACATTTCTAAAGTCTAAAATGATTTTCACTTTTTTTGCAGTAAGATGTTGGGATAGAAACTTTAAGCCACCAAGAATATTAAATTTCTTTGACACATTTCCTCTCAAATCTAAAAATCGAAGACATTTTCTTTAAGTACATTTTATTTTTGAAATAGTATTTTAGAAAGAGTTTGGTCGCTGCAGATGTGAACTGTTTATTCCCTTACTATTTATTTTCTCAATCTTCTCTATTAGCATTTTTTTAAAAAAACAGCTACATTCATTTTAAATTTTAGAAAATATAATTTTCTGATTTTTATAACTCCTACAAATAAAAACATCAATTATATATTCTTGAACTATGCACACAGCAATCTCAGTCCAAAAATAAAAGCAATCTTTTTCTGTCATAATGACTATCCCATCAAGATGACATTTTAATGTGGATACTAAAGAACAGAGTAACTTAATTTCGGTAATCATTAGCTTTGCAAACTACCTTTCCTGTAAGGAAGTAAATTACAGTGACCCAGGTGTGTGTAATGTAAGATTATATACATGTATATAAATTTTATACTCCCTCACATATGTATAATCTCTCCAAGTAGCAGACACATGTTAAGATTTTTATAACTTATGCTGGTAAATGAATGAACTCTTTTTTTCCTCTAATTTTGTTAAAATATTTTTGATACATTATATTGACTTTCAAATGCAAAGATGATTGATTATTCTTTGGTTTCTCACAAAAATGGTAAACCCTGAACCTTTTACTAAATAAATCACTCCTTTTATGGCAACAAGTATCCAAAGACAACACAAAACAATGAAACCATATTAATTCACATGACCTCCATATGAAAATCATCAGTGGCTTCTATTCTCTTAATATAATGCTAAATCATGAACTAATTAATTTTTTAAAAATTAAATATACTAGTTACCTATGTAAAGATATTCCCCTCTCTCCATTACACAAATGAGCATAGATGACTGGTCTATATTTGTTACTATTCCAACACCACAGTTCAGAATTCCACATTCTGAAGATTAGAAGAGAAGGTGGTAAATATTCCCAAGTAAGAGATACTTGAATATATGAACTCATTTTGTCTCCATCTCTTATGATGCCTATATTAATAATAACCAACATACAAATTACAAGTGTTATCAAAACCTGCAGAGAAATTTTAAAAGAAAAAGGATCCAGTAATTAATCTAGAAAAATAAGCCTTTAAATATTTTTGAGTGAAGATGAATCAGAAGGGTGACTTTCAGGCTCTAACTTATTTCTTACGATGTGATAGTAGTTTAAACTGAGTAAGAAGAAAATTCATTTCAAAAGTAAAGCCTGGCTCCATGGGTGAAAATGGATAAAGTCATATGAATTTAACCAATTTTTAATTTTCAAACTCATTTCCCCTTCTTTTTGCCCCCTTTTTACGAGCTGACCACATCTAGCTCCTCTATGTTCCCTTATACTTTCCTGAAGGAATGTCCTTCATTTCCCTAAATAGCACAATTTCCAGTGAAGTGAAGCTAACAGGAATTAGTAGCTGTCATCTTAGAAAGAGATGTGCTACTGTATTCTCTGTATTAGTCAAGAGGGCTGCAACATAGGACAAAGAGAAATAACCATAAGAAAAATATTACTGACAACCACAACGGTGCAAGTAAGAATTACTGGCAACTACCATGTGCATCTCCTGGTAAAACCTTTCACTTTCACTAAAATTAAAAAATGACTATAATCCATTGCAAACTGAATGTCATAAAATTTTCTGTACTACAGAAATGTCTCCTATAGTTTTGCTATAAGACTATAGAAGGTACATGAATGAAGCAAACTACAAGGCATGATGCATTAAACTGCTACCATATATTATTTTCAAGGCAGAGCCAGATCTATATATGGAACACAAGATATTTCAAAATGAAAGCTATTTGTTGTCTTTATAATTTTCCAGAATTAAAATCAGTATTAGAACATTTTAAAAAACCCAGTAAAAGTACCACATATACATATCAATATATATGTGCATTTATGTAGAGGCATATATATGTATAATCATAGATTTTAAACAATAATACTAAATTATTTTAAACAGTCTAGAGAATATCCCCCCACACCCCATTTCTAACAGTAAAAAAAATAATCGACCTGCACGAACTGGAATCAGATTCATTTTCTTCTTCGCTAGTGCCATCACCCACTTCTGGTCCATCCAGCCACTGTGCACCGCCACAATCTTCTGCTGTAAACTCAAATGCAGGGACTTCAGAGGTGGATGCCATTGGCCAAGAAGGTGAATTCTGAAAATCCAGTTGGCTGGACCTTCGGTAACCAATTGAAGCCAAAGGCAATTGCAGGCTACATGGATCTAAAAACTTTCTCCCACCGTTCGCTCCAGTCTGTCCTCGATTCCAAAATTCTCCCTGCTGGCTGTCAACTGTAGAATTAGGAGATGATGCTTGATGGCTAAACCACCTCCATCTGATTTTCAAAATCTGCTTCACATCAAACTCTTTACGAGAACCAGACATCCTCAGAGAAACCAAGTGATCGTCTAGGCAACGGGCAAAAAGCACTGCACACAGATTTGTGCATCCAACCAAGACAAGAGAAGTATAAGCCCTGCTGTACACAATAAACAAATTGAAAGGAAAATAAATCACATTCACATATATATCTACATTTACTTTTATACAAATATATCAGATTATAAAGAACAAAGGACAATGAAAAAAAGAGGAACCACGGTGGAACATTCCGTTCAATCAGAGCAAACTCTCATCCACCTATCCTGAAGCAGCTAGACTTTCCCCTGCTCTCCTTTCCCTTACTGACCATTAGCTCTCACAAACACTGACAGCATTCATTAAAGTCCTTTTAAATGCAGAACACCACCCCCTTTTCTTAAACCACAAATGACAGAGACAGAAAGCACTATCCCAGTTGCAGTGTCTGTCTCTGCTGCTTAGTACATTAACTCTTTTATTGCTGAAACAAGAAATGTATTCCACAGCATTTTCCTTTGTACTTAAAAATCACTGTAAAACTAAATATTTCTATCTTTATACTAAGTTCCTAAATGAATTTCACAATCACTGTTTTAGAAAGCATTTTTAAATCAGATGAGTTATAGTGATGTTGAAGCTGTACTCTGGATGGGGGTGAGAAAGGAGGAGAAATACAAAGGTGGGGCTCCCGTTTACTGCTCTCCTCTTCTGTTTTCTCCCTTAAGGAAAGGAGGGTGTTTCATTAATATAGTATGATACTCGGTAGGACCTCATTTGAGCAAAGAATATTGAGAAGACTAAAGAGAGAGAAAAAGTTTGGAAACTACAAAGGATCAAAATACGACAGTACTTACTCTTTTTAAAATAAATAACCTGAAGTCAGTATGGCTTTATAATTATGACTGAGCCATTCTGATTTAGTACAGTTGACAAATTTCTATGACACTACTTGGCAAAAGGAAAATGTGGCTCAAGAAAGATACCTAGGACTGGGATAGGATTCTTTCTTGGGTGTACAAATACTCTAACGGTACCCTCTGTTGTTGACAAAACAAATGGTCTGAACATGGTTATAGCTAAGGCACATTGATAAAGCAAATAAAAATCTATCAAATACAATCAAATTTTAAAATACTGAATGGTAACTGTGAGCAAGACACTCTACCAAGCATTGTGGGGGACACCGATACACATCTTTGTTCTTACGCTCAAAAATAATTAAACTGAGTTACTGAAACAAAAAATGACAACTTAAATATAAGAAACACTATAATGCTGCAGTATTAACATTTTGTTACCTACAAATGTACAAATACAGAATTTGAGCGTTCAGGGTGCCCAATATCTTTCGAATGACCAAAAAAAAAGAAAAGGTGCTTTGAAGGCTTATTGAGGCATATACCTTAACTTTACACAGCTCTTTAGGAGAATAAAAATTATTCAGAGACATAAGAATGAGAGGCATGAAAAGCCATATACAATTCTGTGCCAAACACTGTACAACAAACCATAAATACTGTGAGAAAGAGAAAGGAGATACCAGCATGGTGTGGAGCGCTATGGGTCAGTTCGATTAGGGAGAAGCCTTCTAAGAATGGGAAGAAGATGCGTAGGCAGAATGATGAAAGGTTTTATCAAGGAAGAAATGTATCAATAAAAGCATTAAGTGAGCATACTGACAAAGAAAGAGGGGGAGCTATCAGTCTGATCAGCCAACCAGACATTCCTAATTAATTTTAAGGAGTAGTAAGAGACAAAGTTGCATGCATAAGATGACATAAAATGTCCTGAGCACAGAGCCAAAGTGTAAAGGCTAGCAGGCAATCTTAAGTGGACTGCTGAATAGGGCAATGCTTTTAGAAAGTTAATTTGGCAGTAGTACGCAGCATGCATTACAGTATGAAATGATACTTTTCCCTCTTCTTCACCTCTGCCAGACTCTTCCTATCCACAACCTTCTAACTCCACTCTACATATCCAACTTTGTTTCTGTTTTCCAACATGGACACACCACTTCAGAGGCTACATTATGGTGCTTCCTCTTCCACATGCCGTTCTCCCAATTTCTCTGGTTTTGGAAATTCACTCATCCTTCAAGGTTTATCACTAGCACTGCTGCCCCTTAGAAATTACTCTAGCCTTATGGTTCTCAACAAGAGTAGCACCAACCCCTCTGCTCTCACACCCTGAAAGTAGGGGGCATGGATTTTTAGTTGCTGGAATGACAAAAGAGGGCACTGAATGGGCAGAGGCCAGAGATGGTAAATATCTGCAAGTACAGACCCACACAATGAAGAAACGCCACTGGCACAGACCCACAATGAAGAAAGGCCACTGCAGCAGTTCATGATGATCTTACCATCACTGTCTTCACGCAAATAAGTATAATATTTACCAAGCATTTATATGTTTAAGGCACCACAAGTTGTGGAAAGATAAATAACAAAGATCTTTAAGAGGGCTATTTATTGTGGCAGAGAAAATAATTAAATGAACATTACAAATAGGGAATTTATCTTAATAAATATAACATGTAAATAAAATTTTAAATTGGATTCAATCTGTCAATATGAGAACACTTACCAGAGAGTCCATTTACAATGTGCCAGCTCCAATAACTAATTTTAATTGTTTTGCTGTTTGGTTGACTGGTTGAAGCCTGAACACAAGAATGGACTTTAAAGGCCACTGAGGTGCCAGACATTCCTCAGTATGTGATAGAGAAGAAATCCAAAGACGTGAATGTTAAAATGCTGAACCATGCCTCTAGTCCCAAGAGGGGCCAAAGACCCTTTTCACAGAGGAATTGAGAAATGCATTAAATAAATACCTCTTAAGTAGAGAAGCTCTTCTGAGTAGGCTAGAGATGCAGGTGCGAGATTAGCTCCTGAAACAGGCTTTCTGATTAAAGGGAAACTAGAATCTTCGGTTGGAGAAGGCAATGGCACCCCACTCCAGTACTCTTGCCTGGAAACTCCCATGGATGGAGGAGTCTGGTGGGCTGCAGTCCATGGGGTCGCGAAGAGTCGGACACGACTGAGCAACTTCACTTTCACTTTTCACTTTCATGCATTGGAGAGGGAAATGGCAACCCACTCCAGTGTTCTTGCCTGGAGAATCCCAGGGACGGGGAAGCCTGGTGGGCTGCTGTCTATGGGGTCGCACAGAGTCGGACACGACTGAAGTGACTTAGCAGCAGCACCAGCAACAGCAGGATCTTCGGTTGGCAAAGGCGAAGCAGCAGTTTCTAACCACTGCTGTGATAATCATGGGTTTAGCTGCATACATACGTACCTATGCATGTATATACAACACCCTGCCCCATCCTTCTACATCAGCAGGCTCACAATACATGCTTTTCTTCACGGAGACACTTACTTTGTCCATCTTCACCACTCATTCTTCCTGGTAATCAATGTTGACAGCTTGGTGTATAGCCTTTCACATCTTTCTCCATGTTTATAAAATTCATATCCAAACTTACATACACATATATAGTTTTTATTATTTTGTTTTATAAAAGAGATATTATACATATTTTTGGCATTTTGCTTTTCTCACTAAAATTATATACATGGAAATATAAATTAATAATGATCTTTTTAAGAGTTGCATAGTATTTCATAACTGTAAAATGCAATTAATTAAACTATTTCCTTGTTAGTGGGCATGCAGATTGATTTTATGCTTGTTTTATGCTATTAAAATAATTTTGAAATAAAAATCCTTGTGAGGCTTTTGTTATCTATGGGATTTATGCACAGAAGTGGAATTCCTGGGTTCAAAGTATGTCTATTTTAAATTTGAAAAGATAGTTAACTTTCATAAAATTCATATTTTCAAAACTAAAGTGAGTGTATCCTTATTTTCACAGGCCCACTAGTCAACAATAAGTATTATCAGTCAGTTCAGTTCAGTTGCTCAGTCGTGTCTGACTCTTTGCAACTCCATGGACTGCAGAACGCCAGGCCTCCCTGTCCATCACCAACTCCCGGTGTTTACCCAAACTCATGTCCATTGAGTTGGTGATGCCATCCAGCCATCTCATCCTCTGTCGTCCCCTTCTCCTCCCACCTCCAATCTTTCCCAGCATCAGGGTCTTTTCCAATGAGTCAGGTCTTTGCGTTAGGTGGCCAAAATATTGGAGTTTCAGCTTCAACATCAGTCCTTCCAAAGAACATTCAGGACTGATCTCATTTAGGATGGACTAATTGGATCTCCTTGCAGTCCAAGGGACTCTCAAATCTTCTCCAACACCACAGTTCAAAAGCATCAATTCTTGGGCGCTCGCTTTCTTTATAGACCAGCTCTCACACCCTTACATGACTACTGGAAAAACCATCGCCTTGACTAGACGGGCCTTTGTTGGCAAAGTAATGTCTCTGCTTTGTAATATGCTGCCTAGGTTGGTCATAGCTTTTCTTCCAAGGAGCAAGACTTCATGGCTGCAGTCACCATCTGCAGTGATTTTGGAGCCCCCCAAAATAAAGTCTGACACTGTTTCCCCATCTATTTGCCATGAAGTGATGGGACTGGGTGCCATGATCTTAGTTTTCTAAATGTTGAGGTTTAAGCCAACTTTTTCCCTCTCCTCTTTCACTTTGATCAAGAGGCTCTTTAGTTCTTCTTCACTTTCTGCCATAAGGATGGTATCATCTGCATATCGCCTGGCAATCCTGGTTCCAGCTTGTGCTTCATCCAGCCCAGCATCTCTCATGATAGATATACTCTACATATAAGTTAAATAAGCAGGGTGACAATATACAGCCTTGATGTACTCCTTTTCCTATTTGGAACCAGTCTGTTGTTCCATGTCCAGTTCTAACTGTTGCTTCCTGACCTGCATACAGATTTCTCAGGAGGCAGGTCAGGTGGTCTGGTATTCCCATCTCTTGAAGAATTTCCCAGTTTGTTGTGATCCACACAGTCAAAGGCTTTGGCATAGTCAATAAAGCAGAAATAGATGTTTTTATGGAACTCTCTTGCTTTTTTGATGATCCAGCAGATGCTGGCAATTTGATCTCTGGTTCCTCTGCCTTTTCTAAAACCAGCTTGAACATCTGGAAGTTCACATATTGTTGAAGCCTGGCTTGGAGAATTTTGAGCATTACTTTGCTAGCGTGTAAGATGAGGGCAATTGTGTGGTATTTCCAATATGAGCTCTCTATTACCAACATCATTTTGATATAAACCACCCTCTTCCCACTGAATTGAGGTACTATTTTTGTTATGAATTTTAGCAATTCAGGATGATAATTCTGTTCCACTCTTTGTCTATTTTTATGCCAATATTGCAGTGCTTTAATCCCAGTACATTTATAAAATGTTAAATACCTGTTAAGGATCCTATCTCCACATATATTCTTGTACAGTAATTTTTAAACTAATTTTGAGTATGTACTCTTCCATATATACTTCAATATTACCCAATCCTCTCAAAAAAACTTCAACCCTATTAAGATTCTAATTGAGATTGTATTACATTTGTGTATTAACTTTAAGATGACTGGCATTTTATCATATCAAGGTTTCACATCAAAGCATAAATGTTTTTTTTAGTTTACTCAGATCTTATGCTCAACAATAAGGTTTTAAAATCTTTTGTCTATAGGCCCTGTGACTTATTAAAATTTTTATTATGTTCTCATTTTCTCACTGTTGTAAATGCGCTTTTTTCTAGCATTTTCACATGGTTGTTGCCATTATAATAAAAATATTGAGTACATTTATCTTATATCCAGTCATTTTCATACTTCCTCATTAGCTATGATACTTTAAAAATTAGTCTTCATTTCAAGTTAGAGGTAACTTTGGGACATCTAGATGGAGATGTTAGATAGCTGGAAAAATGTTCCTGGAACTCGGTTCCAAGCTCCAAAGAACTCTACCAGATAAAGGCACCAGAGAACACCAAGAAGGAATAACCAATGAAGCAGAGGAAACTCAGCAGGGTCTGGTGTTAGGCAAGTCAAGGAACACAGGTGTTTCAAGGCAAAAGGCATGGTCACTATGTCAAATAAGAGGTCAGGTACCATGTGCAAAGAAAAATGTCCATAGAATTGGCAACATAAAAATTTTGCCAAATCAGACAGGAACAGTTTCATTAAAGGGTTGGGGACAAAAGCCAGACTATGATGGGTTGAAGAGTTAATGGCCGATGAGAAATAAGAGACAGCATGTACAGACACCTTCGGAAAATTCTGCTCCACAGTGAGGCTATGGAGTGAGATAATGGCTGGAAGAATTGAGAGGAATCAAGGTAATGGATCTATTTTGTCTACGTATTTGTTTTTAAAATATACAGAACATATTAGAATGATGAGAATGATCCAACAGGAAAGTGAGACTGTGATTATAGGTGGGAGCACCAGAGCAAAAAAAGTAAGACTTTAATAAAAGAAAAACGGATGGTACCTAAGCACAGTGGACGGTTTGGATAGTCACTGTAGGTGGGATAATTCCTCTGCTGTAAGACTGTGATTTTCTAAATGCATCGATTATTTTAAAAGGAAAGAAAAGACCTGCACTAAGTCATCTATTCAAGTTGAAAACTCCTCTAAAAGGAGCCATGAAATAATAAAGATTAGAGATGAAACTCGGAGAAGACAATGGCACCCCACTCCAGTACTCCTGCCTGGAAAATCCTATGGACAGAGGAGCCTGGTAGGCTGTAGTCCATGGGGTTGCTAAGAGTCGGATATGACTGAGCGACTTCACTTTCACTTTTCACTTTCATGCATTGGAGAAGGAAATGGCAACCCACTCCAGTGTTCTTGCCTGGAGAATCCCAGGGACGGGGGAACCTTGGTGGGCTGCTGTCTATAGGGTGGCACAGAGTCGGACACAACTGAAGCAACTTAGCAGCAACAGCAGCAGCAGAGATGAAACTAAACAATTAAGAAATAAAAGAATTAGAGACCTACCTCTAAAAATCTCTTCCCTTCTAGCAAGTTTAATCAAAGAAAAATCAGAACCTAGAAAGACGACATGACCATTAAGATATTTAAAATAAAAGACCTAATTGTTATTTTATTTCTCAATTCTTTAGTTTCTTCTCTAATAATAGATACAAGAAAATTTTTAAATGTCAAATTGAATAAGGGTAATGAAAGTGAAAGAGGAGAGTGAAAAAGTTGGCTTAAAGCTCAACATTCAGAAAACTAAAATCATGGCATCTGGTCCCATCACTTCATGGCAAATAGATGAGGAAACAGTGGAAACAGTGTCAGATTTTATTTTTTGGGGCTCCAAAATCACTGCAGATGGTGACTGCAGCCATGAAATTAAAAGACGCTTACTTTTTAGAAGGAAAGTTATGACCAACCTAGATAGCATATTCAAAAGCAGAGACATTACTTTGCCGACAAAGGTCCGTCTAGTCAAGGCCACGGTTTTTCCAGTGGTCATGTATGGATGTGAGAGTTGGACTGTGAAGAAAGCTGAGCACCGAAGAACTGATGCTTTTGAGCCGTGGTGTTGGAGAAGACTCTTTAGAGTCCCTTGGACTGCAAGGAGATCCAACCAATCCATTCTAAAGGAGATCAGTGCTGGGTGTTCATTGGAAGGACTGATGATAAAGCTGAAACTCCAATACTGTGGCCACCTCATGCGAAGAGCTGACTCATTTGAAAAGACCCTGATGCTGGGAGGGGTAGGGGGCAGGAGGAGCAGGGGACAACAGAGGATGAGATGGCTGGATGGCATAACCAACTCAATGGACATGAGTTTGAGTAAACTCTGGGAGCTGGTGATGGACAGGGAGGCCTGGCATGCTGCAATTCATGGGGTTGCAAAGTGTCAGACACGACTGAGCGACTGAACTGAACCTAAGTGAATGATGACAAATGTAGAGAATTTAGGTAAGCAAAGTTTGAAAATCCTCCCCAAAGACAGAATTTGCCAAAAAATCCTTCACAGCTAGTTCTCTAACAATTTCTGCCTAATCTTAAGCCTGGGTATGTATTTTGGGAAAAGAATCTTCACTTTAACAACATCTATTAAAGATGATTTATTGATAAAGTAGCTTGCTATAGTTACCATGATAGAAAAGGGTCTATAGAACTACTCCCCAGTGTTAACACTGAATTCTTGGGCCAAATATTTTCCTTATGAAAAATATGTAGTAAACTTAGGCATTAATGTTTTCATGGCATAGAATTCAGAGTTTATTTAAATAACACCTTTTCTTCTGTCCCAGTAAATTTTACTATACAATATCATATTGTTTCACTCAAAAATTTATGCAATTCTGATGAGAAGTACTTCTTAGAGTAATTACTGATGAAAGATCAATATATATTAAAAGTCATTACACTGTTAAATTATTAAAATGGTTTGCAAGGGTTACACATAAAAATTAGATCCATCATCACTCTCTATCTCCTTGACCCTCTTTCCTTTTTTTAATAGCACTTGTCACCATCAGGCATATTAGATGTTTATTCCCTTATTTGTTATATTTATGCCCACCACAAATTAGCTGTGGCAGAGCTTTGGCTCACAGCTGTACCTAGCACTTAGAATAGTATCTGAAAGACAGGTGCTGAATATATATTTCTCTAATGAATGAATGAATCCAGTAACTGTAAGAGCAATAATAAAAGACATATACTTGAAATGTACACTTCTGGAATTATAAACTTAAGAATTGAATGTTAAAAAGAACATTAGAAAACATTTACTGCTGGTGAGAAAACCTCTTTAGTATTTTTTCAACTTAGGAAAATTTACAACATACTACTCTAAGAATTTCTTTTTTTCTATTTTGTTCTTTGGGTATAAAAATTTTTATCACTTTGACATGTATTGGCTAAACAACAAATGTCTTTTCAGATCGACATAACATTTTTTTCAAATTGATTATCAAATTATATTCTGTAACTCTTTCTTAATAACTTTGCTTTACTTAAACTTGAGATACAAAGGGTCACACATTGTTTAAAATAGATGTGTCAATTATGAACACATTTTTCAAAATGTAATTAAGGAATCCACATGCAACTTCTGCTTCAAAACTGCTCAAATGTTAGTTTGTGAATTTAAAAGATGCAGTTATTCAGTATGACAATAGCAACACTGAGATGTCATTAAGATAGACTGCTGATGAGCTCACTTCAACAGTGTGGCTTTCAAAGCTATGGCTTCACTCAGCAATTCAAATTACAGTCATCCAGTAACTGGTTTATATGGGTAATCACTATTACACAAATCTCTCTGCACATGGAGTGTTCACAAACAACAGTGTTTGTTTTATGAGTAATCAATTTTAATGAGTCTATTCCTATAGTTTTAATATATACTAAATATACATGTCATAAAACATATATATGATATATGGTTTACACACCAGTAATATATATGGCATAAAACACATCAAGAACTAATTTACTGTACTAACTCAGCAGCACTTCACCTCCCCAGTTTTCCTCTCAACTAAAATAAGTTACAACATATGATTTCAAAGAAACTTTTAAAGTGTGGTAATTCTAGGATCCTTTTAAAACTGTTGAATTAAGTCTTTTATCAGAATTTGGCTTATTTTAACAATTTGAAGACATTTAATTCCACTAAAATTTTAAAATGATGATAGCAGAAAATGTTCATTAAGTACCTAGATCAGGAAAGACATGAGATTTAATAATTCCAGAAATATATCAGATACTCTGTACCTCTTTTCCAAACTCACAAAAGCAAACATTATAAAGGTAAAAAAGAATCCTGTAATTATATAAACTCAATAAATTGTGCTGTATGTAGAAAGAACTCAAAGATGAGAAAACAGACAGTAAAATCTATCAGGGCAGGGGTTACCACACTCCTAACAACTTGTATAGTGCACAACATTCAAACATTTCCTGAATTTAGACCAAAGAATAAATGACTAAATTAATGGCACAGACCTTCATCTGAAAGGTCTTAAAATACAGCAGAAGAGGGTTTTGAATGAAACCTTTACTAATTATCAAGGAATAAATATGTCTTTTATTTGGGAAAAGATGAGGTTCTTGAGTTGAGAATTTTGAAGTATGCCTCAAAAAAAATTAATTTGGCAAGTGAAGAATGGATTTGTAAGGGAAGATGTCATTGGTGGGAAAATCAGTTAGAAAACTCTTTGAGGTGAGAGGATATTAACCCTGGCTAGAAGCAATGAGATCTGAAAGGGGAGTGGCTGTTAAAACCTACCACAGGGTCAGGGCTTATAAAATGCCCATGTCAAACAGATAGGAAGAGGTCAAAGATGACAGCATTTTCAAACATGGATGGCTATGGGGGTTGAGTCGCTAAGTTGTGTCCAACTCTTGCATCTCCATGGACTGTAGCCTGCCAGGCTTCTCTGTCCACGGGATTCTTCATCCAAGAATACTAGAGTAGGCTGCCATTTCCTTCTCCAGCGAATCTTCCCGACCAAGGAAACGAACCCTAGTCTCCTGCAATGCAGGCAGATTCTTTACTGACTGAGCTATGAGGGAAGCCTAGGTGACTATACAAACGCTAATATTAACATAAATAGGTTAAGTAAGAAGGATACTGTATCCTTATATATGTATGTTAGTTGCAAAGAGTTGGACATGACTGAGCAACTAACATATATATATATATACACATATATATGTTACATATATATACATATATATATGTAACATATATATACAAAATGTGGTCCACTGGAGAAGGGAATGGCAAACCACTTCAGTATTCTTGCCTTGAGAACCCCATGAACAGTATGAAAAGGCAAAATGATAGGACACTGAAAGATGAACTCCCCAGGTCGGTAGGTGGCCAATATGCTACTGGATATCAGTGGAGAAATAACTCCAGAAAGATGAAGGGATGGAGACGAAGCAAAAACAACACCCAGTTGTGGATGTGACTGGTGATAGAAGCAAGGTCCGATGCTGTAAAGAGCAATATTGCAGAGGAACCTGGAATGATAGGTCCATGAATCAAGGCATATTGGAAGTGGTCAAACAGGAGATGGCAAGAGTGAGCGTCGACATTCTAGGAATCAGCGAACTAAAATGGACTGGAATGGGTGAACTTAACTCAGATGACCATTATATCTACTACTGTAGGCAAGAATCCCTTAGAAGAAACGGAGTAGCCATCATAGTCAACAAGAGTCAAAAATGCAGTACTTGGATGCAGTCTCAAAAACGACAGAATGATCTCTGTTCATTTCCAAGGCAAACCATTCAATATCACGGTAATCCACGTCTATGCCCCAACCAGTAATGCTGAAGAAGCTCAAGTTGGTTCTATGAAGACTTACAAGACCTTCTAGAATTAACAACCAAAAAAGATGTCCTTTTTATTATAGGGGACTGGAATGCAAAAGTAGGAAGTCAAGAAACACCTGGAGTAACAGGCAAATTTGGCCTTGGAGTACAGAATGAAACAGGGCAAAGGCTAATAGAGTTTTGCCAAGACAATGCACTGGTCATAGCAAACACCCTCTTCCAACAACACAAGGCAAGACTCTAAACATGGACATCACCAGATGGTCAACACCAAAATCAGACTGATTACTTTTTTTGCAGCCAAAGATGCAGAAGTACAGTCAGCAAAAACAAGACTAGGACCTGACTGTGGCTCAGATCATGAACTCCTTATTGCCAAATTCAGACTTAAATTGAAGAAAGCAGGAAAAACCACTAGGCCATTCAGGTATGACCTAAATCAAATCCCTTATAACTACACAGTGGAAATGAGAAATAGATTTAAGGGATTAGATCTGATAGACAGAGTGCCTGAAGAACTATGGACGGAGGTTCATGACACTGTACAGGAGATAGGGATCAAGACCATCCTCAAGAGAAAGAAATGCAAAAAAGCAAAAGAGCTGTCTGAGGAGGTCTTATAAACAGCTGTGAAAAGAAGAGAACCAAAAAGCAAAGGAGGAAGGAAAGATATACCCATTTGAATGCAGAGTTCCAAAGAATAGCAAGGAGAGATAAGTATTCCTCAATGATCAGTGCAAAGAAATAGAGGAAAACAATAGAATGAGAAAGATTAGAGATTTCTTCAAGAAAATTAGAGATACCGAGGGAATATTTCATGCAAGGATGGGCTCGATAAAAGACAGAAATGGTATGGACCTAACAGATGCAGAAGATATTAAGAAGAGGTGGCAAGAATACACAGAAGAATTGAACAAAAAAAGATCTTCATGACCCAGATAATTACAATGGTGTGATCACTCACCTAGAGCCAGACATCCTGGAATGTAAAGTCTAGTGGCCCTTAGGAAGCATCACTACAAACAAAGCTAATGGAGGTGATGGAATTCCAGTTGAGCTATTTCAAATCCTAAAAGATGATGCCATGAAAGTGCTGCACTCAATATGCCTGCAAATTTGGAAAACTCAGCAGGAGCCACAGGACTGGAAGAGGTCAGTTTTCATCCCAATCCCAAAGAAAGGCAATGCCAAAGAATGCTCAAACTACCACACAATTGCACTTTTCTCACACGCTAGCAAAGCAATGCTCAAAATTATCCAAGCCAGGCTTCAACAGTATGTGAACCATGAACTTCCAGATGTTCAGGCTGGTTTTAGAAAAGGCAGAGGAACCAGAGATCAAATTGCCAACATCCACTGGATCATCGAAAAAGCAAGAGAGTTCCAGAAAAACATCTATTTCTGCTTTATTGACTAGGCCAAAGCCTTTGAATGTGTGATCACAACAAACTGTGGAAAATTCTGAAAGAATTAGGAATACCAGACCATCTCACCTGCCTCCTGAGAAATCTGTATGCAGGTCAGGAAGCAACAGTTCGAACTGGACATGGAACAACAGACTGGTTTCAAATAGGAAAAGGAGTACGTCAAGGCTATATATTGTCACCCTGCTTATTTAACTTATATGCAGAGTACATCATGAGAAATGCTGGGCTGGATGAGGCACAAGCTAGAATCAAGATTGCCGGGAAAAATATCAATAACCTCAGATATAAGGGCAGATGACACCACCCTTATGGCAGAAAGTGAAGAAGAACTAAAGAGCCTCTTGATGGAAGCAAAAGAGGAGAGTGAAAAAGTTGGCTTAAACCTCAACATTTAGAAAACTAAGATCATGGCATCCAGTCCCATCACCTCATGGCAAATAGATGGAGAAACAGTGGAAACAGCGGCTGACTTTATTTTTTTGGGTTCCAAAATCATTGCAAATGGTGACTGCAGCCATGAAGTTAAAAGACGCTTACTCCTTGGAAGAAAAGTTATGACCAATCTGGATAGCATATTAAAAAGCAGAGACATTACTTTGCCAATAAAGGTCCGTCTAGTCAAGGGTATGATTTTTCCAGTAGTCATGTATAGATGTGAGAGTTGGACTATAAAGAAAGCTGAGCCCCGAAGAATTGATGCTTTTCAACTGTGGTGTTGGAGAAGACTCTTGAGAGTCCCTCGGATGGCAAGGAGATCCAACCAGTCCATCTTTAAGGAAATCAGTCCTGGTTGTTCATTGGAAGGACTGTTGTTGAAGCTGAAATTCCAATACTTTGGCCACCTGATACCAAGAGCTGACTTATTTGAAAAAACTCTGACGCTGGGAAAGATTGAGGGCAGGAGGAAAAGGGGACAACAGAGGATGAGATGGTTGGATGGCATCACCGACTCAATGGAGATGCTGCTGCTGCTGCTAAGTCGCTTCAGTTGTGTCCGACTCTGTGACCCCATAGATGGCAGCCTACCTGGCTCCTCCGTCCCTGGGATTCTCCAGGCAAGAACACTGGAGTGGGTTGCCATTTCCTTCTCCAATGCATGAAAAGTGAAAGTGAAGTCGCTCAGTGTTGTCCGACCCTTAGTGACCCCATGGACTGCAGCCTACCAGGCTCCTCGGTCCATGGGATTTTACAGGCAAGAGTACTGGAGCAATGGACCTGAGTTTGGGTGGTCTCCAGGAGTTGGTGATGGACAGAGAGGCCTGGCATGCTGCAAGTCCATGGGGTCGCAAAGAGCTGGACACGACTGAGCAACTGAACTATACTGAACTGATATATACAAGAAGGATACAGTTTCAGTTAGACTGAGTAACTTTAGACAAATTTGGCTTTAATTGTGTATTTAGCAACCCAATAGCTAGGAATATGGAGTATAGAGCCCTATTTTCCTGCATGTATGGTCAGTCTCTCAGTCATGTCAGACTTTTTGTGACCCCATGGACTGTAGCCTGCCAGCCTCCTCTGTCCATGGAATTTTCTAGGCAAGAATACTGGAGCAGGTTGTCATTTTCTACTTCAGGGGATCTTCTGAACCCAGGGTTTGAATCCACATCTCCTCCATCAGCAGGTGTATTCTTAATCACTGAGCTGGTAAGCTCATGTTTAGCTTGTAGTTTAAAATTAATCTGCAATCTATTTAAGAAACGAGAAATTTAAAAGCTGGATAGATATATCCTGGGCTGTTAATACTGACTATCTTTGCTTTCTTTCCAATAGTTACCAAAAACACATGACATCAGAATTTCTCTTGTAACAAAAATAAGCTTAGAAATACAGTCTGAAATACAAAATTAAATTCCTAGCCCAATGTTAAGTCTTTCACTCTGTTAAAAATATTTGGGAAATATTTCTGATTAATCAGTAAAATTAAAAATAAGTATTTAACTTAAATTCAGCTATAACAAACTAAAAGATTTAGTTTAACTTTTTAAGTTACATGGTAGATTGAAAACTCAAAAGTTGGAAACTCTCATATACACAGAAAATGAAGACTAGTTTCATAGTTATAGCCATTTAACACAAGGATTTTACTTCCTGCTGTACCCTAAAAGCATTGTGATATATACTTACTTAAGAGGTAAAAAAGGTAAAAAAGATTAAGTGGGGTAAATTTTATCCTTTAAACTAAATTATGCCTTCTTGCTATATGGTGACATAGCATCCCAACTACTTGCTCAGATAACTTAATAATCTCATTGAAATTATTTACTTAATGTTGCTTTCTTCCCTGGACTGGAAACTCTATGAAGGCTACAGAAAGGAGTACAGTTTGGGAACGAATTACAACACAGGAATTCACCTTCAATTTTAAAGTTGCAATACAGCATGGTAAAAATATACAAGGGCAAGCATAGGATCCTGACAGCTGCCACGGTCAAAGATACATTTCTAGCTGGCTGGAACTCTGAGTATAATAAAAGCCCCCTTGTTGGATGAAATCCATAGCTGCTTCATTAAATGTAATAGTAAGGATAAAAACTGTATTTGCATATTCTTAAAGATTTTATTTCAAGTTAAACACACAAACGCACATTCATTCACAAATCTTTTCATATAGGTTTAGTGCCACATATTTGCTATGGGTCTCCTACTGAATTTGTGTCCTCTTTCTTGCATAAGCCATGCCCACCATGACCCAGCATCTGTGATTTCCACTTAGGGCTTCCAAAAACAGAGAGAGAACTTAAAAGCACTTCTGAAAGAGTATGAATACCAAATCCATTAGACCAGTGGTGTATCCACCACAAGATACACAAGAAGATACACCAGAAGATATGTGCCAGACATAAATTAATGCACTGCTTCCTTCAAGGAGAAAGTCTTACCATGAAAAAAGTGTCAGTGGATCCAAACACTGTGCTCAGTGATACAGTTAACCTACATTCCAGTGTGGGCTCCTTACTTCCTTCGGTCGCTCAGTCACGTCCAACTCTCGGTGACCCAATGGACTGCAGCGTGCCAGGCCTCCCTGTCCATCACCAACTCCCGGGGCTTACTCAAACTCATGTTCATTGAGTCGGTGATGCCGTCCAGCCATCTCATCCTGTCGTCCTCTTCTCCTCCTGCCTTCAATCTTTTCCAGCATCAGGGTTTTTTCCAATGAGTCAGTTCTTCACATCTGGTGGCCAAAGTATTGGAGTTTCAGCTTCAGCATCAGTCATTCCAAGGAATATTCAGGACTGATCTCCTTTAGGATGGACTGGTTGGATCTCCTTGCAGTCCAGGGGACTCTCAAGAGTCTTCCCCAACACCACAGTTCAAAAGCATCAACTCTTGGGCGCTCAGCTTTCTTTCTAGTCCAATTCTCACATCCATACATGACTACTGGAAAAACCATAGCCTTGACCAGATGGACCTTTGTGGCAAAGTAATGTCTCTGCTTTTTAATATGCTGTTAGCCATAGCTTTTCTCCCAAAAAGCAAGCATCTTTTAAGTTCATGGCTGCAGTCACCATCTGCAGTGATCTTGGAGCCCAGAAAATAAAGTCGGCCACTGTTTCCATTGTTTCTCCATCTAGATGCCATGGAGAGATGGGACTGGATGGCATGATCTTAGTTTTCTGAACGTTGTTTTAAGCCAGCATTTTCACCTCTTTCACTTCATCAAGAGGCTCTTTAGTTCTTCTTCACCTTCTGCCATAAGGTGGTGTCATCTGCATATCTGAGGTTATTGATATTTCTCCTGGCAATCTTCATTCCAGCTTGTGCTTCATCCAGCCTGGCATTTTACATGATGTACTCTGCAGTAAGTTAAATAAGCAGGATGACAATATACAGCCTTGATGTTCTCCTTGCCTAATTTGGAACCAGTCTGTTGTTCCATGTTCGGTTCTAACTGTTGCTTCCTGACCTGCATACAGATTTCTCAGGAGGCAGGTCAGATGGTCTGGTATTCCCATCTCTTTATTTTCTAGTTTGTTGTGATCTACACAGACAAATGCTTTGGCATAATCAATAAAATATATATTTTTCTGGAATTCTCTTGCTTTTTCTACGATCCAACAGATGTTGGCAATTTGATCTCTGGTTCCTCTGCCTTTTCTAAAACCAGCCTGAACATCTGGAAGTTCACGGTTCACATGCTGTTGAAGTCTGGCTTGGAGATTCCTTGAGAATCACTAATAAAGAATCAGTTAGGTGGACCATGGATTTGAACACTTTGACAGGCTTTGCTTTCAACTTTGAGGATTTTCTCCCTAGTCTTTTACAGTTTTCCAGGCTTCATCAAATTTGATAGCAAATTTATTGTTTCCTTTATATTGAGATGATATACGAAAGCAGTCAACTTAATTTTCAAGAATAAAAAGTCTTTTCCTTACACTCCCATTAATTTACATGTTTATTAATGTTTTATAGTTACTGTAACAAGCATAACAGTTAAAAACAAGTTTGTGAATAAACACAACCAACTTTTGGTAAGTACCCAACTCAGTGGGTAGGCACAAAGTCGTGCAGGTCTGCCCTGGAGCAGCCTACTCAGCCATGAGTGATCTCTCGGTCTTCAGGATCAGTAGATACATTTCACAGAGGCAAGAATGTGCATTAGGTTAAACCCATGAGCCAGTGCAGAGGTAGCTGGTGGGGGTGTTTCTGCTCTCACTGCCCCACATAATCACTTATTAATGGTACCCTAAGTGACACAGTAGAAAAAACTTGAGGCAATAACCAAGCCTCTCACCAGCTAGCGCATACTTTGGACAAATCACTTCACCTCCTCCATCTTTGGTTTTCTCTTCAGTTAAATGGGATTCAGGAAGTAGCGTGTACAAGTATCGAGAAAGAATGTGAATTTGTAACAGCAGCTTCCATTTTGTCAATATGTAAATACGCAAGGTAACGTGTAACACTTTATGTGTGGCATGAATGTTTGGCAAATGAATGTGGCATTTGGTTGTTACAGTCACTTAGGAAACAGGGTTCATCCGTTTTACCCCTATATACGAGGACACTGCAGTCATTTTGGAGCCCTCAAAAATAAAGTCTGTCACTGTTTCCCCATATATTTGCCATGAAGTGATGGGACCGGATGCCATGATCTTAGTTTTCTGAATGTTGAGCTTTAAGCCAACTTTTTTATTCTCCTCTTTCACTTTCATCAAGAGGCTCCTTAGTTCCTTGCTTTCTGCCATAAGGGTACTGTCATCTGCGTATCTGCTTGCTCCTTGGAAGAAAAGCAATGACCAATCTAGAAAGCATATTAAAAAGCAGAGATATTACTTTGCCAACAAAGGTCCGTCTAGTCAAAGGTATGGTTTTTCCAGTGGTCATGTATGGATGTGAGAGTTGGACTGTGAAGAAAGCTGAGCTCCGAAGAATTGATGCTTTTGAACTGCGGTGTTGGAGAAGACTCTTGTGAGTCCCTTGGACTGCAAGGAGATCCAACTAGTCCATCCTAAAGGAAATCAGTCCTGAATATTCATTGGAAAGACTGATGCTGAAGCTGAAACTCCAACACTTTGGCCATCTCATGTGAAGAACTGACTCACTGGAAAAGACCCTGATGCTGGGAAAGATTGAAGACAGGAGGAGAAGGGGACAACAGAGGATGAGATGGCTGGATGGCACACTGACTCGATGAACATGAATTTGAGTAAGCTCTGGGAACTGGTGATGGACAGGGAAGCCTGGTGTGCTACAGTCCATGGGGTTGCAGAGTCGGACACAACTGAGCAATGGAACTGATGAGGCCACTGAAATAAAGTGAGATTACATATATTAATAAATGGTGAATAGCAGGGTTCAATTTGAATCTGGGACTGATTGTAAAGACCATACACTCTCAAGGATACCCCACTGCTTCTTGTTTTTAAGGTATTCTCATTTGCAGCTCATGACTACCTTGTGAGAAGTAGAGTAGGTAATTACCACCATTGTCCAAACTGGGAAGCAGATTCAGAGTATAGCTGATTTGATATCTAGGTTATCAAGGTTAGCTATTTAGAAGACAGCCATAGAACAGACTTAACATATCACTCCTAATGTAACAATATACTATTAAGTTCAACTTTATTACAATTAAGTGCCAATGTGGCATTTATTCACCAAGTACAAATGCCTCACAGAGTCTGCCCCACTTAAGCTCCCTGCCAACCTTTGTCACTAATTCTCAGAGGATGAAGTGCTGACCCACATTAATATGAAAAGTACCTTTTCATCTCTCAACTGTTTCAGTACTTACAGACAGCAGAAGAGCAAGTAACATTTTAAAAAATCAGCTAAATTAATATTTTATGGACTTTGTATCCCCAACTTATCTACACATGTTATCACAACTGATATTCTGAAGACTATGGCATAATTATAACAAAATGGTGGTGGTGGTTTAGTCACTAAGTAGTGTCCGACTCTTGCAACCCCAGGGACTGCGGCTTGCCAGGCTCCTCTGTCCATGGGATTCTCCAGGCAAGAATACTGGAGTGTGTTGCCATTTCCTTCTCCAGGGGATCTTCCCGACCCAGGAATTGAACCCGGGTCTCCTGCATTGCAGGCAGATTCTTTACCAACTAAGCTACAAGAGAAGCTCAATTATAACAAAATATGTACTTTTAAATAGCCCTCTGACTTGTGACAGGTAAAAAAGATTTCCTTGCTGCCCACTCCTGATTTTGTGAATATATGTTTGTTATGACACAAGCATGAACATCTTAATACCATAAACATGATGGCAAACCACTGCTAACTTCATGCCAGATACCTTATTTTTGGCATGCACATAGCTGTCTTATGCACCATAAAAAGTAATAATCTGGATAGCTATAATTTTGCTTTTTCCCAACTTGAACAAAATCCAGTAAGGGTTTCTGTCTTGTTTGTAGCTTTACAGTGATGGAAAAAAGTGAGCAATCAGTACTCTTGAGACACTAATATAATCAAGCAAAACTGCCTGGGTTCTTGGAACACAATGTGTCAATCACAGATTAACTTGACTCTGTTGTAGGCCCAATCAGATTTTACAAACTGCATTTTTACATTAGATAGAACAGTGTTAAGCTATGTAAGGAAAGGGTAAAAAGTTCAATGTAAGCAATAGGAGAAAAATGTAAAGCACTATGTTTCTCAATAGCTTACAATTAGAAATGGTTAATCACTACAAATGTCAAACCAGTTAGCCATTAAAGAAACTCCCTGGCTTGACCTCTAAGCAAGAACTAAAAAACAAAACAAAAAGAAGAGAAAAAGCCAACAAATGACTGTTTTATAATTTAATTCCGGTAAAAAGCAAAATACGGCAATTTAAGTGAGTCACATGGTGATCAGTGGAGACCAGTGGAGGCAAGGGTTATTTTAGTGTTAATCCAATGTTCTCAGACAGTTCAGAGCCATTCTCTCAAATTCCCAGTCTCCAAGTTGGGAGAGGGGATGGCAAATAAACTTAGAAAAACGAGTGGTTTGGCCCCTCCATCCAATGTACCATGCAGAATCTGCTCAGTAATTCTAAACTCTGCAGAGCACGGAACTGAGTATCCCTTCTTTCTGCTTATCAGAGAACTCTCTGCCCAAAGAAGGGCAGATTTAGTAGAAATGAGCCAGCTGTCCTCAAATCTAAATTTCTAATTTGCTCTCCATACTACAGCCAAAGTTAACCTTTCAAAGTGTAATTCTTGATCCCATCACTCTTAGTTAAAACTTCCCGCACCCTCCACCCCCCAAAAAATAAAAGCCGAGCTCTTTAGTATGGAATTCAGTGTTTTTTGACAATCTAATGGTCCCGGCCTACCTTCCAGCCTTACCTTTCTCTTCTCTATTTCCCTCTATCTCATACTTCCTGTCATGAAAAGTTAAAACACACAGCATTAAAGTTAAGAAAATGAATATTACTGAATACTTCCCAAATGAAAAGGGCTATGGAAGACATTGTGGATAGTGACAAGTGTGGGTAAAATCTTTTTCTCTTCTACTACCAACCTTCAGTTAATTCTCTTGGTTCTACTTCCTTGGCAATCTAATGAAGTAGGTATGTTAACTATGTTACCTGGCAACATTCCTCAAGTAAAAATGAGCCCCCTGATTAGTAAATTTGCATCTGGACTCAGAGGAATTATAATGAACTAGAAATATCTCATAAGAAGCCATGGCTTTGACTTTCCTAGGTGTGATAACTCTTGAAATAGGCACATCCCTTGAGGGGACCCTGAAGTTAAATCTATGGAGTCATGTAAGAGACAACGTCTCCTGTGGGACATAAGGTGTTTTAAGCCAAGCCAGCTCTGGGACCTACCTGATGTGAGCTTTGTTTCCTACCACCTAAGCTTTCTCGTGGAGAGATGTCTCCCAGGTGGCTCCATAAACTGCTTACATGGCCTGCCGTGAGGACCACAAGCACTGATGAGGAATATGTGATGCTGCCTTGCCAGCCAGCTGTGGTTCCTCTCTGATATCTTCTGAGTAAACAAGCCTACAGCAGTTTTATAAGTCTGAACCCAAGAAAACCCAATCATTTCCACAGCAACAAGACTGTTAAGAATGTCTTAAATGAGGCTGCAGATGTTCTACAATCTGAACCCAAACCCATTCCTCTTTTTGCCTTTTTTCGTGTAACATATAGCCCTGATAAATCCCACCTAATCTCATACACAGCTTTTACTCACCTTCCTCTGTTGTTACTCTTTTCTCCTGGGGATGCCCTCTTCCAGGTAACATATACCTCTCCACAGTCCATCCCTTCAGCCATCTGCTGAGGTGATGCTATGGATGTTTTTCAACTCAAATGAACAGAGACATTGCATAGGTAAAGAATGGCAAGGAAACTGCTAGAAAACCTAAGTACACAGTTTAAAGAAAAAGAATGGAAATTTATTGACAATAAAAATAGGTTAAGTTGGTGGAGAAATACAGCAATAGCATGTTAAAGGGTAAAATGTCCAAGGAGACTGTCTAGACCAATTTGAAGGATAGAAAAGAATAGAAAAGCAGTCTTCCTGCATTATTAGTCATGGGAAGAAACAAGGGAGCCCTGTATTAGCATCAGAAGTAGGTGATTTATAAGCATTAGACAATTCAGTAATCTGTACCTTGGGAGAGGGAAGAGAGATGGCTGGCAGTACTACAATGGAGACGGCATCTGCCAGTGTTCTGGGAGGGGATATTGTTGCTACAAGTCAGCTCCAGTTCTACCTTCTTATCCTGATTATTCTAATCAGCCTGTCTCACTAGACTTGCCGGCTGATGTTAATTATGTAGTAGCACTTTCATGGACATCACAGGTTTCTTTCATCCTAAGCTATTAGAACTGCCTCTCTCTCTATTACAAAGTTGTCAATTACCCTAACTTGTTATACTTCAGGGCCAACTCTATCATTTCCAGACTCTGATAGTAAATTACCTTAAGAACTAACCAAGATGTGGCACTTAGAAAAAAAGTAGTTCTTCTGAAATGGCCAAAGGCTCTAATTTGTATGTGAACTCTTAGGTTAAATGCACCCATTTAAGAACAGAACAGAGAAAGCCAGCCAACAGAAAAAAGAGGAATGAAGTATATGTGTGGAAAAAGACACTGGCAGGAAATTATAGATATGGAGAGGAAAAGCAGCTCCAGCTCCTAACTTTCTGCTATAGATGCCAGCTGCCTCTGAGCAACTGCACGTCCTGCCCTTGGATTCTCTGACCGACAGCTATATCACTTCTCTAACAAAACACTCTTTCTGCTTAAATTAGTTTAAGTAATCTTCTACAACGTCACCAAATAATCCCTAAGACCAAAAAAGATGATTAGAAGCAAAGTGTAATGATGCAGATATATATAACCAAGTTTTATCATATTAAAAGATTGTTTATGTTATTTTAAAGAGAAAAAAAGGAGAGAGAGAATTCAATTATAGCTGTTTTCTGTTGGTGTAAACTTCCTATTCAGCTTTTTACCCTCATGGGATCTAACACAGGGCCTCATACAATACCACATTTAACAAATGTTTACTGAATGGACATATAATTAAAAAATAATGAAATTCACTTGGCCAAACACTTTGTCTAATTAGTTTTCAAAAGCACTTCAGTTCCAATTAATAAAAGATGTTCTTTATAATTCTCATTAGCATAATTCTATGATTACATAAACACAAAGAAATGCTGTTTTCTATTCCTTAAATAGAATATTGAAAAACATGGTTTGGATTTGATTTATTCAGACTGTGTTAACTCAGGGAACTATAAACTCTGCTTAGCTGTAGTCCAAAAGACCATCCCAAGATTATTCCCATCCTCCTCTTTTTGGGTGCAAGACAGAATTACATTTCCCCTCCTCCTTGAAGTTGGGTTGCAGTCATGTGACTTGTTGGCCAATGAAATGGCAGTGGAAGTTATATGTGTCATTAAAAGTCTTTAAAAGCCAATGTGCAATTTATCACATCCTTCTCCCTGTCTAATAAATGTGGAAGCAGGTGTTAAGATGAGCCTCTGACGACCTGGGGCGCTAAATGACTACTGGAACAGAGCTCTCCTGCTGACCCTAACTGGACACTTAGCATGACTGAGAAACAATCTTTTGTTGTTTTAAACCACTAAGATATGAGGGTCTTTTTTTCAACCAAATAAATGAAGACAATGAATACCTTTGGCCCTCAATTTATCTTCAGGATGGTAACATTTTATATAGTATTGAATCATTTACAGCAGAGTATCCCCAACCTCCAGGATCTAATGCCTGATGATCTGAGGTAGGGTTGATATAGTAATAATAGAAATAAAGTGCACAATAAATGTAGTGTGCTTGACTCATCCTGAGAAACAGCGGCCCCCCCACCCCGCCCCATCTGTGGAAAACCTGTCTTTCATGAAATCCATCCCTGTGCCCAAAAGGATGGGGACAACCGACTTATAGAATACTTTCTTATAGAAAGTATTATCTAAGTCTCCTAAGTTATTATCCTAAGTCTCCAAATCCGAACACAAGAACTGAACAGAGTCAAAATTTTGGACTAATTCCTCATTCTCTCAACTCTCACTACTTGCTATCTGAAACTCACAGGCCAAATATATTTGGATAGGATATTTCTTGCTGTTCAAACTCTTGCCATCTATACTCAGGAATGGAAATAATTTATAGTAAAGGATTCTTGATACATTATTTCATTTGCACTCTTAAAGCTGTTTTTCTACTACTCAGTACCTATTAGACTCTCAACATTCACTGAATGAACTGCATGCTGTCATCATTCTAATCTTACAAATAAGGAAACAGATTCAGAGAGGTTCATAAACTTACTGGAAAACAACCCTGCGCATTAATGGCACAATCCCAGATTTTCTGGCTCCAAATATCTTTCCATTATGTACCATGCTTTCCAAGATGTTTTATAGCTACAGAATTCCAGGTTTGACAGTAATAGTGCCAGTAGTGTTTGGAATAAAAAGCAAATATTAATAATGAAATCTATATCCAAGAATAATTAAAATCATCCTTTAAGGGGTTCTACTTGCCTAAACCTAGTTTAATTCAAGATCCCAAGTTCCCTGAAGCACAGAACAAGGATCATTTGATCCAACAGGCAATTTGCAGAACAAGGAGGAACTGTAAAAGAACTCTGGGGGAAAGCAGCCTTTTCCTTGATGTAAAATATTTTAAAATTCTGGGCTACCTAGGTGGTGCAGTGGTAAAGAACCCACCTGCCAATGCAGAAGATGCAAGAGATGTTGGTTCAATACCTGGCTCGGGAAGATCCCCTGGAGGAGGATATGGCAACCTGCTCCAATATTCTTGCCTGGGAAATTCCATGGACAGAGAAGCCTGGCAAATTACAGTTTAAGGGGTCGCAAAGCGTCGGACACAACTGAGCTCATACACACATTTTAAAATCCTGACTTTTATCTTTACTTTGGCTCTTACTTAATAAATTGGCAAAACTCAGGCCCTTTGCTCTCTCATTCTTATCAAATCTCAGCTATAAGAAATATTCACAAAGACTGCTTGAAGGATAAGCAATCCACCCACTTCTACAGGTTCAGTGGTTTTCAATTTGTGGTCCATATCAAATAAATTTGGAGAAGGTCACACAATACATCCCCCTTTATGAAAGTAAACTGTAACATTAGCCAAGAAATTGAGGGGAAAAAAAAAAAACCCTGAAATCTGTTTAAGCCAGTTATCTCAAACTTATTTAAGCTAAAATCTTATTTCAAGAAATAAACTACTGATTTCTCATGCCCCAGAACACAGTTTGGGAAATACTATTCTAGGTAACTCTACACATTATGAATGGATCATTATGAAAGGCTTAACGCCTTTACAGAACTTACCTTTAGAGTCTAACTATTGCTCTATACTGAAGTACATTGTTATCCAAAATTCATCAGTTTCTGTAGAAATACCTTAAAAATGTTGTCAACTGCATCACAACAATCTCTTTTAATTAGGCCCCATGAGAAACCATTCCTCTCGGGCCTAATTATTGGAAAATGCTGGGCTTAGGCAGAAAAACTGGTCTGTTTTTATCTCAGAATTCGAAATACACTGAAACTTAACTTTATTCCTCTCTCTCTTCGCCCTGGCTGCTAGCTAGCGATGTTCAGAGCCAAAACTGTGACTTGCCTCTAGTACAGGATCTTATGCATTTGGTATTATCTTACCCTTGACTTTTTTCCCTGCTCTGCTTCAACTTTTCATTTAGTTTTGTTTTACCCCACAGTACCATATGGACATTAAGTTGCTTTAAATCATTTTTGGAACTATTATATATATCAAGTTCTATTTTCTTACAATTTCATACTGATTTCTCCCTACCTGTCTCCCAGAACCCCGAAATATCCGTGACACCCTTGTGTAAAAGTATTCATATAGCTTTGAGAAGCCAACAGAACATACACATTTACAATATAGTCATATTCACTACGCTTAAAATCGAAAGAGGTCATTATTGGTTTTTCAGCGGTCGAATAACCAAAAAGACGTATTAAACTGTTTTTTAAACGGAAGGACAATTGCCATTTATTGGGTGCCAGTAACTGCTAGGCACTTAATACACATCACTTCCGTATTTTTTTTTTTAAGAAGCGTATTTTTTTTTTAAATGTATAATTGGCATATACATTATCTCTGGAAAAATGCGCAAGAAACTGATAATACTGCTGGGTGAGGCGAGAAGCATATCTCTTCTGTACTGTGAATTTTGTAAATGTATCATTAAAAATTTTTTTTTATGAATCGATAATAAAGACGGCAGAAATGCTTTACTCTTTAATACAGCAAACTTTCTTCGTCATGTTTTTATTCTGGGTACGACTGTGAAATGCCTAAATGAAAGTTTCAACCAGAACTGAAATGCCTAAATCTCTGAGAAAGTTTCAACCAGACACGCTGGTTTTTCTTGAAATAAAGTCTCTTTCTTATTTTCCATACTCCCAGGGTGAGGCAATTACTCAGAAACTTAGCTTATGGTACCCTGAGGGTAACGAGGGGAAAAAAAAATCCAGAATGGTTTCCAGTTAAGTTTTATTGGTAGAAGAGTCCGGGGAGGACGCACTGATTCTGGACAGCAGCCCACGCCGCAGCCCGCCGGCCACAAACGCCGCGTTTAGAACTTTGCATAACTCGAGAGCGGCCCAAACGCCACTCCGGGCTGGCGACTGAGCAGCGGGAGGCCCGACCGCGGTTCGAGCCCCGGGAGGTGCCCGCCTGGCCCACCCTGCGGAGTGAAACGCCCGGGGCCGCCTCTCCGAGGGCCCGGCAGGAGGGTCGCGTGGGGGCGGGGAGCGGGCCTCGGTGCGCGGCCGACCCGCTGCGGCCCCCTCCCCGGCGCCGAGGAGGAAGTCGCACTTACCGCGTCGGGCTGCGGAGGCGGCCGGGGGGCACGGCGGGGCGGGGCGGCCAGGCGGGCGGGGGGAAGGCAAGAGGCGGGGGCCGGCGGGCCGAGGAGGAGGATGCTCGGCCCCTCGGGCGCCCCCAACCCCTTCCCAGTGGCCTCACGCCCGCCGCCGGCCGGCCCGGGGCGGGCCACTCCTCCTCCGTCAGGCGGTGCGAGGCCAGGGGGCGAGAAACTCGTCAGGCAGCGCTGGAGGGGGCCGAGCTGGCGGCTGGGGGTCGGGGACCCGCTAGCCAGTCAGTCCCCGCGCGGCGCGAGCAGCTGCCCGCCCCGCCCCCTTCCGCCAGGCTCCGCCCCCCCTCGCCGGCCCGCTTGCCCCGGGAGACCGCCGCTGCCGCGGGGTTGGTGGTTTCCCTTCTGGTTTCCCTTCCCCCCGGCCTGGTGCGCGCCGACGGCGTGGGCAGTCGGGGCAGAACGAAGAGGAGCGGCGGGGTGCAGCAGGGGGCGCTTGTGGGGGAGGGGGACGGCAGGCTGGGTGGGGCTCTGGGGGAGGGGGCGGGGCGCGGAGGACCTGACAAAGATTCCGGTTGTTCCCTGCCCTTGAAACTGGGATAAGGGAAAATTCCTGGGGGTGGAAGTTTAGGAAGAGGTCCCTCTGCAGGGCTGGAAGGCGATCAGAGAGCCGGCCTGTTTTTTTGTTTTGTTTTGTTTTTTGATTCGTTGGAGGACAGGACTGTATTGTTCTAAAGCTTTGGGGGAACTCACCAAGAGTTGCCTCTTTTCTCCAGACTCTTTACCCCTTCCCCCATGCAACACGCTGGTAATTATTGCGCTCCATAGTGGGTTTGTGGATACGTGTCATGATAATTACGATCCTCAACTTTGGGGTCATAATCATTGTTTTCTAATGGTGGGATAATAGGAATTCCGCTGAAGTTGGTTGCTTCATTCCTGTAGCCTATATATATTAATGCATGTATTTATATATATATATAGTGAGTGCATATATGTATATATGCCAGGTGCTGAGAATTCAGTTTATTCAGCGCCTGTATCCCAACACCAATCGAAAGCGCTTCATATAGCTTAACTCAATCAGTCTTAAGCAAAGTAGCTAAGGTCCCTGCACCCACGGAGCTCATGGTGGATAAGGGAAGGAAGAGGCCTCCTTAGTTTGTCTCTAAGTGCTGTGTAAAGGAAATGTCCACTTGGTTTCTGTTCTCAAAGTAATGCGTCTGTTCATTATTTGCAGATTTAGTGCTCCTGTGATACATTGTCATCCTGTCCGTGAGGTTGCATTTGGTCAGTCCTCCCAAAATGAAATTTGCACTGGAGATCTTTAGTATGTGTCCATAATGAAAACCCAGTGCAAGCAAATGGTCCAGAAGACTGATGGGTCAAGTCAACAGCAGAACAACTTGGCCAAATCGCGTTCCTGGCAACAGCCTGGGGTGGCTGGGAGATTTAGGGATCTATTTTTGTACACTCCCACTTGGGGACGTGGTTAGAAAAACCAACAGAATGTAAAACACTGAGGCATTGATATGGACTGCTAGTTCAAAAGGAAGTGGATGGGCTGATTTTAAACTGTTACAATCAGGAAGAGATACTTTACAAAATCCCAGTGAGAGCTCCAACCACAAAGCACAGGATGCTTTTTTTTTTGTTTTTAATCAGAGCCACCTGGAAGAGACTCCCCACTCCCTCTTTGCAATCACACCTACATGCATGGATAAAACTTATTTGAATAGCATTGTCTTTAATTATAAAAGACAGCTGTGAAACCCACAGTCTGAATTTTTGGAGTTGAATGCTATTTTTCAGCCTTCATTTGATTTCTCTGTGTTACCATTTGTGCACATTCACAGCAAATGACATTGCTCTCATAGTTTTGTTTTGTTTCCTCTCATTATTATTTGTTGTTCAGTTTTGGAAATTTAATTCAGTCTTTTGGGTTTATAGTGAGAAAGTCTAGAAAAGCATTACAATCAAATCAGATTACAATTGTAGTTGTAAAAAGAAAATGAATCCTAATTTAAGAAATAGGAATTCCTTCTCCTTTCAGTTCAGTTCAGTTGCTCAGTGGTGTCCGACTCTTTGTGACCCCATGAATCTCAGCACGCCAGGCCTCCCTGTGCATCACCATCTCCCGGAGTTCACTCAAACTCACGTCCATTGAGTCAGTGATGCCATGCAGCCATCTCATCCTCTGTCATCCCCTTCTCCTCCTGCCCCCAATCCCTCCCAGCATCAGTCTTTTCCAATGAGTCAACTCTTCGCATGAGGTGGCCAAAGTACAGGAGTTTCAACTTTAGCATCATTCCTTACAAAGAACAGCCAGGGCTGATCTCCTTTAGAATGGACTGGTTGGATCTCCTTGAAGTCCAAGGGACTCTCAAGAGTCTTCTCCAACACCACAGTTCAAAAGCATCAATTCTTCGGCGCTCCTTTATTTTATACTAAATATATTGTTTGAAGTCTATCAAAATTGAGAGAGGAGTACGTCTATATTGTCTCTGTATTATCACCCTGCTTATTTACCTTATATGCAGAGTACATCATGCGAATTGCCAGGCTGGATGAAGCACAGCTGGAATGAAGATTGCTGGGAGAAATATCAATAACCTCAGATATGCAAGTGACACCACCCTTATGGAAGAAAGCGAAGAACTAAAGAGCCTCTTGATGAAAGTGAAAGAGGAGAGTGAAAAAGCTGGCTTAAAACTCAGCACTCAAAAAACGAAGATCATGGCATCCAGTCCCATCACTTCATGGCAAATGGATGAGGAAAAAAAGGAATCAGTGAGAGACTTTATTTCCTAGGGCTCCAAAAATCACTGCAGATGGTGACTGCAGCCATGAAGTTAAAAGACGCTTGCTCCTTGGAAGAAAAGCTATGACAAACCTAGACTGCATATTTAAAAGCAGAGACAAGTTTACCAACAAAGGTCAAAGCTATGGTTTTTCTGGTAGTCATGTATGGATGTGAGAGTTGGACCATAGTGAAAGCTGAGCACCACGGAATTGATGCTTTTGAACTGTGGTGCTGGAGAAGACTCTTGAGAGTCCCTTGGACTGCAAGGAGATCCAACCAGTCCATTCTAAAGGAGATCATCCCTGGCTGTTCTTTGTAAGGAATGATGCTAAAGCTGAAACTCCAGTACTTTGGCCACCTCATGCGAAGAGTTGACTCATTGGAAAAGATCCTGATGCTGGGAATGATTGAAGGCAGGAGGAGAAGGGGATGACAGAGGATGAGATGGTTGGATGGCATCACCAACTAGATGGACATGAATTTGAGCAAGCTCTGGGAGTTGGTGATGGACAGGGAGGCCTGGCAGGTTGCAGTCCATGGGGTCTCCAGGAGTCAGACACAACTGAGTGACTCAGCTGAACTGAAATCTATTCTCTTTGATTTACTAATTTTGTTTTCAGGTTATTTGTTCCACCACCCCAATGAAAGCAAATCAAATATACATCCCTGATGACCTGACATCCTGCTGTCGGCCTCAGCTGACAGCATGCTTACTCTCAGGCTGTTCCCCACAGTGGATTTCTTTTCTGCCATCACACCAAGTATTTGCCAGTGAAGTCTTTGCATGTCTCTGTTTGGAACACTCTTAGCCATACACACGACTGTCTCCCTTTTCCTTCATATCACCTTTCCTGACTGTGCTATGTAAACTTGCAAACCATAACCCCCACCTCATCTCCTTATTTCTCACCACTTAGCACTACCTGACATTTATCTGTTTCTCTGCTCCCACTAGAATATAAACTTTAGGACAGCAGAACCTTGTCTTTGTAGTTTACTGTTACATTTCCAGTGTTGTCTGTCACAAAGTAGATGTGTGTGTGCATGCTAAGTCACTTCAGTTGTGTCAAACGCTATGCAACCCTATCGACTATAGCCAGCCAGGCTCCTCTGTCCATGGGATTCTCCAGGGATGAATATTGGAGCAGGTTGCCATGCCCTCCTCCAGAGGATCTTCCCCACCCAGGGATCTTATGTCTTCTGCATTGGCAGGTTCTTTACCACTAGTACCACCTGGGAATCTCCACATAGTAGATGGTGGTGGTGGTGGTTTAGTCACTAAGTCATGTCTGACTCTTGTGACCCCATATACGTGTGAGCTTGCTAGGCTTCTCTGCCCATGGGATTTCCCAGGCAAGTATACTACAGTGGGTCGCCATTTCCTTCTCCACATAGTAGATAACTCAGCAGCTGTTTTTTGAAGGAATGAATGGCTTCAGATAGGAAAGATAGGTTGTATTCTTTTTGTAATGGCCAAAGGGCTTTCATGAAATTTATCTTGTAACTGGGGTCATCTGACTTAGACATATTAATGAGGTCTCAAATGAAGCCTGGTTTTACTGTATTTAGAATTAGAAAATGGTAGTTTTTAACCTCTTATTCTGGCAATATACTAAGAAACAGGAATTGAAGAAGCATTCACAGCTAAGAATTTATGGTAAGATCTTACAACTTGGCCTATAAATGGATCCATAGAATCAGAGAATAATAATAGATCAATAAATGCTGTCAAAGTATTTTTTCCCTGATATGATATAGCAGCAATCAGAAGTGGAATAATTGAACCTAAAATGTGTTTACCGATAACTTGATAAATGGTACCAATACAATGTCCTTTGAATGCTCAAATGATTTTAGTTGAGAATAATCATGATAGGGAAGGTGACAATTAATGTTTGAATTTAGTTAAGGTGTAGTTCTGATAGCAAACAGAACTTAATCCTAGTGTATGGATGCACTTAGTAAAGAAATGGTTTTACTTTTCATTTTCTGCTCTGATTATCAGTTTTGTGGGTGGGGAGGATTAAAAGCTTAAATATCATTTTATGTAGTATCTATATTCAAAATCTGGATCTCACAAATGGGATTGCTTTTAGAGGCTTTAGGATTACTTTTAACAGTATTGTTGTTCTCCATGTTTTGACATGAAACAGCGTCCTGTTTCATGAAAATACACAGTTGTGTCCAACTCTGTGCAACCCTATGGCCTGTAGCCAGCCAGGCTCCTCTGTCCATGTGGATTTTCCAGGCAAGAATATTGGAGTGGGTTACCATACCCTCCTCCAGGGGATCTTTCCAGTTATAAATTTCATGAAAGCCCTTTGGCCATTATGAAAAGGAATACAACCTATCTTTCCTATCTGAAGTTATTCATTCCTTCAAAAAATAGTTGCTTAGTATCTACTATGTGGGGCTTCCCAGGTAGTGGTGGTGGTGCTGCTGCTAAGTCGCTTCAGTCATGTCCGACTCTGTGCGACCCCATAGACGGCAGCCCACCAGGCTCCGCCGTCCCTGGGATTCTCCAGGCAAGAACACTGGAGTGGTTGCCATTTCTCCAATGCATGAAAGTAAAGTTGCTCAGTCGTGTCCGACTCTTTGCAACCCCATGGACTGCAGCCTACCAGGCTCCTCCATCCATGGTATTTTCCAGGCAAGAGTACCCAGGTGGTGCTAGTGGTAAAGAATCTGCCTGCCAATGCAGGAGACATATTTCCTCCTATGAAAATAAACAGCTTTAAGAGGTCTGAGCAGATCATACCCCTGGAAGGTACCTTTCCAGGGTGGGAGAAACATGTGGCCAAGTAAATCCAACCCAAAGTATGTTCCCTTGAAATGTACCTCAGATTCTCATTCTGGTTTCTCTTGGTTCCCCAGGGCAATTCACTCCCCCTTTTAACTTGATGCAAAAAAAAAGTGAAAGTCTCTCAGTCTTGTCTGACTCTTTGTGACCCCATGGACTACACAGTCCATGGAATTCTCCAGGCCAGAAGACTGGAGTGGGTAGCCTTTCCCTTCTCTAGGGATCTTCCCAACCCAGGGATCAAGCCCAGGTCTCTCGTATTGTGGGTGGATTCTTTACCAGCTGAGCCATGAGGGAAGCCCAAGAATATTGGAGTGGGTAGCTTATCCCTTTTTCAGCAGATCTTCCCAACCCAGAAATCAAACTGGGGTCTCCTGCATTGCAGGCAGATTCTTTACCAACTGAGCCTGATGCAAACACCAAAACAAATAATAAGTTCCCTTTGCTTTCTTTACCACAGCCAAGCCAATCTAGAATTTTCAAAATGAACTTTTAAAGACCAAATTCTAGAGGAAAATAAAAATGAAATTATTATGGAAAATATGAACAGCACTTGTAACTCCATTCATTTGTTCAATTGCTTTCCTATGGTTTCCATTCTTCCAGGAACAAACTTTCATCTCCAAAGGGCAGGTATAAATTTATAGGCAATCTGTCTAGTTTCCTTCTCTCCTGGTTCTTTTTCTTTCTCCACATGGTAGAGTCATTTTTGTGTCTTTTACATGAGAGGCATCAGGCTTGTTCCAGGCACAACCGCTGGTCAGAGGGCTCTGGCATAGTCCCAATCCAATCCCAGGACTTTGAGGACTGACACAGTGTGAGAGCTCCTTCTTTAGGTGGAACTCTCTTAATGGAGGAAAGGTCATTCCAAGCCCACTGGTCAGGTCACTCCTTTTCGTCTTCAGAGCATTCACATAAGAACTGTCCTTCAAGCACACCCCTCTTGGGACAGGGGTCTGGCAGTGCTGGGCAGCAGAGACAATAGAGTCAGGTGCTGACAGTCTGAGGGTTTCTCACTGGAGGGCAGCCCTGTTCGAAGGTGGGAAAAGCAATGGCAAGGGCAGCCCTATGGGAAGAGATGCCCCCCACCAGCCGCAGACACACAGGGACCTTCAAAGCACAAAGCCATGGTCACAGTGTAGTAGAAGCGCAGACTTGGTATTGACTCCCTTCTGAGTCAGGAGGGGCTTCCAGGAGACCTCCCTGGAACACACTGACAGAGGGACAAGAAGGGCCTTGTCTAAAGCTACCCAGCAAGTCAGTGGCAGGTCCCAGATGGGTCCAACAGGTCTGTCCACCTGCAGTCCAGGACATATCACTGTCACAGATGGCCCTGTCAGATCCTGTCCTGAGCAGAGACCTGGCATCACCCCCAACACACCGTCTGCTCAGTCCCACCCATGGGAACGCTGTGGCCCTTGGCAGGCAGGCAGCAGTCCCCAGGCTCAGAGCCTGTGAGCCTTGTGAGGTGAGCCCTGCAACCCTGCCTGCGGCTTGTAACCATTCAGCCAGGCCCTGCAAGGCACAGGCTCCTGCTCTGAGGGTAATGATTCATGGAGGGGCGGGCCCAGCCCCAGCTTCCAGGGCACTGTCGCCGTGGATGCCGAAACACCGTAACTGAGAAAAGGTAAGTAAGAAATGAGTAAAGCCAACTTTTTACCAAAAATTAAAAAAAAAAAAAAAAGCGAGCGTGTCTGTCCCCCTCTCCCTGCCTTCACCCCAGCAAACCGGCTGAGGACAGGGGAAAGAATGTGCATTCCCTCATGCACGAATTTCCATTCCTTCATTCATAAGTAGGCCTCCAATAATCAGGCTATGCTCTGACTGGAAAAAAAAAAAAAAGGTTTTTGTAAAACAATTTAAACACTTCCTTCCCATGTCCTAAACACAAACCTCATTCTGTTCATCCCCCGGGACCCTGCTTAATAAGCTTCAGCGATTCCATTGCCTTCAAGGTAGAGTTCAAATATCTTAGAGTCGTTGTAAGATCCATTGTAATCTAACCCCTCTCCAGGCCTGTGTCCATTCCAAATGATTTGCAGTGTCCAGAATGTATCATTTCTTCTGTAATTGTACTTTCAAATAGCTTTCCTCCTTCTGGCAAGTCCAGCCTTTCCAATCTCCTTGCGTGAGTCCCTCAAGACTCAACTCAAGGGGACCTGCTCTGGCAATCATTATCCTAATCTTCCAGAATGAGCCTGTTCCTTCTTTGTGTTCCCATAACATCCTGTACGCTCCTCTATCACCACTGGTCCTTAATGGGCTATGAACATTGGTTTACTCATCTGCCTCCCTGACTAGCTGAGAGGTCTATGATGACAGGCACTTATAAATATTTGTTGAATGAATGAATAGATTAAAAAACACCCCTTGCTTGTGAAGCCTTGAGAAATAGCAACTTATTAGAGCAAGACCATTTCTACCTATTAGCATTACAACATATATGGATAGGGTTCCCTGGTCGCTCAGATGGTAAAGGGTCTGCTTGCAATGCAGGAGACCCGGGTTCAATCCCTGGGTTGGGAAGATCCCCTGGAGAAGGGAATGGCAAACTACTCTGGCATTCTTGCCTGGAGAATTGCATGGACAGAGGCGCCATGGGGTTGCAAGAGTCAGACATGACTGAGTGACTAACACTTTCACTCACTACTATATAAATGTTAGCTATTATTATTACTGTTGTTAATTCCAAGAACCCAAAGCTCTAAACCCTCATCTGTGATGACAGGCACTTATAAATATTTGTTGAATGAATGAATGGAGAGATTAAAAAAAAGCACCCCTACCCTATGAAGCCTTGAGAAACAGCAACTTATTAGAGCAAGGCCATTTCTACCTATTATTATTATAAACATATATGGATGGAAACTTTCCTCTAATTTATAGTGTTACACTACCAGTTTCATAAAACTTTAGAAGATTCTTAATTTAAGATTCTATAAACTTATAAGGAAAGGGAGTGAACACAAAGTACTGGTATGTATTTTCATGCAAGAAAAAAATTCAGCATCTCAATATACTTGTTTTGCATTTAAAAAATGAAAGTTGCAATACTACTAATTGACGTTGATTTCTTGTGAGTTAAAAATATTCCAGGATCTTCATATTTGAAATATTCTTTCTGGGTTCACCACCTAACAGACAAGAACCACTCATCTGACTTTCATCTTAATGGTCTCAGAGAACAAGTTTACAACCACTCTGCAGGGTTAAACATTTAGGTCTGGCACAGTGCTGATGGTTTGCTTATAGAATATTCATGCAGTAGCACTCACCAGATGTGACGAAAAGGCCTACAGCATAGAAGACACTGTGCTACTTGTTATGGGAGAGAGTTTTAAATAAAGATGATTCAGACAGATATGTAAACTGAAAAGTTCTTATCAATCATCGTGCTTCCACTTCCTCCTCCGTTTCATCTTTTCTATAGCCCACATTCCTTTGTTCACACCTGCATTCTAAATTCAGTGACTATACTTAGCACAGAATACTTGAGGAAAGGTTCTGGCTAACAAGCAGCTGACCTGAGATACAAAAACAGTGAGTGACTAGGAGGCGGCACACGGTACGCATTCGAAGACAGTCTCAGCAAGACAAAGAAGGAAGAAAACAAACATTTCATTCTCCTTCGCCCTGTCCCCAAGAAAATCACGACATAGTATTACTTACAGATTACATGTATTAGGAGACAGAAAAGCACAATGGAAACATTCTTCGTGATGTTAGACTAGAAAAACCTTTGACTGTTTAGGAAATAGAGTAAAATCAATCGCTCAGCATCTGAAAGTATTAGGTACAGTAGGTACAGTCTCAGAAAAAAAAGAATAGGTTCCAACGAGAGGGCGTTTCAATTTCAAATTACGAATGCATTTCGTTCTTCTCCCCTCCATTTCCAAGAAAATCAAGAACAAGTATTAATTAGATTTAGAAGAGCTCTCCTATTGCAGCCAATTTTTTTCTTTTTTATTATCAGAGTCTGGACCTATTGGATCTAAAACTTTCAAAGCTTGTTCTATGCTAGAATGGTGAAAAATGTTTCAATTGTGATTTCTGTCTCTTGATACGTGTCGTTAACACGATAATACATTTTAAGGTCAGATTAGTTGCCAGAAGCTGTTCCCAGAGGCTAAGACACTACAGTGTCCCCGGAATCCATTCCAGGGTGGCTTTCCCTCTGGCCGCCCTCTCTCACTGTACCGTCTGGGCAGACAAGCCTGCCTCCTATTCCTCTCAAGGAAGGTGGCCCCAACAGGTTCCTTCCTGAGGCTGCTATCTCACTGCAGTGGGTTTTGTTAGTGAAAACAGACTGTGCTTTTCCTGACACAGGTAATGGAGTGGGGCCTGTGTAGGGAAAGCAGCCATGTGTGGGCTGGGCACGTGAAGGCCTGACACCTCTGCGGAGGCCCGTGGGTGAAGACCTCAGGTGCACTCTGCCCAGACTCCAGCATTCTTAAACACAGCGGTGGCAGATCAAGCCAGATGTCCCCCAGAGGGGAGGTGAACAGAGAAAAGGCAGCTCGGTGAACAGCAGCCTGTGGTCTGGGCAATGCTGAGCTCTTCTCTGGTTCTCTGACGGGCCGGATGTATGTCCCAGGTTGGCCAGGCTGCACTGGCTGCTAATGGGCGACTTCTGTGTGTCCACGTGGCCTCAAGTTTCTTTGCAACAACCTCGCCACAGCCACTGAAGGTTAACAAGGCAAGAAAGGGCAGCTCTGTGGTCTCCTGTCAGCCTGATCTGAGGCTCTCTCTCACTCTCTAATTAAGCTCAGGTTCTGACCCACACTCCCAGCCCCAGGAACATCCCAGCATGTTTCTCAATAATCTTTGTTTTTAAAGCAGTAAAAAGGCTATGTGCAGAGAGGGGGAGAGAGAGAGATAATTATGTTTATCGAGTTACAATTTACATAAAGTAAAATCTACCCTTTTCAGTGTACAGTTCTAGAGTTTTTGCATATGGTTATATAAGTGCCACCGTCATCAAGATAATATTTCCATCACCCTAAAAATTCCATCTTGTGCCTTTGTAGTCAACCCCTTCTCTGCCTCCAGCCTCTGGCAACCACTGGCCTGTTTTCCTTAGTGCCACTTTTGCTTTTCCTTAGTGCCATGTACAAGAAATGATAGAAAGCCTTCTTTAACATCCTTATTCAAACCAATATGTACCTTGCCCAACTCTCTGTTAGCACATCATATTCTTATTTTTTTCCTCCAGAACACAACATTATTTGAAAATAAACTATTGCTGTGATTTTCTTGCCTGTCGTCTGTCCCTGGAATGTACACACCCACTAGAATGGGAGTGCCAGGACTTTGCTTCATCTACCACTTCATTTCTAGGGTTCAGAACACTGCATGACACCATGGAACTGTTCAGTAAATATTTGTTGAATGAACTTCAAACTGAATGAGGACATTGGAGCTTCCCCCAAACTTCTTTATGCTTAGGCAGATCTCATTAATAAAAGATTATTTCCTCCCACAAAATGCGTTAATCCGAGCATGGCTGTGTTGCCAAAGTAGATGGCTTACCTGCAAGTAATACAATGAGAGGTAATTAGACTGATCCAGATTATGAGTCATTCGCTTTCTGGATGATTAGATTGCCCTGTATAGAACTGGCTTCAAGTGAGTAAAATGGAAGTAATGTTAGTAACTATTTCACACTGGTGTTATGAAGATTAAATGACTTAAAGTAAGTGAAGCGTTTACCAGAGTAGCTCTCAACTGGGAACTATCTTTGCCCACCCCAGAGACTTCTTGAGTTGTCTGGAGACAGATTTTTGTTGTCAAAACTGGGGTGGGGAGGGTTGCTAATTGTATCTGCTGCTCAACATTCTACGATGTACAGGACAGCTCCCTGCAAGGAATTATCCAGCCCTAAATGTGAATTGATGCTTTTGAACTGTGGTGTTGGCGAAGACTCTTGAGAGTCCCTTGGACTGCAAGGAGATCCAACCGGTCCATTCTAAAGGAGATCAGCCCTGGATGTTCTTTGAAAGGAATGATGCTAAAGCTGAAACTCTGGTACTTTGGCCACCTCATGCGAAGAGCTGACTCATTGGAAAAGACTCTGATGCTGGGAGGGACTGGGGGCAGAAGGAAAAGGGGAGGACAGAGAATGAGAACTGAAATGTTGGTAGTGCCATTCCTGAGAAACCCTGAACTAGAGCAGTGTCTGGCACACAGAAAGGGCTATATTTGTGTTTGCTGTTATTCAGTTCAGTTCAGTCGCTCAGTCGTGTCCGACTATTTGCGACTCCATGAATTGCAGCATGCCAGGCCTGTCCGTTCATCACCAAACCCTGAATTCACTTAGTCTCACGTCCATTGAGTCCAGCCATCTCATCCTCTGTCGTCCCCTTCTCCTCCTGCCCCCAATCCCTCCCAGCATCAGAGTCTTTTCCAATGAGTCAAGTCTTCGCATGAGGTGGCCAAAGTATTGGAGTTTCAGCTTTAGCATCAGTCCTTCCAAAGTAATCCCAGGGCTGATCTCCTTCAAAATGGACTGGTTGGATCTCCTTGCAGTCCAAGGGACTCTCAAGAGTCTTCTCCAACACCACAGTTCAAAAGCATCAATTCTTTGGCACTCAGCTTTCTTCACAGTCCAACTCTCACATCCATACATGACCACTGGAAAAACCATAGCCTTGACTAGACGGACCTTTGTTGGCAAAGTAATGTCTCTGCTTTTGAATATGCTATCTAGGTTGGTCATAACTTTCCTTCCAAGGAGTAGGCGTCGTTTCATTTCATGGCTGCAGTCATCATCTGCAGTGATTTTGGAGCCCAAAAAAATAAAGTCTGACACTGTTTCCACTGTTTCCCCTGTTTCCCCATCTATTTGCCATGAAGTGATGGGACCAGATGCCATGATCTTCGTTTTCTGAATGTTGAGCTTTAAGCCAACTTTTTCACTCTCCATTTTCACTTTCATCAAGAGGCTTTTTTGTTCCTCTTCACTTTCTGCCATAAGGGTGGTGTCATCTGCATAGCTGAGATTATTGATATTTCTCCCGGCAATCTTGATTCCAGCTTGCGCTTCTTCCAGCCTAGCGTTTCTCATGATGTACTCTGCATAGAAGTTAAATAAGCAGAGTGACAATATACAGCCTTGACATACTCCTTTTCCTATTTGGAACCAGTCTGTTGTTCCATGTCCAGTTCGAACTGTTGCTTCCTGACCTGCATACAGATTTCTCAAGAGGCAGGTTAGGTGGTCTGGTATTCCCATCTCTTGAAGAATTTTCCACAGTTTATTGTGATTCACACAGTCAAAGGCTTTGGCATAGTCAATAAAGCAGAAATAGATGTTTTCCTGGAACTCTCTTGCTTTTTTGATGATCCAGCGGATGTTGGCAATTTGATCTCTGGTTCCCCTGCGTTTTCTAAATCCAGCTTGAACATCTGGAAGTTCACAGCTCACATATTGCTGAAGCCTAGCTTGGAGAATTTTGAGCATTACTTTACTAGCTTGTGAGATGAGTGCAATTGTGCAGTAGTTTGAGCATTCTTTGGCATTGCCTTTCTTTGGGATTGGAATGAAAACTGACCTTTTCCAGTCCTGTGGCCACTGCTGAGTTTTCCAAATTTGCTGGCATACTGAATGCAGCACTTTCACAGAATCATCTTTCAGGATTTGAAAGAGCTTTGCTGGAATTCCATCACCTCCACTAGCTTTGTTCGTAGTGATGCTTTCTAAGGCTCACTTGACTTCACATTCCAGGATGTCTGGCTCTAGGTGAGTGATCACACCATCGTGATTATCTGGGTCATGAATATCTTTTTTGTACAGTTCTTCTGTGTATTCTTGCCACCTGTTCTTAATATCTTCTGCTTCTGTTAGGTCCATACCGTTTCTGTCCTTTATTGTGTTCATCTTTGCATGAAATGTTCCCTTGGTATCTCTAATTTTCTTGAAAAGATCTCTAGTCTTTCCCATTCTGTTCTTTTCCTCTATTTCTTTGCATTGATCGCTAAAGAAGGCTTTCTTATCTCTTCTTGTTATTCTTTGGGGCTCTGCATTCAGATGCTTATATCTTTCCTTTTTCCTTTGCTTTTTGCTTCTCTTCTTTTCACAGCCTCCCCAGACAGCCATTTTGCTTTTTTGCATTTCTTTCCCATGGGGATGGTCTTGATCCCTGTCTCCTGTACAATGTCAGGAACCTCTGTCCATAGTTCATCATGCACTCTATCTATCAGATCTAGTCCCTTAAATCTATTTCTCACTTCCACTGTATAATCATAAGGGATTTGATTTAGGTCATATCTGAATGGTCTAGTGGTTTTCCCTACTTCCTTCAATTTCAGTCTGAATTTGGCAATAAGGAGTTCATGATCTGAGCCACAGTCAGCTCCCGGTCTTGTTTTTGTTGACTGTATAGAGCTTCTCCAACTTTGGCTACAAAGAATATAATCAATCTGATTTCAGTGTTGACCATCTGGTGATGTCCACGTGTAGAGTCTTCTCTTGTGTTGTTGGAAGAGGGTGTTTGCCATGACCAGTGCATTTTCTTGGCGAAACTCTATTAGTCTTTGCCCTGCTTCATTCTGCATTTCAAGGCCAAATTTGCCTGTTACTCTAGGTGTTTCTTGACTTCCTACTTTTGCATTCCAGTCCCCTATATTGAAAAGGACATCTTTTTTGGGTGTTAGTTCTAAAAGGTTTTGAAGGTCTTCATGGAACCGTTCAACTTCAGCTTCTTCAGCATTAGTGGTTGGGGCATAGACTTGGATTACTGTGATACTGAATGGTTTGCCTTGGAAACGAACAGAGATCATTCTGTCGTTTTTGAGATTGCATCCAAGTACTGCACTTCGGACTCCTTTGTTGACCATGCTGGCTACTCCATTTCTTCTGAGGGATTCCTGCCCACAGTAGTAGATATAATGGTCGTCTGAGTTAAATTCACCCATTCCAGTCCATTTTAGTTCTCTGATTCCTAGACTGTTGACATTCACTCTTGCCATCTCTTGTTTGACCACTTCCAATATGCCTTGATTCATGGACCTATCATTCCAGGTTCCTATGCAATATTGCTCTTTACAGCATCAGATCTTGCTTCTCTCACCAGTCACATCCACAGCTGGGTATTGTTTTTGCTTTGTCTCCATCCCTTCATTCTTTCTGGAGTTATTTCTCCACTGATCTGCAGTAGCATATTGGGCACCTACTGACCTGGGGAGTTCCTCTTTCAGTATCCTATCATTTTGCCTTTTCATACTGTTCATGGGGTTCTCAAGGCAAGAATACTGAAGTGGTTTGCCATTCCCTTCTCCAGTGGACCACATTCTGTCAGATCTCTCCACCATGACCCGCCCATCTTGGGTGGCCCCACAGGCATGGCTTAGTTTCACTGAGTTAGAAAGGCTGTGGTGCTAGTGTGATTAGACTGACTAGTTTTCTGTGAGTATGGTTTCAATGTGTCTGCCCTTTGATGCCTTCTTGCAACACCTACCGTCTTACTTGGGTTTCTCTTACCTTGGACGAGGGGTATCTCCTCATCGCAGCCCCTCCTGACCTTGAACATGGAATAGCTCCTCTAGGCCCTCCTGCGCCCATGCAGCCACCACTCCTTGGACATAGGGTAGCTGCTCTGGGCTGCTCCTGCGCTGTCGCAGCCTGGCACTCTTGGCTGCTGCCCCTGACCTCGGACGTGCGGTAGCTCCTCTTGGCCGCACTAAGTGAGCTGGTTGCAGCTGCCCACGCTAAGTGCTACTATTATTATTTCATAAATGACCCTTTCCTGACAGACAAATGTTCTCACACAGTCTGAAACTGGGTGTATAGCACAGTGGTTGAGAGCACAGTCTACTGTCAGGCTCGATGGGTTTGAAGCTTAGCTTGACTGTATTAACAATGTGATTTTAAGTACATTATTTGACTTTTCTATACCTCATATTCTCTGCCTATAAAATTGGAATAACAGTAGAAACTCACTCAGAAAGTTGCTGGGAATTGAATAAAATAACCCATATAAAATACTCAATAATGTTGTAAAAATCACAACATTAAGCAACAGAAGCCTCAATTAAATAGAGTGAGGAGACCAGAGAGGGGAACTCTCATATCCTGCAATGATAGTAGAGCTCAACAGGAAGAAGAATGACTCCTCTTCTTACCTGACAATAGATCATCCAATGAGAGAATGTCCCAACTCAGCCAATGAAAAGCCATACACTCTTTGTTTACTATAGCCTCCCAACTTCCTTCCCCACTCTATAAAATGAGTTATCCTCTTCATTTTTGCTGAGGACTTGCTTGTGGCTTGCCATGATTGCAGAGCCTGGATTGCAATTCTTTGCTAATCCTAAATAAACCTTGCCTTTTTTTTTTTTCTGGAGAAATAATTGATAGTCTAATTGGTTTTGGTCAAGAATGTATAGTCGCACATAGTAAAATTTCAATTAATGTCATTGATAATTTTTTTTAACCTAAAAAGATCTTTCCACAGAATATAGTGACGAGACTGAGAGTAGGCTTCCCTGATGGATCAGCAGTAAAGAATCAGCCTGCAACACAGGAGATGTGGGTTCAGTGCCTGAGTCTGGAAGATCTGCTGGAGGAGGAAACCCACTACAGTGTTCTTGCCTGAAATATCCCATGCACAGAGGGCTACTATCCAAAGGGTTGGAAAGACTTGGACACAACTGAACACATGAGCACATTGCTTTTATTCACCTCAAAAAGATCTTTCCACAGAATACAGTAAAGGAATTGGGGGTAATTTCGACAAAAAAAAAATAGAAAAAATATTGTTCATGTAAAGTATTACAAATGTGTATTTCATATGATAAGAGATAACTACACAGGCTTTAAATTCAAACCATAATTTTTAAGACTGTTTCTTATTACTTTTTAATGTATTTGATTTTTGGCTGTGCTGGGTCTTCGTTGTTGCATGATGGCTTGCTTTAGCTGCGGTGAGCGGGGGCTTCTCTCTAGCTGTGTTCAGGCTTCTCATTGTGGTGGCTTCTCTTGTCAGGGAGCACAGGTTCTAGGCGCTTGGCCTTCTTTAGTTGTGGTGCCTGGGCCTAGCTGCCTCTCAGCATGTGGAATCCTCCCACACCAGAAACTGAACCCATGTCCCCTGCACTGGTAGGTAGATTCTCAACCACTGGACCACCAGGGTCGTGGTTATATATTTTTAAAAACTATGTTGCTCTTTCTGGTAAGAGCAGCTCCTTGAGATAAAGGATTCTCTCATTAAAGAATAAAATTGCATCTAGCACACAACATAAAATTATTAAGACTTTTTCCCATTAGAGTCATAGACGTACTAAAGTAATTCCAGAACCCCAGTCTCAGATACAAAATATAAACCCAGGGAAGTTTAATACTGGAGCAGAATCAACAATATCTTGGGTTTTAGGTTTATGAATGTTTTATTCCTTCACTGAAGTAGGAGGGTAGAGTCCACAGTGGGTGAGTAACGCAGATTTGTAGTCATTCTCCTTTTGTAATCTAATATTTGTGAAGGTGCTTTGGAAATTGTCACAAAATGGGGGAGGAAAAATCCCAATATCAATAACCTCAGATATGTAGATAACACTACCCTTATGGCAGAAAGTGAAGAAGAACTAAAGAGCCTCTTGATGAAAGTGAAAGAGGAGAGTGAAAAAGTTGGCTTAAAGCTCAACATTCAGCAAACTAAGGTCATGGCATCCGGTCCCATCATTTCATGGCAAATAGATGGGGAAACTGAAACCGTGGCTGACTTTATTTTTCTGAGCTCCAAAATCACTGCAGATGGTGACTGCAGCTATGAAATTAAAAAATGCTTACTCCTTGGAAGGAAAGTTATGACCAACCTACACAGCATATTGAAAAGCAGAGACATTACTCTGTCAGCAAAGGTCCGTCTAATCAAGGCTATGGTTTTCCCAGTGGTCATGTATGGATGTGAAAGTTGGACTGTGAAGAAAGCTGAGTGCTGAAGAATTGATGCTTTTGAACTGTGGTGTTGGAGAAGACTCTTGAGAGTCCCTTGGACTGCAAGGAGATCCAACCTGTCCATCCTAAAGGAGATCAGTCCTGGGTGTTCACTGGAAGGTCTGATGTTGAAGCTGAAACTCCAATACTTTGGCCACCTGATGCAAAGAGCTGACTCATTTGAAAAGACCCTGATGCTGGGAAAGATTGAGGTCAGGAGAAGGGGATGACAGAGGATGAGATGGTTGGATGGCATCACTGACTCAATGGACATGGGTTTGGGTGGAATCTGGGAGTTGGTGATGGACAGGGAGGCCTGGCATGCTGCGGTTCATGGGGTTGCAAAGAGTCAGACACGACTGAGTGACTGAACTGAACTGAATACAAAACAAAAAGGAACATGACAACCTGGGAAAAATGTTTGCAACACATATAGCAAAAGATACATACTCCCAATAGAGAAAAGAGGCCGCTAAAGCAACAAGACTATGAGTCCAAAAAAGACATGACGAGGCAAATCACAAGAGGAGAAATTCAAACTGCCAGAAAATCTGGAAAATATTCAGACTTACTAATAATCAAAGAAAAATAAATTAAAACAAGTTTTTCATTCTTTTTTCCTTTCAAACTGACAAAGATTAAAAGAATAAAATGGCCAGCATTAAGTGCGGTGATACAGGGCAGTCTCATCCACTGTGAGCAGAGTATAGGTTGACACAATTTTTTTTTGGAGACAGCTGTCTATATGAATTAAGAACCTCAAAAATCTTCATACTGTTTGTCTTCATAATTAAACTATGTAATTATACCTGCACAAAGATACATGCATGTGACTACTCACATTGTGGTATTATATAAAAAAAATTTTGATGATATAAGTGGAGTATGGTTAAATAAATTTTGATCTATCCATGGACCATTAAAAATCAAATAATCTTTAGAAATAACTTATTTTGCAGGTCTTTCACATTTTGCTGACAGAGAGGTGATGGTACAGAATATGAGAGAGAGAAGAGCACAGATGCAAGGGGGAAACATTTAAAAAAGAGTGCCCTTTACCCTTACTGCTTCTCAAGCTCTGGGAGTCCCTTGGGCTCTCACAATTCCTTAGAGTAAATATCCACACTGAATTCTAACAATGTCAGAGTCACACACTTAGAGGTTTAGAGCTTAATACATCTCTGTCCTCCAAAGTCACAAACAACATTGTTAAAATTTCCAACACATCACAAATGCTTATCTACTTGTTTCTAACTTTTCGGTTGCTTCAGTTCTGCCTTCAAAATAAAATAAAAAGTTAGATAAAATCCAAAGCTCAGGAAGCAACAGTTAGAACTCGACATGGAACAACAGACTGGTTCCAAATAGGAAAAGGAGTACATCAAGGCTGTATACTGTCACCCTGCTTATTTAACTTATATGCAGAGTACATTGTGAGAAACATTGGGCTTGAAGAAGCACAAGCTGGAATCAAGATTGCCGGAAGAAATATCAATAACCTCAGATATGCAGATGACACCACCCTTATGGCAGAAAGTGAAGAGGAAATAAAAAGCCTTTTGATGAAAGTGAAAGAGGAGAGTGAAAAAGTTGGCTTAAAGCTCAAAATTCAGAAAACGAAGATCATGGCATCTGGTCCCATCACTTCATGGGAAATAGATGGGGAAACAGTGGAAACAGTGTCAGACTTAATTTTTTTGGGCTCAAAAATCACTGCAGATGGTGATTGCAGCCATGAAATTAAAAGATGCTTAGACCTTGGAAGGAAACTTATGACCAACCTAGATAGCATATTCAAAGGCAGAGACATTACTTTGCCAACAAAGGTCCATCTAGTCAAGGCTATGGTTTTTCCAGTGGTCATGTATGGATTCACATACATGCTGGACTGTGAAGAAAGCTGAGTACCAAAGAATTGCTGCTTTTGAACTGTGGTGTTGGAGAAGACTCTTGAGAGTCCCTTGGACTGCAAGGAGATACAACCAGTCCATTCTAAAGGAGATCAGTCCTGGGTGTTCATTGGAAGGAATGATGCTAAAGCTGAAACTCCAATACTTTGGCCACCTCAAGTGAAGAGTTGACTCATTGGAAAAGACTCTGATGCTGGGAGGGATTGAGGGCAGGAGGAGAAGGGGTCAACAGAGGATGAGATGGCTGAATGGCATCACTGACTCGATAGATATGAGTTTGAGTGAACTCTGGGAGTTGGTGATGGACAGGGAGGCCTGGAGTGCTGCAAGTCATGGGGTTGCAAAGAGTCAGACATGACTGAGCGACTGAACTGAACTGAACTGAAAATCCAAAGTGAGCACAACCCATATTTATTTATTTCTAAGGCACTATCAGGAAAAGGCAATGGCACCCCAGTCCAGTACTCTTGCCTGGAAAATCCATGGATGGAGGAGTCTGGCGGGCTGTAGTCCTTGGAGTGGCTAAGAGTCAGACATGACTGAGCAACTTTACTTTCACTTTTTACTTTCATGCGTTGGAGAAGGAAACGGCAACCCACTCCAGTGTTCTTGCCTGGAGAATCCCAGGGACGGGGAAGCCTGGTGGGCTGCCATCTATGGGGTCGCACAGAGTCAGACATGACTGAAGTGGCTTAGCAGCAGCAGCAGCAAGGCACTATCGGGTAAGGTAATGGGAACCCACACCAGTATTCTTGCCTGGGAAATCCGATGGACAGAGGAGCCTGGTGGGCTACAGTCCATGAGGTCACAAGAATCGGACACAACTTAGTGACTAAACCAACCAGCCAATCAAGGCACTATCATTTTAAGTCAGATTACCTTCAAGAAACTGCAGCCTAATTTTTAAATTTTAGTGATTGGTGGTGTTTAAAATGCAAGTATTTAGTGATGTATTTTATGTGGCAAGTTTCTGTAATAAAACATTTCAATGGACGAATTATGACAGTCAGAAAAAAGAAAGATACTTCAACACTTTTCACCCTTGCTATTGAATCTTGGAGAATTTGACTCAGGGGATACTTGGAACTTGTTGATTATTGTTCTGCTAACCCTTTAAGCAGTTAGTAACTGTAGGCAAAATTATCAAAAGTATTTACAAAAATTAGATGAAAATATAAGAGAACAATTGAGGACAATAGAAGATTCCTGAAATATCTGAGGGCATATAATAATTTTCTCATGATTTTCTAAATCAGAGATGACACACTGGTATCCAACAGATGGATTGTAGGCCGGTTATGAGACACTCCCAGGTGGCGCAGTGGTAAAGAATCTGCCTGCCAAGGCAGAAGATGCAAGTGATCCAAGTTCAATCCCTGGGTCAGGAAGATCCCTTGGAGTATGAAATGACAATCCACTCCAGTAGTCTTGCTGGAAAATTCCACGGAGAGAGGAGCCTGGCAGGCTACAGTTCATGGAATTGCAAAGGGTTGGACATGACTGAGCACGCAGCATGCACGGATGCACATGAGACCCCGATTCCCTCCATCCTCAGAGTAGCCAGGCATGACCTGGGACTAAGGGACCCTGGACTGGTCTCCTGACATCCACCATCTATACAGCACCAGAGAAAGCCAGCTGCAGAGAACATGAAACAGCCCATCACTGACAAAGCACCCATAGAGCTGCTACAGAAGTCTGTTTTCCAGATGTTCTAGGATGGGATTAGCAGCCTAAATTCATATTGGGTGGAAGAGGGTAGGAAGGAAAAAGATAGATCTACAAGAAATACTACCACACATGCACAAAACTCACAAATCCATAGAATTTAGTAGGGACGAAAGAATTAGTAAATGAACTAAAGCAGTGTTGTTCATAGAAAAGGACAGATACTAACAAAAAGTAGTTTCAGTAAAATCAAAATTAAAGAGGAAAAACATAGAAGAGGTTTAATTGCTCTTATAAGGAAATTCATCCAGGAATTCAACTGACAATGGTTTTATGTCAATTAAATACTTTCTTGATCAATTTCATCTTCATTGGTAAAGTTATGATTGGAATGTTTGTATTCATAAATGAGACTTAGAATGTCTGAGGGAATCAAAACAGGGTGAAAATGGGAAGTAGAGGCTCCATTGAGCACTTAGTGGCACCTGTGAGAACTTGCACAGGGTTTCCCACCCATCCCTGCCAGCATCTCTGCTGGAGACACTGCGTGACCTGTAATCTGGTGTGTCTCAGTCCATTAGCTGGTGCAGGCCATAACTCTCATCAATTCCTCTCTTCCTTTGAATGGTCCTTACTACTGTTCATAAGATAAGTCTTATATTTGAAGTCATACTCCAGTTTTGACTGTTCTTAGACTCAAGTCCTAAAGTCCCTTAATCCATGATTCCAATTTGACCATCAACTTGTTGCACCCAGTCAGAAGAAAAACAGTTAATTCATATTCATAATATATATTCACAGGACAACCTTTGTTTCCTGGTTCCTATCCCCAGCTCACCTGTTGTTCCATAAAGCCTAGGGCTGGGTGGGTAAGAACAAGAAATAGGATAAATGGAAATGGATGGGTGGTGAGAGTACATGATGAAGTGAGCAGGAGAAAAGATTGGTGATATCTGGTGCCACTTTTCTTTTTTAAAGTCAGAAAACAAGAACATGGGAATAAAAGTACTTGTTTGTACCTATTCTTTATTCACCGATTTTTGCTCACTCTTTATTAATGTTCTAAGACAATGCATTTTGTTTCACTTGGATTGTCATAATGAAAGACCTTTTTTTTTAAAAAAATGGGAACTGAGCATGTGGGTTGTGTAACAGTAATCACGTGGCTTTAGGTTTAATGAGTCCCATTTTACTGCTTTTGGTGGTGCAGTGGTAAAGACTCCACCTTCCAATGCAGGAGCTGCGAGAGATGCGGGTTTGATATCTGGGTTGGGAAGATTACCTGGAAAAGGAAATGGCAACCCATTCCAGTACTCTTGTTTGGAAAATTCCATGGACAAGGAGCCTGGCAGGCTACAGTCCATGGAGTCTCAAAGAGTTGGACATGGCTGAGCACGCACACACATACAGTGTAGAAAAGTAAAACCAGAATTTTACAGGTCTTTAGTTTATCCTTATATTTTGTACTATTTACTATTTTCTAGACATATTTTTTTTTGGAACACCAGAATACAGGATAGTGCCTAGCACTTAAAAAGGGGTCAATAGGGAATTCCCTGGCAGTTCAGTGGTTAGAACTCCATACTTTCACTGCCAAGGGGCAGGAAACTAAGATCCTGCAAGCTTGTGGCCTGGCAAATAAATAAATAAATAAGGGATTCAATAATCACTTAATAAGTAAATGAATGAATGATGTTTTTACAACTGGACATAATAGACATTCATCATTTCATTTTTGATGAGTATATTGTGGGTTTATATTTACTCACACAGATTGGTAAGCATAGGAAAATAGCTTCAGATTTAGATGAGGACAAACCCCTTTACTTCCTGATGTTGTTGCTTCACTCTTTCTTATTTGGAAGACAGTTTGAAAGTGCTTGTTACAAAACAGTCTTCTTCGTGGAAAGTGACTCAAAATGAAGAAGTCTCAGTTCTAGGTCTCCTTTTTACAAAGTCTTACCCAAGAGGAAGTGAGCATGAGGTAAACTGCATAAACTTAAAGTGCCGCAGAGATGAAACGTAAACCAGGAAGAAACATGCCATCAGTATGCTTGATGGGAACACATGTACCATGTGAAGAGACATGACAAAAACAGCCCTCCTTAAATTACTTTTGGCCATAGTGATCACGTTTATTTTAATTTTGCCAGAATATTTCAAGGCACCAAAAGGTGAGTAATTACTATTTACCTTTTCTTTATTAATTTTTAAAAATTATATCATTCAATGGAAAGGCCTTATTTTTGGCTATGAGCTGTGAGTGCTGATGTTCTATGTCTGGAAAGCTAATAAAATGAGATTGTAATTTTAGTTGACTTTTACATGGTACAGTAACCTTACTTACAGTACTTAGGTACTGTAGCATGCAATAATGAAGTGAAAAAAATGAAAAGAAATACTTAAAATCTGTAGTCTCGGTTTCAAACATTGAATTTACAACAATTTCACCATATGATTTTGCTCTTTGAAAGTTTCCTTCAAAACAGTTTTAAATATGCTTTTACATCCTGGAATTACTTTATAAATAAAGTAACATTTACTATGTTAAAAATGCTTGCATTCCTTTCCATTACAACTATTTCACACAAATCGCTTACTGTTACTTTTCTTAAAAAAAGTATAAAGATTTTTTTCAAAATATAGCTAAAATAAGATGGGTAAAAATTTAAGTGGCTGTATACCTGTATATATTTGTAATTAGAGAATAATGGGGTAAAATTATCTCTGTTTATATTTCAGAAAATTGTAATATTGCTGAAACCTAGAGTAGGAAAAGAAATAGATGTAAATTTAAACTACTTTTATATGTCAGTAAGATTTGAAAATATATTAGCATGATTATTGAATGGTAATTATGCTCCCTAGCATTTTATATGGAGAAGGAAATGGCAACCCACTCCAGTGTTCTTGCCTGGAGAATCCCAGGGATGGGGGAGCCTGGTGGGCTGCCGTCTCTGGGGTTGCACAGAGTTGGACACGACTGAAGCGACTTAGCAGCAGCAGCAGCAGCAGCAGCAACTTTTTATAAGAAGAAAAATTAAAAAGAAAATGCTGTATTCTGTCATTAAAAAGTTATCATATGAATTGATTAAAATCAGAGAAAACCTTGTATTTGATGACTTTTTATAATGATTATTGTTGTATATACATATACTAAGTGACTTGATGAATACACTGTTAATTACATTTAGTGACATATTGCAAGGGTTATTTAATGTTGCATATACATGATGTGAAGTAGCAGATAATTTCTTTGCTTAATAAACACTATGAATGTACATTTTGTGAATAATTAAATTTTTCAAATTTCTCTTGGTTTTCTGGCATTATGTTGCTTAGATTAAGCCATCATAGCATATATTTTAATTGATCTATTTGGTAATGACTGGTTAGCATTTTGTGACAAGTAACATGTTAAAAGAGCATGTTAAAAATTATTCTTTTGGGGGCAGATATCTTGACAAATAATCTACCATCATTGATAACAACTTTATACTCTCAGTTTCCTAATTGTTTACAGTAGCTTTCAATGCTACATTTACTGCCTCCTAAAACTTAAAATAGCCATGTCTCTTTCCCTGGTCCAAGAGCAATGCCGAACTTTTCTCCAACTCTTTTTGGAGTGATGGATTTATTTGAGAATTTTGTTTTGAAAGAACTCTCCTTGGGGCCAACAAACAAAACTATTTGAAAACCACCATTTTGTCCTGATATTGTTTTGTGGTAGCAGGAATTTTGCACATAAGTGAAAAGTTGATTAGGCAAAATGTTTTACACATATGATAGTATAATAATAATGCTTTATATTTTATAATGGTTTATGGATCACCAGGAGCAAATTTATATAGACTCATTTTATACAGTTCTATATTGATTAAACTAAGGATGCATAAGTATTTTGTCTTTTTTTTGGTGGCAATTTTTAACCACCACAATAGCTCCTTATGAAATGAGTTGACTTGTTAACCAAAGTATCTTGCAAAATAAGCTATTTAGTAAGAATATTTAGATGGTAAGATAAGAGTGTTCTGCTGCTGCTGCTGCTAAGTCGCTTCAGTCGTATCCAGCTCTGTGCGACCCCATAGACGGCAGCCCACCAGGCTCCTCTGTCCATGGGATTTTCCAGGCAAGAGTACTGGAGTGGGGTGCCTCTAGAAGTACTAAAATTAACCTTGAGAGTTTCTCCTGTAGTCTTACTCTCCCTATCAGTTACTTGTGTCTCTTTTTCATTCTTATGTTTTATTCACTTTAATATCTAAGATAAATATTATAAAATGATTTTTACTTATAAATTATTTACTGATACACTGTCTTTAGCATGTCAAATGAATTCAAAAGGAATCTTAATGAGGAATAATGTATTCACAAGGTTTAATAGATTTTATTTCAAAATAATAAGCTCTCTGAAGACCTAAGTTAAAAATAGAGCACACTGTTTGATCATTTTTCATCAAGAATGTATCTGAGTCTCTGAATAATCATTACTCAGAATACTCAATTATTATAATTACATAGTATAAGCTATTTAGTCTAACTTCTTTGGAAGGGGAACTTCTTTAATGGTATTTGGGACTTGTAATAACTCCGCATTGGTATTCACTGGCAAGAGAGCATATTCTAGCTTTCAGTTTATTGGAAACACATCTTACACTAAGACATAGTAGTTAATATAATGGTTTCATACTCTTATATTGCGTTAGATAACAAAGATACAAAAGGGTGTGGATATATTTTTATTCAGAGCTTCTTGAAGTTGAGAAAACTGGGTTGTTCCAAACAAGAGACATTTTATTAACCCACTTTGGGTGGATTTACAGTCTTTAAGAGAAACAGAGCTCTGGTTAACTCATATAAATCTCAGTGATCTTTTATTTATTTGTTCTTTCACTTATGAATAGTGTCTAACAGTACTAGGAACCCAAGGCTACAAAAATGAAAGGTAATTCTTCCTTCAAAAAATTTTCAGTCAAGGGGAGGACTGACTGATAAATAATTAAATACAATACTGTAATAATGAAAATAGCAATATAAAAGACACAATGGGAACATAAAAGTTGCTTCCAGTCCTCTCTGGGGGAGGGCATTTCTTCATTTTTATTCACAAAACAAAACAACTGTCAGAGTTCTAATGATCAATTAATATTTCTCCTTAGCTATGTTAGAAGCACTTTCTAAAAGAAGGAATTGTTACTGATTTTCAAATAAAATGTATTCATACTGATATCTCAGAAACTCTCAAGGCCAGAAATTATAGAGTTATGTGAGTATATTCCAGACTGTGGTGAAGAGGACCAGGAATAGCACAGATGAAAACACCACAAACCTAATTTTATTTGTTGTTTTGACTTCTTCTCTTACTTTTAGGCATCAAACTCACATATACTATGTTTATCAGCTTTCATTTTCCTTCCATTTCATATTTTCTGATGGAAATGGCAGTATAGTGAGCAGTGAAATTGAAGAAAGCAAAGGATAAAAGAACTTTAAATACCTATAAAGGACAGGATAAACCCTGAAGTATATGAGCATATATTCATATTACTTATGTCTTTCTTATAAAGACCAGTGTAATCAAGGATAACTGTAATTATTTTGGAAAATTATTATCCTAGTCCTTAAAATATATGTCCTTATTTTCTTATTGGTTTCCAATCAAGTTTGGAATATAATCATGACCATTTATAAAAAGGTTAAAAAGTACATATTTATGCATACATCAGTTCAGTTCAGTTCAGTTCAGTTGCTCAGTTGTGTCCGACTCTTTGTGACTCCATGAATCGCAGCATGCCAGGCCTCCCTGTCCATCACCAACTCCTGGAGTCCACTCAAACCCCTGTCTGTAGAGTCAGTGATGCCATCCAGCCATCTCATCCTCTGTCGTCCCCTTCTCCTCCTGCCTTCAATCCCTCCTAGCATCAGAGTCCTTTCCAATGAGTCAACTCTTCACTTGAGGTGGCCAAAGTATTGGAGTTTCAGCTTTAGCATCATTCCTTCCAATGAACACTCAGGAATGATCTCCTTTAGAATGGATTGGTTGTATCTCCTTGCAGTCCAAGGGACTCTCAAGAGGCTTCTCCAACACCACAGTTCAAAAGCACCAATTCTTTGGCGTCAGCTTTCTTCACAGTCCAACTCTCACATCCATACATGACCACTGGAAAAACCATAGCCTTGACTAGACGGACCTTTTTTGGCAAAGTAATGTCTCTGCTTTTCAACATGCTGTCTAGGTTGGTCATAACTTTTCTTCCAAGGAGTAAGTGTCTTTTAATTTCATGGCTGCAATCACCACCTGCAGTGATTTTGGAGCCCCCCAAAATAAAGTCTGACACTGTTTCCGTTGTTTTCCCATCTACCTCCCATGAAGTGATGGGACCAAATGCCATGATCTTAGTTTTTATACTATCCTTGGAGGAGGGAATCGCAACCCACTCCAGTACTCTTGCCAGGAGAATCCCATGGACAGAGGAGCCTGGCAGGCTACAGTCCATGGCATCACAAAGAGTCAGACTCTACTGAAGCGACTTAGCACAGCACAGCATACAGGTATTATATACCAAATACTTTTACATATAATAATTATTTTAGCTTATTAAATACTTCAACTCATTAATGGTGAAGTATTGTTCTCAAGACAGACTGCTTTGAAAATCTTTGGGAAGAAAGAATAAATCTAGATAGATAAATTTACTTTGTTGTAAGATTTTATTTCTTGCTGAATTTTCTGAATCATTATAGTTTTTAAATAGCTACTAATGGACACGGATTCATATATGTATACCTTAGACGTACATAATGGCAAAAAAAATATTAATAATGCTTTTCACTACTTGGGCAGAACTGGCCTTATTCTCTCATAGGCTAGGTTACAATACCAACAACCCTTGCTTGGGAAGCTTTCTAACTACTTGTCTCATTCATTTGCCTTTGTAGATAAATGTTCTCTCTGAATATCTTGTATCTGCCACATTAAAAGGCATTCAATGAGTATTTGTGACTAAGTGAAATTTCTGAGTCATAAAGGAAATAAAAAATATTATAAAGAAAATTAAAATGCTTTCTGAAAGGAAGCATTTCTCATCAGGCCCTCACAACCATCTCTTGATTTAGGTAGGCCAGGCATTATTATCCTCATCTTACTTTTTTGGGGGGGCCACACTACACAGTGGTAAAGAATCTGCCTGCAATGCAGGAGACTTGGGTTCGATCCCTGGGTTGGGAAGATCCCTTGGAAAAGGGAAAGGCTACCCACTCCAGTATTCTGGCCTGGAGAATTCCAGGGACTGTACAGTCCATGGGGTTGCAAAGAGTCTGAGCGACTTTCACACAGCTTATGGGATCTTAGTTCCCTGACCAGGGATAAAAACTGAACCACCTGCAGTGGAAGCACAGAGTCCTAACCACCATCAGAGGACCCCTTCATCTTACATTTTTGAAACCTAAAATTTCACCACAAACCTTGAACTTTTAGGCTGCGTAGCCTCTGAAATTTTTTTCACAGAGTCTTTTACTTAAAAGACATGCATCTCTTTACCTTGAATCATTTTTCTGCTATTGTTCCCCCAATGGAGAATTCCGTAGTGCGGGATATGATAAAAATGGCAGGTATTTAGAAGAAAGTTTATAGTTTTAAATTCTTTGATAGAAGAAAAGTGAGATAAACCCAAGGTAAGTAGAAGGCAGGAAATAATAAAGACAAAAGCAAAAGTCAATGAAATTGACCTGATATGATATGAAAGAAAGGATCAATAAAGTCAAATTTGGTTCTTTAGAAAGTCTAATTGAACGGAAACACCTCTGGAATGCTTGATGTTTCAGTTTCTTATGGGTTCTGTACAAATGACCACAAACAGTAGCATCAAACAGCACAAATATATTATCTAGAGTTCTCTAAGTAGAAATCCAGCAGAGGTCTCACTGGGCTAAAAGAAAAGTGTTAGTAGGGCTACATTCTTCTCAGAGGCTCTAGGAAAGAATACCTTTATTTTCTTGTCTTTTCTACCTCCTAGAAGCTGCCTGCTTTCCTTCACTTGTGGCTTCTTCCCACCTTCAAAGCCAGTGATAGCCGGTTGAGTTTTTCTTGCATCTGAACCACATGTGTGATTACATTATGCCTACCCATATAATTCAGGATAATTTCTCTATTTTATTTTATTTATTTATTTATTTTTTAACCACACCATGTGGCATGTGGAATCTTCGTTCCCTGACCAGGGATCGAACCAGTGGCCCCTGCAGTAGAAGAAGGGACCACCATTCTTAACCACTGGACCACGAGGGAAGTTCCAATTTCTGTATTTTAAGAACAGTTCATTAGCAACTTGAATTCCATTTTTCGACTCAATTCTTCTTTGCCATGTCATGTAATATACTCACAGGGTCTGGGAATAAGGATGTGGATATCTTAGGGAGGCCATTATTCTGCCTGCTAAAACTGAATAATCAAAAAAGAGAAGGCACAATAACTAACTTAGGAATGAAAAAGAGACATAGAAATTAAAACTATAATGAGATTATTATGAATAGCTGTAAGTCAATAAATTTAAAACATAAAGACACATTTCTAGAAAAATATAACTTATCAGAACTCACTTGGGAAGAAATGGAAAATCCAAGAATTGTAGAATAATTAAGAAAATTGACGAATGGTTTGATTTTCCCTGAAAAATCACTTGGTTCAGATGTTTTTATATGTAAGTTCTGCCAAACTTCCAAGAAATAAATTGAATAGATAAATGTAATTTGTTAAAAACCATTTCAAAAAATATAAAAAGGGAAACCTTTTCTAATTTATTAAAAAATTTTAAAATTTTTATTGATTTCTTGTCTTTTCTACCTCCTAGAAGCTGCCTGCTTTCCTTCGCTTGTGGCTTCTTCCCACCTTCAAAGCCAGTGATGGCCTGTTGAGTTTTTCTCGCATCTGAATCACATGTATGATTACATTATGCCTATCCATATAATCCAGAACATTGTTGCTGGGACATTGTTGCTGCATGCGGGCTTTCTCTAGCTGCAGCGAGTAGGGGCTCCTCTCTAGTTGCAGTGTGCGGGCTTATCATTGTGGTGGCGTCTCTTGTCGTGGAGCACAGGCTCTAGCGGAGGTGGGCTTCAGTAGCTGGCACTCCCAGGCTCTAGAGCACAGGTTCAGTAGTTGCAGCACATGGGCTTAGTTGCTCCGTGGCACGTGGGATCCTCCTGGACAAGGAATGGAACCCATGTCTCCTGCATTGGTAGGTGGATTCTTTGCCACTGAGCCACCAGGGGAGCTCTCCAGTTTGTTTGTTTATTGTCTGGGCTGGGTCTTTTGTTGCTTGGACTTTCTAGTTGTGGCAAGCAGGGGCTACTCTCTAGTTGTGGTGCGCAGGCTTCTCATTGAGGCTGCTTTCTCATTGCAGAGCATGAGCTCTAGGGCACTCAGGCTTCTCCAGTTACAGCATGTGGGTTTGGTAGTTGCGGCTCCCTGGCTCCAGAGCACAGGCTTAACAGTGTGGTGCACTGGCTTAGTTGCTCCAAGGCATGTGGGATCATCCTGAATCAGGGATTGAACCTGTGTCTTCTGCATTGGCAGAAGCCCCTCCAATTTATTTTTTAAGGCTAGTGTATCTTAGTATTCAAACCTAACAAAGACAGTACAAAAAAGGCAATTTTAGAGCCAATCTCATTTATAAACATAGATTAAAAACCTTTAAACAAAACATTAAGAATCTGATTGCAGCAATGTATAAAAATGATCAAATTAGATTTATTCCTGGAATGCAAGATTGAGTTAGCATTAGAAAATCTAATAATGTAATTCACTATATTAACTGATTAGAGAAGAAAGCCTATATAATCATCTCAATACTTGTTGAAAGAGCACTCAATTAATATATTCAACAGTCTTTATAATTAAAAACTCGGCAAACTAGAAATAGAAAAGAACCTTCTTAAAGTGAAATGGGATATCTAAAAATGATTATATATCAGTCTCAGTAATGAATATCATAAGCATTCTTCTTAAGATCAGGAGCAAACAAGGATGTCCACTCTCAACACTTCTATTCATCGTGTTACTGGAGGTCCTAGTCAGTGCAGTAAGACAACCAAAAGAAATAAAATGTGTAAGGAGTGAAAAGCAAGAAATAAAGTTGCAATTATTTGCAGTAAATTAACATATTTATGGTCTTCCCTAGTGGCTCAGTGGTAAAAAATCCACCTACCAATGCAGGAGACAAGGTTCAATCCCTGGGTCAGGAAGATCCCTTGGAGAAGGAAATGGCAACCCACTCCCGTATTCTTGCCTGGAGAATCCCATAGACAGAGAAGCCTGGAGGGCTAGTCAATGGGGTCACAAAGAGACAGACACAACTTAGCAACTGAGCGCAAGCATGAAGCATATCTATATAGAAAACTCAAAAGATTTATAGGAAAAATTAAAATTAATAAGGAAGTTTACAAAGTGATAAGAAATAAAAAATTTATATTCAAGAGTCAATTGTACACCCATCTACCGCTAACAAACAGAAAACATATTTCTTAAAAAATACTGTTGGCAATAGCAACAAAAATTAAGGTACCTAGGAGGAAATCTAGCAAAAGATGTATGGGACCTTGATGGTGAAAATTTGGAAATTTTATTAGAAGATATCAAAGAAGACCTATAAAAGTAGAGAGTAAGAAAGGAAGAAAGAGTGATAGGAGTAACTCAATGTCATATCTTTCTTCTCCAGTTGATTTTGAGATTCAAGTCAGAATCACAACTGGGTTTTTCACCAAACTTAATAAGCTGATTCTAAAATTTATTGGAAAGAACAAAGGATCAAGAATCACTAAGACATTCCCAAAGAAAATGAACAAGGTTAGTGGATTTTTCCTATGAGTTATAAAGAATTCCCTGGTGGCTCAGACGGTAAAGAATCCACCTGCAATGTGGGAGACCTGGATTCCATCCCTGGGTCAGGAAGATCCCCTGGAGAAGGGAATGGCAACCCACTCCCAGCATTCTTGCCTGGAGAATCCCCATGGACAGAGGAGCCTGGTGGGTCCATGGGGTCGCAAAGAATTGGACACAACTGAAGGGACTAAGCACACATAAAAGCTTTATAAAGCAAAAGTAATTAAGTCCATCAGATGTCTTTGCCAAGAGAAGAAAAAATTTGAAACCCGGAAACACAGTCATACATACATACATGGATATTTGATAGATTATAGAGATGTCATTACAGATAGTGGGGAAAAGATAGACTACTTAATAATTGCTAGTACAATTGATTATCACATGTGGAAAAAATTAACTTGGTTTCTTACTTTGTACTGTCTTAATTCCAGATAGATTAAGAGTTTACACATAAAAAGCAGAACTTCAAAGCTTTTAGACGAAAATGTGAATGAAAATCTTTTTTAAAGAGAAAGATTTCTTAAACAAGATGCAAAGCACAATTTGTAAAGAAAATGATAAATTTAAAGTGTTTTAAAAACACTCAAATTAAGAGCTTCCTTTAACTAAAAGATCATAAAGAAAATGAAAAAACAAGGTACAAATGATGAGACGATATCTTGATAAAAATGCAAATAACTTCTTAAAATTTCAAAAAGTTTAAAAACTCCTAAACATTAATAAGAAAATGAAAAACAATCTATTAGAGAAACAGAAAAAGTAGGAACTTTTAAACCATGATAAGATTCCACTTAACATTCAACAAATTGTCAAAACTTGAAAAGCTTTGGCTAAGATATGTGTCAATGAGAACCTTTCTACACTGCAGGTGGGAAGATAAATTGGTACAACTTCTTTGTATAATGATTTGACATTTTCTAGTGAAATTAAAGATGAGCATATTGAATACCTGGCAATTCATTCAGTATGTATGCTAGAGAAACTTCTGTAACTGCGTACTAGGAGATATGTTCATGAATATTCATAGTAGTGTTATTTAAAAATAAACTTAATTGAGATATAATTTACATATGATAAAATGTGCCACTTTTAAGTGTAAAGTTGAGGTTTGACAAATTTTTACAGCAGTGTAACTACCACCACAATCAAGATATAAACCTTACCAGCATCTCTAAGATGTCCCTCATTCTCCTTTGTAAAAGAACCCTTCTCCCACTAACAATACTGTTTTCCATTTTCTAGAATTTTCATATAAAATGGAATCACATTAGTATGTAGTGAATTGTATCTGGCTGCTTTCCCTTGGCATAAAGCATTTGAGATTCTTCCATGTTGTTGTTTGTATCAGTACATTCTTCCTTTTTGTTGCTGCATAGTATTTCATTATGTGGATTTGTCAGGAATTATTTATATATTCACTAGTTGTTGGTCGTTTGGGTTGTTTCCAGTTCTTGGCCATTATAAATTTCACAAGTGCCATGAAGCTTCCTATACAGGTGTTTGTGTGGACATATGTTTTTATTTCTCTCTTGTAGATTCCTAGAATTATTGGGTCATGTGCTAAGTGTATGGTTAACTTAAAGAATATAAAAATATCTTCCAAAGTGATTGGAAGATGTGTTATCTACCAACAACACATGAGAGTTATGGGTCAAAGCAATATTATCCAGAACAGCAAAAATAGAAACACCCCAAATGCTCAGTCAGAAGAATATATACATAAATTGTAGTATATTCTTTCAAAGATACCACAAATAATTAGTACAGCAATATGCAGCAACGCTACTAAAACACATTAAGCAAAAAAAGCGAGTCATAGATGAATACCTACAGTATAGTCCCTATATATGGAGGAGGCAATGGCACTCCACTCCAGTACTCTTGCCTGGAAAATCCCATGGATGGAGGAGCCTGGTGGGCTGCAGTCCATGGGGTCACTAAGAGTCAGACACGACTGAGCGACTTCACTTTCACTTTTCACTTTCATGCTTTGGAGAAGGAAGTGGCAACCCACTCCAGTGTTCTTGCCTGGAGAATCCCAGGGAGGAGGGAGCCTGGTGGGCTGCCGTCTATGGGGGTCGCACAGAGTCAGACAGGACTGAAGCACTGAAGTGACTTAGCAGCAGCGGCAATCCCTATATATGTATATAATTTGCTAATGAAACAATGTTATTTAGGAATATATACATTTTGGAAAGACTCTAAGATGAAGCAAAGGAGTGATAAACACATTTTCATGATGGTGTTTAAACTCTGGAAAAGAAGGAGTGTGTAGGGGTGGGATAGGGTACTTCAGAGATGTTGCTAATATTCTGCTTCTTAATCTGTGTAATAGATACATGGGTGATCGTTTATTTTTATTATTCTTTAACTGGAGCAATATATTTTATTTTAATATATAGTTATATATGATAAATATTTATAATAAAAGTTCAAAAAGAAAATAAAGATAGTTCATGTTTTTGTTGCTTTTCTTTAAAAAGAAAAAATAATTGACTTGGCCTTTGTCCTATACTGTAACTTATTTTCCTAATTCTACTTAGTATTCTATATCATTACCTTGAGAGATTACAGTCTTAGTACTAGAGTAATTCTGGTATGCATTTTTCTATCCCTGGAAGTGAGAATTTAGATGTCTGACTCTCAGCAATATTAATAGCGGTAGTTAAATTCATAAATCCTTGCTCATGAAGATGAAATTATGACCCACAATAACAAAATATGATTGAGTAGAATTCATTTATTTCTTAAAATTATACTAGGAAAGGATGTGTCCTATATTTATTTCTTTCCTAATTGAATTATTTAAAACTAAGATTAGGAACCCATCATAAAATGACCTCATAGCCAACTATAAAGGATATACCATCCTTTATAGAAAGCCCAGGTTGTCATTTATTGGATAAGAAGACTGCAATACTGACAGCAAAAATTTCTCTATCTCCCTTCTAGGTTATAATATAAGAATATCAAGTTCAAGAAGTTGAAAATTTCATAAGATGAAAAGCATCAGTGAGGAAAATGGAGAGAGGGCAAGAAATATGTTTTTCATGTGTTTTAGTAATACAGAAAAGCCATAAACTACAGATTTGCATCAGATAGGGAATTCCTATCATCTTACTGGAACAGTTATTGAAGACAATTTTTAAAAATTGTTATTAATTCAATTACAGCTTTGTTTAGAAATATATTGAAACATAACAAAACTGTATATTTAAGTAAAATACAATCTATGCCTCCCCAAACTTTTATAGCAGCTCAAGTATGAAATGTGTTTATAGCTGGAAATTACCTGTGAAATATTACAGAAACAATTTCAAACACAGGGGGCTAGAAAATGAGCCTTTAATTTATTAAATCATCAAAATATAATCATCAGTAATGAAACAATTATAAGATTATGATCAAAGTACAAATTCCACAAGTAAAAAATGTACCTTAATATCAATCAATAGTTTCATTTTCTTTTAAGTTTGAATCAGGATGTATGACTAGGAGAAATCACTCTTAAAAATGAAGCAATTCTTTCATTGTGCTCCATATTATTTAGAAAAAATTTTAAATGTGATTATGATTATGAAAAATGGTAAAAAAGACACATAAAGATGGAATTGAACATGTCAATTATCAATATTTTCTCATCCTAGTAAATAGCTGTCAAACTGAGAGTATCTGAAAGAGAGGTTACCTATTCCTTAGTTCATCATTACTGCTACATAGGGATTCCCAATTTTCACATGGTGAGCTTTAATTACTTGTGTGGATTAAATCTTAATCCATCATAAATAAAGGATAAATTTTTAATTTTTACTTTGGGATATGGGCTTGTATTTTAATAATATATACTTGTTTTCATATATATTGTATCATTTGATGCTACTATAACCCCACAAGATTTGCAGGATCTGGTTATTATCTCTATTTTGCTAATGAGAAAATGAGACTTGTGGAGATGAAGTGAATTGTTCAAGCGCCTCAGTTAATAACAGATATAGCACTAGAGTCTTTGTCTTTTGCTTTAAAATCAGTCTTCTTTCTATTAGGCCATTAATTCTACATCTGATACTTGTCTGTAGACAAAATATAAAAATTATGATGTCATCTATTAAATTTCATCTTTGGAGATTCAAGTAGGTTGAATAATGGTTGCCCAAAGATATTAGGTGTCAGTTCCTGGGAACCTGTAAAAGTTGCCTTGTAAGTAAAAAGGGTCTCTATAGATGTGGTTAATTTTAGGATCTTGAGATGGGGAGATTATCCTGCCATATGCAGGTGGGATCTACATCCAACCGCAAGTTTCAGTATAAGAGAGAGGCAGAGGGAGATCTGATACAGACAGAGGGCAGAAGATGAAGATAAAGGGAAGAAGGCAATATGACCACGAAAGCAGAGATGAGCGCTGTGGTCACAAGCAAGGGAATGCCAGCAGTCTCCCCGAACTGGAAGAGGTGCGAGGAACAGATTCTTCCTTTGGGTCTTCAGAGGGAGTGTGCTCCTGGGAACATCTGAATTTTAGACCAGTGCCGGGAGCCAGCGTGAGGGATCCCACCCGTGACAAGGTCATGCGGCAGAGGCCTTGATGGGCAAGGCGAATCAGGCCTCAGGGTTTCCCCATGGTATTTCCTAAGCAGGTACCCCCCAAAATAAGAATCTGCCTGCCTTACTGTACTTTTCTACCTTTCTGACACTCTCTGGAAAAAGTTAATTCAGGGCTTCAGTCTCCTGCAAAAGAATGTCTCGGCTTAAAACCCCCTCTGATAACTCTCTAACTTGCCTAACAGGTTCCTCCCCCCCCCCCCGCCCCTGGATCTTTTACAGCTTGTGAATTGCTTACAGCCCCCAACCCAAGAGGTACTAAGCTGAAAGCATCTTAAAGATACAGAGCCTTTTTCTAAAGAGCTAAAAGTCATATTGGTGACAGATTTCACTGTTGACTCAATGATTGCTGCCAGGCCTCCATATTCTTTATCTTTTAGGCACCTGGGAGGATGTTAATCAATGTAAACGGGATATGGAAAAAGATATATAGTAGTTTTGATGTTAGCAACACTAGACTTTTGAGTTAATTACTTTTCTTTTGTTATAAATCACTGTACTCCTTTTACTTGTTATAAATTGCTGTATTTTTGCTATGTAAGAACGTAACTTTATTTAGTGCTTTCTGAGAGTGGCACCAGACGTTGAGAAGAACAACACAAATTAGTCTTCTGGTTGACAAACCCTTATCAGAAAAAAGGCTGTAAAATGTTAATTGGTCCTTTTGGCCAGAAGATGATGTAAATCACCTAAGACTTGTGTATACAACTAGGCATGCAGAGAGAAAAGCCTGGTTTTGATAAGAGTCTGGGCTGCTAATGCTGCATAATTGCATATTACCCATTGGTCACTATGTACAATCAAAAACGTATAAAAGGCATTGCTAGACAATAGAGGCCGGGCAAGTCATTGGAAGGACTGGTTTCCCCCGTGTCTCCTCTTTATTCTAATTTCAGGCTGAATTCCCATCTGGGGCGTGGAGGCTCGCCATGTCTACTTACTTGTCCCGGCTTCTAAGATCCATGAGAGAGAGAGCCCAAGGCGGGGCACTCTCCAATATTCAAACGGACACCGGTGGCCTAACGTAGATGGTGAAGCTCCTTGTCTGGAACTTTATTGGCTTTCCACGTAAACCAAGTTATTCAGCTTCTTTTCTCCACTTAATTTTCCTACTACACTATTTCTTCCTAATCTAATCTTATATTTATAAATAAATAAGGTTTTTCCTTGCCAACACCATCCCTGCTTCAAATTCCCTGGATCCACCGGGGCTGGACCTCAGCAGACCAGTATAACTATCATTGAACTTTTCACTTTCAGAACTGTAAAAGAATAAATTTCTTTTGTTTTAAGCCAGCAAGATTGTATTAATTTGTTACAGCAGCCTTCAGAAACGAGTACAGAGATTCTGTTCAGGTTTTCCATTCCCTGTTCAACTCCATGCAACTCATGTGAGACTCTATTTTGAAACAGATGGATTCAGAGGAAAAGAAGGTTTGTCCATTAAAACTTTCTTAGACGAGAAAATGGTTAAAATGTTAGGATTTCCAAGAACTTCTCAGCAAAGACTTCTTTTCTCTGAAAATTAATAGGGAGTGTTGACAAATTTTTAATACGAAATATTTAAACACAGTAGATATTATTGTTTCATGTGAAAACAAAGTCCTGCTGCTGATAAACTCAAATATACTGATCTACCTAAGATAACTGAGCAGTATATTGGGTATTTATCTGAGAGCCAAAACCTCAAAATTTCATAGTCAAAAATTTGTTTTTCTTTGTAGGAAACATGTTGGAACTATCATGTCTGGAATTATATTTACAACAGAATTTCAGCTATTCATTCTTCTCTACAAATGCTTCTTTTGTGACCTTTCTGCAACCAATAAGAGAAACTCAGACTATTACAGGAATCTTTCTAAATTACCCCAACTTTCAAAACTTCACCAGGATTTGCCAAGATATCACAAGTAAACTCAAGACGTGCTTCTCATGTTTGGCTTGTGAGTCCAAAGGAAACACTGATTTTATTTTTCAGGAACAAACATCAAAAGGTAAATGTGAAAGAAAAGTGAGAACAAAATTTATCAAGGATAAATGACCTTATTCTGTGAAAAAAAAGTATTAATAATATATTCTAAGTCCAGTGGCCCTGAAACACTCAGCTGTGTGGTGCTTGATGAATGACTTACAGGCTTTGGGACAGTAACTTGTTCTTGGTTTACTTTGATTTATCAAAAACAAAATATCCATTCTTAAAATACATCAAAATGCAGCTATAATCCATGTACATTTGATAGCCAAATGATTATTTAGCATGCTCTCTTCAAAAGTACTGAAAAAATTCTAAATAAACTTGTAGGTTCTCATATAAAATCATATCTGGATTCCCCAAGGAGTCACTGAATCCTCAATGCATTTGTACCTATTCCTGTCTAATATTCATCCACTGTTCATGAATTGTCTTTTTACTTGTTTAACTATCCAGTGAGCCTCTCAAGGGCAGGAATCCTGTCTTTGTTCATGATGATATTTCTAAATCTTAGTATAATGTCTGAACTGAGGCACTTAAAAGATAATTGTTTAATAAATGAATAAACAAATAAAAGAATAATTATGTATTATCCATAATATCTAATCAAACCTTGCATTTATTATCACTGAGAAATTAAATAATTAATTTACAGCTATGAAATATACTGGTGGCCCCAAGCCCAAGCATCAAATTTAGTGCTTATACCTGTTCAGTGAGATTGCTTGCTGGGCACCCGCAAACTGGCATTTTTCCCATTCTTTCAAAATGGAAACAAAATTTCTTGGCATTGACTTCAGATAAAGTACAATAGGCAAGTCTTTTTTCTAAGAATCTGCCTGCAGTGCAGGAGACACAGGAGACAGTGATTTGATCCCCGGGTTGGGAAGATCCCCTGGAGAAGGAAATGGCAATCCACTCCAGTATTCTTGTCTGGGAAATCGCATGGACAGAGGAGCCCGGCAGGCTACAGTCCATGGGGTCCCAAAGAATCAGATATGACTGAGCAACTAAGCACATACACACACATTCAAGTAATCCTGTAACTATTGCAGCCTTCTGGGTCAAATGCACCAGAAAGCAATTTGGGGAAATACCTTCATCATGATAGAGAACAATGAAGTGTTTTAAGAACTGAAGCTCACAGATTCTACTTCTCTGCCTCCTTGAAAAGTAAAGCAGTGCATTGATAAGTTATTCTAGTTGCTATGGCTGTGTAGCAATCACCCCCAAACTTAGTGGCTCTAACAACAGCAATCATTTAACTTTTTTCTTTCTTCTTTCCTTCCTTCCTTTCTTTCTCTTTTTTTTTCTGGGTCAGGAATTCAGAATGGGCATAACTGGGCATTTCTGACTTGCAGCATTTCATACTGCTGGAGTTAGACAGTGACTGGAGCTAACACAGGAGTGGGCTAGAGCAGCTACAGGCAAGCTGGGCATTTCTCTCTCTTCTTGTAGTCTCAGAGTTTTTCTATGTGGTCTTTCTTTTTGGGCTAGCTTCGGCTTCCTCACAGCATGGTGGCTTTAAGTCATTGTTACTTAGTGGCCCAAGGCTCCACCATTAGGGATCCAAAAAACAAGGTAGAAATTGCTTCGTATTTTCTGGCCTTATCATACGATGTAATTTTCTCTGCATTTGATTGGTTCAGTTCAGTTCAGTCGCTCAGTCGTGTCCGACTCTTTGCGACCCCATGAATCGCAGCACGCCAGGCCTCCCTGTCCATCACCAACTCCCAGAGTTCACTCAGACTCACGGCCATCGAGCCCGTGATGCCATCCACCCATCTCATCCTCTGTCATCCCCTTCTCCTCCTGCCCCCAATCCCTCCCAGCATCAGAGTCTTTTCCAATAAGTCAACTCTTCGCATGAGGTGGCCAAAGTACTGGAGCTTCAGCTTTAGCATCATTCCCTCCAAAGAAATCCCAGGGCTGATCTCCTTCAGAATGGACTGGTTGGATCTCCTTGCAGTCCAAGGGACTCTCAAGAGTCTTCTCCAACACCACAGTTCAAAAGCATCCATTCTTCAGTGCTCAGCCCTCTTCACAGTCCAACTCTCACATCACGACTACTGGAAAAACCATAGCCTTGACTAGACAGACCTTAGTCGGCAAAGTAATGTCTCTGCTTTTGAATATGCTATCTAGGTTGGTCATAACTTTTCTTCCAAGGAGTAAGCGTCTTTTAATTTCATGACTGCAGTCACCATCTGCAGTGATTTTGGAGCCCCCCAAAATAAAGTCTGACACTGTTTCCACTGTTTCCCTATCTATTTTGAGTAGGTAAATCCTTCCATAGAGATTCAAAGGGAAAAGTATTAGACTCCATTTATTTATGGTGGAGTGGCAAAGTTTTAGGTTAACATGTGTGTTACAGGTTGAATTATATTGGAGTTCTAACCTCAGTATCTCAGAATATGCCGTTATTTGGAAATAGGGTTGTTGCAGATGTAAGTAGTTCAGTTTAACGTGTTATAGTGTTAGCCGCTCAGTCGTGTCTGACTCTTTGCCATCCTACGGTCTGCAGCCTGCCAGGCTCCTCTGTCCATGGAATTCTCCAGGCAAGAATACTCGCGTGGGTAACCGTTCCCTTCTCTAAGGGATCTTCTCAACCCAAGGATTGAACCTGGGTCTCCTGCGTTGCAGGCAGATTCTTTACCGTCTGAACCACCAGGGAAACCCATGGGTAAAGTCATTAGGGTGGGCCCTAATTTAATATGACCGGCATCCTGATTAAACCGGGGGGGGGGGGGGGGGGCGGGGCGGGGATTTGAGAGAGATCAGGGTGATGTTCTACGAGACAAGGAACACTGAAGACTGCCACGAAACCACCAGAAGCTAGAAGGGAAGTGTGGACAGATTTTTCTTCACAGCCTTCAGAAGGAAGCAATCTTGTCAACACTTTAATCTTGAAAGTGTAGCTTCCAGAACTGTGAGACAATACATTTCTATTGTGTAAGTCACCAGTTTATGGTACTTTGTTATGACAGCCCTAGTATAATGTGGGATGGGAAATAATGCTGTGACCATTTTGGTAAATATAACCTGTCCCACAAGTCATCAGGGAAATTTTTTTTTTTCCTTTGAGAGGCTCCAAGTGTATTTCAATCTCACCTAGTTTTCATACTCAAAAAAATGTAAGCACTATAATTGTTACTTTTAGGCTGATAACTTCTTGTTTCTACTCTTTTCTTATTGTATAGGAAGGAAGAGATTTAGCTTTGAGCTGTGTGTGTTTTCTTACTATGTACTACTGTTTTTGTGCATGTGAATAACATTTTGTTAATCTCTTTCTAGTTCTTTTCATGACAGGATCAATGGAAGTGAAGTCAAATAATTTTCGCTCACCTTGTCAACATTTTAACTTCACTGTAACTCCTACGGTTGACCACCTGGAGGAATATAATCTTACCTATAATCTAAAAACCCACACTGGAAGGTCAGCAATCAAGGAGGAAGATCCAACTGAGGCAACATCTATAAACCATACTTGTAGAATTATGGAACACCCACATAATTGTATAAACATTTCTTTCCATTTAGAAATGGATGCAAAAAGTAAGTTTTTAAGGAAATTAGCGGGAAAAGGAGAGTAGAATACAGACACAGAATTAAGTAAGGGCTATCATGTAAGCTTCACTTTAAGTTAAATAGTTGAAGGATTTTATTGATGAAATAACAAGACTAGAAAGAATGTTAGCTCTTTTACCTGTTTATTTTTCTTTTAAAATGTGTTTTTGTGGAGCACAGCTGTACTCAGAGGCAAAGGAGGCATCTATGGGTTGTTATTTGAGGAACATTACAAAGACCCTCTGCCCTAGGATAACTCTGGGAGTGCCTATTAGCTGTGTTTGAAGTAATACTATCACACTTGTGTATTAAACAGTGAGATTTCTTTTTAAATGTAAATATACATGTACATTGTGCTATGCTGTTAAATTTTGAATTGATTTAACATGTCCTTGCTTAGAGCTGAGAAACAGACATGAGAAAAAGAGATTTCTGATGTACTCCTGTGAAGATAGGTGGCGTATAGATTAAGCATTTTGAGTCACTGGAGGACTCTGAGGGAAAAGTAGGAGTCTGGAAGATAAAACTCACATATATATTAATTCTATTTAAGGTTGATTACCTTCCTAGTCACCCTATTCTGAATTAACACAATTGATTCTCTTTTAAATTAATTTTTATTGGGGTATGGTTGCTTTACAATGTTGTGTATCTGCTATACAGCAAAATGAATCAGCCATACATAGGCATATATTCCCTCCCATTTGGACTTCCTTTTCATTCAGGACACCACAGTTCATTAAGTTCCCTGTGCCGTACAGTATGTTCTTATTAGTGATTTTATATTGTATTTATATAATTTTATATATATTTTCTATAGTATATACTATTATATTATATTATATTATATATTCTACAATTGATCCTTACTACTAAGCAAGGTGCCCTCACTTGATCCACAAACTCTACTCTTGAATAGCATTTCATGATATTACCATTTAATGAGTGCTTGCTGTATGCTAAGCTGCATGCCAGGTACTGAGGATGCAGAGAAATGTAAATGGTCAAGTAAGTGTCATCAGTGTAACAGGTGCTATGTTAGAATAATTTACTCTGTTTTCTGATGTTCCAAATATATGGAAGTGTTTCAAATTGCCTTAGAATGCTTTTCTAAAGCTTTAATCATTTTAGAGGCCATTCAAAATATTATATTTATCTTAAAGCAAACACAAACATATGATATAGATGCATTTTAATTTTTATTTATTTATTTTTTATATGCATTTTTAAAGTGAAATATAAGACTTCAAATAAATTTCTCCTGTGAGTTAGTTTGCCTGAGGCCCTACAGCCTCTGCATTTAGAGAGTATTTCAAGGTGTGTGTATGTGTAGGGAGGGTGGGAGACAATCTGAGAAAATCTGAACAGATAGTGGGAGAATCAGGGTAGAGGTTCTGAAAAGGCCATATAAAGAAGGTGACTGTGATGAAATCTGAAATACAGAGATGTTTGGATGACAAATATTTAAAACATTTATTTCAGTGTCTATTTATGTATGTATCTAGTTGCTTTTTATATTTTCTAAAACATGAAGAAGAAATAACCATTGGAATATTGAGAATTTTTGTGTTAATGGAAAAATTCATAAATTCCAAAATGAAGTAGTAATTGATAGCTTTTTTTGGGTACATAAATCAGGAAGTTATCAGTGGTATACAACTATGTAGTGTTGTATTTGGGAAAAAGTATACCTATCTTGCCATGTGTAGAAGAGTGAAAATTTATGTTTTATTCTGCTGTACAAAGACTAACTTGATCTCCTTTCAAAGTCCTATCTACCCGTGGGCAGGGGAAGCTAAGTTTAGTTTAGTCTGGTAAATTTACTCTGACACAATAATTTAACCTGTCTCTAGATTTTTTTTCAGATTCCTATCCATTTGCCCTTGGTCCTCTCCAAGATGGTTCCAGGGATGGGGGTAGGGGGCCACATGGAGTGTAGGGAGACACACTCATCTGTTCTCACTGGTGCTTTGGTGGGAACACTGGCTAGCTTGGTCCCAACTGTGTATATTTTGCTATTGCAGTATGATGTTGGTGAACACACAGTTCTTTTTTCGTAGCTGATCATTGCCCAATGCTCCCTTGGTATTGGGCCCACCTTGGCCTGCTGGTACTGTACATCTTCTGTGCCAGTTAACTGCATGCTTTTATTTTGTTGAGTGAGGTATGGAAGTCTGGCCACTAAACAGCATGGAATGATACTGGGGAGGCTGAGTGCTGCCATCCCAGTCAACCACTACCTTCTCCATTCAGCCTCTTCTTTAAATAAATGTTGACTGAATATTTAATGGACAAATGCACATGGAATGGAGGGGCCTGTGAAAGGGATACCCAGATCATGAGCCCCAGAAGGACAGTCACCCAAGGGTAAAAACAAGTTATATATCCTGCTAAGGTGAACAAGTACTACCTGTGATTTACATGCGAGGAAGAGGGTACATAGGTTGGTTTAGAATGTCAGTAGACAATGGTGTTTTGGACATAAGAAAGTCACTCTCCTTTAAGTTACCGATTCCTACTGGCCAGTGTGTCTTTATGGGACGAAAGGAAATCTTGCTAAGCTATCACTGATGATGATTTTCCTTCCTTGCTGCCTCACTGTCATTTGAAAGAACAATTTTTTTTTTCTACCTGTATCCTTATTCAATCTGGGCGAGGGTAACTACGTTTGTAACTAATGCTTGCATTTGACCTGATCATTGCCAAGTGAGCCCCTGTGGAAAGAAGGTCTGATTAATCATCTACTCAGGCCTCTTACATGCCTCAATCCAGCCTCTTTCTTTGTCTTTCCCTTTCTTCCCCATCCTCATCTTACTCATTGCATCTTTCGTTTGAGGGCACATTTTTTTGGTTGCTTGGCCCAGGGTCAAACTGTTAATCACAAGTGGCTCTGATGCTGGTATTCTGCTTGTTGTGATTCCAACCTAGTGACAGCAAAATTTGCATCGACATAACCTGGAAGTGAAATTAATTCTAGAATCTTGAAATTATCAATAAGCGGATCCCTGGAAACCACTTGGTCGTGTTTCTTCATTTAGTATGTTAGGAAAGAACTCAGCAAAGCAAGTGACCCTGTGACAGTGATGGCTATATATTCGACTTCTCAGTTATGGGCAGGATATACAGTAGAATCCAGCTGTATCACCGTGGTGCCTCTTATCTGCTGCATCCCACTTTACTGTATTTTTGCTACATTTTTCTTTGCAGATTCTGTCTGTTCCATGAAGATCACTTGGTATGTTCTAGTTCTATTAGTTTTTATAGTTTTGCTCATCTTCATTGTCCACAAAATACTTGAAGGCCACAGAAGAGCGCAGAAATGGCAGAGTAAGTACTGAAAAATTCACTATTTGGGATAATTTATCTAGTGTCCAGAAGTCCCTAATCTTATCTGTAGATTCCATTTCTCTTTTTGGTTCAATTTACCACTTACTGGGCATCTGTGTATTTAAGTGGTGATTCTAGGTAACTCAAGGGACATAGGCAGAGGTAAGACAGCACCAGCACTCACGGAGTTTCCTGTGTTTTTCTCCAGCCCAGACAGGTGATTAGGAGGGGGAAGAAAGGCTGGGTTAATTGGAAGGAGTTGGTGGACTGGAGATTGAGCAGAGCTTGGTGGAAGTGAGGCAGAAGAGGGGTAGAAGAATAGGGAATGGTGATAAAGGATTTCAGAATTGGAGGTCTTAAGCTCTAGGCTCTAGGTGATGAGTATGAGCAAGAGTCAATCTATAATAAGTGTTGGGGAGAAAATAGATTTTTGACTGTGAAGCACTAAGATGTGTAATTGGAAATAAGGATAATAGGGATGATATTTTAAAAGAATTAACAACTGATTAGGTATGACAAGAGCATCTACCTATCAGAACAGACATTGACTGTCAACTACTGTTGCAGTCCTATGGTGTGTACCCATGTATATACTGGCCCTACAGCTGTTTGAGTATGTATACATGACCCTTCTGGCATGTACCCATGAACATGCTGGCTGAATATTAAACCTGATGAGTAGTTGGTTTCTTAAGGATAGTGTAAAGTGTATCATTACAAGATTAGGCTTTGGAGACGGGTACTTAGTTTAGAATCCTAGGGCTACTACTTACTATTTATGTGACTGTGAAAATTACTTACCATGGTTGAGTGTTCCTTTCCACCTCTGTAAAGTGAGATTAATCCCCATTCTTACACAGAGTTGAGGCAAGGATTGAACTAAAGAGATTACATAAGAAGTAGTTCTCAAAAAAGGATAGTAGTATTGTGTTGGTGTAGTATTTCCTAAGACTCTTGTGTTCTTTACCAGGCAAGGCATGTTAGTAGGCAGAACAAACGGTTGCCTCTAGGTTTGAGTGAAAGTGTCATTAATTATTTTGGCTAAGTGTTTGTTGGAGATATTTCTAAAGACAGTTTCATATTGTCTTATCATTGGTACATTAGTATATGAGGTCCTAAACACATTGGTCAGTAATATCATCAATATTCTTCGTTTGTAGAATAAACATTTGCAGAGCATTCCCATGAGTTTCTTTTTTCCTTTTTTTTTACTAGATTCTCAAAGTATACAGACCGGACATGTTCTATTTCTTTTATTTTATAGATGAGCCTCTGAGGCGCAGAGAGATTAAGTGTGTTGTCCAAAGTAATACAGTAATAAAATGACAGAATTAGAATTAAGACCCAGGGTCTTTCTAATTTTAAATAAAATATTTTTTTACTATTTTAAATAAATGTGTGTCCTTTGCAATAGTGCATAGTTTTGAGTTTCTTGATCTATTTTTCTATGAATGGTTCAGTTCAGTCGCTCATTTGTGTCTGATTCTTTGTGACTCCATGAACTGTAGCACGCCAGGCCTCCCTGTCCATCACCAACTCCTGGAGTTCACCCAAACTCATCTCCATTGAGTCGGTTATGCCATCCAACCATCTCATCCTCTGTTGTCCCCTTCTCCTCCAGCCCTCAATCTTTCCCAGCATCAGGGTTTTTTCAAATGAGTCTACGCATGAGGTGGCCAAAGTATTGGAGTTTCAGCTTTAACATCAGTCCTTCCAATGAACACCCAGGAGTGATCTCATTTAGGATGGACCAGTTGGATCTCCTTGCAGTCCAAGGGACTCTCAAGAGTCTTCTCCAACAACACAGTTCAAAAGCATCAATTCTTTAGCACTCAGCTTTCTTTATAGTCCAACTCTCACATCCACACATGACTGCTGGAAAAACCATAGCCTTGACTAGATGGACCTTTGTTGGCAAAGTAATGTCTCTGCTTTTCAATATGCTGTCTAGGTTGGTCATAACTTTTCTTCCAAGGAGTAAGCATCTTTTAATTTCATGGCTGCAATCACCATCTGCAGTGATTTTGAAGCCCAGAAAAATAAAGTCAGCCACTGTTTTCCCATCTATTTGCCATGAAGTGATGGGACCAGATGCCATGATATTAGTTTTCTGAATGTTGAGCTTTAAGCCAACTTACATATTAGAAAAGAGAGAGATAGAAGCCAGATGGAGAAAATGTCTAGAAAGAGATCAATAGTGGGGAGTGACATGTTTTTAGGAACATCTACCTAAACGACAGGATTACTGGCTTTCAAAAGCTTGCCTTGCAAATCCAACATATGAAGTAGTGAAAATTATCATGCCATTTTGGACATTAAATATTAAATATATGTCAAATATTCTGTATATCATATCTATTACGCATAACAAAATAATATTCTGCATACAAGAATAGATGCCCAATGGCACTTATGGCAGTGGAGAAGCCATTGGTTTTAGAAAGTATCTACTTGTTAATGGAAAATAACAATAAGAAAAAGCTCAATGTCTTATTAATCCAGGCTCTGCTATGAATGGCCCATTTTCCTTGGTAATCCTTGGAACCAACATGGGGAATATATATTAAGAATATGCTTGCTTATCATCTAAATATTTAATATCTTTTCTTGGAATAGGTCATAAATACAAACCTACATCTGTCCTCTTACGAGGAAGTGATTCTGAGAAACTACGAACATTGAATGTGCGGGTTGTTTCAGGTGAGTTCTGTGATATCCAAACAGAGCCGTGCCTATGAAATTCCAATGTGTCACCATTTCACTATAGACACAAGATAGAGTGATCTGAGCTCATTTAAATTAGTCTTGTAGCCGGAAGAAAGGAGCCATGAGCAAATGAAATCCAGTATAATGTGTCTTATTATCAGGGGACAGTTATGATAAAAACTACTTCCTTAAATAATGGAAAGTTGGCTTAATTGGCAAGAAGAAATTCACGTGAGTAGGCAGAGGAGAGAAAGCAATAAGGAATAAGCCTCAGGTTTATTTTTAAATGAGACAAGATACCATTATTCCTTGGAATTGCAAGAAGTAATTGCAGAGTGGGCATAGTTTTGCTGGAGTCTTCACTTAGCAGAGGGTGTCATTGTACAAAGAGAACGTCTAATAGCCCCAATTAAAAAGTCCCCTGTCCTCTCCTGAGAGCTAGAAATGGAATAAGGGAATCCTAATTAGAGCAGCTGAGGGGGCTGTGAGCACAGATGCTGTGGTTCGATCTCATTCTTCTAATTGTGAAGCCTCTTTCTGAATTCAAATTGTCAAACCATATTAAAGAGAGAGAGAATACAACATGGGCAAAACTTCATCAGGGAGAAATATTGTCCTCAACTCAGAAAACCAGAGAATTATGACTGGTGTTCCCATAGCTCCTGGTGCACAGCCAGGGAGCAGGTGCCTTCACATTTTATGAGAAGTTCGATAAGGAAGCTTCATGTCTGCTGTGTAAACAATTTTCAAAAACAAAAGGAAACCAAACCCTGAGCCCTCACCACAGCTACATTTGTAACCACATGGAGAGTTGCACAGCATTTCACTGGAAAATATGCTCTGGGAACTTTCTTAGTTTTTTTAAACTGGGAAGTACTCAGAGCCCTAATTTGAGAAAAAAAAATTGGGTTGGGTGCCCCGAAAGAGCTCAATTAAAAAGAAACTTAGACTTTCTACGCTCATCATTAGCAGTAAAATGGTTAACCTATGGCGAATAAGAAGCATTAGCTAAGTCATCATTTGACATCAGCAACGTACATGAACTTGGGCAAACTCCGGGTGATGGTGAGGGACAGGAAGGCCTGGCATGCGGCAGTCCATGGGGTCGCAAAGAGTCAGACACAACTGGGTGACTTGGGCAACAACAACAAAAAGGAGGGGAAGGTTGATGAAAACTGCATGCGGTCAGTGCCAATTTTGTTTGATGAATGAAATAGACAACATAGGGTGGTTTCAAATGGCAAAAGTAACGTTTCTTTGTGGCATAGCCTCTGCTCGCCCTTCTTACCCAGTGCCTGTGCCTGCCGTTCACGGGCCAGGCATGTTTTAACCCAGTACTCCTGGGCTTTGGATCGACTTAGGAATTCTGGTACTTTCTCATTTTAAGTCATAATTCTGAGCCCTGTAGCCTTGTCTGAAAAAAAGTCAGTAGTTCCCCTGTCAACCTGTAAATTCAGGGGAAACACAAATTTAAAGTACTAGCTAACCACAAGACTCACCTCACAGGTTCTATTTATGAGCCTGTGATTTTCATGCACCAGAGGAATCTGCCTCGGCCATCCTTTCCCTTTAATGGTTCTCATTAAAAATCCTCTGACTTTATTACCAGGCATATAATATTAATGTTTAGAGTGGGCCAAGGGGTGATGGCCTTTTGTTAAAAAAAAAAAAAAAACAAAAAAAACCAAGGGGTCTTTGGAAGCTTAGCATCTTAAAGGGAGGAAGAAGCAGATGCTTTCTTGTTATAAATATTCCTTTAACCTAAATGCAGTTTCCCCCCTCCCATGATAAGTTGCTCTTTCTGAGAGAGAAATGGGAAGGAAATAATGTCTCCCCTGAGTGCTGTTTCTAAGGCCTCTCTTTGTAATGATGGATGATCGGCAACAGTGAGAATCTAAGGGGAAAAATGTGCCAGCATGATTCTCTGGAGAAGCAGTAACATGAGTGAAAAAGAAAAAAAAAAGTAGTTCAAAGAGAACAGTGACTATAGTCAGATTCAGCAGAGCAGCTTGCTGTCAGCCCTGCCTGTACGTTCCAGAAGGTCTCTTTAGTTGCTCATGTATTACAAAATAAGTATTGTGACACACATACACACAGAGATATAGATAGCTCACACCCTCAAGAAGAGAGGAATAACACCCTTGCACTGCACGGGGCCCGGCACGTGCCGGGGGCACGGTGAACACAGGTGAAATAAATAAGCCTCATCGCTACAGAAAGAGAAGTCATACAGAATCAATTCTCAAGCTTCTGTGTGTCTCTAATATTTTCTCTCTTGCTTGGGGGAAGTGTGGTGCCTTCTGTTGTCTGCCTTGACATTCATCTATTTTACATTTTATTCACTTGACTATATTCTTGACTCTGTCTTATTCATCTTTGGACTCTTGTCCCTAGCATAGTATCTGGCATGTAGTTCATGCACAATAAAAGCTTATTAAATTGCACAAACCCTAAGGGGAAATGAGTGTAGAGTAAAAGGAGCAGTTGAATGAGAAATGAACCTTGGGGGTGGGGAAAGGTGAAAACAAATGGAGAGACGGAATGATCAAGGGAACATAATTTCAAGAACATAAAATGCACTTTGTAGAATTGCTAAAGATATCAAAGGATAATAAAAAACATTTTGAAGAAATTTTGAGAACCATGCAAAAGTAACTTGGAGATTCATCCATAAAAACAGTGCTTAATGAGTTGACTCCCTTGGGAGATGAAGGCCAGGGTAGTGTATCTGAATCATTGGGTGCAAACAATAGAAACCAACTTGGCTGATTTGACAGAAAGGAAATTTATGGGAAAAGCAGTAGAGAAACCATGGAAGCAACAAGAACATTAGGTAATCTAAGCTTGTGCAGGAGTTGAGGGGACAGGCAGCCAAAACATGACTGGTGTTACCCCATAGGAATGGTCTGTTGAGAATGCCTCTGCTGATATCCACACCGGATGCTCCCTCTGGGTTGCCAGAGCTCCCTTTTGAGCACCTAGCCACTTTGCATCACTGTCCAGAATTGCAAGCCCCACAGAGGGGTATCTGGTTGACTGAATGAAGGCATAGATTGGTACTCTGGGTACCAGGAAGCAGGGAGAAGGGATGTCTGCCCCTCTAACTTCCTGCATACTTGAGAGTGCCACTGAGATGGCCACATATTGGACAGCCAATAAATACATATCTATGTGCACGACAGCAGGTTCCTAGGAGTTGAGCCTCCTCCACTGCATGGGTCAGCCAAGGGAGTTCTATCATCTCGTTCTACACTATGTCTATCAAAAACGGTGAGATCTTTAAAACTTGAAATTCTGTACTTTCAAATATTGAACCAAAATATATTGAACACTTACTCTGAGCCAGAAATGGTGCTAAGCATTGCTGACACAGTGGTCGTACCACAGTGCTGTCTCTGCCTTCACAGAGCTGAGGCCACCATTCAAGAGATTCAACCCCTGGTTCCTTAGGAGAAGGGAAGCTAATTAAACTATACAAACTCAGTAACCCCCTTGATGTGCACAGTACTTTCACACACATCATTTTATATCATTTCATAAGAACCTCACTTTTTTTTCCTGATGAGAAAAACGGAAGCTAAGAGAGCTTAAAGTAACTGACCCACTGCCAGATCCTAGCAGGGTCAGGGTTCAAACTCGGTTCTAACCAGTGGTTGCACTTTCCAGCACATTGCTTAATGGCAATGATGAACCAGGAAGTTTACTGCTGGTTCAGATCAAAACTCTTCTCACTCTTTAGATGTAAAAGAGCTGGAAACCGAGATGAAACATTTTCTCTATAATGTAGCAGGAGTTGTGTGAGACAGTGTGAGTCATCCTCAAAGTAACATTTCAGCACTGACAGTTAATGTGGGTGTGTTCTGAAGAACCACAAAGCAAAGAAAATGGAATTTTATCATGAATGAGAATTGCTAAATGCCAAAAGGAGGCGGATGACCTTGTAATATATATTACTCCCAAATAAAGCTGATGGCAGTGTAAAATTATAAATTGCAACATGTTTAAGGCCAGTATAAAGATTAAGCAGGTTTCAATTTTATGCAGAAGATAAATTACTGGTACCAGATGTCCAGCAACCAAGCAAGATAACATGAAAATTTAATTTTTACTTGCTTAACTATAATATTTATGACTCTTAAAATATAGATTTGGGTTCATAAAACAGTAAAGGTTATAGCCATCTGCTTGGTTACAGAATAGATCAAGAAGCAGAGGGTGACTCTACATGTAGGAGGAAATTCATAAGAGTGAAGAATCCATAGGCTAAATAAGATGATTTACTCTGTTCATTCACTGAGTGAATCTATGTGACAGCCATTTGTGCCAGGTCTGAAAAAACATGGTAAAACATTTTGCAGATGAACATCTTCTTCTGTACAAAACTTTCCCTGCCTGACCCACCCTACCCCCAGTCATCACCTCCCTTGCAAACCTTCCCCTTTCCCACCCTGCCTTTGTCTGATTAACTCCAACCCTGCTTTTCTTTAATCTTGGTTTAACTAACCTTTTCTCAGGGAAGTGTCTCAGATTTGGTGGACAAAGTAAACTACACCCTCATAACACATCTTTTTTGTGGCAATTATCACTGTTGTTCTTTTATGTTTCTGTTATTACTTATTGATGTCTCTCCTGTGAGCCAGTTAGCACCTTGTGATCAGGACACTACCTGATAATACTCATTGCTGCATCCCCAGCTCATAGTACAGTGTATAGAAGAGTTCATAACGGGTACCCAATAAATATTTGTGAAACAAATACAACCCTGTGTTGTCTATGTTGAAAGAATGGCTGCTGTCATCTTACAAAGACCTTTTCCTCCTAAACTATAACTTTTGATAATGCCTACCCAAAATAACAAAAGGAGAATGGTTAAACACTTAATCAGTTTCATTCCTTGGAGTATTAAGGATACCTGCAGTGTCAATGAATCAGATACTGAGTCAACGACTCGGAATATTAGCACCTATCTGTTCAAGAAGCTTTTCCCCCTTTTTAATTGCTAATTCTAGATCATGCTGCAGTCATTTCCCCAGCCCACCATCCACATTTGATTCTCTCACTGGCCAGATTTGGAACAGCTGAATAGTTTTAGGATCACTGTTCATAAAAACAGATGGAGCTTTGAACATAGTAGGGAGTTGGCACCTTAAATAATGGAAGTGTGTTTTAAGGCACCATAATTGGTTCTATTAGCCCTAAAAGGTTACTAGCTATCTTGGGCGTGCACAAAAGTGCCCATGTTTTCATGTGATGGAAACGTCAGAATGATGCATAGCAATATTGAAATTCTATATTCCTATGACAATTAGATCTTCATGACCCAGATAACCACGATGGTATGATCACTCACCTAGAGCCAGACATCCTGGAATGCGAAGTTAAGTGGGCCTTAGGAAGCATCACTATGAACAAAGCTAGTGGAGGTGATGGAATTCCAGTTGAGCTATTTCAAATCCTGAAAGATGATGCTGTGAAAGTGCAGCACTCAATATGCCAGCAAATTTGGAAAACTCAGCAGTGGCCACAAGACTGGAAAAGGTCAGTTTTCATTCCAATCCCAAAGAAAAGCAATGCCAAAGAATGCACAAACTATCACACAATTGCACTCATCTTACATGCTAGCAAAGTAATGCTCAAAATTTTCCAAGCCAGGGTTCAACAGTATGTGAATCATGAACTTTCAGATGTTCAAGCTGGATTTAGGAAAGGCAGAGGAACCAGAGATCAAATTGCCAACATCCGCTGGATCATCAAAAAAGGAAGAGAGTTCCAGAAAAACATGTTACTTCTACTTTATTGACTATGCCAAAGCCTTTGACTGTGTGGATCACCACAAACTGTGGAAAATTCAAGAGACGGGAATACCAGGCCACCTGATCTGCCTCCTAAGAAATCTGTATGCAGGCCAAGATGCAACAGTTAGAACTGGACATGGAACAACAGACTGGTTCCAAATCGGGAAAGGAGTATGTTAAGGCTGTATATTGACACCCTGATTATTTAACTTACTTGCAGAGTGAAAGTGAAAGTGAAGTTGCTCAAACGTCTGACTCTTTGCGACCGCATGGACTGTAGCCTACCAGGCTCCTCCCTCCATGGGATTCTCCAGGCAAGAGTACTGGAGTGGGTTGCCATTTACTTCTCCAGGGGATCTTCCTGACCCAGGGATTGAACCCTGGTCTCCCGCATTCCAGGCAGACGCTTTAACCTCTGAGCCACCAGGGAAGCCCAAATGCTGGGCTGGAAGAAGCACAAGATGGAATCAAGATTGCTGGGAGAAATATCAATAACCTCAGATATGCAGATGACACCACCCTTATGGCAGAAAGCAATGAAGAACTAAAAAGCCTCTTGATGAAAGTGAAAGAGGAGAATGAAAAGGCTGGCTTAAAACTCAACATTCAGAAAACTAAGATCATGGCATCTTGTCCCATCACTTCATGGAAAATAGATAGGGAAACAATGGAAACAGTGAGAGACTTTATCTTTTGGGGGGCTCCAAAATCACTGTAGATGGTGACTGCACCCATGAAATTAAAAGATGGTTGCTTCTTGGAAGAAAAGCTATGACCAACCTAGACAGCATATTAAAAAGCAGAGACATTACCACAACAAAGGTCCATCTAGTCAAAGCTATGGTTGTTCCAGTAATCATGTATGGATGTGAGAGTAAGACTATAAAGAAAGCTGAGTGCCAAAGAATTGATGCTTTTGAACTGGTGTTGGAGAAGACTCTTGAGAGTCCCTTGGACTGCAAGGAGATCCAACCAGTTCATCCTAAAGGAAATCAGTTCTGAATATTCATTGGAAGGACTGAAGCTGAAGCTGAAACTCCAGTACTTTGGCCACCTGATGCGAAGAGCTGACTCATTGGAAAAGACCCTGATGCTGGGAAAGATTGAAGGCAGAAGGGGATGATAGAGGATGAATGGTTGGATGGCATCACCAACACAATGGACATGAGTTTGAGTAAGTTCTGGGAGTTGGTGGCGGGCAGCGAAGCCTGGCATGCTGCAGTCTGTGGGGTCACAAAGAGTTGGACACGACTGAGCAACTGAACTGAACTGATGACAATTAGAAGAAATAATTAAGACGGAAAGACTTTTTTGAAGCCAGCTTAGAGAACTGAATAAGAATCACCGAACCATCTGAGAATGTCCACATCTGTCTTGCCCGAAGTAATCTGTGAGGATTAACTTGAATTCATCCATTTTTAGAGAGGCTGTAAAAATTTTTTCCTTTATTTTCCTTAAGGCAGCCATACTAGCTTTGCCAAAGTCACAAGGAAATGATATCGATAGTTCTGTTTCAGTACCTGGTCCGCTTTGAAGGAACATGGCAGGCGAGGCCCAAGCCCGGTTGGGCCGCTGCCCTCAAGGCCACACAGGTTCACAGAGGTAACTTACCTGGTCCAGTGCCTTCCTTCAGGCCTCTTGGCACAGCCTCCTGGAATGGCAGCAGGATCTATGGTTGTGTAACCCAGCTCACACCAATAGTTGATAAAACCAGAAGAGCAGAATATTAATTCCCAAAGAGAAAACACAGCTGAGAGAAATATGGACCAAAACGCTTCTGACGGCACGCACCTGTGTTCTCTCTTCTTAGAACCACGTGGGAAGACAAATCACAGCCAAGGCTTGTTTGCCAGGTCTTCAAGTGGATTCTTTTGCTAACATAGTTTCAGAGGCCTTATTCCCTGTTTTAGAGGAAGCCTAATTGGCTCGTTTCACACAGCACTTTTAACATTTAACAGGTTTTAGCCTAGGGGTAATTTCTGAAGATAACTTTGCCGTGTTTGTGCTCTGATTATGGGTTGATTTTATAGATTAACTCTCACCGGGCACTCTTGTTTTCCTTATCTCCAAATTCCTGGGTGGCACCTCAAGAGGTTTTGTTCAGCTTGAACCCACAGCCTTTTTTTTTTCCCAAAGAAACACAGGCACAGATAAGTTAAATAACATTCTTTCAGTCATTCAACAGGTATTTATTGAGTACCTGTTATGTGTCATGCTCCAAGATGGAGTTCTGGGGAGTGAACTGAGCAAAAAATACAAACTTTGTACCCTGGACGCAGACAAATAAGGAATTACAACAAAACTAGATGCCTTCTCCTTTGGGGAAGTAGAGGTCACAGAGGGTCATAGGACACCTAAGTTTGTTTTGTTCTCCTTGTTTTTCCTTTTGGCTTTCCAATTCAGTAACCAAGTAAAATTTAGCTGAACAAGTACTTTTACAGAAAAGAAGATAAAAAATTTGATGTGGCAAATTCCCTTAGTAGCCAAGAGAGCCTGACTAGGATGGGGAAGTTTTAGATGTTTCTTCAGTGTGGAAGACGTACCCTGTGTTTCACATGAAAATCGTCAGGAACAAAGCGAAGGAAACACCTCATAAATTTCTGTTACTCAGTGGGAATCAAGAATTACTTTGGAAGGACAAGCTGGGGTTAGAGACTAAATATTACAGATATGAAGCATTTTGAAAAGTGATAAAAATTTTTAAAAAGAAGAAGAAACATCATCAGAGGTCACCCTGGCCATTGTCATGGGTGGAGTGATAGGGGCTTTATTTGAGAACATAAAGCATGTGGTTTTATTTTTAATCAAAATTTCTGTTGTTGGAAATCCATTTTGTTCACTAGATTCAGTCAGGTCAAAACTCAGACCAGGGTTCTTTCTAAATTTTTAGGCTCCGCTGAGGCTCTTATAAAAAGTCAAAGAAATGTTTGGTTCAGAGATTTGACAAATTCATGAAAAAACCTTTATGAAGTTTAAAAATATTTCAGACTGCTTCTGCTGCATTAAGTAGTGTTGCTAAATGAATATGATTTGAAAGAAGCTATTTTTCAGTGTAAAACTAGAAAAAATATCACCTGTTTTAGCTATTCTGAAGAAGGTATTAAAATGACAGATATCCTACCTTTTTGCCATTTAATCAATTTTTGTGAAGTTTTCCTATTAGCATATAAGTTACATGACTTTGGATACTAGGAGAAAAAGAAGATAGTGTTCCGCTAGAGAGTTACTTTGAACTAGTTGCCATTTTGACAAATAATGACTTTCTGAATTATAGTTATACCACACTATAAAACATCAGGAAACCGAATAAATAAGCAAATGATGAGCAGTTTGACTTTCAAACCAAAAGGACTCTGTTAATTTTCTTCGATAATTATTTGGTTCCATGAATAGGCTCTTTTGAGATTTTAACCTTTAAAAATTATTCTCTCTAAATCTCAAAATTTGGAAGGTTATAAGATGTTTTACCAGCAGGGAAGGAGTGGGGAGGAATAGATTAGGCATTTGGGATGAACATATACATGCTCAGTCACTCAGTCGTGTCTGACTCTTTGCGACCCCATGAATTGCAGCACGCCAGGCCTCCCTGTCCATCACCAAATCCCGGAATCCACCCAAACCCATGTCCATCGAGATGGTTATGCCATCCAGCCATCTCATCCTCTGTCGTCCCCTTCTCCTCTTGCCCTGAATCTTTCCCAGCATCAGGGTCTTTTCCAATGAGTCAGCTCTTTGCTTCAGGTGGCCGAAGTATTGGAGTTTCAGCTTCAACATCACTGCTATATTTAAAATAGACAACCAACAAGGACCTACTGTATAGCACAGGGAACTCTGCTTAATAGTCTGCAATAACCTAAATGGGAAAAGAGTTTGAAAAAAGAGTAGAAACATCTATATGTATAACAGAATCATTTTGCCGTACACTTTAACCTTGTTAATCAATTATACTCCAATATAAAATAAAAATTAAAAAAAGATACTTTGTCAAAGATGCCTAAACAATTATTCACATGGACGTTCCTTCTGAAACTTTAATGTGCATCAGAATCAACCATCAAAGGCCCCCTGGGCCATTAAGAAGATAGATCTGGGGCAGGGTTCTAGAGCCTGCGCTTTAAATTACCACTGCTGGGGATTTTCAGGCCAAGGCTCTGTTGATCACTTTGTTTTCTATTGCTGTGTAACAAATTACCACAAACTTAGTGGCTGAAGACTACGTACCTTCATTATCTTAGTTTCTGTGGGTCAGAAATGTGGGTACTGTTCTGCTGCATTCCAGGGACTCACAAGCTTGAAGTCAAGATGCGAGCTGGCCTGTGTTGTCATCTGAAGGGTTTCCTTCCACGTTGGTTCATGTTGTTGGCAGAATTCATTTATTTGAGGATGTAGACTGAAGGCCCTGGCTTCTTAACTGGCTCTCACCACCAGAAACCACCCCCAGGTCCTAGAGGCCACCTGCAGAGCCCTGCTATAGACCCTTTAAGTACACAGTTCACAACATGGCAGCTTGCTCCTTCGAGCCCAGTGAGGGATCCTCCCTGATGGCAGGGAAGGCCAAGTCTCTCTTTTAAAGGCTTTCGAATCAGACCCACCCAGGATAGACTCTCTCAAAATCAACTGATTTGGGATGTTAATTAACCTGCAAAAGCTCTTCATCTTTGTGTAACCTAGTCACAGGAATGAGATCCTATTACATTCCTGCCCATGCTCAAGGGAGGAGAATTAAAGGGGGGCATGTACACCAGGAGTGGGAATCTTGGGGGCTGTTGTAGAATTCTTCCTACCACAACCACCCTTGAGAAGGACAGGTTTAAAAAGACAAAAACCACAGACCCCCGGGGATTTTCCGTGTGAGAGAAATAAGGCTGATAGATCTAGCCCCGTGAGTGCAGTTGGCCCTTACCAACAAAAGAGCCTGTGAAACATTAGACAATTCAGGACTTTAGTAAATGATGAAAATGGCTTATCACATTAGTAGGACTACAAAAAATTGCTGAATGAATAATGCTTGGACAACTGACTAATCGGAAAAAAAAATTACTTAATCCAGAGCTCACACTAACACTACAGTAAATTTCAAACAGGTTAATGATTTTAATAGTAACATGAAACCACAAAATAGAAGAAACAATGGTAGAATTCATTTATAATGAACTGCAAAACTAATCATGACACAAAACTCAGCTAAATCACTAATAAATTTGACCATGTGTAAAAGAAAGTACTGGAGAAGGCAATGGCAACCCACTCCAGTACTCTTGCCTGCTGGAGGAGGCTGGTAAGCTGCAGTCCATGAGGTCACAGAGTTGGACTTTACTAAGTGTTTTCTTTACTTTGCTTCTCCTTCACTATACTTCGGATCTTGTGCCCAGAAAGCGGTGGGAGAGGAGGAATGAAAGGAAAGATACAAAGTTGAGAGAAATGGGTGAAAAGTGTCAGACTTGCAGACAGGAAATTGAGTGAGTGGTAGAAACTGCCAAAATCCTGTTTAGACCCAGGGCATAGTTCTCTTACTACAATAGAATATACTGTGTCTGCTTTTGCATTGCTGTTGACTAAATAAAGACTAGAACAGCTCTCTTTATTAAATAGCAGACACCACAGAGAGGCTGCCGATGACTCTGGTCAAGGACGTGCTTCCTCCAATACCAGAACTAGAAGTTACTCCCGCGGTGCATCAGCAAGATCAACATACACGGTGAGTGATGCTTCAGTTTTATCAATGATTTGGCTATTTATTATAAACTCAAATAGATCCAAGGAGGTATGCTGCTGCTAAGTCACTTCAGTTGTGTCCGACTCTGTGCGACCCCCTAGACGGCACCCCACCAGGCTCCCCCGTCCCTGGGATTCTCAAGGCAAGAACACTGGAGTGGGTTGCCATTTCCTTCTCCAATGCACGAAAGTGAAAAGTGAAAGTGAAGTCGCTCAGTCGTGTCCAACTCTTAGTGACCCCATGGACTGCAGCCTACCAGGCTCCTCTGTCCATGGGATTTTCCAGGCCAGAGTACCGGAGTGGGTTGCCATTGCCTTCTCCGGAGGTATAGTTAACTTCAAATTGCATTCCTGTCTGGATGTAGCAGATAGAGGGCTTCCCAGGCAGTGCGCTGGTGGCGCTGCATTAGCGCCTGCCAATGCAGGAGACATAAGAGATACGGGTTCAATTGCTGGGAAGATCCCCTGGAGGAGGAAATGGCAACCCACTCCAGTATTCTCACCTGAAGAATCCCATGGACAGAGGAGTCTGGCAGGCTACAGTCCCTGGGGTCACTAAGAGCCTGACATGACTGAAGTGACTTACCAGGCAGGTAGCACGTAGGAGATAGAATGTGATGAACTTTCAAAATCGGTTCATGTGAATTAGAGGGCATGAAATAAAATCACTGTTTCCTCCAAGGTCTAGTAAGGACCAGTAAACTAATCTCTTAGTCTGTTGAATAACATGTGCCCTGAGATGTCAGCTCATCTCTTGGCACTGTTTCCTGGGATTGAGTCAGAAGTCCAGCAGGCTAATCATTGTTTCACTCAGAACATGAGAAAAGAGAGAATGTAAATTTGTAAAGTAGAACTACTCATTGACCCTCAACTACTGAAATAAAACTTTCTCTAAAGTTTGTATTTTATAACCTAGATGAATGCACATTGATTTCCATGCATTTGAATACAAAACTGTGATCAGAAATGTCCTAGAAATCTTTTTCTCTCATTCAACAAATATTTATTAAGTAGCAATTTTGTGAAAGGCACTATTAATAACCATTGTAAGAGGTATAAAAATTGGGACAAAATGGAAAACTAGCATTTCTTAGTATTCTTTTATGGTGCTTAGTGTTTATAATACTTGGGTCCTGGCAGGAAACGGATGATATACTCATATTGAATAATTTGGGGAGAGTTTCATAAAGGGCCTTTTAAGTCAGCATGTGGGAAAACCAAAACAGGACAGTGTGGCAGCCTAGGACTAGTAACAGTGGGGCACTGCTACTGTCCCTAAGACCAAAGAGACAAAGAACTCAGAGGGACAGGGGCAGAGGGACACACGCAGAAAGAATATGTGCGCAGGGCTGCCTGATAGGAGCAGTAGCTTTTGGTCATGGACACAACAGCCTGTGGTTGCCCTGAGGAGAGAGAATTAATATCTCAATTTGGCTGTTCTCCTTTCTTCTCAATGTCGAGTACTCCCCACTGGCCAAACCCAACCAGAGCCAGAGGACTCTGGAGCTAGCTTGAGATAGTTCATATAGGCTGGTCTCCCAAGCACCAAGCAAGGTGGACGAAAGGGGAGAGGAGATCGGGAGAGTCAACCAAGGAGATCCAGCATAGGTGGCTCAGTGCCCCAAACTGGAAACTAAGTGCCAAGGATCCCTCTGTCTTCAGGACTAGAGTCAGGTCTGCATGCTTGGGTCTTAGGGCAAAATTCCTAGGGAGACGACAGTGTCATCATATAATGTTTTAATGAAATGTCACTGGCTGTTGTGCTTGATATTTCCCATTGAGGTCCTCATTCTGGGATATTCAGCCTTGCATATGAAGGAAGACTCTCCTCTGTTCACTCACCAAATATTTTTAGAGCACCTGAAATGAAGTGAAGTGAAGTCGCTCAGTCATGTCCGACTCTTTGCGACCCCATGGACTGTAGCCTACCAGGCTCCTCCCTCCATGGGATTCTCCAGGCAAGAGTACTGGAGTGGGTTGCCATTTCCTTCTCCAGGAGATCTTACCAACCCAGGGATCGAACCCAGGTCTCCAGCATTCCAGGCAGATGCTTTAACCTCTGAGCCACCAGGGAAGCCCTTAGAGCACCTACTGTGTGCCAAAAATTCTGCTACTCATTGGCAAAATAACAGCAGTCAGTGGAAGAATTAGATTAGGGAATCCCTAATTGTCAAGTAATGTGATAGAGGCTCTCACAGGAACTTGGGGAGCGAAATGAGGAGTCCCTTTCACATGTTGCCTAGTATTTAACCAATGTCCAGTGAGTATTTGTTGAGTGAGTGGATAAATTCCAACTTCTGTGTTTCTCTGGTAGTGCATAAACACTTTTTTCATTTTTATTTTATAGAAGTGGAAAACAAGCCCAAAAAATATAGTGGCAGAGGCTGGAAGAGACCCTAGGTTTCCTGGCTCCTAGGCTGAGAAGTTTATTACCACTAACCACACTGTCTTCTTGGGGCCCTGAAGGAGGCTCTGTGGCATAACAAAAGATTGGAAAGAGCCTTTAATCAGTGACTTTAGGAAGTTTTCTTGTGTTCTTATAAGACATAGTTTTAATAAATGGTTTTAAATTTTTTTCCACTAATTATTTTCAGGTCAACAGTATTTTTGTATGAATAATATTTGCCTTTATTTCTTAAATCTTCAGAGTATCCTTATGAACTCCTCTGGGCAATTTGGACTGAACCCTTCTGAAGAGTACTCATAACTCTATTCTGGAAAAGAGTTAACTGGTAAATATTTGGTACAGCTGAGGCTGCACAATAGGAACTGGTAGAAATGCTGACTGGTTGATGGGAACTAACTCAATAGCACTCATTTTACCCAGGAGATCAAAGGAATGAGAGTTTTTTTAGAAAGGAATTATGAGTCATGAAAAACAAGCTGATGAAACCCGTGGAAAGAGAACACTTTCTTCCTTTGTTTATCTACCATTATACAGCTTACAGTAGCCCGCAAATTTGATTTTGAGATACCAAAAACAAGGTTGAGGAGGAAAATGCTTTCTCTCATCATCCCACATTGCAGATCCTGATTTGATGTGTTTTCTTAAACAGATGGATTGTTCCTATTTTACAAATTGCTTAAGAGGATCTGGGTTGGTTGTTTATACATTTGCTTGCATCTAAAAATCTTGCCTCTTTTCGGCACTGAGATGTTTAAAAAATTCAAAGATACCAAAATAAAATGAATTTAAGTGAAATATATGAAAATTTAAATCTAATAACAACATGTTTCCTTTGTTTCTTTTGGTATTCATCTTTTTATAGCTATCACTGATGTCAAGAGTTATTATAAATATTAATTACACTAAAATTACATATAAACAAAAGGACAGTTCTTAACTTTGAAAAATAGGAAAATATCTTCCAAAGAATTAAAATGGCCTTACTATTCATAGCAATCTACAGATTTAATGTGATCCCTATCAAATTTCTCATGACATTTTTCACAGAACTAGAACAAATAATCCTTAAATTTACATGGAACCATAAAAGACCCAGAATTGCCAAAGCAACCCTCAGGGGAAAAAACAAAGCAAAACCAGAAAAAAAGCAGGAGGCATAACCCTCCCAGACTTCAGACAACACTACAAAGCCACAGTGATCAAAACAATGTGGTACCAGTACTGGCACAAAAGCAGACATATGGATCAATGGAGCAGAGTAGAGAGCCCAGAAGTAAATTCACACAGCTACGGTCAATTAATCTTCAATGAAGGAAGCAAGAATACACAATGGGGAAAAGACAGTCTCTTCAGCAAGTGATGCTGGGAAAGCTGGACAGCTGCATGTAAATCAATGAAGTTAGAACACACCCTCATACCATACACAAACATAAACTCAAAATGGCTTAAAGACTTAAACATAATATATGACACCATAAAGTTCCTAGAGGAGAACATAGTCAAAACATTCTCTGACATAAATTGTACCAATGTTTTCTTAGGTTGGTCTTCTAAAGCAATAGAAATAAAAGCAAAAATAAATAAATGGGACCTAATCAAACTTACAAGCTTTCACACAGCAAAGGAAACCATAAACAAAATGAAAAGACAACCAATGGAACAGGAAAAAATATTAATATTTGAAAATTATGTGACCAACAAGGGCTTAATTTCCAAAATATACAAACAGCTCATACAACTCAACAACAAAAACACAAACAACCCAATCGAAAAATAACCAGAAGGTAGACGTTTCTCCAAAGAAGGCATTGCTGCTGCTGCTGCTGCTGCGAAGTCGCTTCAGTCATGTCCGACTCTGTGCGACCCCATGGCCAATAGGCACACGAAAAGATGCTCAACATTGCTAATTATTAGAGAAATGTAAGTCGAAACTACAATGAGGTATCTCCTCACACTAGTCAGAATGGCCATCATTAAAAAGTCTATAAACCATAAAGGCTGGAGAAGGTGTAGAGAAAAAGGAATCCTCCTACAGTGTTGGTAAGAATGTAAATTGGTACAGCCATTGTGGAAAACAGTACGGAGAGTCCTCAAATAACTAAAAATAGAACTACCCTTATGACCCAGAAATCCCACTCCTGGGCATATACCCAGACAAAACTACAATTCAAAACGATACATGCACCCCCACTGTTCACAGCAGCTCTATTCACAATTGCCGAGACATGGAAACAACCAAAATGTCCATCAACAGATGAATGAATAAAGAAGATGTGCTGTAAATATACAATGGAATTCTACTCAGCCATATGAAAGAATGAAATATTGCCATTTGCAGCAACATGGATGGGCCTGGAGATTATCATACTAAGTGAAGTCAGAGAAAGACAAATACTATATATCATCCTTACTTTGGAACTGTGGTGCTGGAGAAGACTTGAGAGTCCCTTGGTTAGCAAGGAAATCAAGCCAGTCAATCCTGAAGGAAATCAACTCTGAATATTCCTTGGAAGGACTGATACTGAAGCTGAAGCTCCAATATTTTGGCCACTTGATGCAAAGAGCCAACTCATTGGGAAAGACCCTGATGCTGGGAAAGATTGAAAGCAAGGGGAAAAGGGGACAACAGAGGATGAGAAGGTTGGATGGCACCATCAACTCAATGGACATGAGTTTGAGCAAACTCCAGGAGATGGTGAACGAAAGGGAAGCCTGGCATGCTGCTGTCCATGAGTTGGAAACAACTTAGCAACTGAACAACAGCAATAATATGTGGAATCTAAAATATGACACAAATGAATTTATCTGCAAAACAAAAAGAGACAGAGAGAACAGACTTGTGAGTGACAAAGGGGAGGGAGTAGGGAGGGATAGGCTGGGAGTTTGGAGTTAGTTCAGTTCAGTTGCTCAGTTGTGTCCGACTCTTTGTGACCCCATGAATCACAGCACACCAGGCTTCCCTGTTCATCACCAACTCCTGGAGTTTACCCAAACTCATGTCCATCGAGTCAGTGATGCCATCCAGCCATCCCATCCTCTGCCATCCCCTTCTCCTCCTGCCCCCAATTCCTCCCAGCATCAGAGTCTTTTCCAATGAGTCAACTCTCCGCATGAGGTGGCCAAAGTACTGGAGTTTCAGCTTCAGCATCATTCCCTCCAATGAACACCCAGGACTGATCTTTAGGATGGACTGGTTGGTTGCAGTTAGTAGGTGCAAACTATCACATATAGAATGGATAAGCAATAAGGTCCTACTGTGTAGTTCAGTCAACTACACTGAATATCGTGAGATAAACCATAATGGAAAGGAAATAAAAAAGAATGTAGGAAAGAAAAATATCTTCAGAGAGTTAAGGTGGAACTTAATCTCTTAATGTCAATATATGGCTAAAATTGCTTATCTGAATAGATTTTCAGAGTTTAACTGCAGAGTCTGATTCAATATTAAGCAATCTAACAGGAATGAATGTTTTAGCACATAAAGGTTTTTTTTTTTTGTACTCTATATTTTGTTATTAGCTCACAAACTGAGGTTCTAATTGTAAAATTTAGAGATTGAGGATTTGGCAAATGGAATTCTACTAATCATACTTTTTCTTGCTTGTATTTCCTCGATTAATAGGTGAGTCAGGCTCAGATCTGGAATACTTCAGCAGGAATTTAGGGGTGTTACACTCTCTGAGGTATGGACATTATATGATTTCTGAGAAGCCAAATTATTGTTTCCTTGCATATCACCTACTATATTCTGACAAATGACTTGGAAATCAATGGGAACTTGGCATACAAAAAGCATAAATCAAGCTTCAAGTTGTGTTACATTGTGGCAGCTTTTAAAAGCTGATTTCACTTATTTGTTAAAATAATAGACTTTAACTGAAACTGTGAAGCACTGAAAGATGTAGATGGCCTGCTGTCTGCCCACAGGCTTATGATGTGAAGGAGACAGGAGACGCATGCCACTAATTATAACACTAGGTGCCACGGTAAGATGTGTCATTAATAGACTGCACGGTTCCTGCTGAGACTTCACAGGCCAATAGAATCATCGCCAGTTGAGGGTGATCTGGTAGGCTTCTCCGGAAGCCCACTTCTGAGCAGGGTCTGAAAGATGAGTTTTCCTAATCTCTCAGTAAATCTATGCTTGCTCAGCCCTCATGCCCTTTTCATATCTGTCATTTGCAATTATTTTCATGATTGTTAATTAAGGTCTGTCTCCCTGCCTAGACTGGTTCTGTTCACCATACTCTCCCTGCCAGCTGGTATAATGCTCGGCTCACAAGTAGGGGCTTAATAAGTATTTGTTGGATAAAGAACTATTTCTTGAGTGTTCTTATACACCAGGCAGGCACATGCCATGTACACTCATTTTCTCCTCACAGTAGCTCTCAAGGTGTCATTACCTCCAGGAAGCTAACCAGTTAGTGTGTCATCTCTGGACTAATATCTAGCTCCAGTTGAGGTCTGTTGGGCTGCAAAGCTTGGGGCTGCCCCCAGGACTCACACTGCGGGGTGAAGATGGGGTGAAGGGTGCAAGACGCTTGGGGGTGCCTGAGAAAACAGCTCCCGCCCAGAGCTCCAGTGTCCTCTCTCCTGGGAGTAAGGGGAGCCTGGGTAAACCTGACTTTAAAGGAGTCTTCTGATGGAATGTCCCTGGGCTTGTTGGTCCTGCCTGTCTCTCCTGCAGCCAGCCAGCTCTGCTCGGCTCCCTGCGCACTTGGCTCCAATAAAAACGAACCCGTGTTCCTGGGTGTCTGGTGTAACTCCAGGCTTCCAATCCCCACCGTTGAGCCTGACTTTTAGCACACCCCACTTTTGCACTGGTTCCACTTCTGGCCTTGACCCACCTCATACCCCCTCCCTATGACTTATAGCTTCATCCTCTGTGTGTCTGTGGTTCTCACCATAGGCGACCCTTCCTAGCTGTCCCCCACAACTTATCTCCTTGATCTCTGTGTCATGCTGAGTAGCGGGGACCCCAGCTCTCCGTCCAGAGAAATTCAGGTGTCAACTGGAGCGGGCAGGGAACCATGGCACCAGGCGGAAGGCTGGCTACGTTGCTGAGATGCCAAGCAGACATGGTGGGATTAGCATGGAAGAAAGAGGGATGGGCAGAGGAGAGGGTGTCAGGGGAGAATTGGTGGCACTTGGCAATGATTTGATGCAGGTGTGGCCTGAGGGTGTGACAGGGGAAGAGGGAAGAGAAGAGAGGCAGAGGGCACCCCTCCGGATCTCTGTGTGGAAAACAGTATTGCCCAAACTTACACCTGCCGCCTTTGGTTTCCAGAATTTTCATTTTCCATAAGATTCCCTTCAAGCTTTACTTTCATCCTAGTTTCAAGCTCTGCTTCTCCCCGCACCCTGCATACTCAGTCATCCTGGATGGAGCAGTCATTCTTCAGACCACCTTGTTCCTCCAGCTTCCTTTCTGACTGTTCCCCTTCCTCCCATCTGCAGAAATCTTCTCCACCCCTCAAAGGCAGACGGGTTGCCATGTCCATGGAGCAGCCCCTGCTGATGCCAGTTGGAATAATGTCTCTTTTCTGTGCTTCCCTAGGGCTTAGTCCTCTTATCAAAGTCGTTCTCACATCCTGCTTCACACCACAAACACTGTACTCATGTCTGTTTCCCCACCAGACTGGGATGAGACTGGGAATTACATCTTCTCCAGCTTCTAAGTCCCCAGTGACAGGTACTCACTTCTCCCTACCTGCTCCTCCTTTGCAATTCTCATCAATAGAGTTTGACAGATATTGGTTGTAAATTTGGCACAGTGTTAACATTGAAGGCGTGTGGAAGGGAGTGGGGCTGGGGATCTCCATGCCAGGGACGTCTAACACATTGCCATGTTCTCTTGTATACTTGGTAGTGGATATATGGGAGTCATTGTGTTATGATTCTATGTAGCTTACATATATTTTAAAATACACTTTTGTACCCACTTGAAATTCAATAAAATCAAATTTTAAAAGAGATAAATATTGTATAAATTGCATCATCCTTTTTCCTTCTGTCAGAAGACAGCTCTTTCTCCCAATTATATTTCTTTTCCTTCATATAGAACATGCTAGAATAAAGACTCAGACTCATTTTTCTGACAGTTGATTCTCGTGATTTGATTTTGTTTTCTTCCTTCTCTATTTTTATTTTACTTCTCTTTTCTGTCTATATCTTTCTTTCTTTTTGTAAAAAAACCAAACATTTATTTATTTGGTTGTTCAGTTCAGTCACTCAGTCATGTCCAACTCTTTATGACCCCATGGACTGCAGCATGCCAGGCCTCCCTGTCCATCACCAACTCCCAGAGTTCACTCAAACTCATGTCCATCGAGTTGGTGATGCCATCCAACCATCTCATCCTCTGTCATCACCTTCTTCTCCTGCCTTCAATCTTTCCCAGCATCAGGGTCTTTAGCAATGAGTCAGTTCTTCGCAAAAGGTGGCCAAAGTATTGGGAGTTTCAGCTTCGGCATCAGTCCTTCCAATGAATATTCAGGACTGATTTCCTTTAGGATGGACTGGTTGGATCTTCTTGCAGTCCAAAGGACTCTCAAGAGTCTTCTTCAACACCACAGTTGAAAAGCATCAGTTCTTTGGCGCTCAGCTTTCTTTCTAGTCTAACTCTCACATCCATACATGACTACTGCAAAAACCATACCTTTGACTAGACGGAATTTTGTGGCAAAGTAATGTCTCTGTGTTTTAATATGCTGTCTAGGTTGGTCATAACTTTAATTCCAAGGAGCAAGCGTCTTTTAATTTCATGGCTGCAGTCACCATCTACAGTGATTTTGAAGTCCCCCAAAATAAAGCCTGTCACTGTTTTTATTGTCTCTCCATCTATTTGCCGTGAAGTGAGAGACCAGATGCCATGATCTTAGTTTTCTGAATGTTGAGCTTTAAGCCAACTCTTCACTCTCCTCTTTCACTTTCATCAAGAGGCATTTTATTTCTTCTTCACTTTCTACCATAATGGTGGTGTCATCTGCATATCTGAGGTTATTGATATTTCTCCCGGTAATCTTGATTCTAGCTTGTGTTTCATCAAGCCCAGCATTTCTCATGATGTACTCTGCACATAAGTTAAATAAGCAGGGTGACAATATACAGCCTTGACATAATCCTTTCCTGGTTTGGAACCAGTCTGTTGTTCCATGTCCAGTTCTAACTGTTGCTTCTTGGCCTGCATACAGATTTCTCAGGAGGCAGGTATGGTGGTCTGGTATTTCCATTTCTTAAATAATTTTCCACAGTTTCTTGTGATCCACATAGTTAAAGGCTCTGGCATAGTCAATAAAACAGAAGTAGACATTTTTCTGGAACTTGCTTGCTTTTTCTACGATCTGACGGATGTTGGCAATCTGATCTCTGGTTCCTCTGCCTTTTCTAGATCCAGCTTGGAGAATTTTGAGCACTATTTTGCTAGTGTGTGAGATGAATTCAATTGTGTGGTAGTCTGAACATTCTTTGGCATTGCCTTTCATTGGGATTGGAATAAACAGTGATCTTTTCCAGTTTTGTGGACACTGCTGTTCAGTTCAATTCAGTTCAGTCACTCAGTCGTGTCTGACTCTTTGCAACCCCATGAATCGCAGCATGCCAGGCCTCGCCAACTCCCAGAGTTCACTCAGACTCACGTCCATCGAGTCAGTGATGCCATCCAGCCGTCTCATCCTCTGTCGTCCCCTTCTCCTGCCCCCAATCCCTCCCAGCATCAGAGTCTTTTCCAATGAGTCAACTCTTCGAATGAGGTGGCCAAAGTACTGGAGTTTCAGCTTCAGCATCATTCCTTCCAAAGAAATCCCAGGGCTGATCTCCTTCAGAATGGATTGATTGGATCTCCTTGCAGTCCAGGGGACTCTCAAGAGTCTTCTCCAACATCACAGTTCAAAAGCATCAGTTCTTCGGCTCTCAGCCTTCTTCACAGTCCAACTCTCACATCTATATATGACTACTGGAAAAACCATAGCCTTGACTAGATGGACCTTTGTTGGCAAAGTAATGTCTCTGTTTTTCAATATGCTATCTAGGTTGGTCATAACTTTTCTTCCAAGGAGTAAGCATCTTTTAATTTCATGGCTGCAGTCACCATCTGCCATGATTTTGGAGCCCAAAAAAATAAAGTCTGACACTGTTTCCACTGTTTCCCCATCTATTTCCCATGAAGTGATGGGACCAGATGCCATGATCTTCGTTTTCTGAATGTTGAGCTATAAGCCAACTTTTTCACTCTCCTTTTTCACTTTCATCAAGAGGCTTTTTAGTTCCTCTTCACTTTCTGCCATAAGGGTGGTGTAATCTGCATATCTGAGGTTATTGATATTTCTCCCGGCAATCTTCATTCCCGCTTTTGCTTCTTCCAGCCCAGTGTTTCTCATGATGTACTCTGCATATAAGTTAAATAAGCAGGGTGACAATATACAGCCTTGACGTACTCCTTTTCCTATTTGGAACCAGTCTGTTGTTCCATGTCCAGTTTGAACTGTTGCTTCCTGACCTGCATACAGGTTTCTCAAGAGGCAGGTCAGGTGGTCTGGTATTCCCATTTCTTTCAGAATTTTCCAGTTTATTGTGATGCACACAGTCAAAGGCTTTGGCATAGTCAATAAAGCAGAAACAGATGTTTTTCTGGAACTCTCTTGCTTTTTCCATGATCCAGCGGATGTTGGCAATTTGATCTCTGGTTCCTCTGCCTTTTCTAAAACCAGCTTGAACATCAGGAGGTTCACGGCTCATGTATTGCTGAAGCCTGGCTTGGAGAATTTTGAGCATTACTTTACTAGCATGTGAGATGAGTGGAATTGTGCAGTAGTTTGAGCATTCTTTGGCACTGCCTTTCTTTGGGATTGGAATGAAAACTGATGTACTGGATCTTAATTGCAACTTGTGGGATCTTTAGTTGCAGTGTTTGAACTCTCAGTTGTGGCACACAAACTCTTAGTCACAGCATGTGGGATCTAGTTCCCTGACCAAGGATCAAACCAGGGCCCCCTGCACCGGGAGTGCAGAGTCTTAGCCACCAGACCACCAGGGAAGTCCCTACATCTTTCATAACCATTTCCAACTATTGGTGCTACTCTGATGGGTGGCAATCTTAGGATAATGGGTGAAAGGAAGTTCTTACATTTGAAAAATCTAAATAGGTATGTTATTGATTAACAGAGAGGTATGACAACAAATGGATGCATTTTAAAATCCTCTATGAACTAGGAATCATTACTATAGTAAAGACAGAGTGGTCTAGAAGCTTCTTTAATTTGAAGGACAAGATGAAATGTGCTTGAAAGGGCATGGGGCAAAACAGTCCATTTTGGCAAAAATAATACTTCACAAAATCTTCTGGATGAGTTATTCCCTCCCCAACCCTCAGAGTTAAGGCTGTTACCAGAGGGAAATATCGAGATAAATTTATTGCTTATTGAAAGAATATAATATTTAGGTTATCATGTGAGATACTTTTATCTGCAAATAATAGCAAGCCCAAGTCGAAGTGACATAAATTATAAGAAGACATGTCGTCTCACCCAATAGAATTCTGAGTAGGGTGTTTCCCAAGTTGGTGAACTCAAGAGCTCACCTCATTGAGCACCTGGCTCTTTTCTCCTTTTCCTCTCTGCTGTCTTCTACTTGTTGGCATTATCTTCAGGCTTCCCCTCTCATGGTTTCAAGGACAGCTTGTACTAAACGGTTGCCCCACAGCACGTTCTTCACCACTCTGTTCTTTTTAAAAGCTGTTATAGGAAGCCCCCTTCTGGAAAGATTTCTCCTCATGTCAGAGTGTCTAGAATTGGGTCACAAGTGTGCATGCTAAGTCATAGTCTTTCCAGGCTAGGTGGCAATTGGGTCACAGACCTACCCTTAAACCCAAGGATAACAGCACAGAGGGATTGAGACCATTATGATTGGTTTGAAAGTGAAAGCGAAAGTCGCTTAGTCGTGTCTGACTCTTTGCGACCCCATGTACTATACAGTCCATGGAATTCTCCAGGCCAGAATACTGGAGTGGGTAGCCGTTTCCTTCTCCAGGGGATCTTCCCAACCCAGGGATCGAACCCAGGTCTCCTGCATTGCAGGCGGATTCTTTACTGCTGAGCCACTGGGGAAGCCCCAAAATACTGGAGTGAGTAGCTGTTCCCTTCTCCAGAGCATCTTCCTGACCTAGGAATCCAACCAGGGTCACCTGCATTGCTGGCAGATTCTTTACCAGTTGAGTACCAGGGTCTAGAAGGACTCAGATTGGCCTGGTTCTTTAAGCAGGGAGAGAAATTGACTGTCAGGATGAAAACAGGTCTCTGTAAACATGGAAGAAGAGGAAACGACTGATGAGTGCCTCTTAGAAGGCTCCTCATCCAAAGGAGATGTGCAGAGAGAAACTGATTGGAAACAAAACACAGGCTTCCCCCTTGGGACAACCTTTTGAGGCACACTAAGGCTCATGCATCAGAGAAGGAAATGGCACCCCACTCCAGTGTTCTTGCCTGGAGAATCCCAGGGACAGGGGAGCCTGGTGGGCTGCTGTCTATGGGGTTGCACAGAGTCGGACATGACTGAAGTGACTTAGCAGCAGCAAGACTCTTCATCAGCATGTGTCCTCATCCAGCATTTTATGATGGGTGTCCACAGGGTTGTCATAGGGCTATCATTTCCTCCAAAGATATGTCTATTTTCAGATGGACTGTGAAAATAGCCCAACTATTTCTATATAGAAAGGTGATTATCAGTGTGTGATAGAACAAAGGCAGGCACAGTGTTTGTAGTGAAGAGTTGAATGGTTTTCATTACCTTTCTTTTGTGATCTTATGCCACTTTCCTCTTAGGAATTATGTCTCATCTATTGAACGATGTCTTGGCAAGGCTGTATGTAAATCGAGGTTTCTTGCCGATCAGCCAAGGGGTGACATGTGACCTAAGCTAGACCAATGTGACCTGCTTTCTCAGGACTTTGAATTTATAGTGACATGAGAATGGAAAATATTATTTGAGTTCTTCATTCTGGCAGTTAAGTTGCATCATTCCTGCTTTTAGACCCTCTAGGATCCACCCAGCCCCTCCAAACTGTCTTGATCCTGAGGTTGGTTCTCCAGCCTTCCCTTTGATTCCACGAGCTACCAGTAACATCCTTGCAAAAAGATCATTTCGTGCTTCAGTAGCCTGCTATATACAACATCTAACATCTATTTTATTTCATAAAATCATCAGATGTCTGAGTGGTAAGAAATCTTAGAAATCATCTGGGCAGTGCCCTCATTTTATAGCTGACGAAATTGAATCTCCCAGAGGTTGAGGGTTTCTCTCAAGGTCACATCACAGAACTTATCAGTGACAGAACTGGGAATAAGACAGGGTCTCCTTTGCCCAGGGTAGTGCAGCCTGCTTTTTATTTTCATTCCTTTTATTATAAACCACAGCCTGCCTTTCTCCTCTTTCTCTCATACTTAATACAGAATGGTGACCTTAAAATTTTCATTTCTCCCCTAAATTCATAATTTGCTTGGAGGAGTTAAAAATTTTGTTTCAGAGGTAGTCCTTTCAGAGATTTGGCATCTGGTAAAGACAGGCATCAGTTTATATCCTTATATGGAGTCTTAACTATTTTCAACTATCTATAAAGAAATTCATGTTTGGAAAGGAAGTGGTTTGCTCTAGGGAAACATATGGGTTAGGGTTCTGAAAGTGATTATCTCCCATTTTTAACTTTAGCTTCTATCTGTGTGCATTTGGAGAAAGTCTTCCTTGATTCCCACTAAAAGATAAATATCTGCTCTATTTTTTCAGTCACCTTAGGGGAATCATAGCTTAGACAACTGCTGCCCAAACAGCCCAATGTTAGGGTAGGAATTGGGAAGAGGTTTTCCCTGGTGGCTCAGTTGGTAAAGAATCCATCTGTAATGCAGGAGACCCAGGTTCAATCCTTGGGAGGGGAAGATCCGCTGGAAAAGGAAATGGCAACCCACTCCAGTATTCTTGCCTGGGAAATCCCATGAACAGAGGAGCCTGGTGGGCTATACAGTCCATGGGGTTGCAAAGAGTTGGACAAGACCTTAGCAGCTAAACTATCACTGCCACCACTTTAGGCACTAAAAATGTACTGGTTAATTCATTCACCTCACAATATCAGAAAGCAAGTACTCTTATCAAGATCTCAATTTACAGATGAAGAAAGTAAGGCACAGAGAGGTTAAGTAACTTGCTTAAGGATACACAGATTTAAGTGGCAGAGCTGAGATTTGAACCAGGTGGTCTCAGTTCAAAGTCCATGCCCTTAACACTCTGTTACATCTTAATTATTAACTCTCGCTATGGGGATAAAAGTAGATTCATTTTCCTAGGAAAAGAAGATTGTCCAATACCTTTTTGTACACACTTCCAGCAAGGGGGGGTTCTGGAGCATGACTCTCTTGTGTCCCAGTGATGCTTGCAGCATACACTTATGAACACCATTGAACTGCAAGTACTTCTACACAACAAACGTTTTTCTTGTCTCTACCCATGTAACCAAATACATCTAAAGAACTTGATTACTTGGTAGTTGTGAGATTAATTGCACAGAGGGAAGCTTTTTGCTCTGGATGCTCATCAAATAGGATCAAAAGTGAATCATTTAATAGGTTATTTAAGAGTCAAATTCTTTGAACTCATCTCAAGATCCCCTGTGGTGAAAGGTACTAACTGCAATACAAAAACAGCCAAATATTGATTAGAAAATGCTATGAACTAAGTGCCTAGAAAGTCCTTTTCTGCTTACTGGATTTAAAACACATTATTCTGCTTGAAATTTGTTACAGAGAAACAGGAAATCATCTCCATTCCCCATCCTGTTTTGGCAAACAGACAAAGTAAGTTTTATTTTTAAGCAATTTATCAAAACAAAGTTCCACTATGTCAAAAAAAATTGACAGTGCTTAATGCTTACATCACAGTAAGTTTTTTTTGGATTATTCTTTATTCAGAGTGAAAAATTCAGTAGAAAAAAAGGGTGTTTAAAAAAGTGTCTATTTTATTCAAGCTCTCTTAATTACAGACTAATACTAGGAGAAAAGTTCATTATTCAGTAGTAGCTGTTGGTTTTTTAATAGAATAATTCGATCAATGTGAGCAAAAAAGGATCTCTTTAAATGGCATGTTTTAGTGGCACAATTCACACAGGCTGTATTCCTGAGAATTTGCTAGTTTGCATGGATGGGTGGTGCCAGAGGAGCAGTAGGGAGAATGAGGTGGGAGGAGGCTTCTTGCCTCTCTTGGGAACTGGCGGTAAGAGCCCTGAGTGTATAGTGCCCCCTCCCTGAGGACCAGGTTGGCCTACCTGTGCCCCAAATAAGCTAGTATCTGAGCACCATTAACAAGTACTGGTATCTGACGTAGAAATTACCCAGTAAGTGTTTATGGACTTAATGAATGGAATGCTATTGGAGCCCAGACAAGGGCACTGAAATCAAGGAGGAAGAAATGAGAGAAGACTTTCTGGAGGAAGGGGGATAATCTGACACTTAAAAGAAGAAGTTGGACAGAGTGGAAAGAACATATATGAAGGCACTTGGGCAGTTGTGTATGGAAAAGAGCGTTTACTTTAAGATCTATGTGTCCTCCAACACACACACACACACACACACACACACACACACACACACACACACACGGGCTCCTGACATGCAGGAGATGGAAGCATGCTCTCTTTGACATTGTAATAACCATGCTATTCTGTTTCAAGGACACTGTGGTAATTAACGTGGGAGAAAGATGGGCTTTGTTAAACTTGAGAATGTCAGGGTTCTGCAGGGGAAAACTGACAATACTGTGATCTATTGTGATATTTTTAATATTCTATAATTTGAGCTTGTAACTGCTTAACCAATTAAAGTTTAAGCAGGCAGCCCTTAAATACTACTGCACAACTGAAAGAATGATTTATTACACACAGAGTTATTGGAAGAGAGGGAAGCCAGATTGTATTCAGAGGAACACCACTGAAGGTGGCTGTTAATTTTTGCTCTGGATATAGGCTTCCCTGTTTAACTTAGAGAGAAGCTGCACCCTCACACCCCCTTTTGGAGAGTTCCAATGCAAAATTGTACACTAAAAGGTTTAGGAAGTCCTTAGGGTTAAAAAGAAAAAAGGTTTATTAATGGTTAACCCACTTCTCAGGAAAGTTCTTTTTTTTTTCCTTCCCGATTATCACTGAGTACATTTTTTAATCACTGCAGTGAGAAAAGATTGAGACACAGGAGGAAATTTCATCCCTCTTTGGGGGTTATATTATAGCCAGATTTTTAAAAATCCAGTCTAAGATAAATTCCATTAAAGCACAATTTGTGCTAATTATGCTATGCTGATTCTACGAATGCACTGTTCTGACATTATCAATAACGCTGAATTACTCAGTTCATACGGGCCCCTGATGGGCTCCAATCAATGCATGGTAGCAGCTGCATAAGTTAAATTGCCACTAGACAGAGCTGAGAGGGAGTGTGGTGCAAGGGGCCATCCACAAGGATCTCTGTGGGTTTTGCCCTTGAGTTGATGAGGAATTGATGAAGGTGCCCTAAAAGGTAGGAGGGACTAGACTATAAAGGACTTTGTTTGGGTATTCTCCAAAGATGCTGGGTTCAGCCAAAGAAGGTTTCGATTAAAGGAATAACCAGATTTGCACTCTTAGGGAATCTACGTTGACACTACCACGGTGGGTGATTACAGGGGAACTAATACCTGCACTGACACCAAGTTGGTATCACAGGGAAGGAAAAATAATTACCTCCTACCATCTGAGTTCTTAACTGAGACCCCTGTAATAAAAGGCAGATTGACAAGAGAAAAACAATCAGAAATTTACTAACATGTTATCTCATGTATACAAGGGTGATACCCAGGGGAAAATGAGTAATTCAAAGAGGTAGCTTAGAATTCAGACTTAAATCCTGAATTCTAAATAGGGAAGGGGGCAGGAGATGTCAGCCTCTTAGGGTAGACCAAATGATTTTTTGGAAAGATGAGTGGACCCTTAGAAGAATAGGTGGGAAATATGATGGTTTGTGATAAAGTCTGTCTGGAAGTGGTGTTGACTGCTGGTCTCCTCTTCCGTATTGAGGCAGTCTTCCCTGGTTGTTGAAACTCCCAGTTTAGGAATCTATGACAACTGAGTCCCTTATGGAGTATCTGTCTTCAGGTAGGTAAGGGAAGTTCAAAGCCTCTCCCTGTATTTGCTGTTTTTCAAGAGCCTACAGCTCAACAGTAATCAACATACCAAAGCAGCATATTTGGGGATGGTGTGTCCTGAACCCCTACAGCCACATACTGGGGTGGCATATGCTGCCGTCATTCAGTATCTATTATGCCAGTTCACAGGAATGATGAGAAGAAAGGGAAACAAGATGGAGGCAATGGGATCCAGGAAGATATACAAAGAAATAACCGATAGCACTTGGAAACTGGTTGGCACTGAGGGTGAAGAAAAAGTAGGAGCCTAGGGTGACAGCTAGGCTTCTGGCAGAAGCAACACTATGCATCCAGTTAAGAAAATATATTAATAGGAGGAGGGGGGAAAGGTGATGAATTCAGTTCAGACATGTTCAGATTAAATTTAGTGGAACACCCAAACGCTGATACACAGGTGTCTGATAGGAAGCTGACTCTATGGTTGGAATCCAGGAGTGATGTTAGGGCTCCAGGTAGAAATTTGCATGTTATCAGCATATAGGTGGATGCTTCCCTGCTGGCTCAGAAGTAAAGAATCCACTTTCCAATGCAGGAGACGTGTGTTGGATCCCTGGGTCGGGAAGATCCCCTGGAAAAGGGAGTGGCAACCTACTCTAGTATTTTTGCCTGGGAAATCCTAGGGACAGAGGAGTCTGGCGGGCTACAGTCCATGGGGTCACAAAGAGTCAGACACAATTTAGTGACTAAACAATAACAACAACAAGCAGGAGAAAAGACAATTTCTAACAAGTGGTGCTGGGAAAACTGGTCAACCACTTGTAAAAGAATGAAACTAGAACACTTTCTAACACCATACACAAAAATAAACTCAAAATGGATTAAAGATCTAAACATAAGACCAGAAACTATACAACTCCTAGAGGAGAACATAGGCAAAACACTCTCCGACATAAAACACAGCAGGATCCTCTATGACCCACCTCCCAGAATATTGGAAATAAAAGCAAAAATAAACAAATGGGACCTAATTAAAATTAAAAGCTTCTGCACAACAAAGGAAACTATAAACAAGGCAAAAAGACAGACTTCAGAATGGGAGAAAATAATAGCAAATGAAGCAACTGACAAAGAATTAATCTCAAAAATATACAAGCAACTTCTGTAGCTCAATTCCAGAAAAATAAATGACCCAATCAAAAAATGGGCCAAAGAACTAAACAGACATTTCTCCAAAGAAGACATACAGATGGCTAACAAACACATGAAAAGATGCTCAACATCAATCATTATCAGAGAAATGCAAATCAAAACCACAATGAGGTACCACTTCACACCAGTCAGAATGGCTGCGATCCAAAAATCTGCAAGCAATAAATGCTGGAGAGGGTGTGGAGAAAAGGGAACCCTCTTACACTGTTGGTGGGAATGCAAACTAGTACAGCCACTATGGAGAACAGTGTGGAGATTCCTTAAAAAACTGGAAATAGAACTGCCATATGACCCAGCAATCCCACTGCTGGGGATACACACCGAGGAAACCAGAATTGAAAGAGTCAGGTGTACTCCAATGTTCATCGCAGCATTGTTTATAATAGCCAGGACATGGAAGCAACCTAGATGTCCATCAGCAGACAAATGGATAGGAAAGCTGTGGTACATATACATAATGGAGTATTACTCAGCCATTAAAAAGAATACATTTGAATCATTTCTAATGAGGTGGATGAAACTGGAGCCTATTATACAGAGTGAAGTAAGCCAGAAAGAAAAACACAATACAGTATGCTGCTGCTGCTGCTAAGTCGCTTCAGTCATGTCTGACTCTGTGCAACCCCATGGGCGGCAGCCCACCAGGTTCCCCTGTCCGTGGGATTCTCCAGGCAAGAACAGTGGAGTGGGTTGCCATCTCCTTCTCCAATGCATGAAAGTGAAAAGTGAAAGTGAAGGCGCTCAGTCATGTCCAACTCTTAGCGACCCCATGGACTGCAGCCTACCAGGCTCCTCCATCCATGGGATTTTCCAAGCAAGAGTACTGGAGTAGGGTGCCATTGCCTTCTCCGTCAATACAATATACTAACGCATATATATGGAATTTAGAAAGATGGTAATGATAACCCTGTATGCGAGACAGCAAAAGAGACACAGATGTATAGAACAGTCGTTTGGACTCTGTGGAAGAGGGTGAGGGTGGGGTGATTTGGGAGAATGGCATGGAAACATGTATAATATCATATGTGAAATGAATCTCCAATCCAGGTTTGATGCATGATACAGGATGCTTGGGGCTGGTGCACTGGGATGACCCAGAGGGATGGTACAGGGAGGGAGGTGGGAGGGGGGTTCAGGATGGGGAACACATGTACACCTGTGGCGGATTCATGTTGATGTGTGGCAAAACCAATACAATATTGTAAATTAATTAGCCTGTAATTAAAATATATTTTAAAAAACAACAAGAAGCAGAAATTATGGCTATACCTAGTGGATTAATAGATTTGTTTTTCAAACTTATTTATATGGTTTTGGATGAGAGAACTGCAAAGTGAATTTCAAGTTGAACCCTATTTTATTCGGTAGAGTGCACAACAGTTGCCATAATGTTGTGAACTAGTTGGATGAATATATGGATGAATGGATGATTGAATGAGTAAAGGGTAGAGGTTCATTAAAACTAGTAGATGTTTTCCTCTTTTACTTTATTTCATGATTTGTTTTAGCTTTAGCTCTGGAAACAAGAAAAAAATATGACTATCTCAAAGAGGCAAAAAGGCAACAGTGGGTGGATTGTTTGGATGCAACACATGGAGGACTTTATTCCTGCACTTAAAAATCAATGAGCCTTTTGCTTTTAAGCCAAGTGATTTCAGACCATTGATGTATATTATTCCCATTAGGTATCAATGCCCTAGCAGTGACTGACCAACTGCTGCCTTCGCAGCAATCCAGATGGAGATGACCAGTCAAATGACAGACTTGTTACTTTCAGCAAGCAAGCCTGTTATTTCACACATGACTTCCTTTGAGTAAATGTGAGTTTTCACTCTACATACCTGGCCAGAAATCAAGTGGTTTTACAAGAGAGATGTGGGATATCAGGCACTGGATTGTGACATCCATATCTTATGTAAATGGCCATACTATGGTCCTTGGGGGCTGCAGAATTGTCCAAGACTCCTTAATAATCAATCACACCACCATCAAGGCAATAGACAGGGCAGGTTGGAAGCAAGTTTTCCATTACCACTGATGGATGACTTTCACCTTTTTGTGGAAGAGTAGTTTTGACTCTTCATGAATCATAGAGGACATACTTAAAATGCCCAGCTGTGGCCCTAAACAGTCAAAAATATTTTCATACTTCTCTATAGGCATCAAATAGTTTGGGCAATGCCAAGTAAGTTACAATCCATTTCTGTGGTTTGGGAAGGTCATTAGGACTCAGATTCATTATCTGCTGAGACTTTTCTTTGTTTTCCATTTATTACTCTCCTTTGAGTGAAATAGAGCTGCAGGAGTGGAACAGAGACCTCAGTTCATTCATCCCTGACACATTATTCGTGTCTACCATTTCTCCATAAATTTGGAGAGGAAGAGACAGAAATGGCAAATGCAGGGATTTAAATCCCCTTGGGCTACATTTGTCAGGATGAGCAGATTGTAAACTGCCTCTTGCAAATATGATAAGCATTTGGGCATCAAGCTAATAACCGGGAACCACAGACTCATTCATTTGTGTGGTGTTTCCCTCCAGAAGTTTCTGAAATTGCTTCTGTAGTCGTTACACAGAGCTAGAATTGTTCAGGTTTAGCAGGAAGATTAGACACACTACAATATCTGGCTAAGGAAGTTGGCTTTTTCCAGTGAGGTTGAAATGATAATTTTTTTCTATTTATATCATCACAATCTTTACAAACTGCGTACTTGGAATACTTGATTTGGGCTTTTCTGAGAAAACAAGGAGAGATCTGTATAATCCTTTAACTTGTCTTAGAGCTTTATAGGCACATTGATGACAAAGAAATCCAAATCATTAAGATGCTCTCACTCACAGTTATGGCCCTTCTGTTGAAAAATAAACTTTGTATTTTACACTTTAAGTCCCTGGCAGGACCCTATCCTCTTATCTTCTTCAACAGAAGCTATTTTCTTTTGCTTCTTGTTTTGACCTTTAAAAATTTCACTGCATAAGTCATCCATTAATACATTTTCATTATAAAAATATTACAAATAACACTGGAGTTCCCTTTGATTATTATGACAAAATCTGAAGTTTTCCCAATCCTACTACAACCCTATCCATTTTTGGTCACAAGCATCATTAATAGTTTTGTGTGTATCTCTCCAGACTTTCTTCCAGGAATGTGTGTGTGTGTGTGTGTGTGTGTGTGTGTCTGTGTGTGTAGTATATTTTTGTGTATGCTATTACATGTTATTTGAGATAAATATACTATAATGAAGAAAGCTGAGCACCAGAGAATTGATGCTTTTGAACTGTGGTGTTGGAGAAGACTCTTGAGCGTCCCTTGGACTGCAAGGAGATCCAACCAGTCCATTCTAAAGGAGATCAGCCCTGGGTGTTCTTTGGAAGGAATGATGCTAAAGCTGAAACTCCAGTACTTTGGCCACCTCATGTGAAGAGTTGACTCATTGCAAAAGACTCTGATGCTGGGAAGGATTGGGGACAGGAAGAAAAGGGGATGACAGAGGATGAGATGGCTGGATGGCATCATGGACTCAATGGATGTGAGTTTGAGTGAACTCCAGGAGTTGGTGATGGACAGGGAGGCCTGGCGTACTGCAATTCATGCGGTTGCAAAGAATTGGACACGACTGAGTGACTGAACTGAACTGAACTGATACTGTAAGTACCATACCACAGGTTTCTTTTTTCATGCAGTGATTCTGGAGCTCTGTTAGTACAGAGAGCTGTTCCATCTTGCTATGGATTGAATGTTTATATCCTCCCAAAATTATACATTGAAGCCAATGTGGTTATATTTGAAAGATGGCTTTGGGGAAGTAATTAGGTTACAAGTAAGGGTGGAGACCTCATGAATGAGATTAGTGCCCTTATAGGAAGAGACATAAGAGAGCCTGCTTCCTCCGTCTCTTCATTCTCTGCCATGTAAAGGTGCAATGAGAAGACAGCCATCTGCAAAGCCAGAAGTGGGCTCTCACCAGGCACCAGATCTGCCAGTACCTTGATCTTATCCAGAGAAATAAATGTTTATTGTTTAAGCCATCTAGTCTATGGCTTATATTTATAACAGCAGCCCAAACTGCTGTTATGTTTATAACAGCAGCCCAAACAGACTAAGACACATTCTTTCTAGTCTTTTTTCACCACTGCATAATATCTCACAGTATTGGTAGACCATAGTTAACAAATAAGGGCGGTTACTAAATAGGTGGTTCTAATTTCTCACTGTAGGCTACCCCTGCCTGATGAAGAGTCTTGAAAAATCCATTATAGAGTGAATTCTTCTAAGTAAAAAAGTGTAAATTCCATTTACTTTAATGAAAAAAAAAGTTTATGTACTTCTAAGTGCCTAAATCATGCCCATTTATGCTACAACACCATATAACATTAACATGGACACAAGGACTTCTATAGTTAATATTAACTTGGCCAGATATTCTCCATCATTAATTACCCTATCATACACCTGTTTCCATTCTTTCAGTGTTTATAGGTTGAACACTTAAGACTTTGATGTATTTGTTCATTGAGCACCTATTATGAGTCAAACACTGCTTTGCATGCTGGGAATATATTAACAGACAAAAAATTCCTGTCTCATGGAAATTAAATCCTAACACAACAGACAAGTAACAGACAAGTAATGAAACAGAGCAAGACCTTATGGTCCTTCCCCCACAGCCATGTTCTCAGCCTGCCTTTTGTCTGTGGAAAAACTTTAGCCAAAGAATAAGTTTAACCAGAGAAGTGAGAAAACGCAGAAATGAAGGAAGCAGCCAGAGGAGACCAAATAATAATGATGTCACTAAGCATAATCAAAGACCCTTCGTTCCTCCTCAAGGGCTGCAGATAATATTCTAAGCTGTATCCTGTCAGCTGTGTTATAGATGCTGAAACCCCCACCAAGTGGAGAAGTTAACCACATGATGCCCAGATTATAGCCGTGACATAAGCAGCCACAGTTCTGAGAACTGGCCTCAAGGAAACGGGAACAAACTGACCCCAGAACTGAAGATCAGCTGTACTTAAACCAATCACGATGACACTGGTCAAACCACAGATGACCAATCTCAAGATGACTGTCAGAGCTGACTGTGCCATTTCTGCATGGAGCCCTCTCTGTCTATGAAAGCTCTTACTCTGATTGTTGGGAAGAAGTTGGCGTCCACCCTCCCCCTCCCCGTTACTAGCATCCAAAATAAAGCTTTCCTTTCCACCAATCCAGCTTCTTTAATAGCTTTTGAGTGGTGAGCAGTTGGACCTTGGTTCAGTAGCAGTAAGATATAAATGATGGTAGACAGTGATATATCCTAAGGAGAAAAAAACAAAGCAGGGAAAGGGAATATTGGGAGGACTGAAATTTGACCTGGAGATACCTCACCAAGAAGGAGGGTTTTGATTAAAAAGCCCAAAGAAGTGAAGGAGGGATGTGTGAAGCTGTCTAGAAGAAAATTATCCTCTATATATAAGATGCCCTATATCCTCTGACTAAGATGCCCTCTAGGACCAAATCATTCTTTCTAACAGAAATGGCCAGTCTTTTTGTCCTGCAGTTCATCATTGGTTTCTCGTCCTTTATCACATTTCTTAGCAGTGGATTTTTTTTTTTTCCCAAAGAGAGCAGACTAGAGTTTTCTTGCAGAAGTGTTAAGAGGCAATCACAGTTTTCAGCAATAAATGGATCGCTCAGCATGAGATTTATAACATGAGGGAGAATGGGACACATAGGCTACCCACTTTCTCTTGGGAGGCATCGGCAGGAAAAATGTGGTTAGGCTTCTGACAGGGAGATTTGTGCAGCAATCTGTCTCTGCCAGAGGCCATTGGCTAGAGAAAGAGCCCAGGTATTAGCTGGAAGAGAAGAACTCAACCCAAGTGAAAATGAGAAACTTTTTTTTATGACCAGGCATCTGGTTGTCTGGGGGCTCTGGCTAGCATTTTATATACTCCCTCGATATAAATCCTATCTCTTCTGATTATCATTTGGATAACCTAAGACAGATTATTTAATCTCTCTGAGGTTTGCTTTTCATCTGGAAAATAAGTATGATAATAGTCGCTATCTCATAAGGGTGATATTGGGAATTAAACTGAGATCATGGAAGTAAAGTGTCTGTAACATAGTTAAGTAGTTAGTGAATAAAGACATTGTCACCACCAGCATCATTATCATCACCATAACTACTACCATCATCTTTATCACCACCAACAAAATAATCAGCATCATTACAACCACCATCACCAGCACCACCACCATCATCAGTGTCAACACCACCATCGTGATCTCTATCATCCATCACCATCATCATCATCACAGCCAATACCACCACCATCATCCTCTCTATCACCACCACCACCATTTCTTGGGCTCAACAGGGAACAGCACCAAGTTCAAGGATAAGCAGGCATTACTGAGTGCATCTTTAAAATACTTATCAGTATCTCACAGCCCATGGTACTAAAGATTCAACAGAGAGGCTGCCTAAAATTGGTAATCTTCAAGGCAAGGGAAGCATAAAACCACTGCAAGCTCCAAGTAGGTAGTAGAGGGTTAAGGATTTCCAGGGAGGGTGGTGATTTACAAATGGGATTCCTTGGCACCAGTGACGGGGAGGAGGAGGAAATGGAGCCATTTTAGGACAGTCCAAGGCACCTGTGAAGCAGGCTACTGTGCTGATGCTGACCAGGGAGCTGCTTGATGAAAATCTCTTTGAAGAGGTGCAGAGGCCTGCTGTGAGAAGCACCCAGGGGCCCAGTAGCCTCGCATGGCTTCATTCTGTGTCTCTTTGGCCCCAGTGTGTTCTCAGTTGCATGGAAACAACCACAGCTGACGACCCAATCTTTCAGCTACAAATCCACCTCACGGTATAAAGAGAGCTAAACACATAAATATTCAGCTGTCTCTAAGAAGAACATGTTAGTTTTCTCTTTTGTTGAGAGGCTCTACAGAAGAGTTACAATACTAACTGGTCAGGCCAAAATGACATGGGTTTGAATCCTGGCTCTGTTTCACCACTTGCGTAAGATTCGATGACTTCTAAAATTCCTTGCATCTGAATGTTCTCATTTGGGGAGCGGAAATTGTAGTATCTACCCATTAGGGTAATTACGGAGAGTAAATGGGATGATACATACAAAACACTCAGCACGGCGCCCAGCACACAGTAAATACACATTAATGATTGTTATTGAAGCTTTTTGGCTGGATTGTTCTCTGGTGAGGTAAATGGGGAAGGAGAATATAAATGTAGAGAAGGAGAAAGGGAAGAAGAGGAGACATGAAAAAGAGAGTCAGGGTGTGGAAAGCTTATCTTGGAAGAGAGGCACTTAATGACTGTCAAGAAAGTCCTGAGAGAGAGGAAGGATAAAGATGGCAGGGACTCAAAGGCAGAGGATTCGTTTTGCTTTTTTGCCAAGGCTTCATCCATCTGCTCTTGGCTTCTATGCTGACTTTTCCCGCCAAATGGCAGCTCCAGAAACCTAGTGGTGAAACCCAGGGCAGGGAGACAGACCATTTCAGAATCACCCTAAACTTTTATTCTCAGGGGAGTCATATACGAAATGTACATACTATTCTTTTGCAGTATGGAATTTCTTTGAGACGAATAGAAGAGCCGGGCCTTGAAGTGAGTCAGCAATGACCACAGGCAGACATAATCCTATTGCTTTTTGGCTGACAGCTCATGCAGAGGAAAAACACTCTCTGATCCAGACAAAGGTAACAGCTTCAATTCCAACACAAAATTCTTATCCTACAAAATCAGGTTCTATTCCCAGTCTTTGATGGCTCTAGACACCAGAAATATCAGAAACACCATCAATTTCTTACTATTGGGCTGTAATAAGCTAATCATTGCTAAAAGTAAAATGCCCAAAGGGTAGACTAATTCAGATTATTTTCAGGAGCTAAGCGCGTATACACACAAAAGAACTCAGATTTGTTTAACAGCAGACATTGCAGTGGAGCATCTATTATAGGCAAACATACAGAAGTGAAGTTGCTCAGTCATGTCTGACTTTGCAACCCCATGGACTGTAGCCTAGCAGGTTCCTCCATCCATGGGATTTTCCAGGTAAGAGTACTGGAGTGGATTGCCATTTCCTTCTCCAGGGGAATCTTCCTGACCCAGGGATCGAACACAGGTCTCCCGCATTGTAGGCAGATGCTTTACTGTCTGAGCCACCAGGGAAGTTTTTTAAATATACAGAAAATGAACATAAACCTGAATAAGTTATGAGATAGCTAGACAAATACAACAAACGGTTAACTACAAGATTATTTTTTCAATGTGAAGAATGGATGGTCTGAATCCACTCTGATGGCTTTTTGAATCTTAATCAACTACAAAATCAAGGCAAAATTGCAGTTCTGAAATGAATTTTCATTATGATTTCTTCTGATGTGATTTTACAAACCAACAGTTTAAGAAACCAAGTTGAAGCCTGGATCTGAATATCAGAATGTAGGGCACGCTTAAGAGGAAGATCAAAGGGCAATTTAGACCTTACAAAAAACTAGCTTGACCCTAAAGAATAACTGCTTTTATAAAATTAAATATGAATTAAAGTCATGTGTATGCTCCACCTCATCTGTTCCGCATACATACATATTACAAATGTATACTTTTTTTAGGAAAGAAGGGAAACATGCTTATTTCACATTTTTGCTGAATTACTTCCTAAGACGTTATGTCCTAGAGCTCTGGGATGGCTGTGACTGGAATTTGCTTGCTTTTGTTTCTAACTTAAGCACAGCCTGGCAACCTGTACAGAATTTAACTTTCCAGATATGGGATCACCTTGGGGCAGCTGACTTCTATTAATACAAAGCACAGGAGACACTTATTTCTGGGTTCAGATTTCTCTCATGTAATCTGTCCAAGGTGCTTCTTCCCCTTGGAGTTCTGCAGCTGAGGTCCATGGTCTACCCCTTGATGGCTGCAGCTGAGATGGCTCATCCCTGGTTTTGCCCAGCCAGCCACATGGCTCATTTAACCATGGGTTTGATGTACAGCCCAGTGTGAGACCCAGAGGGAAGGGAGGCTCTGTCTGAAGTTCAGGATTAAATACTTTCCTCTAAGAGTTGGGGTTTTGCCCTTTAGAGCTGCATGTATCAATACCCCTAAGCAATTTTCTTGGATGCATTTTGCTTTGAATTTGAAATATGCTTTTGAAGCTTTCTATTTAATAAGGCACAAGCATAGGCACAAGACTACATTCATTATTTAGACTAGAACTTCTTTTGCACTTGATGTAAGAAAATAAAAAAAAAGGCTGGCATGCATGTTCAGGGTAATTGAACAGATTGAAATGAACCCAATTTCTGTAAAGGATTATTGAAGGAATACAAAACTTCCAGAGTAAGTCTGTTAAATCATTCATTCAGTAACTGATTGACATTTGCTCAGATCTGGATCATGTGCTTTGCTAGCTTTTAAAGCAAAGCAAAGAAGAAATTATTTAAAAGTGATGGTGAAAAACAGTATTGAAAGAGAGCAATCCTGGAGAGTGGATATATTTTAAATGATGATTCTCTCTTAAATAATGTAATTCACAGACCATGGAGCTAGGCCCCAGGAATCATCTCTCAGCCTGTGTTTTCACTTGGCAATCCTCACATCCTATCATTAAAAGATATATAAGTACAATGCAAATAATGTCACCACTTAAAAAATAATTCTCTTATTCTTTTGTAGATTTATATTTCATTTCATGATTAAAAATTTTGCTATGCAGTAAGTGAGTGAAGGCTTAAAGTCTAATTTCTAGCCCCTTTGCAACTATCTGTTTCTTTTACATTTCCTGTTAACACCCATAAGTTCGTCTGATGCTAAAAAACTCTGATATGAAGAAACTAAATCTCAACAACCCTTTCCTCTGCTCTCTATATAAAAAGTCTAAAATTTATGAAGAGGCAAATGCAACATTTTTATCAGTTAATTGTTCTCTAGATTTAACAGCAGAAACATTTCAGGCAATCAAAAAGCAAGTAGGAAAAACCACCTTTAATTGATTCCACAGATAATTTTTTTCCAGATTATAAATAACTTCTTATATTTTCCATTTGGCTGTTTCAGGAGTTACACAAATGAAATGCAGGATATTGGAAAATAAATTGCTAAGAAGTAGGATGATATGAAAAGATCCCTACTTTACCTCTATGGAACAAAAGTTGGTCTATTCTACCAGGGAATAAAAGCAAATGTGAATGAGGCTAACGTACAGGCTTTGTTTCACCAGAAGAGAGCCACTGGGTAAGACACCTTGCGATAGTACCCGGGAGGGATGTCACTGGGGCTCCCAGACAAGAATGTTGTATGAAACCCCTACCCAGAGCAAACACTAGGGCTGGAGGGGAGCACTGCCCATTGACAATGCCTCTCCTGGCTGCAGGGTCTTCGGTGCAGCCTCTTGGATTGTAATACCATTTAGTTATCCATACATCAATATTTTCTGTCTTTAGGAGCAATGATGGCATTTGCCGCCAAGGAGTGTGATCTGTGTATTCATGGAATAGCTTGACTCAACTGTAGATTTTAAAGTGCAGTCCTGGGGGTCTACTGTGTTGTAATCCCTCTAATATTCTATCTAAATACTTGCAAGCTCTGTGATTATGCCATTATGTACTATGGTCATAAGAAGTTAGTTTTAAACAAAAAATTCTTTAGTATCCCTTATCATATGTATTTTCATCCCATATGCAAAGTTTTGGATAAAAAAGTTCAAGGAATGTGAAAAAACCCAATCTGCTGAGAAGTAGAACATTTTAAAAAGTACTTATTTACCTTGTTCGTCAAATTTTTTAAGGTTTAGAAAAGTTATTAGTATTGCAAAGCATTTTCAGAATGATTGTAAGTCCTCTTTCAGAATATCTGTTTCTACCAGGTGAGATCATGTTCTTCTACTGTGAGCACACAGTAGGAGCTCAATATATGCTTGTTTGAAGAATGAATGACTATAAAGAGACACCTATATTCCTCTTTCACTATAATAGGTAAAAATCTATAAGTAGTGTTTTCTCTTCCCATGGCATTTATATAATAAAACTAAGTCCACTATAAGAACAGATTTAAAGTCATACTATAAGAATGGGAAAATTTAAAGTGGAAATTTAAAGTCTAGGGTCCACTCATAACTTGCCAAAGATAACATGCTTAACCAGGAAAATGGAAATGAATATTTGTAAGTGAACTCTAGATTAAAGGAAATTATCAATACAAAGCTGCGAAAGTTTAAATTAATATAAAAGAAACATAATTATTTGTAAAAACAACCATATACATTAAAAGAAATGATACTCTCTTTAAACTTGCATTTTCAATACTGTCTGTGCAAAATTGCTTGTAGTGTCTCCAAACAGATGTCTGTGGCTGGATACATGGAAAACTTCCCATGAAATGCACATCAGAGCAACAGGGCCCACTGTTTCCTTTAACAAGATGAAGTCTGGCCAGGTCATGGCTGTGCTTTGGAACAACTGGTCTGGATGTGTGAAACCTGCAGGACAGGCAGCAGCAGCTGGAAGGCATCCTGTATATATGTGGTGCTATTGCAGCCCTGTGAATGGAGAAAACTGTCATTGAAGGGTTACTGTCAGAGTTCCAGCTTGACAATTCTTCCCATTTGATAATGTTCTTCTCCTCAAACCCCACACTATTTTAGAACATTTTTCTTTTAATGCTGTTGCTTAAAGCAGATATAAACACATTTTGTTGGATGGCTTGCAACCAGCTCTGAATTATCTACACTAACAGAGAGAAGAATTCACTTGAGGCAAGCCATTTCCATAGACTTTTAGGGTATATTAGGGTATATTTCCTTTAGCTCAGATGGTAAAGAATCTGCCTGCAATGCAGCAGACCTGGGTTTGATCCCTGGTATCAAGAAGATCCCTGGAGAAGGAAATGGAAACCCACTCCAGTATTCTTGTCTGGAGAATCCCATGAACAGAGTCCATGGGGATACAAAGTGTTGGACATGACTGAGTGACTAACACTTAAACTTTAGGGTATATTATGTGTGTATAGTCAATACCCATTATGTCCAGTCTTACTTATCCTTTTCCCAGATCAATCCCACTGCCCTGAAATAACACAAAAGCACAGCATGAAAGAGGCTGTAGTTTGTCCTAACCTACAGATGAAGAAGGGCTTCCCTCGTAGCTCAGATGGTAAAGGATTTGCCTGCAATGCAGGAGACCTGAATTCCATCTCTGGGTTGGGACGATCCCTTGGAGAAGGAAATAGCAACCCACTCCAGTATTCTTGCCAGGAAAATCCCATGGACGGAGTAGCCCGGTGGGCTATAGCCCATGGGGTGGCAAAGAGTCAGACACGACTGAGGGACTAACATGTACAGATGAATAAACAATAATGGGTTACTGGAGATACTGTGCAATTATTCACGGCAAATCCTTGAATGCTGTCATCTTCCTATTCATGTTGGTACTCTCCACTTGGTTTGGATATTTGACATTGCCATTCATGTTCATGGGTGCTCTAACAGACAGTATTCCACGAGAGACCACTTAAAGTTCCAGGTAATTAAAACAGGAGAAAACTTCCACCAAAGGAATGAATAAACGATTTGACTTCATACTCTTCATGACCAACAGTAATCCATCTGCTAATGCCTTTTGGGTGGCCAAGGAAAATGTTCTCAGGTTCCATGTTCTGCCTCTGATTGCTTGGATTTCCTTTAGCTCTATCCTCCAGAATCTTCCCTGCATGTCAACTCCATCCCTCTGGGAGGCTGTGTCTTAAGCAATAACACTTCGGGTCACCACTGTTACTCCTGTACCTTGGTAGTTTTCCTTAAAGGTAAGACCCAATTCCTAAGTGCATTGCTATATATTTATATGTGGTCCTCCCTCACTTTTGTAATTTCCAAATTTTGCATTTGACAGGTACTTCAGAGAGCAAGAAACCACTGTACATACACTGCTTATATTCAAACTTAACTTGTCAACACCTTGCGGCTTCAGTTGGGTGCTGTGGGGCTACAGAAGTGCCAGTTCCTTATGGCTGATGCGTAATAGAATTTCCCCCACTAGCCACAAATGGAACACAGCGCCTATGGGTCAAGAATGAGGCGTCCTAGGTCCCTTTCCTTTTCTTTTCTTTTACATTGCTGCTTCTGGCAAAGCCACAGCTGTGTGGGGCAGCTGCATGTCCGTGTTACAATGTCCTGGTGTGTGGGCAGGCCATGGAGTGAGTGGTCACAGAGGATCTTGCCTCTGGTTAGTGAATGGGCAGACGCTAAATATTTACCTGTCATTTGTTGCCAGTCTGGAGCTTAGACCCGGCTAAACCCAAGGTTATTGTGAATGGAGGAAAGTGCCCACTTTTACAAAAATTCACCATTGAGCAAGAATTCCTCGTTGCAGCCAAAAATCACAGTGTTAAATCTGGTGTCAAACTTGGCAGCAGAAATGTGCTTCTGCCGGAGGAAACAGCGACAGAAATAATGTGCAAGCTTAGCATTTCTCTTTGTAATCAGGAATTCTTGAAAATTAGGTATTGTTGTTTCACTCGAGGGTTTACAGCTGGTTGAACTATACAAATGTACTAAAAAAAGACTGTAGACGATAAAATTTAGAATTGCAGAAATACTTGCTGTCTGGGAGAAAGACAAAACGTGTAGCTCTAACATTTGGTTTAATTCAGAAGCATTTTCTCTCTGGGGGGCCACTTACCTCTAACAATACACTATTGATGATGGGGTTAAGGACCTCGGCCTTCTGGTTGCTCTGTGGAATCAAAAGTATGAAATTGACAGATTAGGTGCTCATACTCCAAGGCTTGTCAAAGTGTTAAGACGCTGGCTTTATGAGGGATCTCTTAGAGAAGAGGAGGAGAAGTGGAATGCTTACTATACATAAGGCTTCATACTTGCTGCTTTCCCTATACGATCTCATTTAATTTCCACAGAAATTTTAGGGGGTAGGCAGGGACCACGATAACTCTGATTCACAGATGAGAAAATATGAATCAGGAAGGTTGAGGAAGTTATTTAAGGTCATGTAGCTAGAAATTTAAACTCAGACCTTTTAAACCATTCAAATCTTGTATCAGGTTTGGGATTAGGGGGAGGTGAGTGAGATTGAGTTGGACAGAGTTAGCTTCAGTCTTTGCTTAAACTTTTTATATTTTGTTCATCATGACTTTTGGTATTCATTTTGATTTTTAAAATATTGCATCTATCTAGATGACTGAGGTTGTCCCTTTGTCTCTTTTTGAGAGATGGTCCCCTTAAATTTGGTAGATTAAGTACCTTTACTTGCTTTTACTAGTCCCAGCCCTAGTCTGTCTATTTTTCTTTTAAATACAAGCACAGGTACTTGGTTTTAGGGTATGTCTTCTAGGTTGGCAGCAAAGTTAAAATACTCTTGACTATAACTTGCAAACAGGTTGGCAGATTCCAGTTTGCAAAACATGAATATATGTAAAGTGCAGAATACAGAGTCCAGTGTTAAGCAGGTGTTCAAAAAGTGTTAGTGTCCCTGTAACCATTATTATTATGTCTGCTATTGGTCCATTAATCAACAGTCTTCTCTATCTGAAATGTTCAATCTACTCTTAGACAATCAATAATTAAAGGGACTAGAAAGAGAGACGGCAGTCTTAATAGGCTGTTTTCTCTCACGGTACTCAAAAAATGTTATGGTAAACAAAAGGATATAAATGAAGTCTGTCTTCCCAGAGCAGCCCACTTTCATTGACAGTACTCTATTGAGGGCTAAATAATGTCTTACTGGGGAAAGCATAATGGAGTCTTGGGAAAAAACTCTTTAAAAACCTAGTCATTTTAGTAAGTAACCAGAAAATCCATTATGGTTTGCTTTCATGTTTATTTGATTATCAATAAACCTCTAAAATATAATCAAAATGAGGGCAATAAAATGACATTGGCTTTCAGAATCAATGAGATGTGCAAGCAATTTAAATAGAGTCTGGAGAGCAATATACACTCATTAACTTCAAGTTATGAATAATGGCTCTTTTAGAGAACAGAAGCAATGACTTGATGTGAATGATTTATTACAGCACAAGACAAGAGGTACTGTTGTGGTGAGATGGCATTTCATAAACCATCTTTAGATCTGGTTTTTTCCTTCTTCAAAATGACAATTTGTGTATTCCTGATTTTGTATATGCAAACATTTGGACACACGTGTGTGTGTAGTGTTTGCGTATATGTGTGTATATTCATTCATTTTTGTGTGTATATTCATTCAAGTACATACTTCTCGGCTAGAACTTTGCTACTCAAAGAGTAGGATAGGAGTCAGGAGCACTACTACCACCTCGGAGCTTGTAGGAAATGCAGAATCTCAGTGCTCATCCAAGACCCACTGAATCAAAATCTGCATTTAAGAAGATCTCTAGGTTATTCGCTTGCACATTAAGGTTTGAGAAGCATTGTGTTGGAATACACTACATTAAAGACAATGGAAAGCAATCCCATGAATATTACCAATCAATGTAAATAAATTAATGTTTAACATGGGTATACCCATGGTTGTTTCGTGTTGATGTTTGGTAGAAACCAATGCAATACTGTAAAGCAATTATCCTTTAATTAAAAATAAATAAATTAAAAAAAGAAATTCATGTTTAACATGAATTGTAAAAAAACATATAGCACATATACACAAAGACACATATAACCTCATCACTAGGGAACTATAGGGAGCCAGTTAGCTGTCTGCCTCCTGTGTCTGATGGGCAGCCAACTGGGAGTTGAAAGACTAACTGAGAGGCCTGGGTGAGTTAGTTCACCCCTCCGGGACTCAGGGTCTCAGGTAGTAAACTGGAAAAAAGCAGAAAGAGTGAAAAGAGGATACAATAGAGCCTTGGGAAGCCGAGTCGCCAAGGTCACCCCATTCTGATGAAGACTTCACACCTCTCTGTAAATCTAGCAGTTACACCGAGAGCACCAGCATCAGTTAACCTAGGCAATGCCGTGCACAGAAATGCGCTTTGTCAAGCCTATTCTATGAGTAAGCTTCTACCTGCAGCTCCCCTTCACTCTGCCTGCTTACAGAGAAGCTCTGCTGCTGAAGGCCTAAAATCAGACAAATATTAAAAGCTGGTGTTTTGCAAAATGGGAGAGGCAGACCATATTCTCTGACAGCAGAATGAATCATTGGTATGTAGCTCATCCTTTATTAACTAAGCCACTTACAGAAATGTGGGAGGCGTACATCTCCTGACAGTCAGTCTACAATCATTTCTGCTTTTTTTTTTTTTTTGAGAACTGCCCTTCTCCTGGGGTGAGGGGAGGTGCGTCGCAGCAGCCATGCAATGACTCTGTCCTCAGTCACTACTGGTGACACCAGATGGATATCTGAGGCATGCTATTGAGCCTTTCAAACCTTCTCACCCAGGATCCTAGAATTTGAAGGGAGAGAACTGGGAACTGCTGGAGCTGAGTTACATTAATATTAATAGCAATGCTCCAGAGAGAAGGTGCATGAGCTCTGCTGAGGAGTCCCCACAGCTGCTCATACACCTCCACCACTTTTAATAAAGTTCCTTTACTGCCTGTCATGGATTGAATTGTGGCCCCCAAAGATATATGTTGAAGCCCTTACCTCCAGTATATCAGAATGTGACCTTATTTGGAGATAGATAGGGCTTTACAGATTTAATTAGTTGAGGCTGTGCTGGTCACCCAGTGTGTGGTACTTGTTAAGGCAGCCCTAGGACACTAATACATTTATTACCCAAACACCCTAGCTAAGATAGGAAGCAAAACTTGCTGTTTCTCATGTAAAGAACCATCTGCCCTTGGATCCAGGGCCTTAAAGGAAAAGTGGAAACCCTGAAAAGGAATAACTTCCACTATCTCCTCCAGCCCCACTAGGTTGAGTTATATAACATGACTGATTTCTCTAGAAAATAACCAGAAGCCACATCTCCAAGGAATGCCAAACCTCTCAAATTTGTTACTTTGAGAACAGAAACACTTCTACAGATTGGTTGATAATATTTTTTTTCTTTTGGTTAAAGTTGAAGTGTAACAATCAAGCTTCTGTCTTATAAAATAGGCTTTGAAGACAAGTGAATGTGAATATTAAGAATGACTTATCTTAATAGAAATTTTGGTATTATATATCACAGATATTAAGTAATAGAATCTCCATTTGATATTTTTTTTCTTTAACAAATAAAGGAAATGAGACCCAGAGAGGTTTGAAAATCCACCCAGTATCTTGTATAACTGATCTGGTCGCATCTAGAATTCAATCGGATGAGAGCCTCGAGCCACTCGTTGCCAAAGAAGATGCTCAAACTTCATTTTAGTAAATGTCTTGGCTGCATTTCTGCTTGTGGAGCTATCAAAGAAGGCATTCCATCCTCTACTTCATCTCACAGCCCCTAACAGACCTTCCCTTGGAAAAGGTGAAAAAAAGAGCCTGTATTACAGTCTTACCCCAACAGTGGTTAAAGAAGTTGTAAACTTCTCTGATAACGAGGCCACTTCTTTGCACATTGCAGTAGTTAATCTGAAAGAAGAAAAAAAAAAAAAGAGATTTGGGGATTTTTAGTTAAGGAAAATAATTGGATTGTTCATACAATTATTGATACTAATACAGCATTCTCTTTAAAAGAAGGGCACACAAGTTTGAAGATGCTCTGTAGAAATTTCCCTTAGTATTCTTCCATGACTCACAGTCACAGTTTAATTAATTCTCACCCTACCTCTTTTTAGAAGCAAAAACATATGCAGGAAATTACCAGGCTGGAGTTCCACATGTGTAGGGGTTTAAGACTATTGCCAAGGGACCAGCATTCTGGTCATTTGAAAATAATAACGAACAGTCACTGAGGTACCATGTTAAGTACGTTTGTATGCATAATCATATTAATCCTCATAATGGCTTCATTCAGTTCAGTTCAGTCACTCAGTCGTGTCTGACTCTTTGCGACCCCATGAATCGCAGCACGCCAGGCCTCCCTGTCCATCACCATCTCCTGGAGTTCACTCAGACTCACGTCCATTGAGTCGGTGATGCCATCCAGCCATCTCATCCTCTGTCGTCCCCTTCTCCTCCTGCCCCCAATCCCTCCCAGCATCAGACTCTTTTCCAATGAGTCAACTCTTCACATGAGGTGGCCAGAGTACTGGAGTTTCAGCTTTAGCATCATTCCTTCCAAAGAAATCTCAGGGCTGATCTCCTTCAGAATGGACTGGTTGGATCTCCTTGCAGTCCAAGGGACTCTCAAGAGTCTTCTCCAACACCACAATTCAAAAGCAGCAATTCTTTGGCGCTCAGCTTTCTTCACAGTCCAACTCTCACATCCATACATGACCACTGGAAAAACCATAGCCTTGACTAGATGGACCTTTGTTGGCAAAGTAATATCTCTGCTTTTCAATATGCTATCTGGATTGGTCATAACTTTCCTTCCAAGAAGTAAACGTCTTTTAATTTCACGGCTGCAGTCACCATCTGCAGTGATTTTGGAGCCCCAAAAAATAAAGTCTGACACTGATTCCACTGTTTCCCCATCTATTTGTCATGAAGTGGTGGGACCGGATGTCATGATCTTCGTTTTCTGAATGTTGAGCTTTAAGCCAACTTTTTCACTCTCCTCTTTCACTTTCATCAAGAGGCTTTTTAGTTCCTCTTCACTTTCTGCCATAAGGGTGGTGTCATCTGCACATCTGAGGTTATTGATATTTCTCCTGGCAATCTTGATTCCAGCTTTTGCTTCTTCCGGCCCAGCATTTCTCATGATGTACTCTGCATAGAAGTTAAATAAGCAGGGTGACAATATACAGCCTTGACGTACTCCTTTTCCTATTTGGAACCAGTCTGTTGTTCCATGTCCAGTTCTAACTGCTGCTTCCTGACCTGCATATAGGTTTCTCAAGAGGCAGGTCAGGTGGTCTGGTTAGGGTCTGTGATTTTTCCCATTTTATAAATGAAGAAATTGACATTTAAGAAGGTTAAGTAACTTGCTTAGGACAAGAATATGATAGAGCTGGAATTCAAACTCAGATGTCTCTTTATATCTTGATTATGTTTTTACGAGATGCCTCAAATCAAAGATACTGTAGAATGTTTTTTAAGACTTACATCAAAACTCTGTGCTTATTCTAGCCTTTCTACGTGTAGGACTTTACCCCAAGAAAATAACACAAGGTAGATACAAATATTTAACAAAGTAATATTTGTCATAATATAGAAGATGATGACAAAAACTCAAAACCTAATTACCTAACAATGTGCATACTGCCCAATTTTTTAACAAGTATATATACTTACATGAACATCGATTAAAATGCTATTAGCAAGACAATAACTCCACGTTAAGAATCTTACACATTAAAAGATTTAGTGATGTCAGTGGAAGTAAGTTTCATTCTGATAAATAGGGGTTGTGTCTAGACTATGTATTCAGGTATGTTGCCTTATATCCATCTATCCCCCCTTCCACCCATCCACCCATCCAAGACTTATCTGCAAAAAGGGTCAGGAGTAAGGCTGGAGATGGCAAAGAGTGGTTCTGCCTATGTTCTTGGGCACGTGGATGGTAAAGCACTTACTATACAGACATAGATGAGGCCTTATTACCTTTTTCTTGGAGCAGCTTGGTAAGGTTGGGACAGTCAGGGGCTGGGAATAGGAAAGGAGCTAAGAGTACGGCTCTGCTTTCCATACTCAGAAACCTCTGACTTCAGCCCTCCTCTTTCAAATCAGTGCCGTAAATAGTACTCAGATTTTTCCTCAATACTTTAAACTTTTCCAATTTTACTGTTTCCTTTTCCCTCTATACTGAGACAAGTACATATTCTTTGTACACATTTTAAGGGCAGGATTGTGCAGGGCTTATAATATCTTTGACTTCCACATGTTTAGATATGAAAGTCTAAACTAGATGCCAAATCTGGACAAGTGAGGAAAAATGCCACCAGACACTAAGAATGAGTTTTGGGAAGGTCTTTCCATTAAAAATTTGCTCCCCAACCTGCATTGCTGAATTTAGTAATAAGAGAAGACTAGTTGAGTGACAGTGTTCAGACATGCATGTGTGTATGCATGTGTACATGCACCCATATATTTTAGGAGGCTCTTATTTTGGCTCCTGCGTCTATATATTTATAATAAGGAGAGGGCATTTGTGCTAGTTCTCTATACCACAGCATATAGTCATGTGCCTAAAAGTTAATGGCTTATTATTCACTTCCATAATCAACTATTTTAATGAACACTTGATACCAGCTATTTTCATGTATATAATGTTACATATATACACATTTTTATTTCACTAGATAAACTAATAGTAGCTTATTGAAGAACAAACATATTACAGCAAATATGAACACACAAGCAATCCACAGTGAACTGGCTTACAATAGTGACCATCACTGCCAGATTCAGAATATGCAGAGCTGGTGTAAGTCCCTAGGAACAGTGGGGGTGGTTTGTATATTTCTATGAAACTAGCTGAGAAGTCCATTAAGGTATCTTTCCTCTATTTGTGCGGCATGTTGAAAATGTAATTATCTTCAAAGGTTTATACTTCCAAGACCCTGACCTACTAAAACAAATACTTAGCTCTGAAAGATTTAGGGTGTCTTCTCTTCAGTTCAGTTCAGTTCAGTTGCTCAGTCATGTGTGACTCTTTGCGACCCCATGAATCGCAGCACGCCAGGCCTCCCTGTCCATCACCAACTCCCGGGGTTCACTCAGACTCACGTCCATCAAGTCCGTGATGCCATCCAGCCATCTCATCCTCAGTCATCCCCTTCTCCTCCTGCCCCCAATCCCTCCCAGCATCAGAGTCTTTTCCAATAAGTCAACTCTTCGCATGAGGTGGCCAAAGTACTGGAGTTTCAGCTTTAGCATCATTCCTTCCAAAGAACAGCCAGGGCTGATCTCCTTCAGAATGGACTGGTTGGATCTCCTTGCAGTCCAAGGGACTCTCAAGAGTCTTCTCCAACACCACAGTTCAAAAGCATCAATTCTTCGGCGTCAGCTTTCTTCACAGTCCAACTCTCACATCCATACATGACCACAGGAAAAACCATAGCCTTGACTAGACGGACCTTAGTCGGCAAAGTAATGTCTCTGCTTTTGAATATGCTATCTAGGTTGGTCGTAACTTTTCTTCCAAGGAGTAAGCGTCTTTTAATTTCATGGTGGCAGTCACCATCTGCAGTGATTTTGGAGCCCCCCAAAATAAAGTCTGACACTGATTCCACTGTTTCCCCATCTATTTCCCATGAAGCGATCTCTCCAAAAATTATTCTTGGAATGTCTAGCTAACTATTACTATTCTCCCTAGCATGCTCGTTTCTTAGGAGAGTCTTTATTTCTCAAGATGACTGCAGAACAATGGGACTAGTTGACTGCAATCGGAATCTCTAGCAGCCAAGGGTGTACATGGGTCTGCGTATGCGCATTTGAATGACACAAATACATACAATTTGAGAAATAAAAATTAAAAGTAACATTTACTTTATCAGAACTTTTGCTTGGTCCTGAGCTGATTTTTCTTCTTCTTGTCCATGAAGAATTAATTCTGCTACTTTATGAAGCTGCTCAATACAGCGAGCTGTTACTTCTGCCAGGCTTTCAATGGACAGCATGTATACTTCCTGAAAGCAAAAAGTATAAGTCAGAAAATTATTCACTGAGCAGATACTTTCTAAAAAATCTTGTAACATTAAAAAAAATTAAATAATTCTTGGGAAGAAAACCAAACAAATATGACCTGAAAAAAAATTACCCGAAGTTTAATGGGTAGACTATTCTAAATGGAAATGCTACCATAAAATAGAAGTGTCACCGGGTCCCAGGGACATGACAATCCTTCTTTATAGCTGGGTCCCCAGTTCTCAGGCTTTCCCGGTGGCCCAACTGGTAAAGAATCTGCCTGCCAATGCAGGAGATGCAAAATACACGGGTTTGATCCCTGGGTAGGTAAGATCTCCTGGAGAAGGAAATGGAAACCCATTCCAGTATTCTTCCCCGGAAAATTCCATGGACAGAGGAGCCTGGCAGGCTAGGCTCATGGAGTCACAAAGAGTAAGACACAGCTGAGCAACTGAGCACACACATGTACACGCCCCAGTTGTCAGTGTAATGCTGGGCACATAACAGGCAGATACTCAAGAAAGCGTGTAGAAGGATGGCTGAGTGAATAGACCTCAGTAGATATTTTTCTTTAGAGTGATCTAAATTGTAAGTTTCTTTATCTAAAATTCAATGTAAAATGAAGTTATTGCAAATGCATTTTTTTAACACAGGCAGCTTCTAAATTATGCACATATAAATTTATTAAACTACAGAATAAAAACTATGGTAATGAAATTTTTTCAAAAAAGCTTCAATTACCTCATTAGTTAAATGGCATAAAGATATTTTATGGTTACAAATTTGCATATAGGATGGAATTTTACCTTAAAGAATAAATCAACTAGGTTCTTAAAGATCTTTTTTCCTTTAAATTATAATTGTAAAGCTATGGAGGAAGGCTACAATATCTGTGCTAAGTCATGAAATGTCTTGGCATAGAGGGATTTTAGTGTTTATTACATTAAGACTCATATTAGTGTGGAATAGGGTACAAATGAAAATGAAATGAAGCTGCTAATAAAATTTACATATTACTGCTCTTTAGGTGGATGATCTGTAACATGCTTACCTCGACTGTCTTATTTGTCTTTTCTTTCTTCTCGTCTTCTTCAGGGTTTTCAGGGTTCTCTTCCTTTTCTTCCTTCTCAGTTTTGTCTTCTGGCTCTTCAGCCACATCTACTGATACCACAGTTTGATCCTCTTCCACCCAGTCATGAGCTTTTTTCATGGCCTGCAAAGGACCCCCCGGCAACCAAAGCAATATGTCTATTGTACAAATACAGAGACACAAAAGCCAATCCCATGACTTGGATCAAATTCTAATCCATTACGGGTGGTTTTCTGTATGTTTAAAGAGTGGTGGGGCAATTATCCAACCTCCTTAAAAACACCTTGTTGTTGCTTTCTGGTAAAATACAGTAAGAAAAGGGACATAATAGAAAGAATGTATGGAGAGAATACCGCAGGGCCAGAGAAATTTTTGGAAAGCATTCTAAAATGATATTCAGATAGGAATAAAAGTGACAGTCACTCTGGAAAAGCCATAGTATATTTTTCACTTTTCCTGACCAATTATAAAAGCATGATAGAATATATATATATATATATATAATTTAGCCAGGCTCATTGCTAAAGCAAATTTCTTCTGCCATGTTTCATGAAGCCCTCAGTGTTTCATGAACCTAATAATGTATCACACTGGGAAGATGAAGGATGGCTCTGCTCCTCTCCAGCCATGCCAGGTCTTCTGACCTCAGGGTGGTGGTGGGGGAGGAGAGAACTATGATTAATTTCATTTCACATGAGTGCAATTTGCAATTTGAGCAACATGTGGCCTTTAAAGTTATTGACCAAACATAAACCACCTTCTCTATGTATTAGTCCCTGGATTTTGAAAGGGCAGACTCACTAGCTTTTGCATTGCAGTTTAAGCTGTTTGCTTAAGTTTTATCTGAGCTTGTGTGAAACTGACTTCTCATTTGATAGCTTGCACGTCAAAGCTTAACACAGAGTGTTGATGGAAAGTCAACAGGGAGAAGATTAGGGGAGACAAAATCCGACAAAACTATCCTTGGTGTGTCCTCTTTTAGGGACAAAGGTTTACCTGACTATGTAAGTAAACCAGTGAGACCTTGGAGGCACCACACACACACTGTCTGAGCAGTGGCAGCTGCTGCACGGAGATGAATGAGGCAATTTCCCCACTGTGTTCAAGTCACTGACCTGCCAGAATTGGTGACCTCTATCAGAGATAAAGAATTACTCATCTCTGCACCTCCCTGCCTCAGTCTGCATTTTCCTCACTCACCTTGATGAGTGAGGACCTGTGTCAATCACTGATGGTTAAAAAGAAGAAAAAGAAAGAGAGAGAGAAGGGGGCAAATGACACCGTTTTAAGTAATTAATGCTCAGTGACCTCACTAAGAAATGCTATAGCAAGACCTTGTACAAACTTGCAAAACATCCTGTGTTACTATCAGAGTAACCCAGACCATGAAAGCCCGGATGGCCTTAGATCTTAGGACGAGGCACCAGCTTTCCAGTGGGAAGGGTCGTGCGGGTGACCTGGCTCTGGCTGGTGTGCTTTCTCTGCCTGATTCTGGCATGTCACTTTCGAGGTGACGGGAGATGGAATTTGCAAAAGCCCTTCGGTAATTCAGCCTCTTTCCTCCCGTAGGCTGAAGATAACCCTGCTTTGAATAAAATCCTATTCTGTGGAGAAGTGACTTGTTCAAGATCACACCAGTGACGCTGCAACTAAAATGCAGGTCTCATCACACAGCCTAGCATGTTCTCAACAGTTACATTTCATGATGTTGCCTCATCAAATCTTAACTTCTGGCCTGGGACTCCTCTCCCACCACGTGCCATTTGGGGCTTGGGGGTTTTTCTATTTCAGGTGAATCTCTGGAATTTTACAACCAAGACCTTTTTAAAAAAACAAACAAACACTCAGACTCAGATGGGGCTGACCTTATTGAGTTTGTCAGGTGTGGCTGCAACATGTAATTCAAAGAGAAGCTCTGTAAGCATGCTAGCAAACTCTTCTTTGTTTTCTTCTATGCCTGGAAATAGAAAATGACAGAAGTAAGAAGCATGATTTCTTTTTCATCCTGCAGAATGTGGCAGCTCCCCTAACCTTACAGCCTGCAGTCAGAGTATAAGTCGGGGGTGGCAGCAGCCCACCCTCCAGCTCCGGGAAAAGATGAGCCGTGCCCAGATATTCAAGCACAGTGGCGAGGTAGCAGGCTGCAGCTGGGTGGGGGACTGGTAAAGCCTTGCTGCTCACAGCTCTAGCTGGGGCGCCCCTGGGCTAGACTGAAGGGCACATGAAGGATGAAGGCAGGGAGGGACCATGTATACCATAACAGGTATAGACGGTCAGTGCCTATTTGTTGAATGACTGCGTGAACAAATTAATGATGTTTCTCAGGCCTGAGAGCCCTGGGACAACACTGTATTTAAGGCTTATAGTATTGTTATGCTTAGCATTGCAACCCTTAATGATACCCCAGGGCGCCCTTTTGTGTCCACAGAGCCACAGTGCTGAGCAAGCAGAATTAGTCTCCATGGATCATCTACTTTTATCTTAACACCTATAACAACATATCTCTGGAGAAACTTCTCATGGTTTCCTAGGACACCTGCCTGGTCATACAATATTTCATAATGGTATGTCTTCCCTCCAGATTGGAAGCTACCTAAGGGTACAGATGGTATTTGTTTTGCTCATTCTTGAATCTAGAGACTCTAACACAGAGACTGGAACATAACAGGTGATAAAAATGAATAATGATTGAAAAATAATTTACTAATCAGTTGTACCATATTTACTAATATATTGATTATATAACATGTCATATACATGAAATAAAATTAATCTCATTGATGGGCAATGAAAAAGAGAGATCTTTAAAAGTTACCATCTTCTATCTCTCGTTTGAATCTACAAGTTGAGGCCATTTTTAAAGTTTCTGATTAGTGCTAAAGAATTGATTTCATGCAACTAGAGATTATCATACTACGTGAAGTAAGTCAGAAAGAGAAAGACAACCATATGATATCACTTATTGCGGAATCTAAAATATGACACGAATGAACCTATCCGTCAAACAGAAACAAAATCAAGGACATAGAGAGTAGACTGGTTGCCAAGGCGGAGTGGGTGGAAGAGGGTAGGAGTGGGGGTCTGGGATTAGCAGATGCCAATTGGTATATATATGAATAGAATGGATAAACAACAAGGTCCTACTGTACAGCGCAGGGAACGACATCCAGTATCCTGCAATAAACCATGACACAAAATAATACGAAAAAGAATGTATATATATGTATAACTGAGTCACTTTGCTGTATAGCAGTAATTAACACAACACTGTAATTCAACTATACCTTAATCAGAAATAAATAAATGAAAGAATTGATCCCACTGTGGGCTGTATCACTAGTCTGCGGTGAGAAGGGGGTACAGTATAGAAGCATCATTTGTCTGGCCTGACTACATGATCTCAAAACCCCCTGAGAAGGAAATACCTGGCTTAGGTTAGTGGGTGAAGATGGCAGCTTCAGAGAGGCCTGAGCTGTGTGAGAAATTCTGTGGCTAACACTTGTCTGCCTGTCTTTGTTTCTGTTTTAGAGACAAAATGGTTAATCACAGCTTGTCAAGATAGCCAGGCCTATATCAGTTTATCATCCCCTAGAATTTATGTACTTATTCTCACCGGGGAGCAGGTCAATAAAGATACTAGAGATGGAAAGCATATATGTCAGGTAAGAAGCTTTATGGAGAAGAAGAAACCAAGGAAGAGGAATAGGGACAGCTGGGGGTTAAGAATCTCCCAGCTGAGAAAGTGACTTTGGGGTAAGAGCCCAGAGGAGGAGGGGAGTGAGTCACATGGGGGGCCAGGGTAGCTGTGGCCGGCAGAGGGAGGCATGTGCCCTGGGGTTGAGAGATGGCTGTCTTTGTCCATGGTGAAGTGATACAAGCAAATCATAAAAATCCATAAGGCGAGTGCTCAGACAGAGCAGGCTGTTGCAAAGGTTGAGCATGGGTATTAAGAAAGCTTCCAGAAGGAGATGATGCTTGAACCTAGCCTTCCAGGATGAGAAAGGCATTAGTCACAAGCAGAAAAAGGGAGAATTGGAGGCCTACAAAGAGAGAATTAAAGAGAAAGTGAATGGGATTCCATCAAAAATTGAGATTCTCTCTCTGCTAGTCAGAGGTCTTGGTCTCACCTTCTCTAAATGGGCAAATTTAGAAGGGCAGCTCCCACAGGTTCTCATTCCCCAACTGCCTGGTCCTTCTCATCTGTGTGGGGCAGCACAGCAGGGCAGAAAGAGCCTGACTTGAGGCTGGGGTTCTTCCCTAGCTCCTGTAGTTAGTGGGTCTGTGACTGGGGCCAGTTACAAGGCTTCTTAGCTTCCACTTCCTCTTCTGTAAATTTAGGGTAAGAAAACCCACCCATCTCCTTTTTAGTGTTATTGTAAGGACCAAATAAAACCAATGTGTAAGTATTTTGTAAACACTAAAGTTTTATATAACTATATTGTTATATGCTGCAAAGATATAAACATAGGGAGATTAAAAATATTTGAAAGTAATCCATACTAAATTAGGATATATATACTCTGTGTATCTCCAGTTTTTAAATGTGCATTTCTGTCATAAAACAGAGAAATATACCAAAAACACAGAGCAAACATTTTAGGAAAGCCAGAGAAAAATGAAAGTAGATAAAAACACAGATAATAAAGAATGTTGCAACAAAAAAGACCTATTACTACAATTCTTCGTCTGTACATGTTGCTGAGAAGTTTTTCACCAAGGCAGTGAAAAGAGGAAATAGCTTTTAGAAATCTCCTTACAACAGTGGGAAACCAAATTAGAGACCCATGGCAGTGTAATAAAATTACATGTTGCTGGAAAGATAAACATGCAAATCATTAGCTAACGTTATTAAAAACAGAGGAGCCCAATATTAAATTTATCTAAAAATGACAGTTTATTACATTTTCTGAGATGATCAAATAAATTATTTAGGTGTTAGAGGTATTTTAGAAATATAAGTGCTTATAAGAAAAAATATGATGAAAACGCTCTGGTTTCTCCTAGAATTTGGCTCCTGGACTGTCTACTCGCTCTCACTGATGAGATTGTTCTTGACAGCTTTTAGTTAATCCCTCACCTTTCTGGAGTTTGTAACACTCCATCATAACTGGGTTGATTTAATGACAACCCTGGTATTCTTCTTTCCTGTTCTTCTTTAGGTATTTAAATGACATCTATTTATTAAATTAATTAAAATTAGTAGTGCTTTGATAATCTGGAGATTTCCATTAGGAAAATGAACGTATTGTATTATGGGAGGTAACAGGGTTCCATCACTTAAAGAGAGACGAATCTACCATTTCCTAAGCAAGCTGTTCAAGACTGTAATTTGCTTTTTGGTCAGATTCAAAAATCTCCATTTATTGAAGCTCTGTATTAAGACTAGAACATAACACATGGAGTAACATTTTCTATTTAACAGTTTGAATCAAGTTTCCTCTCCAAGAAATAGTACTTGTTGGGGATGCAATGCTGCCTTAACTTATACAGGCAATAACATTTCATTGATGTTAGGGATCCTCTTTTTATCTGTTCTGAATGACACCCCCAGTAGGATAGAGGTCTACCTCAGGTATCATGAAGCTGAAGAAAAACAGCCTGCATTTTTTGGTGATCGTTACTCTGGAAAAGAGGCATCTACATTAGTTCATCTTGGGTCCATAATACAAACCATAGGACCTTTGACAGCTAGTGTCTTAGTTTCTTCATTATTAAAGCAAAGACAAGGCTGTCATCCTTTGTGACTTCAAAGCAACACGCAAATGCTCAGAAACGTTGCTCTCCAGCTGTCTCTTTGATACTGACCTTTTTCTATGCTGCAGTATAATTGATTCTTCTATCTTGATGCAATGAGCATAAATCTCATTAAACTTAAGGCACATAAGGTTAGTATGTGGGAATAAGGGGGCGATATTTTTTAAATGACAGTTTGCAAATGCTTAGAATAATACTGCCCTGAACATCTAGGCTGAAGCATTTGAGCTCCTGTGTTTGAGCTTTGATTAAAGGTATGTATCGGGCTTCCCTCATAGCTCAGTTGGTAAAGAATCTGCCTGTAATGAAGGAGACCCCAGTATGATTCCTGGGTCAGGAAGATCCCCTGGAGAAGGGATAGGCTATCCATTCCAGTATTCTTAGGCTTCCCTTGTGGCTCAGCTGGTAAAGAATCTGCCTGCAACGTGGGAGACCTGGGTTTGATCCCTGGGTTGGGAAGATCCCCTGGAGAAGGGAAAGGCTACCCACTCCAGTATTCTGACCTGGAGAATTCTATGGACTGCGTAGTCCATGGGGTCACAAAGAGTCGGACAAGACTGAGTGACTTTCTTTTTAAAGGTATGTATCACGCCGGGGCACAAAATGCTTCCAGAGACTGGATGATATGAATGTACATTATCACAAGTACAATTGTAAATAAAAGCTATAGCTTATTGGATCTTTGTTATTTTCCTGGCATTGTGTTAGCATGTCTGATAACTAGAACAGCTAACACTTTGAGCAGTTCCATGTGCCAGGCACTGTAATATACATTTTTACGTATATTATCTAATTTGATCCTTACAATAGCCCTTGGGAATAGGTATCACTGTCTCCATTGTATAGGTAAAATACTGAGTTTCAGAAAGGTTATATACCTTGTTCAAGGCCAAGTAGCAAGTAAGTAGTAAAAATGTGGCATGTAAGACCCTTAAGAGGATCCTAGGAGAAGCCAGCCTTGTGTGTCCACGGTTGCTTAAATTTTCAGCATAACCTACACAAATCAATGGCAGTTGCAGTGCATGGTGATGACATCACTCACTCTCCATGTACATAGCAAATGCTTTACTAGATTCTGCTCCCAAAGGGACAACCTAATCATTAAGCACATCCAACCTGGAGAACATCTTGGCCCCTCTCAAGGAAGCCTGGCCTCTCACAAGATCGCTTCTAGTCTCCTTGGGTCATGTCATCACCTGGCTGGAAGCGTGTCGTGGGAGGGTGCATCTGGCTCACTGCAGCGACTGACAACCTGACACTCCAAGCCCTGGTGTACTGTGCGCTTTTCTCAGAACTGTACTTTCGGGGGGAAGGCCACTTACAAACACACCCTAACTCCTACACACAGAAGTTAAAAGGAAGGAGAAAAAAATGAAAAGAAATCCACTCAAAGACCTACCTACCGTCAACGCCAACCACATTCAACGACTTCCACGTGCAGACAAAAAATTCGACACTGCAGCATAAACTCTAGCCATCAGAGCCCCTGTTGAGTGTACCGTGCTCTTTGATCATTCAACCAGATGCATTTGCTGTGTGCCTGTGACATGCTGGACATCAGAGAAGTAAAGGTGTCTGACTCAGGAGCTCCCACCCAGAGGAAGGGAGGATTGTGACCAGTGTGACCAGCTCCTGTGACAAGAGCAGGGGCGCAGAGCTGGGAAATGAGCAGGAGTGCTCAGTGAGCAGGAGTGCTGAATTAGTGCCTCTCCCGTTTAAATGGCTGTGCTTATTAACAGCAGCTTCATAAGGATGACAACAACAGTTTGTCTTGCTATTTTATCTGGTTATTTTTCTTTACCTTGCACTTCTTGATTCTCTTCATTCTCGAATACTTTGGCTGCAAAGATGTCTTTAATGGAAATTAGGTCATTTTTTAAGACCTCCAGCTTCTCTCCATCAAGTGATGCTAAAAATGACTGAACCTGAAAAAAAGAAATAGGTCAGCATAACTGTCATCTTTTCTTCTCATTAATGATGTTTACATTCAGTTGTGCCCACTTCTCCCAGGTGGTCTGTGGTGTGTGGGAGGTAACACTGGGTTGACTGTTGGATTAACTGCCTACTAATTGTGTAACTTTGGGTAAGTTACATAAACTCCCTGGGCCTCAGTCTTCTCATTTTTTACTTGAATGTATTTAACAGATAACATTGTCAAATGTCAAAGATAAATTTAGGATGTACAACATGTTAGTTTGATAGATGTGTATATTGTAATATGATTGCCATTGTAGCTATATTTCGTGCCTCTATTGCATTACATAGTTATCTTTTGTTTTTCGTCATTGAGAAAATTAAAATTTTAGTCTCTTACCAAGCTTGGTGATTATAGTGCCTAATTGCTGTCTGCATTCCTAATACTGCACATTAGCTCTCTATGGCTAAGTTACTACTTGTGCAAGTTTGTACCCTTAAACAATATCAGTCGTATCCTCCCACCTATCCTGGGCTAACCACCATCTTACTGCTTTTTATGCGTTTGACCTTTTTAGATTCCACATACAAGTAATAACATACAACATTTGTCTTCCTCTTTCTGAGTTATCTCACGTAGCTTAAGGAGCCCAAGGTCCATTCATGTTGTCATAATTGGGAGGGTGTTCTTCTTTCTCATGGCTGAATAATGTCCCATTGTGTATATATATTACACCCTTTTTAATCCATTTATTTGTTTATGGGCATTTAGGATATTTCCATGTCTTGGCTATAGTGGACAGAACTGCAATGAAACATGGGAGTGCTGATATCTCTTGGAAGTATTGTTTCTGGCTTCCTCAAAAAATTAAAAATACATCTATAATATGATCCAACAATTCTACACACCCAAAGGAAGTTCTCTGTTTTAAAGTGAGATCCACACTTCACTGTGATCCTTTGCAGTTAAGGAAACAATGAATGTGAAGGACATTGTACAAATGCACATAGCAGATGCTAAGTAAATGGTGGTGGCAGCTCCATCAAAGCGGCTAAAAACACACCTCGGTGTCAACCCTGGATTCTAACATCTTATTAATTCCTATTTGCCGGGAGCCAGTGTGGGGAATCCCACCCATGACAAGGTCATGTGGCAGAGATCTGATGGGCAAGGTGAGTCGGATCTCAGGGTGTCCCCCTGGTATTTCCTGAGCATGTACCCCCAAAAAACAAAAATCTGCTGGCCTTTGTACTCTGCTTTTCCACTCTTCTGACACACTCTGGAAAAAGTCAACTCAGGGCTTTAGTCTTCTGCATTTGAAAGGGATGTTTCAGTTAAACCCCGTCTGATAACTCTCTAGCTTGCCTAACAGGTTCCCCTGGACCTCTTACAGCCTGTGAATTGCTTGCAGCCCCCAACCACAAGAGGCACAAAGCTTAAAGCATCTTAAAGATACAGAGCCTTTTCTAAAGAGCTAAAAATCATATTGGTGACGGATTTCACTGTTGACTCAATGACTGCTGCCAGGCCTCCATATTCTTTATCTTTTAGGCACCTGGGAGGATGTTAATCAATATAAACGGGATATGGAAAAAGATATATAGTAGTTTTGATGTTAGCAACACTAGACTTTTGAGTTAATTACTTTTCTTTTGTTATAAATCACTGTACTCCTTTTACTTGTTATAAATTGCTGTATCTTTGCTATGTAAGAACGTAACTTTATTTAGTGTTTTCTGAGAGTGGCACCAGACGTTGAGAAGAACAACACAAATAAGTCTTCTGGTTGACAAACCCTTATCAGAAAAAAGGCTGTAAAATGTTAATTGGCCCTTTTGGCCAGAAGATGATGTAAATCACCTAAGACTTGTGTATATAACTAGGTATGCAGAGAGAAAAGCCTGGTTTTGATAAGAGCCTGGGCTGCTAATGCTGCATAATTGTGTATTACCCATTGATCTCTATGTACAATCAAAAAGGTATAAAAGGCCTTTCTAGAAAATAGAGGCCGGGCAAGTCATTGGAAGGACTGGTTTCCCCTGTGTCTCCTCTTTACTCTAATTTCAGGCTGAATTCCCATCTGGGGCGTGGAGGCTCGCCATGTCTACTTACTTGTCCCGGCTTCTAAGATCCGTAAGAGAGAGACCCCAAGGCGGGGCACTCTCCGATATTCAAACAGATGCCGGTGGCCTAACGTAGATGGTGCAAGCTCCTTGTCTGGAACTTTATTGGCTTTCCATGTAAACCAAGTTATTCAACCTCTTTTCTCCACTTAATTTTTCTACTACACTATTTCTTCCTAATCTAATTTTATATTAATAAATAAATAAGTTTTTTCCTCGCCAATGCTGTCCCCACTTCAAATTCCCTGGATCTACCGGGGCTGGACCCCGGCACCTATTCTTACTAATCATGTGACTTTGGGTAATTTACTTAACCTTTCTATGACTCAGTCTTCTTATCTCTAAGTGAGAACTAATAGCATCAACCATATAAGATTGTATTGAAGGTTAAATGAAATGATGTACTCAAGAGTACTTATTGTGGTGGTCAATAAATTATATATATAATGAAAATAAAGATATATGTAAAACAGAAAACAAACTTATGGTTACCAAAGGGGAGAAGGAGAGAGGGAGGAACAAATTAGGAATGTGGCATTAACAGATACAAATGACTACATATAAAATAGATGTACAACAGAGATTCACTGTATAGCACAGAGAGTTGTATTCAATATCCTGTTATAACCTATAATGGAATATAATCCAAAAAAATAACTGAATAACTTTGCTATATTCCTGAAACTAACAGAAGATTGTAAAGCAACTATAATTCAATAAAAATGGGTATGTAAACAAATACATAAACAAATAGATATTGTATATCACAGATATACATATAAACATACTTGCTAGATGTTTTACTGTATAGGAGTTACAAAAATGTAACAAGACATATTTTTCTTCTCAGAGATTTTGCAGTCTGAAGGAGGGAGGCCCAGATGACCCGAAATAGCCACACCAAGTGTGAATGCAGTAATGGGGTGGGGGGTGCTCCCAAGGAGGGGCTGCAGTGCCCTTTGGGGAAGCGAGAGGGTGGGCAGGGACACTGCACAGAGGATCTTGCTTGAACTGACACGCTCCCTGCCCACTGTTCTTCAGAACACCTCTTTTGCAACCGTCCTTCAGAAATTCTTAGAAATCACCTGGATAGATGGCCAGGCAACCTCTGTGAATCCAAAGACCAATGTGAAATTCCAAAATGGTCACAGTGAATGGAGAACCATACAGAAAGTAAAGTCTGACTATAAAGTTGGAAGGTTTTAAATTTCTCATTCTGTAGGTTAACACTTGCCCTGGAAGGAGAGCTAGCAGAGAAGCTGCCAGTCTTTGGGTTGTGGATTTTTGAAATTTACTTTATTTTCGGTTGTGCTGCATGAGTGCTATGCTGTGCTTAGTCGCTCAGTTGTGCCCGACTCTTTGTGACCCCAGGGACTGCAGCCCGCCAGGCTCCTCTGTTCATGGGGATTCTCCAGGCAAGAATACTGGAGTGGGTTGCCATGCCCTCCTCCAGGGGATCTTCCCAACCCAGGGATCAAACCGGGGTCTCCTGCATTGCAGCACTGCATCCAGATTCTTTACAGTCTGAGCCACTAGGGAAGCTGGTGCTGTGTGAGGGCTTTCTCTAGTTGTGGCAAGCGGGGGCTACTCTCTAGTTGAGGAACATGGGCTTCTCATTGTGTTGGCTTCTCTTGTTGCAGAGCACAGGCCCTGAAGTACGCGAGCTTCAGCAGTTGCTGCACATGAGCTCAGTAGTTGTGGCTCGAGGGTTCCAGAGCATGGGCTCATTAATTGTGGCACACGAGCTCAGCTGCCCTGCGGCATGTGGGATCTTCCCAACTGGGGATGGAACCAGTGTCTCTTGCATTGCAAGGTAGATTCTTTCTTTTTTAATTTATTTTTTAAACAGCATATTTTCTAAATAGCATTTTTCTCAGAGTAAAGAAAAATGGGTAATAAAGTACAATGCTGAGTGGAAATGGATATGCACATGCGGGACCTCTTGGTTCCTCCATGTACTCTGAGGGTAGCCATCCCCCGGGAGTGAATGCATGGGGGTTTTATGCTTTGGGTATCTCCCAGGAAGGGTTCTTTTTAGTGAAGGACTCTTTGGTCAGCATCTTTCTATTACAGCATCTCTCTTGCTTCTTCCTAGTTCATTCCATTATGCCAAGATGATGTGCATTAAATCTTTACTTCAATCCAATAATAAATAATAAATAACTATGCACTCCTCAATAAATATTCATGGAATGCTGACTATATACTTGGCACCCATGCCCAAGTGCTGTCGGGGACACCAGGGTAGAAAGTCTGATGTGGGGGTGACATTTTGAGGATTCTTGTTTACTCTTTTGATTAACTATTGGGTATATAAAATACTATAAAAATATTAGTTTTTCCTTAAGATTCATAGTACACCACACTGCCATGCCTATTGCCATCCTAGTATCAGTCTTGTAGGTAGTAAGGATTCCTTATCATTCTGTACAACCTGTCTAAGTTTTAGCCAATGGCATGTTAGCAGAGGAAATGTGTATCATTTTCAGGTTAAAGCTTTTAAAAACTGGGCACTCCCCTCTATATTCTCTCGCCTCATGCTGATGGAATGAAGGAGACAATGAGTTCCTAGAGAAGAATGAAATCCAACACATTAGACTTGGACATAGAGGAAGCCGCAGAGGCAAAAGGACGTGCCTGCCCAGAGCCCACACTCTCTCGTCTAGATCTCTCTCCAGGTGACTGCAGGTTTCCTTCTGAAGTCTGTATGGACCTCTTCGCCAGGCTGTGCTCCCTACGGAGGGACCATCTACCAGGCGATGTACCCCTAAGCCCAAGGAATGGACAAAGGTGGCTGTTTGCAGGGGTTATGTATGTGCTTGAACTGGGGCATCCTCGCACGTGCCCATGAGGTTCCCTGAGGTGAGAGACAGCTCAGGGACAGTGGAGACAAAAGGAAGAGAGCAGATGGGAGGGTGATGTGGAAACGTGGGGAGTCTAAAGATTCTAAATGGGAACCTGGCCTTCTGGGCCATTATGAAAGTACATTTGTCAAAGAAGGATGATAATTTCTTTTTTTTTCTGGCCATGCCATGTGGCACATGGGATCTTAGTTCCCCAATCAGGGACTGAACCATGCCTCCTGCACTGGAAGCATGGAGTCTTAACCACTGAATCCCCAGGGAAGTCCCAGAAAATATTTTCTTTAACAGTTTGTTTCCAAAAGCTCTTTAACTTTTAAATATGTGGTATGTGTTGGGTTACCTGGTGAAGTGTAAGATGTCTAATTGAATTCCAGGTAAACAATGAATGTTTTCTTGGTATGAGTGTATATCTTAAATATTACACTGGACATGTTTGTACTAAAAAAGTATTCATTGTTTATCTAAAGTTAAAATTTAATTAGCCATCTTGATTTTTATTTGCTAAATCTGACAATCCCAGGAGGGTCTCCATTTGTATTCTTGCCAGAAGTCTGCGAACATTAGGATGGAACTAGTGGAGCCAGAAGATGGACAGAGCCTGGCTTCTGGATCCTTAAATGCTGGAAAGCTGACTGCTGACCAGACACTCATACCTTGGAGAAACACTATAGCTTTAAAAAAATTTTTTTAATTGGAGGATAATTGCTTTGGAATATAGGTTTAAGAGGGTGGGGATCTCTATAGTTTTTGACCCATATTTTTTAGAACGATTAATTATAACATCCAGTAAGTACTATTACAGGCTTCCCTGGTGGCTCAGCCATAAAGAATCCACCTGCAATGGAGGAGATTCAGGTTTGATCCCTGGGTTGGGAAGATCCCCTGGAGAAGGAAATGGCAACCCACTCCAGTATTCTTGCCTGGGAAATCCCATGGACAGAGGAGCCTGGCAGGCAAGACTTAGCAACTAAACAATAATAACAACAACAGATATTATTACTAAGACAAGAAAAGCTCTGTATTACTCACAATGAAAAACTATGAAAGTCTCCAGGCTGGGGAAAGAGAGATAAGCCTGTGGGAGCAGTCTGCAAACAGAAGGCAATGCCCACCTCCAGGGACTAAACCTCCTTCCTGGCAACATTAGTCCTTTGGGGCTGTTTGGACCGCAGAGCTCCTGACCTACAGTGGGAGCAGCTTATGTCTTTCTTCTACCATGATAGCTTTGAGGGGATGTGCTTCTCTGTAATGTTTTCAATAATAATAACAAATAAATATGTAAGAACGGATAAAAAATAAAATGTCACTGACATTATATATGCATATACATATATATGCATAAAATGGCAGCTAACATTCATTGACTGCCTATTATGTACTAGGCAAGTTGCAGCTAGCTTTGCATGGATTATCTCATTTAATTTTTTAAATAGTTTTATGAAGTAGATTATTATCATTCCCATTTCATAGATAAAGAGATTGAGGTAAGAAAGGTCCAAAATCATACTACAGCTACTAAGTGGCATTTGATCACATAATGTCTGACCCCAAACTCTGCTTTTGTAGGGAAAAGTTGGTGTTTCAGTGGAAAATGGTATTTTCTAGATCAGTTTACCAGATTATCAGATTCTGATTCCATGGGAGCAGTTTTATAAATCTGTAATGTAGATACCTGATAGCAGTGCAAAATAATTTGTCTATAGACATGTGAACAAGTTTTGTCCAGTGGAGGGACAAGCTCCCCTCCTATGGAAAATCAGATTTGTGTCCATTTGCATATTCATTTCAAAATTGCTTTATTTTATATGAATTTGTACTTATTTGGCTTTTCCTTTGAACCAGTTATAACATCTGACTGGTTCTTTCATTTAATTAATGAGTTAAATAAATTCTTTAATTTGTGTTCATTTGGTAGGTATCTTCATGAGTCATGATTTCGCTTAAAAAAAAATTATCTGTTAACAGTTTAACCACAAGATTGTCAGTGATGGCTGATGGATAACTAGAAAGGAAATAAACACATTGTAACTTGTAACTGTATAATCTTGGGTGTGTATGGAGGGTGGGGTGGTGTCTATCCTGTTTGGTTCTTGGTTGCCTGTTATATGGCAGAGGTCATCTTTCCTTGATAAGGTGAGTTTCATGAATGTCTCAACCCCCCAAATTCCACATGTAAGAAGACGAGGCCTAGAGAGAGTCAAATATCACTTTTTCCTTCTTCCTTTCCTTGGAAGGAACTTGAACTTCCTTCCAAGTTCAGTTTCCCGTCTGAGGCCCTGCCTCTCCCCAGGGAATGTTACTGGGCTTCTCACAGGAGGTCCAGAGGATACTGCCCTGTGACCTCCATTGGAAAAACACCCCAGAGCACAGTCAACCTGAGGTACACACAAAAGAGTAATATCCACAATTAAATGAGTCAATAGTTTTGAAGTGCTTAGATTAGTCATTATATAAATGCCATGTAAGTATTAAGTAAAAACACATTTGAACATGGACATGCATACCACATAAATCCTTTTTTAAAAATAAAAGAGAAATCACAAGCTCTGCTGACTTCCACTCTTCAAGTTTTGTTTCTCTGGGATCACAGTGCGAGGGTGTGAACGTGCAGGGCTGTGAGGTAATTTCCCAGAGTTCTGTTCAGGAGCATCCCTAAACAGAGCTTTAATGCCCAGTGAGACAGTCCTGCCCTTCACGGCCCAGGCATTCTAACAAATGAGTGAATAAATAACCATACCACCCGTGAAACTAAGTGTATTGAACCCTGCAGTCTGCTAGAAGCATCAGCTGCTTTGTTGCCACCGGGTAGAAATGAGGAAGGACATGGCCGGTAGCTCTGATCTGGGTACCACGGCACCAAAGAGGGGCACAGGCCAGGTGCCGACAGTCAGGTTTCTGCACGCCTTTTGCGCAGAGAGGTGGGGGTGGTGATGATTCGTATCATGATGGCCCTCTTGGGACTGGTGACAGGGAACAGCTTGGCAAGGAACAGAGAGGAAATAATACAGAGCCTGAGCAGCTCATCGGGCCATAAGTGATTGTGACCTCAGCACAGAAACGAGGCTCTAAAAATGAGGTATTTTAATAACAGATTTTCTTTCACGTTTAAGAAAACACACTCATGAACATGCTACTTCCAACGACAGGACAGACATACCTTGCTTTCACTTTCATTGGACAGAATTTCCAGGGCTTCCAGGTGTGACAAACCTTGATACTCATCGAACAGCATCCCATAGTGTGCGGTCCTCTCGGCCGTGAGCTGCTGTGCCAGCCTCTGCTTCTCCTTCTCTTTGGCCTCCCGTAACATCTGCACAAACACACATTTGTACATTAGATGTATGCTTAAAAGCCCCATTTACTCCAAGATGTAGGGGGAGATGAACACTGACTTGGTACTAGTGAAGAGTAGGTTTTAGTCACTTTGGAATTTCTGCAAAAATGACTTTTTTTTTAAAAAAGGTAGGGGAGTTTTTCTTTCTTTATTTTTTTGCCACATCACACAGCTTGCAGAATCTTAGTTCCCTGACCAGGGACCGAACTCATTCTCCCTGCAATGGAAGCATGGAGCTCTAACCACTGTACTGTCACATTCCCCTAAAATGACTTTTTGGATTAATTTTACCCACAGTTTTCCACATAATATTCCACTTTGGATTCTTCATGTTCATATGTACACAACAAAACAAAGCAAAAATCCTACTCCCAAGAATAGTATTGAAAAGAAGGAAAGCAAAACAGTGGTTTCTACTGAAGTGTTTTCTGTGTGTGTGATTAATCTTATTTTTTTTAATGTCCAGATTTTCTATATGAGCAAATTTAATGTACACTGGGAAAGCTGAATCTATTGTGACAGGATTAATTGCAACTTGTACACCTAGGCAGACTTCAAAGAAAAAATAAGTTGATATGATTTAATTTGAATTATTTAAAAATTTTTTGTGTGTGGTTATTTAACATCTTCAATTAAAAAATAATAAAATATAACCTCACAGTATATTCCTCACCAGATACCTAATATAAATGTAAATATTAATATAAATAAATGTTAGCTTATCAATTCTTAGATTGGTTTTGAGAAAAATGACTGTGAACTGACTTCCTCTTCAGGTTGATCATTTTTCTCCAGTTATGTTTCTATTGATTAAATAGTAAAACAGTAAACACAAGTTGACCAGTTACTCATAATTTCCTGCACTTCCTTTCTTTGATTCTAAGCACCTTTTATTTGATTCCTTATCAAGGTTACTGTGACATTGTTTATAGGGTTCTTTAATATCTGTGAAGAGCACCATAAATGCGCTGGCCACTAAAAGGTCACAAGGGGAAGATCATAAAAGAATAGATTTTGGTTTTTATTAGCTGTCAATAACAGTCAGCCTTGTTCTCCTTGTCAGTTCCTGAGGTTGTTAGCCCAAAACCCAATAGGCTACAGAAAGAATTCACCCTCCTGTCTGTTTTCAAGACTGAATAAGCACAAGGTTTGAATTTTAAAATTTTCAAAACCACCTCTGGGAATTTTTTAACACTTACACAATAAAAGCCAACTACCCTCACTGATCTCACTGGCTTGGTTGTGGTGAAATAAAGTAACAAAGCGACACTGAAACTGCTTCCTGATTGCCCTCTTTCTGGGCTTCCCAGGTGGTGCTAGCGGCCAAGAATCCACCTGCCAGTGCAGGAGATGCAAGAGACGTGGGTTCAATCCCCGGGTCAGGCAGATCCCCTGGAGAAGAAAATGGCAGCCCACTCCAGTATGCTTGCCTGGGAAATCCCATGGACAGAGAGAGGAGTCTGGTGGGCTACAGTCCATGGGGTCACAAAGAGTTGGACATGACTGAGCTGGTATTATTCTTTACCCTCTTTCTGGTCTATTTTTTCTTTTTTTTTTTTTAACAGCACTCATCATCTTCTAAAATATGAGATGATGTGCATTGTTTGTTTGTCCCTCCTCACTAGAACAAAATCTCCAATTTTAACCAGTGATGGTCTCAAATGCTTAGAACAGTGTCTAGCACATAGACATCCAAAATGCATTTGTGGGATGCGTTGTGGAATGTGTTGTGGAATGATTGAATGAATGAATAATTACTGTTTGGAAGGGGGCTGAAGAGGGTTATGTTGTGGCCATCCAGTATAAACTGGCCATGTGAATCATAGGTGCAATGCTGAGATGTATCCCAGAGTGTTCCCTGGTGGTTCAGCTGGTAAGGAATCTGCCTGCAATGTAGGAGACCTGGGTTTGATCCCTGGGCTGGGAAGATCCCTTAGAGAAGAGAATGGCTACCTACTCCAGTATTCCGGCCTGGAGAATTCCATGGACTGTATAGTCCATGGGTCGTAAAGGGTTGGACGCGACTGAATGTCTTTCCCTTTCACTTTCAGATGTGCCAGTCAGTCCAGTCACTCAGTTGTGTCTGACTCTTTGCGACCCCATGAATCGCAGCACGCCAGGCCTCCCTGTCCATCACCAACTCCCGGAGTTCACTCAGACTCACGTCCATCGAGTCCGTGATGCCATCCAGCCATCTCATCCTCGGTCGTCCCCTTCTCCTCCTGCCCCCAATCCCTCCCAGCATCAGAGTCTTTTCCAATGAGTCAACTCTTCGCATGAGGTGGCCAAAGTACTGGAGTTTCAGCTTTAGCATCATTCCTTCCAAAGAACACCCAGGACTGATCTCCTTCAGAATGGACTGGTTGGATCTCCTTGCAGTCCAAGGGACTCTCAAGAGTCTTCTCCAACACCACAGTTCAAAAGCATCAATTCTTCGGCGCTCAGCCTTCTTCACAGTCCAACTCTCACATCCATACGTGACCACTGGCAAAACCATAGCCTTGACTAGACGGATCTTTGTTGGCAAAGTAACGTCTCTGCTTTTAAATATGCTATTTAGATGTGTAATTACAAACAAATGCAAATGGAAAGTGTGTATTCTTGGGTGACACATTTCTATGAGCATTGCTACTTACTTTTTTAGTAAGTAAGTACACTGAATGCAGAGGTAACAAAAAATTGTGATGGTGGCACAAAAACTATGGTAATCTGGGAACTTGACCAGGTCTAGTTCTTCACTTTGCAAGAGTGTAAACTTAGGCCAAAGATTCACAGACTTAGTTTCTGAACTTGGTCACATTTCCCTCCCACACTGCCTCCTTCCTGATTATAATTGAATTTATATATATGTATAAATTTATGTATACATATATAACATGTTTATATGTAAGTACAAGTCTGTATATATAATATACATTATATACATGAATATATAGATATCTTTTATTTCTATATATATATTTCTATATATATATATATGGATATCAATTTATACATATAGGAAAAGTGAAAGTCACTCAGTCATGTCTGACTCTTTGCAACCCCATGGACTGTAGGCTACTAGGCTCCTCTGTTCATGGAATTTTCCAGGCAAGAATACTGGAGTGGGTAGCCATTTCCTTCTCCAGGGGATCTTCTTGACCCTGGGCTGCACAGGAATGCTTATACTGTGGGAATGAAAGATAAACCCTTTTCATTCTAAGCCACACTGATACTTGGGTTGTTATTGCTATTATTGGTTTTGTTTTATTTTGCATTTTTGCAGCATCTAATGTTAATGCCCTGATTAATACAAAATCTATTTGCTTCTTTAAGGATCAAGAGGTTAATGGTCTAGCTGACTCTGCCAAGTCTCTACTAGGGCTATGATAACAGATTGGTTACATGTGGGTTATTATGGAAGTGTGTGTTAGTTGCTCAGTCCTGTCTGACTCTTTGTGACCCCACGGTCTGTAGCCCGTCAGGCTCCTCTGTCCATGGGATTCCCTAGGCAAGAAAACTGGAGTGGGTACCCATTCCTTTCTCCAGGAGATCGTCCCGATCCAGGGATTGAACCTGGGTCTCCTGCACTGCAGGCAGATTTCCCATCACCTGCGCCTCCAGGGAAGCCCCTACAGTGGAAGAGCCAGGGAGAAATCACCTAGAAATCAAATTCTTAGGAGCTGCCACAGCTGAGATCACCTGTTTCCAGTGATATCTCCTTTGAGGCTTTCTAGCACTGAGTCATGGGAAGACCTGTCTGTCCTGCCTGTGAAATTTATAAAATCCTGCATCTGCTGCTCCTGATTTTGGTAAGACATAGAGAGACCTGGTATGTCAGACTCTTAAGGGGGAAGAGGTATAGGGGCACGGCTGACACTATGGGGTCTGAGCTGGGCATGTGCTGTATGAAGGAGCAAGTTCAATATTAGAGTTTTGTATTTGGAAAATAAGATAAATATTACTTTTAATTTAATTGGCTACTGTAAGTAAAGCAAAACATAAATTCTTCATATCATACTTCTCAAGGAGGAAAACTTTACAGCTGGAAGTGTGACAGGAGAAGTCCAACCTTGCATATAGTAAAAGAAACATAAACTAAGATTCCATTGAGATAGCATTTTTACCTATTATCTTGACACATAAAAATGACAATCATAAGAACTAACATTCTTGGGTGCAAACTATGACTCATGTTCTCTTTAACTCATGTAATCCGCACAACAAAGCTATTAGTAGGTATTGATGGTCCCAGTGTACAGAGGAGTAATCTGAAGCACAGAAGGGTTAAGTCATCTGCTCAAGGTCATGGAGCTAGAACCTGGTAGAGCTAGAATATGATGGTACTGCAAACTGAATGTTGGTGTTTCCCCAAAATTCTTTTGTTGAAACATAATCCCTGGTGTGATGGTATTAGGAGGTGAGGCCTTCAGGAGGTGATTAGATCACAAGGGTGGACCCCTCACAAATAGGATTCAGGTCCTTATGAAAGAAATCCAGAGAGCTCCTTCACCTTCTTCCACCATGTGAAGAATCTGGGAGAACATCAGCTTGTGAATTGTAAAGCAGGCCTTTAACCAGATACTGAATCTACTGTTGCTCTGACCTTCAACTTGCCGGACTCCAGAATTTTGAGAAATAAATGTTCGTTGTTTATAAGCCCCTCAGCCTATGGTATTCTCCTATAGCAGCTGAATGGACTAACACGAATGGTATCAGTGGAATTATCTTTAAGAAATTATTAAGTATGTATAATTTATATTTAATAAACCAAGATACAAAAGAGTTGGTTAGTATGCTAGTATTTGGTTGAAAAAGTTTGTATACATATATGCGCATATACATATATATATATTTAGCTATATTTACCTATACAACCATATCTATATCTAAACCTGTCTACATAATGTCTCTGATAGAATCTGTGAGAAGCTGTTAACAATGATTAACAATGATTGTATCCCATGAAGAGTGGCTGGGGAAAGTGGCATATTAAAATTTCAATTTCCACTCCCTGCTATTTCATGTCTTTGAATTTGACATGTGCTTTAAAATATCTATTAAAGAAGATAAATAAAATTTTATTTACTTTATTGACTGAAAGAACAAATCACAAAAGTACATAATCCCACCTGAGATAAAGAAACAGTTCTCTCCATGAGTGTCTTGGTCCGCTTAAAACCTGGGTCACTTTCTGCAAGGACATTCATGGTTTTCTTGCCGATGAATTCCAAAGCATCAAGACCACCAGTTAAGACACTTTTACCCTGCCAGTGAGGTAATTGCATGAGATTAGGTTTTTACATTTTGCTATTTCGAGACAGTCAGCACCTCCTAGAATGCACTATCTTCAAATATTAAAAGCAATATGAAGTCACAATTTTTTCTCATCAGGAGACTTATCATCAATTTAATCCTGTTTTCTTTTCCTTGGAAGAGCATATATCATATAATTTGTAGGACATACAATGTTATTTTAAAAAGGTGCTTAAGAAAACCAAAACATTTTAAGGATTAATTTTATTAGTGTGAGTGAATAGGTATGCTTCTAAGACAAAAAATTAATAGATGACCCAGTTCCCGATTTTGTTTGAAACAATTTTAACCCAAGTAACAGAATTATTTGGAGCAGTCTATAAAAATGTCAAACAGTCTTGCCAATTTGGGGAATTCTTTAATCTAGGGCCCTAGAGTGTAGGACCCTCAGGCTGTTTCGATGGCTCTTGCATACTTTCAGAAACTAGCAATAACTGCCTATAATTAGTATATTCATGGAATAAGACAGGTTGATTTCTACATGTTTCTGGCTCTAGAAGTTATCCTATTATGTAGTTATCCTCTGCAAATTGCTTTGCCAGCCACTGTTTCCCTTTTTAAAAAAGAGTAAAACCACCAAGATTAACTTAGATAAACTGTACATAATAAATAGAACTGCATACATTTCTTTGCAACACCTTGTCTATACCCCAAGTACATAACTACAGTTACAATCTGCATATATCTGTGTTTTCTCACCTTACATGAGTTTGCATAAGTCATATTTTAATATTACTATATTTTATTATTTATATGCATTATCCATTTTTCAAAATTGTCACTTCAATAGCAATATTCTATTTCACTGATTAATATACTTTATTAGTCATCTCTGTTTTAGATACTTAGACTTTGTTTTCAGATTTGGGAGCCAATCAATAATCACACTAGAAAACAGTTTCTTAAATGCACATATTTTGGGAAGACTAGGAGATAACAGCAATTACACTTTGGCATAATTTAAAATTTATTTTCTCCTGACATCCTGAGGCTTACTTCAGTGGAGAATAAAACTGGACGATGGAGGGACTTTGGCAGATTTGGTGGGGGGTGGGGTGCTGGAGCTTGGGCCAAGGGAGAACTGGAAGGTTGGAAAGCACACAGAAAGGAATGTGAGGAAGCTGAGGACAGATTCAGAGGGCCCTGGATTGTAGCTCTGGGAGACCAGGAATTCACTCCTTGTACCAGAGATAATGAAAGCATTCCACTCAATTCCCAGCTCTACAACCCTCTCTGCACATCTGCCGTGGACATACTGAACTTGTACTCCCAAAATATATTAGCTGACTCCTAAAACACATTAGCTACCTGCTTCTCCCTGCTTAGTCTGGAGTACTTCAAGTAGCAAGGAGAGGAACAGCCATTTCCTATTTCTGGCAAGCCCTTGACATGAAGCCTGAGTAAGATGCCTCCATATGTGTCCATAGCCCGCTCATCTCATATGCCTTTCCATCTGATAACTGTTGAGTTGCCTTCATCTTCCAGCATGTTATTATGCCCTCTTGTCTGTCAGCTTATGCCCAGCATCTAGCATAGCTCTTGGTATATAATGAGAGCTAACTACCTTTTTAAAAAAAGTGAATGAATGAATAAATTGGAAATGAGCCATAGTTTATGAAAAACTAGCTGTTTGATTTTAAAAGCAGAAAGTAAACCTGTTCTTCTGATCTTGAAGACCAGTTAGCTGCTTCATTTCAGCTGGGGTGTGTCCTTCTTTTATTCATTACTCATCAGTGTCTTGTCAGTAACAAGCTTTTTAAGCTTCTGTAAGAGGAAGGGGCCAGGGAAGGAGCCTGCTATTCAAGGAAAGAGAGGAGTGGGAACTGGGAGGTAGAGATGGAGGAAGAATGTTGGTCTTATTATCTAGAAACACGTTAGAAACATCTTGGGGATGCTCCTGATTCTTTACTGGTATGTGTATATACATACTTAGAATCACTTCATAATTTTTCAGATTGAAGGTTAAGAGACACAGAACATTTCGGAAAAACAACTGTCCCAGCTCTAAGAAACAGCCCTCCCTCCCTGGTAAACAGAGACTGTCCTTGCAGCTGCTGGAAAGGACACTGTTAAATCAGACTGAAAAATATTCTTTCTAAGGAGCTCCTTTCTTTTAAACATAAAGTATATTTCATTTTGTTCTTATCATCTTGGTTCCAAGGTTATGCCTACTCTGTCGGAGAAAGCATAACAAAACCATAATCAAAAGTTTTGAGCAAGGCCATCTTTTCTCTGATGTATCTAGGTCACTGGTAAATAGAAATATCAAAAGAAGGCACAGGCAGACCTCAGGGAAAACAGAGGAAGCAGCTAATGACTCACTGTGTTCTGAACCGCATTGGTAATGGCTGACAGCATGCCCCGAGACCCCGAGGAAGGGGAAGTGGGTGGGCTTTCTGCGGGGCTCTGATCTGCGGCTGCATCGGCTACTAAAGAGAAAAACACCCTTTTAGAGTTTGTTTTGCTGATCTGAACTTGGAAATCTATATTTGCGCACATGGTGTAATATAGCCCAAGTCCAAGAAACACCCAAATAAACGCACCACTCACTTTGAGAGACTTCATTTTCATCATGAGGTTGGGCCCCTTCGGAAGAGCCAGAGTTCACACTATGAATCCGGAGGGTGGCCCCTGCCTTTTCCTTCACTGCTGTCAATCCATGACCTGTCAGGAAAGAAAATACAGTTCATAGATACAATAGAAGCCCACGGTCTGCAGGTTCCATAACTCATGTCCTCCTGTAAGCTGGAGGTCAATAGCCCAGTTGTGGGAGAATGTGGTGGTTAACAGCACAGACTTTATGAGCCCTCGGGCGTGGGCTCCAGTCTGAGCTCAGCTTCACGTCTGCCTAGCTGGGGGACTTTTGAGAAGTTCTCAACCTCTCTGTGACTCAGTTTCTCCACTATGCTGTTGTGAGGAGCAAATAAGATAAACACATGTAAAGGTTTATTTTTCCCTTATTTCTCACACTATCCAATGAGCAACCTGGGGTTCCCCGCCCAAGATATTATCTGTGAACGGTATTCCTGTCTTAGCCTCTTTCTTCTTTTCTAAGTCTCTCAGGGTGGGCATGCATCCTTATGCTTGGATTTTTTGCATGCCTATCCCATTGCAGGTGCTCAATTACTGTTTGTTGAACTGAAATCAGTCGCACCTTAACAAGCTCTTTCAAAGCGCTAGTCATCTGTTTAGCACAGTCTCTGTGTGTGACAGCCCGGTCTGGAGACATGTCAAGATCCAAAGGCAAGCCAGTGGGAAAACCAGGAAGGGCACACAATAGTTGCCCTGACATTTGTCTTTAGCAGTAACAGTCCAAACACAAGAATAGTCAGAGTGAGGGGCACTGATCTTACTCCATCTTTGGACAATGCCTGTATTTCCTGGAGCTGGCACAGTGGGTAATCAATAACTGTTTAGTGAATACAGAGCTGAACTTCCCATCTACTCTCTCACTACTACTACACACACACACACACACACACACACTGCTTGGCTTGATAGAAAAATAGTTTTATCTACATTTTATTTTGGCACAATATTTTTTCCTCTTTAGAGGATCCCATGATTCTCAAACCAAACAAACAAAAAAACAAACGCTGATAGTCTAGTGATATCTTAAGTGGCTATTTGAGCTCTTGAAGGAAAAGCAGCCTGGGCTGCCATCATCACAGCACTCACCTCCCCCCAGGGCCTGGGGAGAAGATGGAAAATGTCACTCGGGACCTGGGCAACTGTAGGTTGTTGAAACCCAAGGCAAAAGCAATAATAATACATGGCAGGAAGGGGAATCCCAAGTCACAACACGATTTGAGAGCCAAAGATAATTGTCTAGTCATAGAGGACACTGTTAAAATGACCAACCGTCATCTCCTGAGTGAGAGAAAGATATGGATGAACCTCAAACCCAAAGAATCATATTTTATCAATTTTAACCTTATTTATTAGTGAAGCGAAGTGAAGTGAAGTCGCTCAGTCGTGTCTGACTCTTTGCAACCCGTGGACTATAGCCCACCAAGCTCCTACGTCCATGGGATTCTCCAGGCAAGAATACTGGAGTGGGTTGCCATTTCCTTCTCCAGGGGATCTTCCCGACCCAGGGATCGAACCCAAGTCTCCCACATTGCAGGCAGACGCTTTAACCTCTGCACCACCAGGGTCTTAAACATAGCACTGAAATTTACCAAACTGATATAGGATTAATTATATCCAGTGGGAATCAACTGGTATTATATGCGGGGGACGACCCGTGAAGGGTTAAATCCTGGGAGCTGCTCCGCAGGTATGCGGAGCCTTAGGCGTTGACCTAAGCTCCCTGTCCCGCCACCCTCAGGAATTTTTACAGCCCTTAAGGCTCCAGGCCGTCTTGCTCCAGGAGGTCTAGCTCTTGCAACATGTCTTAAAAGATAGAGTACTTATAGGGGTCTGGTGATTGTATTTTGAGATTAAAGAATATTCCTATACATGTCTTAAGTCACGTACTTTACCCTATAAATACCGTGGCCTAATAAAGGAAGGCATCAGACATAGTGGGTCTGATCCTCTCAACCCCATCTTTTGTCTCTCTCTCTTTTTTTTCCACGCGGGGACGCTCCGTTTCTCTCCCCTTGCAGGTGCGACTCTTGCTTGTGCTGGCCGCGGCAGGTGGCGCCCAACGTGGGGCTCGAGATCGACAGCTTCTCCTCGCCACTGCTCATATTAAGTCGAAAAGAGTGAGTATATAGGTATACTAGCGACTATCAAGGAAGGAGCAGTAAGGTATATCGTTGAGAGTATAAATATGGGACAGACGCATAGTCGTCAACTCTTTGTACATATGCTATCTGTAATGTTAAAACACCGGGGAATTACTATTTCTAAACCTAAATTAACCAATTTTCTTTCATTTATTGAAGAAGTTTGTCCTTGGTTCCCCAGAGAAGGCACGGTGAGCTTAGAGACGTGGAAAAAGGTAGGGGAACAAATTCGGGCTCATTATACTTTACATGGCCCTGAAAAGGTTCCTGTAGAAACTTTATCTTTTTGGACACTAATTCGGGATTGCTTGGATTTTGATAATGATGAATTAAAACGTTTAGGAAATTTATTAAAACAGGAAGAAAATCCTCTTCATGTTCCTGATTCGGAGCCCACGTATGCTGTTCCCAAGGGAATTAAAGGTGACCCTCCCTTTTGTAACTTATCGCGTCCGCCAGAAAATGATGATTCACTTTCCTCCACAGATGAGGCAGAATTAGATGAAGAGGCTGCTAAATACCATCAAGAAGATTGGGGTTTTTTGGCACAAGAAAAGGGGGCGTCAACATCTAAAGATGATTTAGTTGAATGTATAAAAAATCTCACTGTTGCCTTGCAGAACTTAGGAATTAAGTTTCCTAGTAACAGTTTAAAATCTCCTTCTGCTCCCCTTCTCCCTCCTGCCTATGCTCCTTCCGTAGTTGCTGGTCTCGATCCCCCTCCGGGGCCTCCTCCTCCTCCTCCATCTGAGATGGTGTCTCCGCTACAAAAGGCATTGAGACAAGCACAACGACTTGGTGTCAGCTGATATATCCTATCCTCGAGTGACTATTTCTGACATCAATGAAAAAACCGGAAAAAGATCGCACCATGACGGAACTGGACCTCTCGACATTCCGTTTTGTGACAAACATCTAAGCATCCGCATGGGAATAGACATTCCTTGGACTTTATGTCGAGCCCGGGTTGCGTCGGTGTACAACATAAACAATGCCAATACCACCTTTTTATGGGATTGGGCACCTGGGGAAAAGCCTAATTTTCCTGAATATCGAGGACAGCATCCACCCATTCTCTCTGTAAACACTGCTCAGATATTTCAAACAGAACTGTGGAAACTTTTGGCTGCTTTTGGTCATGGTAATAGTCTATATTTGCAACCCAATGTCAGTGGGAGTAAATATGGTAATGTAGGAGTTACGGGGTTTCTATATCCCCGAGCTTGTGTCCCTTACCCATTCATGCTGATACAAGGCCTTATGGAAATAACATTGTCATCAAATATTTATCATTTAAATTGTTCTAATTGCATACTTACCAATTGCATAAGAGGTGTTGCAAAAGGAGAACAAGTTTTAATAGTAAAACAACCTGCTTTTGTAATGCTACCTGTTGAAATAACTGAAGCTTGGTATGACGAGACTGCTTTAGAATTGCTACAACGCATTAACACGGCTCTTAGCCGCACTAAAAAAAGTGTGAGCCTGATTATTCTGGGTATAGTATCCTTAATCACCCTTATAGCAACTGCTGTTACTGCTTCTGTATCTCTAACACAATCCATTCAAGCTGCTCATGCTGTAGATTCCTTGTCATATAATGTTACTAAAGTAATGGGAACACAAGAAGATATAGATAAAAAAATAGAAGATAGATTATCAGCTTTATATGATGTGGTTAGAGTTCTAGGAGAACAAGTTCAGAGCATTAGCCTTCGCATGAAAATTCAATGTCATGCTAATTATAAATGGATTTGTGTTACAAAAAAGGCTTATAATGCATCTGACTTTCCTTGGGATAAGGTGAAAAAACATCTACAAGGAATTTGGTTTAATACTAATGTCTCTCTAGATTTATTGCAATTACATAATGAAATTCTTGATATTGAAAATTCTCCTAAAGCTACTTTAAATATTGCTGATGCTGTTAACAATTTTGTGCAAAATTTATTTTCTAACTTCCCTAGCTTGCATTCACTGTGGCGAAGCATAATTGCTGTGGGCGCGGTTTTGACTGTTGTGCTTATCGTGATTTGTCTGGCTCCTTGTCTTATTCGTAGTATTGTTAAAGAAGTTTTACATGTCAAAATTCTGATACATAAAAACATGTTGCAACATCGACACCTTATGGAGCTTTTAAAAAAAAATAAAGAGAGGGGAGATGCGGGGGACGACCCGTGAAGGGTTAAATCCTGGGAGCTGCTCCGCAGGTATGCGGAGCCTTAGGCGTTGACCTAAGCTCCCTGTCCCGCCACCCTCAGGAATTTTTACAGCCCTTAAGGCTCCAGGCCGTCTTGCTCCAGGAGGTCTAGCTCTTGCAACATGTCTTAAAAGATAGAGTACTTATAGGGGTCTGGTGATTGTATTTTGAGATTAAAGAATATTCCTATACATGTCTTAAGTCACGTACTTTACCCTATAAATACCGTGGCCTAATAAAGGAAGGCATCAGACATAGTGGGTCTGATCCTCTCAACCCCATCTTTTGTCTCTCTCTCTTTTTTTTCCACGCGGGGACGCTCCGTTTCTCTCCCCTTGCAGGTGCGACTCTTGCTTGTGCTGGCCGCGGCAATTATACACTCTCTAGAAACCACTGAAAATTAGGAAACACTATTTACAATGTTCACATTAATTACATACAGAAATATGTAACTATATTCATGTGTAGATCATTAGACACAGTTTGAATTCATTATTGTTACTTTTTTAAAAGATGCACTGTAACTGCCAAAACTAAGACTTGAATTGATTTCAATTAGTTTAAAGCATTTCAATGGAAACTTGTTGGAGTTTCAGTAACACATTTAAGTTATGGGATATAATTTTGTTGTTGTTGTTTAGTCATTAAGTCCTGTCTGACTCTTTGCAACCCTATGAAGTGTAGCCCACTAGGTTCCTCTGTCCATGAGATTCTCCAGGCAAGAATACTGGAGTGATCTGCCATGCCCTCCTCCAGGAGATCTTCCTGACCCAGGGATCAAACCCACATCTCCTGCATTGGCAGGGTGGATTTTTTAACCACTGAGCCACTTGGAAAGCCCACGGGATGTAATTATCTCACATTTACATTCTGAGACCATATTCCTTGACATCCTTTAAAAACATATATATATATATATATATATATATATATATAATTGCTATTTCCTTCTCCAAGGGATCTTCCCGACCCAGGGATCGAACCCAGGTCTCCCACATTGCAGGCAGACGCTTCAACCTCTGAGCCACCAGGGAAGCCCTACTATATATGTTATATACATATATATTGGAGAAGGCAATGGCACCCCACTCCAGCGCTCTTGCCTGGAGAATCCCAGGGACGGAGGAGCCTGGTGGGCTGCAGTCCATGGGGTCACTGAGTCAGACACGACTGAGGAACTTCACTTTCACTTTTCACTTTCATGCATTGGAGAAGGAAATGGCACCCCACTCCAGTACTCTTGCCTGGAGAATCCCATGGACGGAGGAGCCTGGTGGGCTGCCGTCTCTGGGGTCACACAGAGTCAGACACGACTGAAGCGACTTAGCAGCAGCATACATATATATATGTATATAACACATATATATTCCACAGGAAATAACATACATTCAAATCTCAATCCATGATTCTCATTTAGATTTCTGGGAGCTAAAACCAAGGAATAAATAAATTTCGGAAGGCTAGGAGGCAATTGCTACATCTTCTTTGTGGAAATCGTTCAAGAGAGATGACTTCACATCCTTCCCCGAGATCACTCACAGTTTACGAACCTCACTGTGATCACATTCTCTTTCACCTTCTCCACCTCTTGCAGGTTAGGACCATGTCTGAATCTTTTCCTAGGGAAGAAGTGCTTCTCACCATCTCAGAACACAAACAATCATGGATATATATACACCATCTGCCTCTTTGTTTCAGCAAGGAAATACCATTTTATGTGCATAATAAGTAGAATGTGTTTGTTGAACGGACATGACAATAGGCTGCTACTTCAACCACACACACACACACACACACACACACAGAGCTCTATTTAGGTATAATCAATATATAGATTTGCACATACTTAAAAGTTCCTCCAATTGTATTTTCTAACTAACAATTCTTTTTTTCTGAATTCTTTTGTTAGTGAAAGTACATCTTTACAACATTCTACTAGAAATATAAATCTATGGTTTTTTAGCTAAGTTTTAGGCTCTATGCCACACCCTACTTTGAAGAATAACTTCTAAAACTTTACTTAGTGTGACATCTAGTGCCCAGAATAAGGAATAAGATGGAGTCATTGTTGCCTTTTAACAGAGTAATTATTCTCAAAGATACTGATTTGGGTCTTTCAATAACAGAGAAAAACAACCAGCATGAGTAATAGTCTAGGGTATAGCTCATGAATTCTTCACATGACATCATGAACCCCCAAGGAGTGAACCCGTCCAAATTCCACGATTCGAAAGATGAATATCCTCTATCCTTTGACTTACTGCAGTAAAAAGAAGGTGCATAAAGCAACGATGGTAAGATAATAATGCTGTGATACTGCGTCATTAGAAACCAATGCTAAATGACTGTCTGGTATTTAACTTATCATCTCTACTCTAGCGCAAAATGCCCTAAACGTAGGAGTCAGGAGTCTTGTGGAGGAATTTGGTTCCATCAGTTATTAGCTATGTGGACTTGGTGACTTTTCTGAGTCTCTGCTGCTGGATCTTTCCTGAAAGGAGGATGATAACATCTGCCTCCCAGGGTTTTGTTAGGTTACTGAGGAGAAATACGTGAAACCCTTGGGACTGGGTCAACATTACTGAGCACAATGTCCCAGGCACTGGAACCTATTTTCAGTAATTTGCCTCATATAATCTTTTCATGATAAAGTAAAGAATATTATTCTACTCATTTCATGATTGAGGACACTGATACCCGGTGATGTGAAAATAACTTGCCTAAGATCCCAAAGCCAAGAAGTGGCAGAGGCAGGATCTGAACCCAATCTTTCTGACTCTAACTCTCACATGCTCCATCACAATGTTATATTAATAAAGTCTTACATGCTATTTGTAGTTGATTAAATGTCATTTTAGTCCTATTTCTATAACTCCTTGCAAATCAGACAATCAGGAGCTTCCTCATTCTTAAAACATTGCGTGTATTAGTCACTCAGTCGTGTTCGACTCTTTGTGACGCTACGGACTGTAGCCTGCCAGGCTCCTCTGTCCATGGGATTTTCCAGGCAAGAATACTGGAGTGAAAGGCCATTCCCTTCTCCAGGGAGATGCATATATTCCATATTGAACATCTTTACACATTTATCTTAATAAGCTTTGGTAAAGAGTCAACACTAGTGCTGCTGGGTAGAAGGCTCATGAATTCAGGATTTCATCAGTAGTGCTGATTGCTCTTCTGAGGGTTGCACCAATTTCTACTCTTCTTCAGGTGAATTTTGGAAACAGAACAGTTTAAAAGTATTGACTGCCTTTCAGACTCTACTAGCAATGAATTCAAGATATTATAAAAAGTTGTGAAAAGTAGCTGTTGAGAAAAACACACAGATGGTGTTGCTGCACTCAACATAAGTAAGCTTCATGGCAGCAAAAAGTGGAGCCAGTCCATCTTCCTTTCGGGAAAGTCTTCTCTCTCCATTATGCTGGTTGATGTCCAGTCTGTAATCATGTACTCACTTCTCTCTGGGCTCAAAATTGACAAAAAGAGTTTCTGAACTCACAGTGTTTGCTTCACCACCACACAGGAATTCATTAATCCCTGGGCCCTAGTCATAGTTTGAAAGGATTGTGAACAAACTCCAAGCATTAATCCTATTATCTTTGGTACTGATATTTGAGAATTTTCACATCCTCAGCAATATCACCTTTAAAAACGAATCCATGTGATATTGAGAGTGAAATACCTAGTAAAGGGTTCTTACTGCAGCGTCATTCTGACAAGTTTGCCGTTCTCTGTGATAAACACTGTCATTATTTCTGACAGTGCTGGTAGAAGATGTTCATTAAAATGTGCAGAAGGAAAACATCATGTAACTCATGAGTGTATAGGGAAGGAGAACAATGATAACTTTGAAAAGGTAAATACACAGATCAGCTCTCCCTTGCCCTTCTCAGGTACCCTAGCATAGAGGTGTTGGGACTCACAAAACTGTCAAAACTAGAATTTTAAATAAACAGGTGGGCCTTTTGTAGTATCTGGAAATAAGTTGCTCTATTCTACTATAGAATTTTTACCTTGGCATATTTGTATATGTCTCAGCATTGTCGACTTTCATTTTGGTTACTAGTCTATCACTTGGCAATGTATTCTACACATAAATCAAGTCTCTACGGTGCTTGTGGGAAATCACATCTGTTTCTCACAATAGTACTTTGAAATTATCATTAAAATCTTTTTATTCTTTTTTTTTTTAACATTTTCCTTCTGCCTCTGTTTTCTGCCTGGATCTTAAATAATAACCATTTTTATTGCATTTTATGAACTCATCCAAAGGCATGGGTGGCAGCTGATCAAGTCTTGTTAGAATGTAATTAATAGTGTGGCTGTAAATGAAACCAACACAGGAGTTATGGCCTCTCCAAAAACAATTGTTGGCTGAGAGATGTCTGATTTTATATAAGCATTGGGAAGGTTGCTTTTTCATTTCCTTGTAATCTTGGGGGTCAAAGTAGTGAGTCAAAAGATAAAATACAAAAACATAGTGTAGAAAAAGTCAATTTTCTATATTTTTCTACTCAGCACAGTGGTTACAAATATCTTTCTCTTGCTGCATAGAACCACAGTCTATGGAATCATTATATTTCAGAAGTTGGAGGGAATCTTAGAATTTCTCAAGTCGTTCCACACACACTTTTCCAAGTAAGGAAGCTGAGCCTATAGAGGCTCAGGGCATAGTGTAGCTAGTTAGTGACACTTCTTTGTGATCACAAGTTAGTGGCAGTCAGGATCAGGGCTCTCAGGTTTTATGAGTCCTGATACAATGTGTTTTCCAAGAGAGAACCACCTCTAAATCTTTCCATTCTTCAATTACTCTCTTGCCGGCTCTTAAACAGTTCTGACAATTGTGCCTGCAGTTTTTCAACAACTGTAACAGTACTGGTTTCTATTTGTAATGCTCAATCGACAGCTCTGAATTTCATTAGGGACTCTGTGTCTTGTACAGTTTTATCTGCTACTGGAATTACCCTGAGGGTAACACCAGGTTTCTGAGTACCAATCAATTGCAATAGAAGGTGTGGTTATTTTCTTCCTTTATTTTCCACTGGCAATTTATAAACCTTCAAGAGCTTGTCGGCTGTTCTGAGTGCTCTGTTTTCCAGGAAGTTTCTTTGCCCTGTGATAATAAACTCAATGCTGCAAAGCCCGTTATTGCATGTGCATAACGGAAGGCCTGCCTCGCTTGCCTGTCTTAATCCAAAGGTTGCAGCTCAAGATAGACCACAATTTAGGACAGCGTCTATAAATTCCTCAAGCTTCTGTAAGAAGGTGGTTGAATCCTATTTTAACCAACCCTCTATTTCAGGCTGTGAGCCTGACTGACACTTCTCCACTTGTGGGACACATGATCCCTGTTACCTTTGGGGAGTCAAATTACCAATCACCTCCACTGCCTGTTTCCAGCCTTGGAACCTATGACTTCAGCCTTCCCTCATGCTACAAGTTTTAGTTCTCCACCAGGTCCACAGAAATACTTATCTCATCTTAAAGTATACATTGCTATCATTTTAGCCACTATTACTTTGTAAAGTTACACTCTGTCTTAATCAGAAATCCCCAAAATATACCTTGTGAATGAGTTAGGGATGGTATTCAACTATCACCATTGCATTTATGTGGGTTGTGATGACCAATGATGATGAACACAGTCTCTACTTCTCTAAAGATGGCTCCAGTTTGTCCAATGGGACTCTTAGAGTGAGTATCGATATTTCAAAATTTCTTTGCTCTCCCTCATATGCCCTTTGGTTGTTGTGGGTACAAACAAGAGGAAAATGCCAAGATTAAAATGCTTTTCAAAATTCTAGCATGTAGCTAGAGCCATTAAAAAACATTAAGATTCTGGAATTGGTGGTTTAACTGTTAAGGATTTCAAATAGAAAAGGGAGGTGTGGTAGGTAGAACTGAGAGACCACTCCCAAGATTCTTACCCCTGGCAGATACACCCATGACTCCCCACCACCACCAATTTGAGGGTGGTTGTTGTTGTTTAGTCACTAAATCATATCTGACTCTTTGCAACCCCATGAACTCCAGGCTCCTCTGTCCTCCACTATCTCCCAGAGTTTTCTCAAATTCATGTCCACTGAGTCAGTGGTACTATCCAACCATCTCATCCTCTGCCACCCCCTTCTCCTTTTGCCTTCAATTTCTCCCAGCATCGGGGTCTTTTCCAATGAATCGGCTCTTTGCATCAGGAGGCCAAAATATTAGAGCTTCAGCTTCAGCACCGGTCCTTTCCATTAATATTCAGGGTTGATTTCCTTTATGATTGACTGGTTTGATCTTGCTGTCCAAAGGACTCTCAAGAGTCTTCTCCAGCACAATCTGAAAGCATTCATTCTTCAGCGCTCAGTCTTCTTTATGATCCAACTCTCCCATTCGAAAAGGAAATTGCAACCCATTCCAGTATTCTTGCCTGGAGAATCCCATGGACAGAGGAGCCTGGTGGGCTACACAGTCCATACGGTTGCAAAGAGTTGGACACAACTGAAGCAACTTAACATTAGCACTGGAAAAACCATATCTTTGAGGATACTGACCTTCGTTGACAAAGTGATATCTCTACTTTTTAATATGCTGTCTAGGTTTGTCATAGTTTTCCTTCTAGGGAGCAGGAGTCTTTTAATTTGAGAGTGATCAGGATTGTGAATATGATGGGATTCACTCCCACAATTCAATTCAATTCAGTCGCTCAGTGGTGTCTGACTCTTTGTGACCCCCATGGGCTGCCAATGCAGTAGCTTCAGGATATGTCAGTTCAATCCCTGGGTCAGGAAGTTCTGGACACCATTATAACTGGAAGCACCCAAAACATTATACTGTTTTATGACATAAAGCATGAAGAGAGTGGTATAACTTGGTGATCAAGTAATATACTGTTTCAGACATCATAATTTCAAAAACTTTTAGACTCCACATTTTTAGTTTTGGTTCAGAAAGCATGCCAGTTTTAGTTTTGGTTCAGAAAGCCTGAGTACTGTCAGTGGCAAGATCCATTTGGGAGTCACTAAAAGCTCAAACATTTTCCCTAGAAAGCAAGATGCTTGCAGTGCCTGTCCTTACTCTAATAAGAGACTCTGTCCTGTTCAGAAAACAAAACAGGCTCCTCTACTTTAATCTGACTAATTTTTTCCATCTGCTTGTGTATTGGGTTGGTCAAAAAGTTCGTTTGTGTCTTTGGCCAACCCAAAGTATCCACAGAATACCTGGCCCTTCAATTAGCAAAAGAAAAAAAATCTACTTTTCAGGCTCTCAGCAGAGAGCAATGTTTATTTGATCACCATCTATCTACTCCTTGCCACAGCTCTCCAGGCATGGAATTAGGAGAATGCAATGAATCCATTCTTCCAGGCATCTAAATTCTATCAAATTAGATACCTGCCCCTTCAACGGTCTGTGACCGTGGTTCACTGGAGTAGGGCCAGAGACTACTGATTTTAGGAGTAACTGTGAATTGGACCAATTCATGGCCCATCACAAGATCCTCATGCCACAGACCATAGGAGAACACCTGAGTTAGATGATCTGAAAGCGGTGTTACCTGTGACTTCCTATGTTCTGCCTGTCACTCTCCACCCTCAAGACGAAATGTCGAGGCTAGGTCATCTGAGACATGTTCATGTTATATCTTCAGTGTTCATAAAGAGTATACACAAGAGATGGTCACATGAAGAATAACTGACAAATCTTCACTGATGAGGACACAGTCAGTATGTTTTCTCTTTGTATAAGAGCCAATGCAGGACATTTCTTCCAAAATTTCATACAAGGAAAATCACGGTATGTAAACATGCTGTCTTGTTTCATCATTCAGTGAGAAAAGATAGTCTACTGGCGGCCAAAATAAAGGTATCTAAATAAGCTGTGCTGTGCTGTGCTGAGTTGCTCATCATATCCAACTCTTCGCAACCCCGTGGACTGTAGCCCGCCAGGCTCCTCTGTCCATGGGGATTCTCCAGGCAAGACTACTAGAGTGTGTTGCCATGCCCTCCTCCAGGGGAATCTTCCCAACACAGGGTTTGAACCCAGGTCTCCTGCATTGCAGGTGGACCCTTTACCATCTGAGCCACCAGGGAAGCCCAAGAATACTGGAGTGGGTAGCTTGTCTCTTCTACCGGGGGAATTCCCTGACCCTGGAGTTGAACTGGGGTCTCCTGCATTGCAGCGGATTCTTTACCAGCTGAGTCACCCGGGAAGCCCCTAAATAAGGTAAGTCTTGTTTTATCATTCAACGAAAAAGATAACCTACTGGCAGACAAGCATCTCAGAGTTAAGGTCAGTGTCCAATTACAGAAACTCTCTTAGCCTTGATCTGTATCTTCTTCCGACCTGCATCTTTTCCTATTTGCATTTCAATATGCTGTGATGAGTGCCTTTTTAGAGAGTAGCCTATTTGTATATTTTAAAATGTTCAAGTGGATGACAAACGAAGCTTTAAGAATATATTATAAAAGCCCCAATCTTATATTCTAGGATGCAATATAATAAAATGGTTAAAAGCCATACTGTGCGGTTCAAAGCCCAATTCAGCTACTCTTGATTTTGGATAAAGTTTAACCTCTCTGTGATTCAGCTTCCTTATCTCTAAAATGGAGGAAATAAGAGTACCTCCTAATAGGGTTATTTTGAAGAATAAATGTATTAATATACAGGAAGCACTTAGTAAAAACTAAAAACAATTTTCTCTTATTATCCCATGTGTGTGTGCGTGTGTGTGTGTATGTGCTCAGGCCCTCAGTTATGTCCATCTCTCTGCAGCCTGTCAGGCTCCTCTGTCCATGGAATTTTCCAGGCAAGAATACAGGAGTGGGTTGCCATTTCCTCCTCCAGGGCATCTTCCCTACCTAGGGATTGAACCCACGTCTCCTGTGTCTCCTGAATTGGCAGGTGGATTCTTTACCACTGCACCACCTGGGAATCCCAAATATTTCATGAGGTAATGTTAAACTCTATCAGTACATGGTATGATCAAAATGTCATATCCTATTTGGCCCCTGAACTTTATCCATTCAAATGCAATGTATAATGCTTACCTACTGTGGCAGATGCTGACGAGAGCAGAGATTTGCCCCAGGAGCCCCAGCCTGCCCATCCCCCTCCACGTGGAGAGGAATCCACAGTCTGTAAAAAACCAGATTAGCCACAAGGTCAGCAATTCGTTTATCCCTGAATGGGAAAATATCCATTCGTTTGAAACACAGAGAAGGTTAAACAAATCACCAACAACCATATCTCACTGGATTATAGTTTATAAGGACCATAAAAGAATATACCAATCCACGCTACAATGTGTACTTTGGAATCAAACTGATGTGCAGTGGTGTTGGCATCTGAGGGCTTAGCTTAAAGTGAGAAGGGAATTTGATGTCAACCAAGACCCAAATCTCCCATTATCTGGAAGACAGTGACAGGGCTGTGGAGGGGAGGGGAAGATTTAATACCTTAGGGCACAGAGTGACTTGAAAAACTCCAAAACAACCTTGACTCATGCCATTTTTTCCCCAGAACTAGAAAAAAAGGTGCTCTTCAAGGTAGATAGAGTTAACTTTCAAATCTCTGGGGTGGTAGGAGGAGCCTTGGCATGGATGGTAGCAGGCAAGCTGTCTACAAAAGCATCAGTAAACTTGCAGATGGGGAGCAGCAACAGGAAGCCTTTGAGGTAGACAACTTTTAAGGTGTCACTCCATTCACAATGACTCCTGGAACTGTATCTCTCACTGTTGGTGGGCACAGTTGATTCAAATTCGTTTTCCTACGTATTTGGATTGGGACACAGATTCTTGTTCAGCTTGAATAGAAGATCCACCATGCAGACTAAGAATTAAGAGAAAGCAGAGTGAGCAGAATGAAGGAGATTAGCTCAGGGAAGCTGTCTGGATTCAGATAGTTTCTCAACCCCTGGTTCCTGTCTCTCTTCAAAGCCCTGCGGCATTTCTACCTTTGGGTTCTCTGTGATTCCAGCACAGTGTTTCTCTCTTTCTCTCAATATTTTTGTTCACTGATATATCCACAGAGCATAGAAGAGTTCATGGCATATAATGAATGCTTATTTATTTATTCAATTTAGCTGTTGAATAAGTGACTGAAATTTATCGATTTTCTTAGGTGTGCAATAGTTTCCATAACTTGTGACCAATGCATCCTGACTCAAAAAAAAAAAAAAAAAAAAAAAGAACCACCCCTCTCCCTTAATATCCAGGAATACATTTTACTAAATACATTTTATAAAAGAATTACAGCGATTTCATTGCAAGAAAAGGAAGGAAGAAGTTAAGGAGGAAGTGAAAAATTCCTACAGTTTGTAGATTCTATAACTTTTGACCCAAGGCTGGTCCATCATCCTCCCCAACTACCTTCCCCCTGCAGTCTTCCACCCTTTCAGATAAGAGCAGCCAAGTGAAACAGCTTTGACCAATGAGATATAAATGAGAAAGGGTTCACTTTCATGATAAATTATACAGTTACAGCTGGTGACAACCCTCCCCTCTCCTTTTATCCTGCCCTGAATGTGAACCTGGTGCTTGAAACTGAAGCAGCCAATTTTGCTGCCTTAAGGGACAGGCCAGGGAATCACACTGGTTCTGGCCCTGGTGGGCTACTAAACAAATATGAGTTATTGCCTATCTCCATTCTGTTAAATGAGAAAGAAAAAAATCACTATTTTGTAAGCCATTATATGTTAAGTTTTAGTTGAGCTTTCCTGATGGCTCAGATGGTAAAGAATCTGCCTGCAATGCAGATTCGATCCCAAATGCTATTCCTAACTGATTCACTTAGTTACTATCAAACACCATCCATCAGTGTAGACTACTGGTTAAGTGCAAACATTATGGAATTAAATTGCTTGGGTTTGACTCTAGGCTCTACCATTTTGGACAAATTAATTACTCAAGTCTTTTAAAGTCATCATCGACATTACAAAATGCAGCCAGGAGTATAAGAACCAATAACCTCACAGGTTTATTGTGAAAATTAAAATAATTCACATAAAGCTGTGAGCATAGTGCTAAGTGAAGTCGCTTCAATCGTGTCTGACTCTTTGCGACCCCATGGACTATAGCCCACCAGGCTACTCCTTCCATGGGATTTTCCAGGCAAGAATACTGGAATGGGTCGCCATTTCCTTCTAACACATAATAAATACTCTAGAAATGTTAACTGTTAATAATAAGAATAATTGACTACAGTTTTAACACTAAGAAGCAAAAAGCTATGAAAGTTGGCTGACATTTTTTTTCTGTTTGGAAACAATGAGAAGCTTGTTAATGTGAATGGAAATACTCAAGATTCATGACAGTCTGCGTTCATTTTCGGTGTCTACATTGATTTACTTCACTTGAGCAATGAAGCCAGTGGCAATTTTATACCATGATGAAGACAGATGTAAGTTGGTGATTAATATAATTCTTTCATGGGATAAATCACTACCTATGTGATTAGGGAAAGTTAATACACTTAAGGGTGACAGCTTCTGACTCAAATTTACAATACTTAATATGCTCTGACAGCTGGTAATTGACTAGCAAATGGAAATAAATGTTAAATGAGTCTGGAACTTTTTGCAATATAAGTGACTACTTCAATTGCGTTATTAATAAAGCTTCTTTGACATTGAGCTGTGACTTCTTGATCAGCTACAAAGAATGGCAAATACTCAAGTAACAAAATGTGTACATTTAACATAAAAACCATATAAACTGTTTGACATGGATTGTAAATATATCCAGTGGAGTACTGTCTCCACTTTAAGCGGCATTAATGTCACATGCTTATGAGACTATAAAGTAAGCAGCGTGGATCTACTCAGGTGTCCCATTTTCATACATGAAAAACTTAAAGCTTTTTCCTAATCCTCACCCATGTAACTCCCACCTCCTTTAACAGACAACTTTACATCCTAATCCATACAGAAAATAGAAGCCATCTGATAAGAACTCTATCAACTTCCTGCCCACCCCCTCAAACTCTCAGAAGAATGAGAGTCATATTGTAATAGCAAATCAGACTCGGCTTGATCAGGAGGGATCTCCAAAACTCAACTGGAGATTATTGATACATCTATAAGTGTTGTGTGCACCGAAGAAGATGAAAGAGTGCAAGATTTTATCAAGTTCAAAGTTCTTAAAATAGAAAAGACATTTACATATTGGGTATTCCATTTAAAGGTCTTTATCATTAAATAGAAAATTCATTTATTTATTTTTAAGTTATTAAGTAGAAAAATATGCATACATCTTAGAATTCCATTAAATTCAAAGGTTTTCAGCACTTAAGATAGAAAATATATGTACCTCTTTTAAAAGATAAAGACCAACCTGATAGTCCTGTCTCCTTTACTAGATTAAGATTTAGAGACTATGTATATAGCTTTGGTTCTTGGGATATGGACAGTAGAAGTTGTGAGACCAAATCCTCTTTAAGTTTTGTAACTCATGACACAGTTGTTCTAAGGAGGGGCTCAGTGTGACATTTGGGAGGATGTAAATTGCTCGGATGCCTGCACCTCTGTTAAAATATTTGCTAAAAAATGGCCTCAGTTGTTCCCAAGGAAATTTCTTTCTTGGTTTGTATGCACCATTCAACTCCAGGGAGATTTAAAATTAAGTATAGAAAGGTTTTAAAGCATGAAAGGCATACAATTAATCACTTTGTGCATATTTCTTCTTTTCTGTACTACTGATGCTTAAAGGAGTTTGAGTGATTATAGTGACAATGTTTTGAAAATCAATTAAAAATGAATAATTGAATTATCAGACTTCTGATTTTTAAGTTGAAATGTATCTAAATTTATGCATAATGTCTGAAATCAAGTGGACCTTAGGAAGCATCACTATGAACAAAGCTAGTGGAGGTGATGGAATTCCAGTTAAACTATTTCAAATCCTAAAAGATGATGCTGTGAAGGTGGTGCACTCAATATGCCAGCAAATTTGGAAAACTCAGCAGGAGCCACAGGACTGGAAAAGGTCAGTTTTCATTCCAATCCCAAAGAAAGGCAGTGACAAAGATTGCTCAAACTACTGCACAACTACACTCATCTCACACGGTAGTAAAGTAATGCTCAAAATTCTCCAAGCCAGGCTTCAACAGTATGTGAGCCATGAAATTCCAGATGTTCAAGTTGGTTTTAGAAAAGGCAGAGGAACCAGAGATCAAATTGCCAACATCTGCTGATCATCAAAAAAGCAAGAATTCCAGAAAAACATCTACTTCTGCTTTATTGACTATGCCAAAGCCTTTGCCTGTGTGGATCACAATAAAATGTGGAAAATTCTTAAAGAGATGGGAATACCAGACTACCTTACTTGCCTCCTGAGAAATCTGTATGCAAGTCAAGAAGCAACAGTTAAAACTGGACATGGAACAACAGACTGGTTCCAAACCAGGAAAGAAGTATGTGAAGGCTGCGACTGTCACCCTGCTTATTTAACTTATATGCAGAGTACATTATGAGAAGCACTGGGCTGGATGAAGCACAAGCTGTAATCAAGATTGCTGGGAGAAATATCAGTAACCTCAGATATGGAGATGATACCACCCTTATGGCAGAAAGTGAAGAAGAACTGAAGAGCCTCTTGATGAAAGTGAAAGAGGAGAGTGAAAAAGTTGTCTTAAAACTCAGCATTCAGAAAACTAAGATCATGGCATGCAGTCCCATCACTTCATGGGAAATAGATGGGGAAATAATGGAAACAGTGACAGACTTTATTTTGGGGGGCTCCAAAATCACTGCAGATGGTGACTGCAAGCCATGAAATTAAAAGATGCTTGCTCTTTGGAAGAAAAACTATGACCAACCTAGACAGCATATTAAAAAGCAGAGACATTAATTTGCCAACAAAGGTCCATCTAGTCAAATCTATGGTTTTTTCAGTAGTCATGTATGGATGTGAGAGTTGGATCATAAAGAAAGCTGAGAGCCAAAGAACTGATGCTTTTGAACTGTGGTGTTCAAGAAGACTCTTGAGAGTCCCTTGGACAGCAAGGAGATCAAACCAGTCAATCCTAAAAGAAATCAGTCCAGAATATTCACTAGAAGGACTGATGCTGAAGCTGAAACTCCAATACTTTGGCCCTGATGTGAAGAACTGACTCATTGGAAAAGACCCTGATGCTAGAAAAGATTGAAGGCAGGAGGAGAAGGGGATGACAGAGGATGAGATGGTTGGATGGCATCACTGACTCGATGGACATGAGTTTGTGTAAGCTCTGGGAGTTGGTGATGGACAGAAAAGCCTGGCATGCTGCAATCCACGAGGTTGCAAAGAGCTGGACATGACTGAGTGACTGAACTGAACTGATGGAACCTAAGGGGTCATTAAGTCCACTCTATAAGATTTATAACAATTCTTAAGTACTCAGCAAGATTTTGTTTAAGTAGGTAAATGAGGTACTTAAAAAGTAGATAGAGTATATTAAATTTATAGATGTAGTTAAAAAATATTTGACCATGTTTAAGTTGGCATAAAGGACCAAGCATTTATCAAAAGCCCCTTGAAAGTGAGTGTTCAATTATGCGAGACTTCTAAATAGAGTAAGATTTGTGAGATGAATACTATGGAGAATCGACATTTTGATTCTATAACCTTAATAAATTGAATACTAATTGTTCAAACCAAGTTGAAAGTCTGGGTAGTGTTTTTTATGGACAGAACACTGGCCTATATCAAAACCCCATTTCAACACAAGTCTAACTTTACTGTACTCCCCACTCACAATTACTTCTTTCCCTTCTATCATAATGGAAGTGGTATCTTCCTCTTGGTTGTAATTATCACCTCCATCTGATCTCCTCTGGGCATGGGAAGGTTGGTTTTCCCTTTTCTTCTGGCTTTTCAACCTTTCTCTACTGGTGCTTCCCACATTTAATTATGTGCACCATCCTCCATCTTAAAACCAGCAAATGAAAATCAGGATGACAAAATGTTTTTGGTTTTTTTTTTCCCAACTTGTCTGGTTTCTGTTCCATGTCTTTCTTTCTTCTTTATCTCTTAAAAAAGCTGCCTACCTTCTGAATCCACTCCCCTCCCTGCCCCACAGTGACCCTTCCAAGGTCACTATTTCATGAAACCATCCTTATCAAGATCACAAGGGCTCTCTCTGGGTCAGAGCTACGGATTCATTATAGTCACTTTATTTCTTGACCTCTTAGTAGCACCAGAAGCTTAACCACTTCTCCATCCTTAGAAGACTCTGTTCTCATGACCTGGCTTCCATGCCTTATCTTCTTACTCTTGCTTTTTTTTGTCCATCCCTTATCATGATGATTTCTGTTTACTTTAGAAAGTTTCCACACATATCGTGGGAGCTCCTTAAGTTGCAACCCAACTGCTTCAAGCATTCCAATAAAGTACACATAGTCCAGGTGGTCAGCTGGCATCCTAATCAGGAAAGCCATACTCCAGAGGCAGCTATAATGAGCACTTGTATTATTCACATCTCTACTAACATCTGAGGCTTTGCAAGTTAGCATACTGAATTACAGAAATGGGCTTTCACTGGTAAACACGTTAGACTGGTAACTAGCATTCTGACTATCTGAAAGGGGTTCTAGATTGTGAAATTAAAGGTGTTCAACACTAGTTGGTAGTTAAATATATTTGAGAGCCTTTTCCTACCTTTACATGAAGAGGGTAAAAGAAAGGATTTTACCCTCTTCTAAGTGGTCTTCTATTCATCTCTGAACTCTGGAGAATCCTGGTTTCTCAATGCCAAGTATGAAGGACGAAATCTCTGCTCCTAGATTTCTAGGCATTTGCCTTGAATGAACCTTTCACTCGGAGTAGTGGTCAAGGCACGTAAAAGGTCAGATCAATGGAACATTCTCAAGTCTACCTGTGCTTTCATGAACTATTTTAAACATTTTTGTTAATTAATGCTTAATTAAAAAATGTCAGTGTGGTATAACATGATTTGAAATTTAATTTATAGAATGAACTTTACTGGCAACTACAAGTTGGTGATGGACAGGGAGGCCTGGCGTGCTGCAATTCATGGGGTCACAAAGAGTCAGACACGACTGAGTGACTGAACTGAACTGAACTGAACTGAACAATCTATCAAAGAGACTCTAAGAGGTGGGCATGACCAAATTGACTTAGAAACATAGACTTCAGGGCCAGGTCTTGGCTTCTGATTTTATTTATTTATATACAACACCTGGGCAATCTGACCCACTCTCATTAACACCCAATGGCTGCTGCTGCTAAGTCACCTCAGTCATGTCCGACTCTGTGCAACCCCAGAGACAGCAGCCCACCAGGCTCCCCCATCCCTGGGATTCTCCAGGCAAGAACACTAGAGTGGGTTGCCATTTCCTTCTCCAATGCATGAAAGTGAAAAGTGAAAGTGAAGTCACTCAGTTGTGTTCGACTCCTAGTGACCCCATGGACTGCAGCCTACCAGGCTCCTCCATCCATGGGATTTGCCAGGCAAGAGTACTGGAGTGGGTTACACCCAACGGCTAATGGTCTCCAAAATCTCTCCCCACCACCTCCCCTGGGCTTCAGACCACTGTAATCAACTATCCACAAAATATCTTCACATGGATGTCTCGTGGTATGTCCAATACTGAGCTCACCATGTTCTCAATCTCATCTGACTCCTCAACTAGTTCTTCTGTGTACTAATATTAGTGATTCCCAAACACTGGTTCACAGTCTGACTGTAAGAGTATTACCTGGGGGAATTTACTAAAAATATGGTGTCTTAGCTTCCATTGTGATCTTTTAAAGAATAAGAACCTTTCAGGGTAGATCCCAGGAATCTAAACTTCTAACAAACTTCCCAGGTGATTATAACACACCACCAGATTTATGAAGCACTGTCCAATACAACTGAGCTTCCAAGGTGGCACAGTGGTAAAGAATCTGTCTGCCAATGCAGGAACCACAGGTTTGATCCCTGGGTCAGGAAGATCCCCTGGAGGAGGAAATGGCACCTAACTCTAGTATTCTTGCCTGGGAAATCCCATGGACAGAGAAGCCCAATACAGTCCATGGGGTTGCAAAGAGTCAGACATGACTGAGAGACTAAGCATGCATACGCACATCCAATACAACCAAAAGGTAGCAGCTACCATCTGGTTGCTCAAGTGAAAAATCAGATGTCTTCACGTGGAGAGTCATAAAAAGAGAAACACTCCAATAGAACTGGGGCAAACTCTACTCACTCATTTAAGAGGCAAAAATCTGTCATCAGCAGATCTTGGCCTATGTGCTCTCATTTTTGTCTCTGTTGATAGCAATTTTACTGGTCTTAAGCACCCTACTTTTCCTTTTCTAGGGAGAGAACTAGTGAGTGGTAGTCTGTGTTTTCCTTTGAGTACTTTGAGAGGTAACATGCATTCTTTACCTTCTTCATGACTGGCTTTTTAATACACTGGTATAGGACAGTAGGGATGAAATTTTTTTACTCTGGGTAATATTTCCTGATGCTAAGAATTTAGGGAAATTTGAACTAGATTAGATCTTTTAGGGGCTGATCGACTAGCACATGGGCTTTCCTCATAGCTCAGATGGTAAAGAATCTGTCTGCAATGCGGGAGACCTGGGTTTGATTCCTGTGTCAGGAAGATTCCCTGGAGAAGGGAATGGTTACCTACTCCAGTATCCTTGCCAGGAATCTCCATGGAGAGAGGAGTCTGGCAGGCTACAGTCCATGGGGTTGCAAAGAGTCAGACACGACTGAGTGACTTCAAGAGAGGGAGAGACTAGTGCATAATAAGGTCCCACAAGATTTCTGCGAATAAATGTCATTCCAACCTAGTACCCATGACAAACATCTCTGAACCAAGGATGGGGACTTCACCAACTCCTTAAGGTTGATTTGTGTGCTCCATCCCAGGCTTCCTTGTGCCCGACCTATCTAGTCTATATCTAATAGGCTAAGACATACTATGAAGTGAAGTGTTAGCCTCTCAGTTGTGTCCAAATCTTTGTGACCCCACGAACTGTAGCCTACCAGACTTCTCTGTCCATGAGATTCTCCAGGCAAGAATACTGGAATGGATTGCCATTCTCTTCTCCAGAGGATCTTCCCAACCCAGGGATAGAACCTGGGTCTCCTGCACTGCAGGCAGATTCTTTACTGTTCGAGCTACAGGGAAGTCCAAGACATACTATAATTGCTTTTATATAACACTTCCTTCCCCAACTAGATGGGAGGCATCCTAAAGATAGTTATACTACCCAGCTTCTGGAGAATAATACATGGTGTCATGGGGTTGGTAAAGATTTAGACTCTAGTCCAACCTCCTAAGTTCAAGGGGGGCTAGGGACCATCTCTTATGGATGTTGTGGTGTGGATTCCTAAAAGAAGCCTTAGCTCAGTGGTTTCTGAGTCTGTACATCAGAATGGATGACAAAGAGAAGGGGCCCTAAAGACAGAGATAACTTCTCTGAGTGTATCAACTGTGATGGTGTGACCCTTCAAAGAAGACATGCCAGATGAGTAGCTGGCAGAACCACTGGCCCCAGAGTGCCTCCTGGGGTCACACTGTCCTGCCTGCCAAGTGATGGCTGCCATGCTGACTCAGGCAAAGGGGAAGCTAATAAGCTAAAATAATAATTTTAAGCGGACCAAGACCCAAAGTAACTAGATACCACTTATAGAAAAAATATATTCATTTAAACCCATTATCACAAAACCTAGTGTGTCCTAGAAGAAACGACTTCCTCAATGACTATTCTGCCAGGTTTTTTAAAAAACAGGCATTTCCCCTTAGAAACTTTCTTTTAAGAGGTGATGAGATTCTCTTAAACTCAAATACATCTAGGCCCAGACAGGCTTTTGAACTTTTCCTGAAGGACCTGTCATTCCTCAGCAGACCTGTGTTCAAGATCCAACCAACCAACGTACAAATGAACTTTTGATTCAAGACTTTTTGCAAGAAAAAAAAGAGAAAAAAAAAATTTTTTTTTTTGCAGAATTCATTCTCTTCTGGATCAACAGAAAAATGGTTGTTTTCATCACTGCAAAACAACTTCCTGTAAGTGTGCAATGAAGAACAAATAAAATAGAGCAAATGAAGAATGCTTGAAGATGAAGCACCCAACTGAATTCGTCTAATATTAACTTAAGACAAAAGGATAAGTTGCTGAGAGAGAGAGAGTAGAATCCCCTTTTCTAGTAATTATTAAGAAGAAACTATATCTGTACCTAGTTAGAAGGTTTAAATGTAACCTGGATGAAAGAGATATGCTTTCCTCTCAAGGCCCTTCCAGCCACCTGTCTTAGCTTTCTGTCTTCTTAGAACCAACATGCTCACAGGAATTCCTCCCACATCCTGCTTCTACCTGAGTTCCTGATGCAACGACCACCACCACCCCGCCCCGCCCCCTCCACACGCACACAGAGCCACGGCTCTAACTCTGTGGTCAGTCTCTGAACTTCCATTCAGATACTTTGTGAAGCTTCATAAGGAAATGCTCCCCTTTTCAAAGCTATCAGTAGGGGAGGGGAGGTGCTGGGAGGGGAATATCTGTCTGCCAGTTAGCTCTCTCTCTCTGTAGCATTAAGGAGGTTTACAAAGTGCTCTCAAAAGAATTCATTCGATTTGCTCAAAATGTAAGAAGATGGATGTGTAGGAGCATCCTGACTTTTTATTTTGCTATCTTTATTAGCAAACTTGTTATAACTTCTAGAAGTCTGAAACTGGAATGTATAATCTAGCCTTCATGAACACACATATCTTGACTCAATGAAACTTTTATAGCTTCTTTGAATCATCTTCGGTCAGAATGTCATGGTTAAGATATATTTTTTTAATGTACAAAAGTATATATTAATAGTAGCAGTTACAATAACAATTGGGAACCAATGTGCCCCAGTAGAAAGACAGCATGGAGGGAAAATAGGTTCCAAAGTCAGGCACACAGGTAAATACAGGTATAGGGCATATCCTATGGGTTATGTTTCTATGGAGAATTCAGACTAATATCCACCCTGTCATCATTCTTTCTTTCTTCCCCACTCCCAATTATTTCTCAAAGCTCTCTCAGTGGTTGAAATGTTCAGCTAGAGTTAAGACCCTTTGATCTAGGGATTCTTAATCCCTCAGGGGGTCCATGGATGGCCTTAAAGTGTCTGTGATATCATGGAACTCATAAACAAAATTTTGCATGTATGTTTACATAACTGATCCAAACTCCCAGCTGGTCCTCAGATCCCTTCCATGACATTCAGCAGAATGATCATTTGTTTTTGTTTAAACATCTCCAGTGATGGGAAAACCCTTCCTTTCATCTCATCTTAGAACAATTCTGAGGGTCGATTTGAGGAAACTGAAGCCCAAGAAGTCTGCTTTTGAGTAAAATAATCACAAAACATTAGTCAGAAGGATACCTCCTGGTCTCCATGGGCAAATCCTTCATTTTACAGAGGAAAAACTGAAGCACAGAGAAATTTGGTGTCCTGCCCAAACTAACAGAGTTAATGATAGATGGGGGATGAAAGCCCAGCCCCCGAACTCCCCACTTAGCCTGCCTCCCTCACTGCTTGCAGCAGAGTCACCTCAAGGAGGGGCCGTGTGGGGCACACTTCGGGAGAGCAGGGCCGATCCCCCTACACTGTAGCATCCTTCTAGAAGGCAGGTTTGGAGGAGAGTGGCCCATTTCCTCAAGTACTGCAGAGTGCCTCCCTACCCCTTCCAGTCCCCAGGTGGATGGAGGGAAAGGTGTCAGGAAAACCCAGCTTGGTCATACTGATGCGGAATGAGGTAGTGACATGGAGATACTGGCCTGACTTATCCCCCAGAGAGCCAGGTGCAGGCGCTGAAGTGAAGCACAAAGGTGTTCCGCTGCTGGTCTCCAGAAGGTGGTATGTGATGATAAAAGAGGAATCTGAAGGTTTCAGATCTTCAGAGTGGATTTGTAAATATGCAGTAAAATTTAAGTGATGTTAAAGAAGCATTAACTTGTTTAGGGGGGAATTAAGTTCATTAATAATTTGGACTCGTTATATTCAATATTACAATATCGCTCACTTACTGAGTAGCTCCCTTACTGACCTCACTTACTGAGTAGCTTAATATCTTACTGGGTTGCTTAAGATCTCTGAGCCTGATTGTCTCATCTATAACTTGGGGTTAATAATATCCAGCTTAGAATCTCAAGGAACTGTTGTATGGAGTGAATTACTTAACATATAGAGTAGTTAGGAGAGTGCCTGTTGTGTCCAGTAATTTGGTGGTGGTTATTGTTAATAAAAATACAATCAACAAAATGAAAATATTAAAATGACCAATTATTCTCATATAAACCTTTTCTCACCAAACAATACATTTCTGATGATAGAGGTAATGTCATAGTGTATACTGAATTCCCAATTTCTAACCTCACAGCTTGGCACAAATCTATGCCCATGGTAGGTATCAGTAAGAACTTGGTCAAATGAACCACTCCTACCGGATCACTCTGTTCTTTCAGGGGTATTTCGGATCCAGGTTCTGCCTCGAGGCTCACGGCATCAACACACTCAGCGAGGGCATCCTCAGTCACTTCTCCGTTGAGGGGCAGCTCCATGGCGCCAAGGTCTTTGGGCTCCTCGGCGAGTCCAGTGTCAGCAGTCTCTGCACCCTGAACAGCCTCATTTTCGTGCACATCTCTTCTGGGATTCGCTGGCGTTAGCTCATTTGAAATTGCAGCTGAATCACAGTGCACTTCTGCATCTTTGGGTAAAGTATCACTGTTGGGCTTGTTGGTAATTTCTTCTTTGTCTCCAGAGGCTAACATGTCATCGCCATTGTCAGACATTTTAATATCTGTTAACATGATTACAAACAAACAACTTACTCTTTATCTGAATCATTAAATTTTAATTCAAAGCCCTGAATAATTAAATCTGGTGGAGGTAAGCTTTTTTCTACCAAGAAGAAACTTTATGTAACCTCTGTGTAGGCCAAATAATGGCCCGCCAAAAATATCAATGTCATAATCCTTGGAATGTGACTTGGCTTCCTATGCAGTGAGGTCCTTATATCTTTATTTTAGACTAATGAAATTATCAGGCTTCCCAGGTGGCTCAGTGGTCAAGAATCTGCCTGCAATGCGGAAGATGCAGGAGACACAGTTTCCATCCATGTTCACCTTGTGAATGTTACTTTATATGGCCAAAAGGACTTTGAGGATATCATTAAGAATCTTGGACTACCTGCATGGGTCTTAGTTGAAATCACAAGTGCCCTTATCAGAGCAAGGCAGAGGGAGATCTGACTGCAAAGAGGAAAAGGCAATGTGATGACAGAAGCAAAGACTGGAGTGATGCACTCTGAAGATGAAGGAACAGACCACAAGCCAAGGAACACAGGGGGCCACTAGATGTTGAAAAAGTCAAGGAAAACATTCTCCCCTCAGACTCTAGAACTGTAAGAGAATACATTTGTATTGCTATAAATCACTATGTTGGTTGTACTTCGTTGCAGTAGCAATAGGAACTAATACAGACCTACAGGGCTATCTTTAAACGTTCATGGATCTTTCACCTGGCATGAGGAAATATGCATAGAAGAACTAAGAGTATTATCTGTATCTGTGAAAGTATTTACTTCATATGACTTAAATTTGTAGCCATAATAAGAATAAGCATGGAAAATACCTGAGAACTTATTTTAACATGCTTGACATTTAGTATTGCAATTTGGTCAGAAATTCAAACTGAAAAAAACATACATACACAGAAGTGTGCCTTGTTGGGTACCAGCCCATGAAGGTCTGAGCTTTCTTTGGTCAATAGTTTAGATGGGGAAACACAAGGATGAAATGGAATAAAAAAGTGACATATTAAGCCAAATGAGGAATGGAGCCATTACAAAATAACATACAGAACAGAAACCTCTTTATGAAGTTTGTGAATTATTGCTACCATGTACAACAGTGCAGTTCAATAGAACTTTCAGTGATGATGAAATGTTCTGCATTCATGATGGCAAATATGGTAGCTAATAGTCACATATGGCTATCAAATACTTGAAATATGGCTGGTGCAACGGAGGAACTAATTTTTAAATTTAATTTTAAATAATTTTAACTTAAATTTATATAGACATGTGTGGCTAGTGGCTACCTTATTGGATAACATATATTCAGAAGGATAGTTCAAGATGATAATTTCCTTGTGTGTGTTTGTGTGTGTGTGTGTGTGTGTGTGTGTATGTTCAGTTGAATCAGTCGTGTCAACTCTTTGCAACCCTATGGACTACAGCCTACCATGCTCCTCTGTCCATGGGATTCTCCAGGCAAGAATATTGGAGTGGGTTGTCATGCCTTCCTCCTGGGGATCTTCCTGACCAGGAACTGAACTCCTGCATTGCAGGCAGATTCTTTATCACTGAACCACCTGGGAAGCCTGATAATTTCATTAGTCTAAAAAAAAGATAATGACCTCACTATATAGGACACCAAGTTGCAGGCTAATCAGTGGGTATTTTTGTTGACCTCAGTGTTTGCCAACTGGTCAAATCTCTGGTCACTGTTTAAACCACAGTATATGGGAAGCCATTTCACATACTGGCCCTGTGATGACAGTGGCCAACCTGCAATTCACGTGCACATGCCAACCGTCTTGACCCTTCGAACAGTTGTTCCTTAAAACTGTCTAGCTATTTTCTCTCTCCCTTGGTGAATCTTGTTCCTTTCTCACAGTTTTACACACTTCTATGCTGTGACTCTCAAATACCTACCTCCATTCCACAGACAGAAAGAAAACTAGTGGCTTCTAGTGGCTGTCTGCAATGAGGGAGACCCGGGTTCGATCCCTGGGTCGGGAAGATCCCCTGGAGAAGGAAATGGCAACCCACTCCAGTATTCTTGGCTGGAGAATCTCATGGACAGAGGAGCCTGGTGGGCTACAGTCCACGGGGTCACAAAGAGTCGGACACGGCTAAGAGACTTCAGTTTCACTTTCAGTGGCTGAAGGGAGGGGGGATGAGTACTCACTGCTAATAGATGTGGATTTCTTTTGCGGGCGATGAAAATGTCCTAAAACTGAATAGTGGTAATGGCTATACAATTCTGCGAATATATTACATTCAGAAAATACTGTCAGGTGGCTGTTCGTTCAGTATGTTGTTTTAACGTATTTAAGGCCCATTTAGAGTAACTGTCTCCTCTATATTTTGTTCCTCCTAACTGGATATAATTTTTCTTCCTCTGAACTCTCAGAGCACTTTGCATCTATCTCAGTTCGGATGGTTACAATCATCTTTGATTAGAGTCGTTTCAGTGTTATCCTAATATGTTGTAAATACTATGAAGACAAGAATCTTCCTTACTTTGTCTTCATATTTTATACAGCACTTAACATGGTTTCTTGAACACTGTAGGAAACTCAACAAACATGTGTATTGAGTTATATTAATATTTTTGGAAAGATTTAAAATTAAAGTGTAATTTGAAATGAAAGTAAGCAGCAAATGCTTACTTTACCTCATTCGCTTACTCAGGAGCTATCTTACAGCAAGTGATTTCAAATGACCCATATTGTCTTTCCTCTGTTCCTTCACCTACAAGATAACTGGGTTAGAATGTCTCTTTTTAAACAAAAATACTTGAATTCTCTGATAACACAACTATAAACAAGTCTGCAGATGGGAAAGGCAAAGAATGCATCCTCCCCTTTGGCTGATACATTAAGTTTTGGGTATTCAAGGTTGGAGATGGTCTGTCAGTAAGTATAGTCAATGCCTAGTTAAAGTAGTAAAGAGTGATTCTGGCTACCCTACAGAAAAGGGATTGTTACTGTGGTTTATGGGAGAGGGATGAGATTGAGGGAGGGTAATTGAAAAGCTATTGTCACTTGGAAGCTTATAAAATTTTTGTGAAAACCAGTCAGGACTGGCCTGGACAGAGGTTGGCAAACTATAGTCAGGTGCCTAAATTTGCCTTCCCTCTGTTTTGGTAAATAAAAAGTTTTATTGGAACACAGACATGCTCACTTGTTTATATAACCTCTGTGGGTTCTCTAGTACAACAGCAGAGGTGAAGAGTGGCGAGAGAGACCACATGGCCCCCCAAATTGCAAAGCCTAAAATAGTTACTATCTGGCCCTGTAGAGAAAATGTTTGCTGACCCATGGTCTAGGACATTCGTTCACTGCCATGGCCTAGAGTTCTCCTAATTTACCCTTATCCTCACCTGGGTCCTAGGGGTACAACCATAAGGAGACTGAGCACATACTTGGACATCACTTATATTCCCCTTTTTGTGTTCATCAACATTTAGTCAAAGGCACTGTCTGATCTTTTAATTTCTTTGTAAGATAATCTGAAAAACCTTATTATTAATCTGGATTATTAAGAAGTTCCAAACTATTTCACTTCTCTATCAGCAGGAACATGAGAATAAACCTGGTTATAATAAATATTTATGGGTGAATAAAAAGCATTAGAAACACTTTGTATCTGCCTCACCTTAAATTGTTGTGATACTGTTCCTAGTGCTAAAATATTTCAGCACATACTATGGAACATCTACATGGATTAGTTGTATTTTATGCTCTGGGGGTGGCTGGTTAACATTTTAAATGTCCTATTAAGGAATATAGTTTTCAAGGTCTTTAGTTACCATTTCAGATTCTGTAATGGACTGTTCACCTCGTGAGAGGGTTCAACCATCCCTTTCTCTGAACACTATTTATCAGGGGGTACTATTAAAAGCTTCCCCCGTGGCTCAGATGGCAAAGAATCTGCTGCAATGCAGGAGACCCAGGTTTGAACCCTGGGTTGGGAAGGTTCCCTGGAGAAGGGAATGCCTACCCACTCCAGGTTTCTTGCCTGGAGAATCCATGGACAGAGGACCGTGGCGGGCTACAGTCCATGGGGTCACATGACTGAGCAACTAACACAATACATGATTAAAAGTATTTTTCACTGATAAAATGGAAATGGTGCTTAAAGTGGATTGGCAAGAAATTCTGTATGGTACTTTCTGCTCTTCCATTTCCAGGGCAAAAGATTATACCGAATCCAGGAGCTACCGAGCTTTGCCGTAGATTTTTTCTAGTTCTACTCATTGCAGAAGTCCATCAAAGCCTGATTACAAGGTTCGCTGAGTCCTGCCTCCAGAGCGGTCTTCACCCAAGGACTAAAAGACAGAGCCAGAACTTCATCAACTGACAAGAACAAGCTGTATATTTGAGCCTGGTTGCTAACCTACATGGGAGTGTGTGGCAGAACTCCTGAGAGTGGATTCTGGTTCTATCAGTTGCACAGAGGAGCCTACCACTCTCACCCATCTCTGATGGCCAAACTGCCTTAGGTCAGGTCACCTCAACTGTGGGAAAATGACCACAACAAAACCTCTCTTCCCTGTGGCTACACTGTATCCAATTATCAACATGAAGCCATTTCTTCAGAAATACACATGACATTCAGCTGTAAGGAGTTGAACCAATACTGTCAGGACACATTTATGGACAATTTATTTTAGGAAGACTATATTTTTACATCTTTCCAAATAATCAAAATGGTCGGCCCTACTTTAACTTCTAATTGTATGTGAAGTTTTCTACCTGTTACAAGTCCATATTTTCCCTGAATCTAAACCAAAAAAGGAAAGCTTCCTCCAAATCTTTTTTATTCTGGTAGACCTTGGTCTACTCTGGATGTTATGACAGGAGAGAGGCAGTCATTTTTAAAACAGTGCCCTTCCACCTGAAGTCATTATAAACTGTGTGTTCTAAGACATAGCTGTTCCTTTGTAGGGACTGTTGGTGGCTGGGATGCACACTGTGTGTCCTGGGTTGGCCCCCATCTCTGCCTGGGTGCCCCAGAAGCAGTCGGATTTAAATTTCCCCTGATTTATGGTTTGGACTGTTGACCATTACAGCTGTGTCCTGTGGCTTTCATGCTAGGGAGCCTGAACCCACAGAAACAAGGAAGTTTCTTCAGTAAACTCCAAGAAGAGGAAGAGTGGCATATAAAGAAGCCTTTGTGGGCTGGGAATATAAGTTAGTTTTTCATGAGTCAATTCATTCATCACCTAAAATGCTCCCAGAGCTATGCTAGGTATTGGAGCAACAATTTCATGGCTCCAAAAATAAGTTTAAAATGGAAGACATCCTTCAGAAAACGAATAATCTGTTTCCATCTGATTCCTGGTCAGTGAAGGTCCAGGAAGCTACTGCATCTAACACAGAATGGTTACATGACGATTTAAAACGGCACATCACAGCAAGTGAAGAAGTGCCTGAACTAGACTGATCTCATACAAGGGAGAACCTTGAAAGAGGCTTTGACAGTCATTAAGACATGATGGGAAAAGAGTGCATGCAAGTGCTAGGAATGAATCTAGACATGCAGAACGGATGCTGTGTGGCTGGGCCAAGAGCCACACGGAGGAATATCAAGGGATGGGAGGAGGGATGGATGCTGAGGTGGAAAGAATTGTGCTCTGATCTCTCTATCCCTCTGCGGGCGTACAGCCCACTCATTCTCGTTGGGCTTCCTTACTTCCTCCTCTGGAGAGTAAGGGTGGTGGACATAAGGATCTGCATACTTTGTTCCCCAGCACCAGACTGCAGGACTGGGACCAGCCCGTGATGACAGAGAAAAATAAGGACAAGATAGAGAGTGTTTCATCAGTCTAAATTTATTCAACGTAAAGGACTGCCTTCATCTTGCAAGTTTAACCTTCATGCTTTTCTTGGTATTAAAACATCTTTCATTTTATGAAACAGTATTGGAGTGCATGATTTGTTAAATGGTCTCACTTGGCAAAATAAGAAGTTGGTAATACAATACCCTGTGTGAGATCACTGCCTCCAAATTTAAAAAGTGTCAGTCAGTGAAAGACCAGGAACAAAAACTGTGGATGACAGGATCTTAACCAGGTTGCAAGAGTTCCAGCGGTACTTGACAAGTATGTGTACCCAGATCCCAGACTCTTTTTCCTCCAGTCTGGCTTCCACACGTCTGCCAGGTAATTTTATGAAACACGAATAAGGACCTATTTGCTCCCCTGTTTAAAAAACACGAGGTTTAAACACCTTTGCATGGCATCTGGGGCCCCTCACAGTCCAGCTCCACTTTCTCTATCAGCCTCCTGGAACTCTCAACTCAACAGACAGCACATTTTCCATCACTGCCTAGGCAGCTCATAAACATCTCCATCTTTGCTTATGCTGGGTTTTCTGACCAGGATGCCCTGCCTCCAACTGCCTGGCAAAGTCCTGTTTTTGTTTTTTTTTCTCTGTGTCTAGAATCACTTTCACCAACTCAATGGAGGTAAGTTTGAGCAAACTCCAGGAGACAGTAAAGCACAGGGAAGCCTGGTGGGCTGTAGTTCATGGGATGGCAGAGTCTGATATGACTCAGTAGCTGAACAACAATGTTACTTTCTACTTTGAAATTTTCCCAAATTTGCCCCACTCCTTCCAATGTTTTAGAAGATACATTGCATAGACTTCTATGGCATTTTTAAGGAGTATTTATTTCTGTATTATTTTTTTAAAGGAGACATTTGTCTCTCCTCCAGAACTGTGACCAACAAGCACCTAGCTTGTTTTCCGACAATCTAATATTTACTGAACTGAAATATATTGTTTGATATTGATTAAAGAGAAACCATGTGTGATGTAAGCCTGGTCTAATGATGTCTGAATCCGTGATAATCAGCAAGGCTCCTTCCCACCCTCAAATTCCTTCTGCACTGGCTCCAAGGAGGCTCAGATCCCACCCTCAAAGTTCCCTTCTTTTGCTTAGAACTTATGCCCTAAGAAGTTTATCAGATTTTTTCCTGAGCTCAGGAAAGGAAGGAAAGGCAGGGAATGGACACAGGTGAGGCGGGGAAGGGGCAACGGGAGGAAAAGAGGGCAGAGAAGGCTCTGAGGAGAAAGCCTGCCTACTTAGTTTTCTCAGAGTGGACGAGGTCTTCTGGAGTTCGAGACATTGATTTTAAAAGCCACCCACTTGACTCTCTCAAGATGTTTAGGATGAGAACTGACGGCATCGAAGGACAGAGAGATCACCCTGACAGTTCATGCAGAGTTCTTTCTACTCCAGGAAGGGCAGTGAAATTCAGGCGCCTGATCTGAGATGGTTAGAAATACCTGGTTCCAGGGTAGAAGAGGAGCGACTGGGCCGGCGGGTGGGGGGGGGGGGGGCGGGGAGTGGGGCTCAACCTGGAGACTGTGAATAGAGGTGGGCTGGCTCAGGGTGCTAGCTGCGGTGGAAGCGCCGGCAGTGCCGGCGTCTGCAGCGAGAGAGATGACGGGATGATGAGCTTAGGTGGGAGGGCAAGGCCGGAGCTCGGCTTTTCCAGGCCAAGGGCTGGCGAACCCCGGGATGGGACTTGCTTCGCCTGTGCCCGCCGCTGCGGACACCCCGCAGTTTGCCTCTCACTGGGACCTGGGACGTGGGGGAAACTTTTTCAGACTTGCTTTGTGCTGGGACCGAATGCTTCGGGAGCACAAGGCAGGCTCCGCAGAGGTTCACGCCGGCCGAGGGGGCAGAGCAGGAGTGCGGGCGTGTGGGTGTGTGCATGAGCGTGGACCCGGAGCGACACACACTCACACACACACACTCACACGCCCGCACCCACGCGGGGCCCTCGGCCGCGCCGCCCGCGCCTGCCCGGACCTTCACCTCCAGGGCCGCTCCCTCCGATCCTGTGCCCGGTGCCCAGCCCCTGCCGACTCGGGGAACCGAACGGGATAAACAGAGACGGCAGGGTCTCCCCATCACCCCGCGGCAGCTGTTCCCGCATGCCCCCGCCCCCGCGCCCGCCCGGGGAAGGGGGTGAAGGCGAGAGGTGCCCGGGGCTCTTACCGCTCAGGCGGCCGAGTGCGCGCGGGAGCGCCGCCGGGTCCCGCCCCGCCACGTCGGCAGGGCTGGCGGGGACGCGGCCGGAGGGCGGGCTGGGAGCGGGGCAGGGCGGACTGGCCGAGCCGCCCCGCCCCGCGGCCCCGCCAGGGCCCCGCCCCCGTGGCCCGGTCCCGGCCCGGAGCGCGGCGGAGGTCCGGGCACCCCCTCACCCAGGCTGCGGGGCTCGAGGATGGGGGTCCCGGCCGCATTTCCGACCAAGCATCGGAAACTGGGTTTTTCCGAACTTCGTGCGGCCTGGTGAGCTGGAGGGGCGCCCACCCCCGCCCGGGGCGGATCTTGGGGCTCTCCTGTTCCCTTTCCTTCCTTTAAAAGCGCCCAGGAAACTGCGCAGTTAAACCAGGAAGGGGTTGCTCAAGTTCAGTAAGAGTTTTCGATCCCACTCCTCCGCCACCGCCCCCACCCCCCCGCATGGTGCTTTAAATAGCTTTCCCTTACCCTGTTTGTGAGAGTGTCATCTGATTTAAAACCAGTCAACCGAATAAAGACACTTTCTAGAAGGCCAGTTTGGAAACGTGGATCAAAATTCAAATGTGGTAGCATTGGCCCAGGAATTCCACATCTGCGAATGTGTACTAAGTAAACAGTCAACTGTGCACACGTGTATGTCAGAGGATGTTGACTGTGATTGATTGTGCCACAGAAAACAACCCGGAAGTAAACTGTCCTCCCAACAAAAGATTGGTGAAGTAATTTTTAGTAACTTCAAACGACCAGGTATGCTGTAGTCGTTAGAAATTATAACTCTATGTCCAGTTTGTTGATATGGAAGGAAGGCGGGCCATAGCCGAATATTAAGTGAGGGCAGGGAAAACTTCGAAGAGCGCATGTACAGTATAAATCTATTCTTGTGAATATATAGTATATGTATTTTTATATAAAAAGGAGATTTTAATGTTGAAAGCAGTTATTTTTTTCTGAGTTCTTCAGTGGTGTTAGCAACTTGTATTCCAGGTGTGTTTTGGTGTACCGCAGACACCGTGCCTGTGACTTATGTGTGCCTTGGGTCAAAGAACCCACCTGCTGATGCCGGAGACATTAGAGATACCGGTTGGATCCTTGGGTCCGGAAAATGCCCTGAACGAGGGCATGGCTACCCGACCCTCTCCAGTATTCTTGCCTGGAAGGTTCCATGGACAGAGGAGCCTGGCAGGCTATAGTCCACAGGGTCGCAAAGAGTCGGACACAACTGAAGCGACTTAGCACAGAGCACAGCAAGTTCCTTTGCCAAACCTGCCCCTCTCTACCCTGCTGAAAGGCAACAGCGCAATCAGGTATTCCACCACCCACCCCCCCCCACACACACCCGTTTTTTTCATTTTCATTTTAATTTTATATTGGAGTATAGTCAGTTAACAATGTCGTGTTAGATTCAGGTGTATAGCAAAGTGATTCGGTTATACACATTCCTGTATCAATTCTTTTTCAAATTCTTTTCCATTCAGGTTATTACAGAATATTGAGCACAGCTCCCTGTGCTATAGAATAGTTCCTCATTGGTTATCTATTGTATATTGATCAATCCCAAACTCCTAATCTATCCCCCTCCTCCCCCCCACAACAGTAAGTTTGTTTTCAAAGTCTGTGAATCTGTTTCTGTTTTGGAAAAAAAGTTCATCTGTACAATTTTTAAAAGATTTTACATATAAGCACCACTATATTTGTCTTTTTCTGTCTGACTTCACTTAATATGGTGATGTCTAGGTCCAGCTATGTAGCTGCAAATAGCATTATTTCATTCTTTTTAATGGCTGAGTAATATTCCATTGCCCACATTTTCTTTATCTAGTCATCTGTAGACATTTGGGTTGCTTCCATGTCTTGGCTATGGTAAACAAGGTTGCAATGAACATTGGGGTGCATGTAGCCTTTCAAACCATGTTTTTCTCCAGATATATGTCCAGGAGTGGGATTGTTGGATCTATGATAGTTCTATGTTTAGTTTTTTAAGCAACATCCCTATAGTTCTCCATAGTGACTGTACCAATTTACATTCCTACCAACAGTGTAGGAAGGTTCCCTTTTCTCCACACCTCCTCCATCATTGATTCTTTGTAGATTTTTTGATGATGGCTATAATGACTGATGTGACATGACATCTAGTTATAGTTTTGATTTGCATTTCTCTAATAATTAGCAATGTTGAATGTCTTTTCATGTATTTCTTGGTAAGCTATATATCTTCTTTGGAAAAATGTCCGTTTACATCTTCTTATTTATTTATTTTAATTGAACCTCATTCAGTTTAGTTCAGTTCAGTCGCTCAGTCATGTCCAACTCTTTGTAACCCCATGAATCACAGCACACCAGGCCTCCCTGTCCATCACCAACTCCCAGAGTTCACCCAAACTCACGTCCATCAAGTCGATGATGCCATGCAGCCTTCTCATCCTCTGTCGTCCCCTTCTCCTCCTGCCCCCAATCCCTCCCAGCATCAGTCTCTTTTCCAGTGAGTCAACTCTTCGCATGAGATGGCCAAAGTATTGGAGTTTCAGCTTTAGCATCAGTCCCTCCAATGAACACCCAGGACTGATCTCCTTTAGGATGGACTGGTTGGATCTCCTTGCAGTCCAAGGGACTCTCAAGAGCCTTCTCCAACACCACAGTTCAAAAGCATCAATTCTTCAGCACTCAGGTTTCTTCACAGTGAGCCTCATTAGTTGTTTGTAAATTTTAGAGACTAATCCCTTGTTGGTTGCAAATATTTTCTCCCATGCTGTGGGTTGTCATTTCATTTTGTTTATGGTTTCCTTTGCTGTGTAAACACTTTTGAGTTTAATTAGGTCCCATTTGTTTGTTTTTATTTCCATCACTCTAGGAGACAGCTTGAAAAAGATATTGCCGCTATTTATGTAAAGAGTGTTCTGCTTATGTTTTCTTCTAAGAGTTTTATAGTATCTGGTCTTACATATAGGTTTTTAATCCATTTTGAGTTTATTTTTGTGTATGGTGTTAAAGAATGTTCTAATTTCCTATTCCTTACATATAGCTGTTCAGTTTTCCCAGCACCATTTATTGAAGAGATTGGTTTTTTTTCCCATTGTATAGTTTTGCCTCCTTTGTCATAGATTAATTGACTATAGGTGTGTCGGTTTATTTATGGGCTTTCTATTCTGTCCCATTGATTTATATTTCTGTTTTTGTGCCAGTATCATACCGTTTTGATTACTGTAGCTTTGTGTATAGTCTGAAGTCAGGATGCCTGATTCCTCCAGCAATCAAGTAAGAAAACTTTTCATATCCTTCTAACTGTGTTAAATGCTGCTGGTAGTTAAGGTGAAAGTTGAGACTTGACCTTTGGATTTGGCAGTATGGTCACTGGTGACCTTCACAAGGGTTGTTTCTCTGGAGCTGAAGGGAAGGATTCTGCATTGAGTGGGTTTGAGAGAATGGGAAGAGAATAATTAGAGACAGTGAGTGAAACAACTCTTTCAAGGATTTCTGGTGTAAAGAAGAGCAGAGTCTGGCATTTAGATCTCAGGGTCTCTGATCCTCACTGGGTTGGAGCAGAATCACCTGAAGAATTTTCAAAATAATACTGATGGCCGACTCCATCCCAGACTACTTAAGTCAGGATCTCTGGACATATGTGAGAGCCCCTGTGGTTACATTCTGACCAACATTGGGGGTATTACGTTTGTTGGTGTTCAGTCGCTCAGTTGTGTCCAACTCTTTGTGACCTCATGGACTGCAGCACACCGGGGTTCCCCGTCCTTTATTTTCTCTTGGAGTTTGCTCAAACTCATGTCCATTGAGTCGGGGATGCCATCCAACCATCTCGTCCTCTGTCATCCTCTTCTCCTCCTGCCGTCAGTCTTTCTCAGCATCAGGGTCTCTTCCAATGAGTCCGCTCTTTGTATCAGGTAGCCAAAATATTGAAGATTCAGCTTCAGCATCAGTCCTTCCAATGAATACTCAGAATTGATTTCCTTTAGGATGGACTGGTTTGATCTCCTTGCTGTCCAAGGGACTCTCAAGATTCTTCTCCAGCACCACACAGTTCAAGGGGATATTATAGATATTTTAATTTTTTCCCTCAAAGGGGTGTAAATGGTGTCTCTCAGTTGTCTGAAGGTTATCCATTTGTCTATATCCTTTGCATTCCACCACCCCTGATTGGGTTTGTTAGTCATTTTAATATGGATTTATGGGAACTTTTTATATATTTCTAAAATTAATCTTTTTGTGTTGCAAGTTTCTCTTGGAATGTGGCTTTAAAAAAATTCAGCAGATTTTGGTTTTAATATTAATATTTGAGTTATCAGTTTTATTTCTAGTGGTTTGTATAGTTTATGATATTGATCATTTTCATATAATTTTTTTCCAAGCTGTTGGTAGGTGATATTTATTTATTGATTTTAGAGAAAGTTTTTTTAAAGAGCAAAAATCACTAAAGTAATGCTTTGCTTCTGTATGTGGACAGTATATTCACTGGCTTTAGACTATTTTACTTATCCTCCTATAATGCTATTTTGTTTTTTAAAAATAAAAGTAATGCATGTACATAGCAAAGACATTAGAACAGGACAGAAGAGTATAAAAGGAAGAGTACAAATATCTCCCTTCCTTGGTTCTTCTGCTCAAAGGTAACAGCTTTTAAAATATCCCCTCAGAAAAGAAGGAAATGGCAACCCACTCCGGTACCCTTGCGTGGACAATCCCATGGATGGAGGAGCCTGGTGGGCTACAGTTCATGGGGTCTCGAGGAGTCGGACACGACTGAACGACTTCACTTTCACTTTTCACTTTCATGCATTGGAGAAGGAAATGGCAACCCACTCCAGTGTTCTTGCCTGGAGAATCCCAGGGACGGGGGAGCCTGGTGGGCTGCCGTCTATGGAGTCCCGCAGAGTCGAACATGACTGAAGTGACTTAGCAGCAACAGCAGCAGAAAAAAAAGATTTTTATGCAGATGTTAGCATAACTATGTTGACCCTTGTGTTAGATGCCTGTGGCTGCCATAAAATATTCCCACAAATTGGTGGTTTAAAACAAGAGAAATTGATTCTTTCACACTTTTGGATGCCAGAAATCCAAAATCAAGGTGCTGACAGGGCTGCTAGCTTCTGGTGGCTCTGGGCATTCCGTGGCTGTGGCTGCAGACTTCCAGTCTCTGCCTCTGTTTTCACCTGGTCTGTTCCTTTCTGTGTGTGTGTGTGTGTGTGTGTCTCCTTTGTGTATGTCTTGCTCCTGGCAAAAAGATAACCTATGCAGGTGTCTGAGGGACCAGATTTTATGCAAATGCTGTCACACTCTCCTATTCTTCTTTTCTTTGCTTTTCTTCATTTAACAGTATATCCTGAAGTCTTTCCACCTCAGTATAAAAAATGTAACACTTGCATAGAATTTTAAAACTCTTTACTATAATGACTTGTCTTCTTGGGCAATCACTATTTCAGCCACTTTTTATTATTGTCTTGCCTAAAACTCATAAGTGTTAGTCGCTCAGTCGTGTCCAACTCTTCGTGACCCCATGGACCATAGCTGCCAGGCTTCTCTGTCCGTGGGATTCTTAGGCAAGAACACTGGAGTGGGTTGCCATTCCCTCCTCCAGGGGATCTTCCCAACCCAGGCACCGAACTCAGTTCTCCCGCATTGCAGGCTGATTCTTTAATGGCTGAGCCACCAGGGAAGTCAGAAAAACTCATAAGCACTCACCTCTTATGAATGAACAGATGGAATCTTTGGGGTTAAGTCACTTGCCCAGGGCCACACAGCTAGGGCACAGCCATGGGAGGACTTCTGCCCAGCATTGTCTGTTTGTTCCACTGTCATGCCATCTTCTATATCACCTGAATTTTGTGGGTTTTGTCATCTCCTTAAAGACATTTCTCAGAATCATAACAGCCTCAGAAGAATAGCCTCCTTGTTCCTGGAAACCGGTGTTATTATGCAATACCCTAATGAGCATTTGTCACCAAAGCGCACATTTTGTCACCATGTGATGTGACCACATCAGCAGTGATGTGTGTGTGCATATTTCTTAAAGACTTTGGTCCCATGTTCTTTGAAATTCCCTCAAACCCATAGCTGGTTCCTTTCTCCTCTGTTTCACAAAGCTGGTTTCCAAGGGTCAGAGACCCACTCCTCTGTAGCCATTTCTTCCACTCATTTAGCAAAGATCCAGCCACTCCTTGCTGATCCTCCCCCAGCCTGCAAAGGCTTCCCGTTATGTTTGATGAGTAAGAATGAATCGCGAGAAGCTGGCCTTTCCTTTCCTGCTGAAAGCAGAAGTGATTCTTACTCTGATGTCCAACTTTGTTGTGGATCAGACAGTAGGGTCTTAACTTATTTTTTTAGTGATGGGAATTAATGCCAAAGACTGGGATTAATTATAGAATGACTTTAGCTCATGTGTTCAGTTCCTTACAGAACCTCATTTAAGGGAGCGTCTTGGAAATAAGGTATCCTGGATGCCTGAAGTATCTTGTTAACTGGACATCCTCTTTTTGTATCATCAACCTTTTTATTCTAAATGGCCTTTAGGAAATTAATTTTTAATCAGTCCTGCAGGATCTCACTATTATTTATTTTTCTAGAATTAAAAATGAAAACATCTAGCCATACCAAATGTTGGTCAGAACGTGGAGAAACAGAATGCAATTTCCCCCAGGTGTGCTAACTATTAAACTTTCTTAAAAGTGGATTTTTTAAAAAACCAGTTCTGGAGCCTAAGCTTATTTTATTTTAGTCTCACAGGTCGCTAAAATAATGCTCCAAAATTGCTTAATCATGGTAGTTGCAATTATTTTGGAAATATTAAATATGGTGATAAAACAGGTTAAGCTGAATAACTTTCCACTGTGGTGACAATTTAACACGCAGGTTGCAAACTCTTACAGATAAATATTCTCTTAGAAAAACATTTTTCTTCACATTGACATTGTTATTAGCTGGGTGATGATATAAATTTAAAATTTTGATTGCTGTTTAAGTCTGTAGCTCAGAAAAACCTACTGATCCATGTGCTTTGCTCAGGACCTTAGAAGGGAAATTCGTGTGCAGGAGTAATTACAGTAAAGTACGACAGATGGCGCAAATCCGTTTCTATGATACTGCTTTACTTAGACTGAGGACTTGCATTTTGTCAAGCTCTTTTTCCGTACCTTTAGAAGTTATTTTCTCTCCTGAGAAAGAAATCTTGGTAAGTAAGAAGGCTTTTGTGGCTTTTACAAATTATGGAATAATGACTTCAAATAAGCTAGAAAATGCTAGCGGTTGTATAGGGAATAGGTTAAGTTTTTGCAAAATGATTTTAAGGTGTTTTTTTTTTTTTTTGAATGTTGCAAACATTCTTTCTGTTATACAAGAAAGACGAAGATATGGCTACCTTGAAAGATACAGAAATAACTAGCACTTGTCATATTTAAGGGGAAAAAAGCTAACTGATGTTATTGCTTTCTTCCGTTTTTGTCTACTACCTTCTGTCTTTTCACGTTTTCCTGGTTCCATGACACCTATCCTATCACATGTTATATGTTTTTATAGTAGACATGAGTGTTTGATTCTCGCTGTAACACTGTCTGGAATCATTTATGTGTGTCTGACACTTATTTATAAGCATTTGAAAGCAGGGATTGAGCTTGTGCTGTTCGTATTTATACGCCCCAGCATTGAAGGTCTGGGGGAGGGCGGCACGTACTACTCTCAGCTAACAGTTGTTGAATGAAGGAAGTAGCAGTGACTGGCCCAGAACTTGCCTTATTCAACTTTCTTACCCAAACTTTGACAAATAAAACAATATTTGTCTTACATATTTGTTGATTTGATTATGGAATCTCAAGCTTTTCTGGTCTTTCATTTTTCATAGTTTTGATTTTCATAGATCTTATCCACTTTTTTTTCTTGATACAGAGCGTCTTGCATCTGTCTCCCCCCATCTTTCATTTGATGCATTAAAGAAACAAAAATTTTTTTTAACCTTTTGTCTCTTTCACTTCCTTAAAAAAAAAAAAAAAAGCTGTGAGCTCTCTAATCTTCCGTTCTTTCATCTCACTTTTTTTCCCCTTCTTTTTTTCTCCTAGAGAAACTCTTGGCTTAAATGTAAACACTAGGAACCGCATGAGGGTACAAATGATCCGGGAGGAACCTTTGTGTTTTGGAGGCAGGGTGATATAAGGGAAGCTGATCAACTTTCCCACATAGCAGCTATGTTTCAGCCCCCTGAACACAGACACCATCCAGAGACGTTTGAGTGGGTTCTTATTCAGAGATGTCAGTTATCTATCAAGAGGAAGAAATTCTCTCTCCCTCCCTCTCTCTCTTTTCCCACACAAATAATACAATGTGTTTCTTTAATATTAGCTATATTTTCAGACAAGTCTTTCAACTTATAAAAGATGTTCAAAATTAGAAATTTTGGAAATATACAAAAGTTACAAGAAAAAATTAAATTCACTTATGATTTAAGAGATCTAGAGATAATTGCTATTAGCATTTTGTTTATTTCTTTCCATTCTTTTTTCCCCCAGGCGTTGTGTATATGTTAGATTTTAATCATATTTAATAAAACTAGAGTCCTACTATGCACACAATTTTGTATTCTTTTATTCATTTAACATTATTTTGTAGACTTTCCCCCACAAAGTACAGTATTTATGGCTGCATATGCCATTCCATAGTATGGGTGTACCATAACTGATTGAACTATTTTCTATACTTAGTCATGATTTTTTTTTCAGTTTTTCATCCTGATGAGCATCCTCATAGTAATATTTTTGTGTGTATTTCTTTAGAAGAAATTTTGAGAAGTAGAATTGCTAAAATAAAGGTAAGCATATTTTTAAGGAATTTATCTATATAACCAAGTTGCTTTTCAGAAAAGTTGTACTAATTCTTCATTCCTGCCAGAATTAAATGAGAGTTCTCATTTTAGTCCCACCTGCCAACATTGGGTATTATATTTTTGAATTTTCCCAATTTGGTAGGTGAAAATAATCATGACTTTAGAAAAATATTTAAGAAAAAAAATCCCATTTGATTCACTTTATCTTTTTATACTTAAATATCGTAAATTATAGACATGGTGATGTTTCATCTCTAAATGCTTCATTCTGTATCTCTAAAAGAAGTACATTTTCCTAATGTATCCGTATGACATTATATTATATATTATATAATATATATTAATATTATATATTAACAGACTCTAATGCCTGGTCCCTCTTAAAATCCTCTCTCCACTTGTTACTCAGGTAACTTTTACAGCAGGTCTGTCTAAAATAAGATTCAGTCTAATATCACAAGTTTCATTTAGATGTTATATATTTTTTTATTTAATATGATTTTTAATTTTTGTGAAATTGAACATTAATCATATTATTCACTGTTGATTTTGAAGGGGTAAATTTTCTGAGCAAATAAAGTGCTCTCCTTAATTTTAAACGTCCAAAATTTGAAAGATACAGGGAACAACTGAAAGGAAAATAAACCCCTCTTAAAATTTTACCATGCAGAAATAACCACTGTTAATATCTTGATATGTGTCTTATAGTTTTCCATATGTATGTGTACACATTAACTGCTGTACATTTTATAAGTAAACTACTTTTGTCACATATATATATAGTGAGCAGTTTTCCATGGAGTTAGATTTTCATTATTTTTAAAGGCCACACAGTAGTGTTTAATTGTATGGAGATACCATAATTTATTTGACAATCTGCTTGCTATTTTGGACAGATTTTTAAAAAATAATTTATTTTGTACTGGCCCCTGTATTGTACTCTTTTACTGGTTCTAACAGGTTTTCAATTACTTCTCTTGGATTTTCCAGAGTGACAATCATATAATTAAAAATAATGATAATTTTGTTTCCTCCATTCCAATATTCCTGTCTCTCATCCCCCACCCCCTTCATTACAATGGCTAGAACTTATAGAACAGTGTTAAATAATAGTGGGGATCCTTGAGGGACTTCCCTGGTGGTCCAATGACTGAGACTTCAGCCTCTTCATTCGGCAACTGAAGAGTTCGCATGCCACAGCTAAAGATCCTGCATGCAGCAGTTAAGACCCGGTGCAGAGAAATAAGTAAATAAACATTTTTAGGACATAGTGGGCATCCCTGACATTGACCCTCATGGAATGCTTTGGGAGTAGGATATTGGTTTAAGTAAGATACTTGATATATTCTTTATCAAGTTTTAGAAGTATCTTTTGCGTATATACTTTATTTAACATGGTTTTAGTCAAAGATGAATGCTGAATTTTATCAAGTGAATTTTTAACGTCTATGGAGATGCTCATCTGTTTTTTTCCTTTAATCCACTGGTGTGTTATTGTCATGGACTTGCTAATAATAAGTCATGGTTCATTGCATCTCAGCCAACTCCTCGCTGCACTGGGAATTTTCCTGAGATGTAATCACTTCTCACTCTACATTTTGCACCATAAAGCTGGCAGTGCAAGAATTTCTCTGAACCGGTTGGCTGGTTTCTTCCACAAACCTGCATGCCTCCTGATTTTTTCATACCTTGCCTCCAGACTTTTTAGGAATCTGACACCTGCATTTGGGGTAGGAGTCAGGTTGCTTAGGAGGAAAAAAGTGAGATAAGGAGAGGGTAATGCAGACTTTACTTAGGAAAAGTATACAAATTAAGTTACTTTACACAATTGTGGTTTATTGTGGGAGAAGGCAGTGGCAACCCACTCCAGTACTCTTGCCTGGAAAATCCCATGGATGGAGGAGCCTGGTAGGCTGCAGTCCATGGAGTCGCTAGGAGTCGGACTGAGCGACTTCACTTTCACAAACCCAAAACATCTGATTTAATCATCGTGTGTTATTTCTTCAGCACAGAACGAGATTGAATAGGGTTTCTCATATCTGATCTTTTCCCTGCTACCAAATAGTTGGAGTGTATCTCTTTTATTTGTATTTTATAATAATTACTCTTAATTTTATAATATACATACTTAAACTTATATATTTTTCTAACAGAATATTGAGTTACTTGGTATATATAGCTTCTTCTCAGTCAGGCAAGGATTGTAACATGCTTTTGGTCCACTCTCTCCCTCTCCCTCCACTATCCACTAACCCCCTTGTTAATACTGGCAATTTACATTTAAACAGTTTAAACACTGAAATTTCCTTCAATCTGTATTAGAACTTAGCAATACACTTTGTACTTTCTTTTCAAAGTGCTCCTTTTTGATTCCCAATTTTTTTGAGTCAGTTTCTTTTTCAGAGCGTAGAGTCTGTGCTTTAGTAATAGAGTGGGTCTGTCTTCCACATTTTTTTAGCATTTCTTTCGTATATCTAATCTCTTTGGCTTCTTGGACTGCATTTTGGGGAAACGCCTCTCCTTGGTCTTCTCTCTCACTCATTCTTACATTAGCACCTCATCCAGTAAGTCTTCCATTTCAGTTATCAAATTGTTAATCTTCCTGACTCCTGCTCCATTCTTTTTTAGAGTTTTCACTCTCTGAGGATATCTATTATAAATGCCCGTTTTTCTCTTTTACCTCTGTCTCCTTGGGTGTTAATGTCTCTCATATTTTGTGTTTGGTTCCTTTCTGTCATGGTGTTTACTTTGTGAAAGTGTCATGCTTCTTGCTTGTGCAACCCCAATTGTGATAGTTAGATACGAGTCCCTTAGTCCGACTCTTTGTGACCCCATGGACTATAGCCTTCCAGGCTCCTCTGTCCCTGGGATTCTCCAGGCAAGGGAAGGTAGCCATTCCTTTCTCCAAGGGATCTTCCTGACTCAGGGGTTGAACCTGTGTCCCCTGCATCGCAGGCGGATTCTTTACCCTCTGAGCCACCAGGGATGCTTATTATAACTGCTTGTTGATCCATTTTCACAGCCTGCTTGTTGGAGGGGTGGACCAAACTAGTCTGTATTAATTTTATTTTGCTGCTGTAACAAATAACCACAAACTTAGTAGCTTAAAAAGCACACTTTATCATTTTACAGTTCTGTAGGCTAGCAGTCCGACATTGGTCTTGTTGGGTTTAAGTTAAGGTGTTGGCAAGTCACCATTGCTTCTGGAGGCTCTGGGGGAGAATCCACTTACTTGCCTTTTTGAGCTTCTAGAGGCTGCCTGCATACTTTGGCTCACGGCCCCCTTCCTCAAGGGAGGTCATGTCCTTCTCATATCATACCACTCTGACCTCTTCTGCCTCTGTCTTCCACTTCTAAAGATACTTGCGATTGCACTGGGCCCACTCGTGTAAATTTTAAGATCTACTGATTAGCAAACTAAATGCTACCTGCAGCTTTAAATCCCCCTTTCCGTGTAACAACATATTTATAAATCCTGGAATTAGGAAGTAGACATCTCTGGAAGGCTAGTATTGTCTGTCATAGTTCGATCTGTTTGTGGATTTCAGAGACTTCTCTTGGTTTCAGTTCCCCTAAACACTTCCCTTTCCGATTTTATATGTGTGTGTATTTCATCGTTTTGGGGATTTAGGGCAAGAGATGGTGCAAGTGCCCATCACTCACCATTTTTAATGTTTATAATTGAAAATGTGGTTTTCTTGATCCAGAGAATATTTAGAGCATTTTAAAAAGTGACTTTAAAAGTTTACTTTGTAGACAGAAATATGACTGTATTGATGGGCAATTGGGAAATGCTGTGCTGGAGGAGCAGGGAGGGACTTTTCATTACCAGTGCCAGTTTGTAATGAAATTTCCCCAACCACGAAGAGTTTTTACTCTTCCAAAGTACGACTGACTGAAACTACTCATCTCTTAACTATTTTGCAATGTCCAGTATACTCTACAGTAATGAACAGTAGATCTTTTTGTTAATAAAACTGAACAAGTGGTCAAAATCTGCTCTCAGTTATACTAGCTACACAGGATCCTAGTTAAGAAATGTGGTTGCCTGCTCTGGTCCCCTGGAGCCTTCTAGATGCTTTTTGTGTGGAGATCAGACCCTAAATGGGATTGAGGAAGCTTTGAAGTTCCAGCCCCTTGTCCTGGTAGCAAATATTGAGTCCATGGGGTCATACACCTGCCTCTTCTCAACCAGGTCATCTTTTCTCATTCACTGTGCATTGTTGTCATGAGAGGCAATGTCTGTCATCCACTGGAGTAGGGTGAGACTTTCTGAGCTCTGGGAAGACTGTTCTCTTTTATATGTACCCACTTTATTCCGATGTGCCTTCTGATTCCTTCAATATACTTTTTAATATTTCTCTATCGTCTCCTGTTTTATCAGCATGTCAACTGTAGGAATCTGATAATTTCAGATTCAATTCAGTTCAGTTCATTCGCTTAGTCGTGTCCGACTCTTTATGACCCCATGAATCGCAGCACGCCAGGCCTCCCTGTCCATCACCAACTCCTGGAGTTCACTCAAACTCACGTCCATTGAGTCAGTGATGCCATCCAGCCATCTCATCCTCTGTTGTCCCCTTCTCCTCCTGCCCCCAATCCCACCCAGCATCAGAGTCTTTTCCGATGAGTCAACTCTTCTCATGAGGTGGCCAAAGTACTGGAGTTTCAGCTTTAGCGTCATTCCTCCCAAAGAACACCCAGGGCTGATCTCCTTTAGAATGAACTGGTTGGATCTCCTTGCAGTCCAGGGTATGCTCAAGAGTCTTATCCAACACCACAGTTCAAAAGCATCAATTCTTTGGCACTCAGCTTTCTTTATAGTCCAACTCTCACATCCATACGTGACTACTGGAAAAACCATAGCCTTGACTAGATGGACCTTTGTTGGCAAAGTAATGTCTCTGCTTTTCAATATGCTATCTAGGTTGGTCATAACTTTTCTTCCAAGGAGCAAGTGTCTCTTAATTTCATGGCCGCAGTCACCATCTGCAGTGATTTTGGAGCCCCCAAAAGAAAGTCTGACACTGTTTCCACTGTTTCCCCAACTATTTCCATGAAGTGATGGGACCAGATGCCATGATCTTAGTTTTCTGAATGTTGAGCTTTAAGCCAACTTTTTCACTCTCCTCTTTCACTTTCATCAAGAGGCTTTTTAGTTCTTCTTCACTTTCTGCCATAAGGGTGGTGTCGTCTGCATATCTGAGGTTATTGAGATTTCTCCCAGCAGTCTTGATTCCAGCTTGTGCTTCTTTCAGCCCAGCTTTTCTTATGACGACTCTGCATATAAGTTGAATAAGCAGGATGACAATATACAGCCTTGATGTACTCCTTTTCCTATTTGGAACCAGTCTGTTGTTCCATGTCCAGCTCTAACTGTTGCTTCCTGGCTGCATATAGGTTTCTCAAGAGGCAGGTCAGGTGGTCTGGTATTCCCATCTCTTTCAGAATTTTCTACAGTTTATTGTGATCCATACAGTCAAAGGCTTTGGCATAGGCAATAAAGCAGAAATAGATGTTTTTCTGGAACTCTCTTGCTTTTTCAATGATCCAGCGGATGTTGGCAATTTGATATCTGGTTCCTCTGCCTTTTCTAAAACCAGCTTGAACATCTGGAAGTTCACGGTTCCTGTACTGCTAAAGTCTGGTTTGGAGAATTTTGAGCATTACTTAACTAGCGTGTGAGATGAGTGCAATTGTGCGGTAGTTTAAGCATTCTTTGCCATTGCCTTTCTTTGGGATTGAGATGAAAACTGACTTTTTCCAGTCCTGTGGCCACTGCTGAGTTTTCCAGATTTGCTGGCATATTGAGTGCAGCACTTTCACAGCATCATCTTTCAGGATTTGAAATGATTCCAGATTATCAAGTGCCAAATCCTGCCTCTCTGAATTTGGTGCTTCTGGTCTAATGTGAATCGGAAAAACCCATACCCATTTGTATGGGAATTATGTTTGAAAATAAGATCCTATAACTAAAAACATTTTCCTGTGAATGGAAAGAGCAGAGAGTGTGTGTTATATCAGCTGCCCCTTGTGGGTTTGTGAAGGCACTGGTAGCCTCTGCCTGTAGGTGGTTCCAGGCAGGTGTGGGCATTCTAGCGTAGCTGTAGGAGGCTGCTCTGTGGCCATCACAACTGCCACCACTGCTCTCAGGATGCTGCTGTGGGAGGTAGGTGGCTGTGGGTCCTGGTCTGTCCTGGCCAACTCTTGTTCCCTGTGGGTGCCCATAGGTATTTTTCTGTGCAGATCAGAGCTGGAGTGGCACAGACTCGTGAGTGTGTCTGAATTGCTAGGATTGGCTTCTTGCTTGACCTTTGGTGTAACGCCTCTGTCTCAGTCGCAGCCAGGGGGTCTGTGGGCTGGTGCACCTGCCTCCACCCCTCAGCTAGTCATCAGTGCCAGGTTTGGCCCGTATTAACTGTATCTTCTCAAATGGCTCCACACAGCGTAGCGTTATCTCTGCCAGGCCAGCTACAGTTGGTTTTGGTGAAGTCCAGTTCACGGAGTTAATGTAAGTAGTTCTTCTTGTCACATAAACATGGCCTCGTTCCTATCTTCATCTGTTGTTCAGCCACTAAGTCATGGCTGACTCTTGGGGACCTCATAGACGTCAGTACACCAGGCTCTGCTGTCCTCCACTATCTCTTGGAATTGGTTCAAATTCACATCCCTTGGGTTGGTGATGCTGTCTAACCATCTCGTCCTTTGTCACCCCCTTCTCTTCCTGCCTTCAATCTTTCCCAGCATTAGGGTCTTTTCCAGTGAGTCAGCTCTTCGCATCAGGTGGCCAAAGTATTGGAGCTTCAGCTTCAGCATAAATTGTTCCAATGACTATTCAGGGTTGATTTCCTTTCAGATTGACTGGTTTGATCTCCTTAAAGTCCAAGGGACTTTCAAGAGTCTTCTCCGCCACCACAATTAGAAAGCATCAGTTCTTCAGCGCTCAGTCTTCGTTGTGGTCCAACTCTCATTTCTCACATTTACATCTACCCTCATAAAAGGATTCACCCCCTGTCATATGCCATAGACATTTAGGGGTCAAGCTGCTGGTGGATGGGCCTTCCAATCAGGCCTCAGAGACTTGTCAACCACCTTCCTCCCCATCCTTTTCATTTCAGATTGCTTTAGCCAAATTGAGTTGAGCATTAGAAGATCTAGCCCACTGTTGGCATGGATCTGCAACACTCACCCAGAGGACCTCTCAGGCTCATCTCAAAATTCAGATGCCCAAACTGCAATAGGCCACACTTGCGTGCATGCTCCATTGATTCAGTCATGTCCAACTCTTTGTGACCTTATGGATTGTAACCCTTCAGGCTTCTCTGTTCCTGGGATTTTCTAGGCAAGAATACTGGAATGGGTTGCCATTTCCTTCTCCAGGGCATTACCACACCCAGGGATGGAACCTGTATCTCTTCCATCTCCTGCATTGGCAGGTGGGTTCTTAACCACTAGTGCCAGCTGGGAAGCCCAGGCCATACTTGGTCCCACTTTACTAAGAAAGATACAGGAGAGGAAATAGAGCTCAGGCTTCCTACGTGGTATTTATAGTTCATACACAGTTCTTTCAGCCTGGATGCTATTTACTGTTCAGTGGTCATATTTTTAAAATTACTTGCATTGGCCGTGCTGGGTCTTTGTTGTGGCACATCAGTTGTGGTATGTGGGATCTTAGTTCCGTGACCAGGGATTGAACCTGTGCCCCCTGCATTGGGAGTATAGGGTTTTATACCCTGGACCACCAGGGGAGTCCCTTAAACAGTCATCTTTACCAGAAGTGCTTTTTTCTGAGAACACAGCTGACATTCCCCATGTTTCAGGTTTTCAGAAAAGAGATCGGATTAGTCCATGAATAAGGAGAGAAATGGATTTGTTAACCCTTCACCCATGGGGGGGTGGTATCACTGGTTGCAGCAGATGGCTGAAGTAGTACCAAATTGAATGCTGATGTAGACTCAAGAATGTCTGTAGTTTCTGGCAGTAGCTCCTTGTTTACCCTTTTGAATAATTTTAGATGATTAAACTGACCAGTAAAACATTTTGAGGGGATAAGAGGACTGTCCTTTGAAAGAGAAATAAAATATTCTGAGTCTAGTGAAAACAGACCATGGTCACGGTCAACTTTTAAGACAATTGATTTAAAGTCTTTGTCAAGCAAATCAGTACATGTGCTTCTTCGGGGACAGTTTCTATTGACTTCTTTTCTTCTCCTTTTTTTTTTTTTTTAATTAATGGACTTTATTTTTTAGAGCCGTTTTTGGTTTATAGAAAATTTGAGTAAATAGGTTAGAGAATTCCCAAATGTCCCTTTTTTTCACTTGACACAGTTTTCCCTATTATAACATTTTGCATTAGTGGTCTATTTATTATAATTGATGAACTGATATTGATATATTATTAACTAACATCTGTAACCTAGATACCATATTAAAAAGCAGAGACATTATTTTGCCAACAAAGGTCCGTCTAGTCAAGGCTATGGTTTTTCTAGTGGTCATGTATGGATGTGAGAGTTGGACTGGGAAGAAAGCTGAGTGCTGAAGAATTGCTTTTGAACTGTGGTGTTGGAGAAGACTCTTGAGAGTCCCTTGGACTGCAAGGAGATCCAACCAGTCCATTCTAAAGGAGATCAGTCCTGGGTATTCATTGGAAGGAATGATGCTAAAGCTGAAACTCCAGTACTCTGGCCACCTGATGTGAAGAACTGACTCATTTGAAAGGACCCTGATGCTGGGAAAGATTGAAGGCATGAGGAGAAGGGAATGACAGAGGATGAGATGGCTAGATGGCATCACTGACTCGATGGCCGTGAGTCTGAGTGAACTCCGGGAGTTGGTGATGGACAGGGAGGCCTGGCGTGCTGCGATTCATGGGGTCGCAGAGTCGGACACGACTGAGCGACTGAACTGAACTGAACTGATACTTTACATTAGGATTCAATCTTTGTGTTGTATTGTCCTATAGGTTTTGACAGATGCATAAGATCATATATCCGCCATCAAAATATCACGTGGACGTAGTTTCAGTGGCCTAAAAATCCAGTGTGCTCTGCCTATTCATCCCTCCCTCTAACTCTTGTCAACCACTGATCCTTAAAGCCTCTTTAGTTTTGCCTTTTCCAGAACATCAGAGAGTTGGAATGGTACGGTTGGTAGCCTTTTCTGATTGAGTTCTTCACTTAGCAGTCTGAATTTTGGTTCCTCCATGGCTCGACAGGTTATTTCTTTTTGTTGCTGAATAACAATCCATTGGATGGATGTACCACAGCTTGTTTACCTTTTTCACTTGTTGAAGGACATCTTGTTGCTTTCAGTTTGGGGGCAGTTATGAATAAAGCCATCAACATCCACCTGCAGGTTTTTGTGTGGACGTAGATTTTCGGTTCATTTGGGTTAATACCTAGGAGTGTGAGTGCTGGATCATATGGTGAGGCCATGTTTAGCTTTAAGTAAAAAAACTGTCAGACTGTCTCCCAAAGTATCTGTGCCTTTTTAAATTTCAACAGTTAATGAAAGTCCCTGTTGCTCCATATCCTCGCCAACATTTAGTGCTGTTTCAGGATTGTTTGGCCATTCTAATAGGTATGTAGTAGTTCCTCATCGGTGTTTTAGTTTTCAGTTCCCTGATGATATATGGTATTGAGTACCTTTTCATGTCCTTATTTGCCACTTGTATATCTTCTAGGTGAAATATCTTTTGCCCATTTTTAAATTGCATTGTTTATATTTTGTTGAGTTTTTCTTCATTTAATTTGGGTACAAGTTCTTTGTCAGATGTGTGTTTTGCAAATATTTTCTCCCAGTCTATGGCTTGTCTTTTCACGTTCTTAATAGTGTCTTTTGCAAAGCAGAAAATTTTAATTTTAATGAAGTCCAATTTAACATTTTTTTCTTTCATGGATTGTGCTTTAGATGTTGTGTCTAAGTCATTGCCAAATCCATGGTCACCTAGATTTTACCCTGTATTATTTTCTAGAAGTTTTATAGTTTTGTATTTTGCATTTAGCTCTATCACCTATCTTGAGCTAGGCCATCTTTGTTTGTTTTCTTTTTTGCATGTAGAATGTCTAGTGGTTCCATTACTGTTTGTTAAAGAGACTAGCCTTTCTTCACTGATTTTTCTTTGCTGCTTTGTCAAAGATCAGCTGACTATATTTGTGTGGGTATATTTTTGAGCTGTTTCTCTGAACCATTGATCTGTCTGTCCATTCTTTTATCAGTACCACACTGTCTTGATAGCTATAGCTTTATGTAAGACTTGAAGTTGGGTAGTGTCCATTCTCTAAGTTTGTTCTTTTAATTTTTTTCCCTGTGAATGGACAGTGCTTTCTTTTTTGTCCACATGCCTCAAGCTTGTTTTCTTCAGCCAGACAGTTTGAATATTATAATGTGGTAACTCTGGAAATACTAGAATGTGGTAAGTCAGATTTTCCAGGGTTTGTTGTTGCTGCTTGCTGTGGGGTGTATTTGTTTGTTTAATAATTTTTTTTTTGTTGGAGTATAGTTGCTTTAGAATGTTGTATTGGTTTCTGCTGTACAGCAAAGTGAATCAGCTATATGTACTTATATGCCCCTCTTTTGCTGGATCTTCTTGCTGCACATGGGCTCTCTAGTTGCGGCATCTTATTGTGGAAGTTTCTCTTGTTGAGAAGCACAGGCTCTAGGGTGCACTGGCTTCAGTAGTAGTGGCACTCGGGCTCAGGAGTTCTGGTACACCGGCTTAGGTGCCTCGGGGCATGTGGGACCTTCCCAGACCAAGGATCAAATTCCTGTCCCCTGCATTGGCAGGTGGATTCTTAACCACTGGACCACCAGGGAAGAACCATGTTTAGTGATGTTTCTAAATTATTTTTGTAAAGACTGTTTTCCTTCTTGTGTGTGGCCATTGAACTCTCAGTTCCATTGGCTTAGTGGTCAGCTAGTGATTTGGCAGAGGTTTTCTTAAACATCTGGGGAAACAGAACAAAACAAAAAACACCTGATCTTTGCATATTGGCACTGTGTTGAAACGCTTCTTCAGGGCTTGTCAGGCTGTTTACAACTCTGACTTAGCCTTTACTTCTTTCCCCTTGCACAGAGCCTAAAAGTCAACCAGAGGTGGAAGTTTAGGATTTTTTCAGGTCTTCTCTGAGCGCTCATCCAGACCTGGGCATGTCTGTGGCCTTCTCGATTGCTTGGTGTACATGGAGCTGTCCGAAGCCCTTTTTCTCCCCTGTATCTTCTTTCCTGGCTTCTTTCTTTCTGGTTTTGGTATATGTGCTGCCTGCCCCATCCCTTATCCCTGGCTCCAGGTGGCTGTGGGTAGTGTACATGCCTTCAAGGGTTTCCAAACACTGTCCGGGAGGCTGCCCTGAGAAAGTTCTGAGTTGGAGTAAACAAAGACAGGCTCCTGAGTGGAACACACAACCACAGTTCTTTGATAACAAGGTCTTCATGGCCTTTCTTGGCACCAGCAACTTGCATAACTGGAAAAAAAATGGCACATTAAATTATGGGATCAGAAATGATCCTGATAGTAAATGAAGAACTCGTTGCGATTTCATGTTTAGTAAGCTGAGGATTGAGAGTAATCAGCCAATGTTTATACATCTTAACATATATTATATTTCTAGAATTGGATGCACATGAGGATGTTCTGAAGATCAGCAGCAACCCTCCGGGAGATAGTCACTTCAACGCCATGATCAAAGACAAAGAATCTCCTATCAGAAGCTGTCGTTTTGTTTACATTGTGGCCTTAGTATTTGGAGCCATAATCCAGTTCTGTGATGAAAGTGAATTTGTGGTCGACATGTCAAAAACAAGCCTTGTTCATGTTCCCAAAGACCTGCCACCAAACACCAAAGTCTTAGACTTGTCTCAGAACAACATATCTGAGCTTCACCTGTCTGATGTCAGCTTTCTCTCAGGGCTGAAAGTTCTGAGACTTTCGCATAATAGAATCCAGGGCCTTGATATTAGTATTTTCAAGTTCAACCATGATTTGGAATATTTGGATTTATCTCACAATCAGTTGCAGAAGATATCCTGCCATCCAATCACCACGAGTCTCAAGCATTTAGACCTCTCATTCAATGACTTCGATGCCCTGCCCATCTGTAAGGAATTTGGCAACTTGACCCAGCTGAATTTCTTAGGATTAAGTGCTACAAAGTTAGAACAATTAGATCTACTCCCTGTTGCTCACTTGCACCTAAGTTGTATCCTTCTGGATTTGGAAGATTATTATATGAAAGAAAATAAGAAAGAAAGTCTTCAAATTCTGAATACAAAGAAACTTCACCTTGTTTTTCACCCAAATAGCTTTTTCTCTGTCCAAGTGAAGATATCAGTGAATAGTTTAGGGTGTTTACAACTGACTAATATTAAAGTGAATGATGGCAATTGTCAAGTGTTACTTAAATTTTTATCAGGACTCACTGGAAGACCAACATTATTAAATTTTACCCTCAACCATATGGAAACAACTTGGAAATGTTTGGTTAAAGTTTTTCAGTTCCTTTGGCCCAAACCTGTAGAATATCTCAATATTTACAATTTAACAATAGTTGAAAGCATTGATGAAGAAGTTTTTACTTATTATAAAACGACATTGAAGTCACTGAAAATAGAATATGTTACGAACGAAGTTTTTATTTTTTCACAGACAGCATTATACACAGTGTTTTCTGAGATGAACATTCCGATGTTAACCATATCAGACACACCCTTTATACACATGCTTTGTCCTCAGGAACCAAGCACATTTAAGTTTTTGAACTTTACCCAGAATGCTTTCACAGATAGTGTCTTTCAAAATTGTGACACTTTAACTAGATTGGAGACACTTATTTTACAAAAGAATGGATTAAAAGACCTTTTCAAAACAAGTCTCATGACTAAGGGTATGCTTTCTTTGGAAACACTGGATGTTAGCTGGAATTCTTTGGAATATGACAGACATAATGGAAATTGCACTTGGGTTGGGAGTATAGTGGTGTTAAATTTATCTTCAAATGCCCTCACTGACTCTGTTTTCAGATGTTTACCTCCTCGGATCAAGGTTCTTGATCTTCACAATAACAGAATAAGGAGCATCCCTAAAGATGTCACTGGTCTAGAAACTTTGCAAGAACTCAACCTTGCTTCCAATTCTTTAGCCCACCTTCCTGGATGTGGTATCCTTAGCAGCCTTTCCATACTGATCATTGACTATAATTCAATTTCCAATCCATCAGCTGATTTCTTCCAGAGCTGCCAGAAGATTAGGTCCCTCAAAGCAGGGAACAATCCATTCCAATGTTCCTGTGAGCTAAGAGAGTTTATCCAAAGTGTAGGCCAAGTATCAAGTGACGTGGTAGAGGGCTGGCCTGAGTCTTATAAGTGTGACTATCCAGAAAGCTACAAGGGGACCCCTCTGAAGGACTTCCACGTATCTGAGCTATCCTGCAACACAGCTCTGCTGATTGTCACCATTGTGGTCCCTGGGCTGGTGCTGGCTGTTGCTGTGACTGTCCTCTGTATCTACCTGGATCTGCCCTGGTACCTCAGGATGGTGTGTCAGTGGACGCAGACCCGGCGCAGGGCCAGGAATGTACCCTTGGAAGAATGCCAAAGAACTCTCCAGTTCCATGCTTTTATTTCATACAGTGAACATGACTCTGCCTGGGTGAAGAATGAATTGGTACCTTGTCTAGAAAAAGAAGATATAAGAATTTGTCTCCATGAGAGAAACTTTGTTGCTGGCAAGAGCATCGTGGAAAATATCATCAACTGCATTGAGAAAAGTTACAAGTCCATCTTCGTTTTGTCTCCCAACTTTGTCCAGAGCGAGTGGTGTCATTATGAACTCTACTTTGCCCACCACAATCTCTTCCATGAAGGATCTGATAACTTAATCCTGATCTTGCTGGAACCCATTCCACAGAACACCATTCCTGATAGATATCACAAGCTAAGAGCTCTCATGGCACAGAGAACTTATTTGGAATGGCCCAAGGAGAAGGGCAAGCATGGACTCTTTTGGGCTAATATTAGAGCTGCTTTTAATATTAAATTAAGACTAGTCACTGAAAATGATGATGTGAAAGGTTAAAAAATAATAAAACATCTGAAATCCAATTTAAGAAACCATCATTCACTTGGATTCTGATGAACACTGGTTTCAAATTATTTCTGGATGCTGCCTCCGTTATTTCCATGAATGCAGGGAAGACTTACTGAAAACCATGTTTCAGCTCGACTGGAAACCAGGCTGGGGATTGAGCTAGTGCTCAGACTTGCTGATTACAGGTACTCAGTTTCTCTGGTTTAACCATTCCGTTTCAAATTGAAACAGTCTCTGTCAAATGAATGCTCAGTCATTCAAGGACCTTTCCCCTCTCTCTCCTTTCTCAAGTGGATGTTGTGTGAGCAGGAGTCTATGAGACTTGCTGGCCACAAGGAAAAAGTCAGCCTCAGAACTGTATGCAGTGGTGCTTGGAGGGTCCTATGGATCTTCATCAGCCTTGGGGTCAGTTCTGTCATCCTGCTCTACTTTGGGAGAAAATAGACCAGATGCAGAAATTAAAGACCCTTTTTTCTTCACATCTGAGTAATATTTTACAAAATGTTTGACCTTTCTATACAAACATGGAATTATACATTTTACACACACATATATATATGGGGCTTCCCAGGTGGCTCAGTGGTTAACATTCCACCTGCCAAGCAGGATATGCAAATTCAATCCCTGGGTTGGGAAGATCCCCTGAAGAAGGAAATGGCAACCTGCTCCAGTCTTCTTACCTGGAAAATCCCATGGACAGAGGAGCCTGGTGGGCTACAGTCCATGGGATTGCAGAGTCAGATGTGACTAGTGGATAAACAACAACTATATATATATATATTATATATATTATATTATATATATAATATATATATATTATAGGCTGTTGAGGCTAAACACATGATTCCTGCTTGCCAAGGAAATTCAGAGCCAAAATTATTTATAACTGATTATGGAACAGGAGTTTCTGGTTGTATTAGAATTTTGGTTAATGTCTCAAAACTGCAAAAAGGTGGTAAATATCACCACATTTTAAACAGGTATTAGACAGAGCCAGGTTGGACTTACTAAAAAATAGCAGAAAGAAGCCAGTAACTATCAACTCATGTTACCCATCTTCAGAGGCTTGGATTCAAAATGGTGATTAAAGAGTCATTAAGTAGAGGTTCTAGACCTGTAGGGAGATGGCTTTGGATTTCTTCTTGACTTCCGGACGTCTGTCTTGACTAAGCCACCAATATCTCTCACCTGTATGACTACAATAACCTAACTGGCCTCCCTGCTTTTTACTCTTGCCTCATACTTTCTCCAAACAGCAATCAGAGGAATTGTTCTTAAAATAGAAATTATTTTAAGCCACCCCCCTGCTTAAAAAATTCTAATGACCTCCCCTTGCAGTTATAATAAAAGTTGAGCCCCTTGTCAGGACCTGCTGTGAGGATGGGGATGAGGAACGGGATGAAGGAGGGGAGGGGTACTGCCTGACTCGTGACCATCATTGAGAGGAATGGTGTATGGGTCTGATAGGACTGCCCTGCCACACACCACAGTCTGGGTGGCTTAAACAACAGTAATGTATTTCTCATAGTTCTAAAGTCCAGGAAAGGGAGAGATTGGCAGAGAGAATGGGATGGAGGGGTGTAAGAGCATGGTTAAGAGGCATAACTAGGATGACTGCAATATAAATGGAGAAGAGTGCTCTGATGATGCTCAGTCATGCCCAACTCTTTGCAATCCCATGAACTGCAACCTGCCAGGCTCCTCTGTCCATGGGGATTCTCTAGGCAGGAATACTGAAATGGGTTGCCATGCCGTCTTCCAGCGGATCTTCCCAACCCTAGGATTTAACCCAGGTCTCCCACATTGCAGATGGATTGTTTACCGTCTGAGCCAGCAGGGAAGCCCTAGTAAGAATGAGAATATAGCAAAGAAAAAAGAAAAACCCACACACTGGGAAAAGAGGAAGTCAGTTTCTTCTAGATTTCTGAAGATTGGTTTGATTAGAAGAGAATGAGAATAAATTATAGGCAGTGAAAGGGACTTCAAGGGATTTCTAAAGCCACAGGGACTTTCTGGGGATTTCTAGTTATAGTTAGTTTATAAGGAGTCTCAACAGTCAAGTCTAAGTATGAAGTAGTTTTTGTGAGTAGATTTCTGACCTCTTCAGTCCTTTGGAGGATTAACAATGCAATGCAGCTTAGCGTTTTCAATCTCCAATTCCATTTAAGCTCATCTCCTTTCCCCATATCATAGGGTGCAGCTTCACATCACAAACAGATATCTCAGTGCTGCTGACCCTCTCACTGCCTCCCTGTATGCATGTGTGCCTGGGGAAAATGTGAGGATGGTGAGGAGTTGGGGTTTGCACTATCTGACTCACCTGCTTCAGGAAGTGCTTGCCCCAGCGGTTGGCAGCTCTCCATAGAATAGGGGGTAAATTACACTTCCGAGTCCTTGGTTTTGGGCCCAAGTCATAGGAAAACTTCTAGTCTATACCCTGTACCATACACTGTAGTACCAGCTGGTTTAATTAAGAAAAAGGAAAGTGAAAGTCACTCAGTTGTGTCTGACTCTTTGTGACCCAGGCCAGAGTACTGGAATTCCCCAGGCCAGAATACTGGAGTAGGTAGCCTTTCCCTTCTCCAGGGGATCTTCCCAACACAGGGATCTAACCCAGGTCTCCCACATTAAGAGATTACAAAACAGAATACTTGGTCCAATGCCATCTGAGGAATGTGTGTGTGTGTGTGTGTGTGTGTGTGTGTGTAAACTGCACAAATTTACTGTCTAGCAATTTAGTTACTGGCATCAAGAGCTTAAAGCATGTTTATATAAATACTAAAAAGTCTGCATGTTTGCTGCAAAAATGATAGTGATGTATTATATCTCTATCTGGTAAGATTACTATTGATTTGAATTTTTATCTTTATTTATTTGTATTTCCTGAGTTTTCTTGGATAATAGAACACATTTCTTGGATAATAGAACATTAAATTAACTAAAAAAATGACCTTTGAGAAGAATGCACGTGCATGCTTAGTTGCTGAGTCATGTCCGACTCTTGCAACCCCATGGGCTGCAGCCTGCCATGCTTCTCTGTCCATGGGATTTCCCAGGCAAGAATACTGGAGTGGGTTGTCATTTTCTCCTTCAGAGGATCTTCCTGATCCAAGGATCAAATCCGTGTCTCCTGCATTGACAGGCAGATTCTTTACCACTGAGCCACCTGGGAAGCCCTTGAGAAGAACACATACACATATATTTATTTGACCTTGTTATGAAGAACTCTTTTAACCTAAAAGCAAAATGTAGTAGTAGTCTGATGGAGCTGATTATAAAGACTTGTGAGAACCAGTGGTTAAATATTAAGGAATTTTGCAAGCAGGTCAGTTGGTAGCTAGAAATCAGCTATAGTGGAAATACTTGAACCATAGGTATTGGCAAGTGCTAAAAAATAATGAGGCTTTTTGTTTTTTGTAGCCTGGTTTACCCTAGGTTGTTGTTGCTTAGTTACCAAGTCACACCCAACTCTTGCAACCCTGTGGGCTGTAGCCTGCCAGGCTCCTCTGTCCATGGGATTTCCCAGGCAAGAATACTGGAGTGGGTTGCTGTTTCCTTTTCCAGGGAGTCTGCCCAGCCCAGGGATTGAATTCATGTCTCCTGCTTGGCAGACAGATTCTTTACCCCCGAGCCACCTGGGAAGTCAACCTGATTCACCAGCACACAACTAACTGTCAGTAATAGCAAAGAGAAAGTCAACTTACTTGTTTATATAAAAAGGTACATATTTGTTGGTTTGAAAGATCATGAGATAAAAAGATAAAAAATGAGGGAAGATGTTTACAAAAAGTTTGACAGAGGGTGTCAGTAACATAAACGAAAACGAATAATTAAGTAGAGAAACATAAACCTGATATAGACATATGCAGTGATGCGAACAAGTAATTCACAAAAGTGACAGAAACTGTCAGTAAACATAAAAAGCCATGCAAGGCATTTACTCACTCTTTCCAGGAATTTATCTTAAGGTGACAATGAAACACTTGGACCAAGACTGCGTACAAAGGTGCTTATCAACATTTCCTGAAGCCAAACATTCAGGCTGGAGACAGATTGACCTCGGTCTAAGATTAACTCAGGTGGCAGCTTAAATTGCTGGAAATTTTTAACTAGTTAAGGGGGAATTAATTCAATGCCAGATGTCTAGTTGATGCCGTTTTTCATTCCCAGCCAGCTTCATGGGGCACAATTTGAACTCTAGGGTCAGATGGGAGAGAGGGATTTTCCTTTCTGTTGGAAAAATATGGAGGGAGGGATGGAAGGAATGAAACACAGCTGTGAGTACAGCTGACCCTTGAACAGGATAAGTTTGAACTGCACTGGTCCACTTAAAGATTTAAAAGAAAAAAAGTACTACAGCACCACACTGTTTGCAGTTGGTTGAATCCAAGGATGAGGAACTGCAGTTACAAAGGGCCAACTGTAAAGTTATAATCAGATTAGGCTCTCTAAAACCTGTTTTGTTCAGGGTCAACTCTATTGACTCTGCTGGGAGAGGCATCCCTCAAACTAGTTTGCTTCCTTGCTGAGTGAGAGACCATACTCTGGAGATTTCCCTGGTGGGAGTCCACCTGCCAATGCAAGAGACGTGTGTTTGATCCCTGGTGTGGGAAGATTCCACGTGCCACGGAGCAACTAACTCGCACACCGTGACTCCTGAGCCTGTGCTCTAGATCCCGTGCCCCACAGGAGAAAGCACTGCAAAGCATGCCATGCAAAGAGTAGCCTCTGCCGGCTGTGACGCGAGAGAGCCTGCTTGCAGCAATGAAGACCAAGAGCAGCCAAAAAATAATAATACAGAAAAAGAAACCATACTTTCTACCTCTTCCTGAAAAAAGTACTCATAAACTAGAAATGGATGGGAAATTCCACCATCTGATAAGGAATGATACAAAAGAACTTATAAAACAGAAAGTGACTCACAGACTTAGACAATTAACTCATGGTTGCCAGGGCTGGGTTGAGGGGTGGGGCGGTGGTGGAGGGCTGGGGGGTCGAGAAGGAATAGTTAAGGAATTTGGGAAGGTCATGTACACACTGCTATATTTAACATGGATAACCAATAAAAACCTATTGTATAGCACATGGTACTCTGCTCAATGTTATGTGCCAGCCTGAATGCAAGGGGGGTTTTAGGGGAGAATGGATACATGTATATGTATGGCCGAGTCCCTTCACTGTTCACCTGAAACTATTACAACACTGTTTATGGGCTGTACCCTAATACAAAATGGTTTTGGTGTTTAAAAAAATCAAAGCATAGATGGAAAACTCATAGCTAACCTCATACTTAATGGTTCTCAAAACTTCCCTAATATTCGGAACCTGCTCTCAATAGGTTCAGAACCTCGGCATCAGACCTCTCTTATCACTTCTGTATTGGGAGTGCTAACTGAGGCATTTAGACAAAAGTCAAAGTGAAAGTCACTCAATCGTGTCCAATTCTTTGTGACCCCATGGACTGTAGCCCACCAGGCTCCTCAGTCCATGGAATTCTCCAAGCAAGAATCCTGGAGTGGGTAGCCATGCCCTTCTCCAGGGGAATCTTCCTAACCCAGGGATCAAACCCAGGTCTCCCACATTGCAGGTGGATTCTTTACCATCTGAGCCACCAGGGAATCCCATTAGACAAGAACATGTTATAAAAAGTATCCATCTTGGAAAGGAAGAAGATGACATTCTGCAAGTGACGTGATCTTAATTATAGAAAATACTACTTAGGAATCTGCTGGAAAACTAGTAGAACTAATAAGTTCAGCAAGGTTGCAGAGAAGATATACAAACAGCTAATTTACACATGAAAAGATGTTCAACATCATTAGTTATCAAGGAAGTGCAAATTAAAACCATAATGAGATACCAATTCATTCATAAGAAGACTATAGTAAAAGTCAGATGATAACAAGTGTTAGCAAGAATGTGGAGAAATTGGAGCTCTTATACACTGTTGGTGGAAAGATAAATGATGCGGCTAGCCTGGAACTCCTCAGAAGGCTAAACGTATTTACATACATGGTAGAATTTCACGCTTAAATATCTAAATATATACCCAAGAGAGAATGTCTCCCCAAAACTTGTACATGAATTTTTATATATTTGTAACAGCCATAAGTGTAAACAACACAAATATCCATTTGCTGATGAATGGATAAATAAAAGGACTGCAAGGAGATCCAACCTGTGCATTCTGAAGGAGATCAACCCTGGGATTTCTTTGGAAGGAATGATGCTAAAGCTGAAGCTCCAGTACTTTGGCCACCTCATGCAAAGAGTTGACTCACCTCATGCAAAGAGTTGACTCATTGGAAAAGACTCTGATGCTGGGAGGGATTGGGGGCAGGAGGAGAAGGGGACGACCGAGGATGAGATGGCTGGATGGCATCACCGACTCGATGGGCATGAGTCTGAGTGAACTCCGGGAGTTGGTGATGGACAGGGAGGCCTGGCGTGCTGGGATTCACGGGGTTGCAGAGAGTTGGACACGACTGAGTGACTGAACTGAACTGAACTGAACTGATACCCATACAATGAAAAGTTAATTAGCAACAAAAAAATGAAACTCAATACATGCTGCAACATGGACAAACTTGGAAACATTAAGCTAAGTGGGAAAAAGCACAAATAACCACATTTTACATGATTCCATTTATATGAAATACTCAGGCAAATCTATAGAGATCATTAGTACAATCTATAGTGGTTGTCTAGGTCTGAGGCAAATGGGGCACTGGAAATTGACAGCTAAGGGGTGTGGCTCTTTGCAGTGTGTTGAAAAAGTTTGGTTGTGGTAATGGTTGTGAGAGAGTCATTTCCTAGGCAGGTTGATAAGAAGTCTAGGGGTCCCCAAGGAGAGAGGGGTCTGGAATTCTCAAGGAGGAAGGAAGGACAAATTTTTTTCTTCTCTACATTCCTTAGGATTATATAACAAAAATGTATTCTGCCTGAGGACAGTCTCTGGATTAAACCTTCTGGCTAATTGTGTTATCTTAAAATGTAAATTATGGGAGTAGGTCTGGTGATAGGAGAAGGCTATGGCACCCCACTACAGTACTCCTGCCTGGAAAATCCCATGGACGGAGGAGCCTGGTGGGCTGCAGTCCACGGAGTCACTGAGGGTCAGACACGACTGAGCGACTTCACTTTTCACTTTCATGCATTGGAGAAGGAAATGGCAACCCACTCCAGTGTTCTTGCCTGGAGAATCCCAGGGATGGGGGAGGCTGGTGGCCTGCTGTCTATGGGGTCGCACAGAGTCAGACATGACTGGAGTGACTTAGCAGCAGCAGGTCTGGTAAGGTCTTTACAACCTCCAGACATTCTTTGGATTCATTGGAGAGTATATAACTTCATTGCTAACACTAACAAGGGGGTACTCTTTCTGCCCCCTTCTGATGCCTATGTCAGAAGCTTTCTCTATCTCCTTTATACTTTAATAAAACTTTATTACACAAAAGCTCTGAGTGGTCAAGCCTCGTCTCTGGCCCCGGATTAAATTCTTTTCCTCAGGGAGCCGAGAATCCCGGCGTCGCGATTCAACAACAACCTTTCAGTTGCACAATTGTATGACTTTACCTTAAGTCGTTGAATTGTTCACTTCAAATGAGTGAAATTTTTATGGTATATGAATTATATCTTAATAACGTTTTTGTTAAAAAAAACAACGACAGTACAGGTCACATCTAATTGGCAGAATGTTTACATTGCCATGGATCCAAAAAGAAACACCTGGGTATGGAATTAAGAGTGGGCAAGAGCTGCTGTTGAGAGAAGCAAAGAGGTGCCTAGAGTCTCAGATACGAAACCTCTATGTTGAGTTAGCTCTTTGAGTTGCTGTTGACTCGACTTAGGCTTGTACTTGTTTGCACGGTTATGATAAATCCACCTAGACTCAAGCCATCCAGTATGGTAGCCACTAGCCACATTTGACCATGAACACCTGAAATGTAGGTAGTCCAGATGAGATGTACTGTAAATTTAGAACACACACTGAATTTTTAAAAATTAGTTAATTAATTAGTTTGGCTGTATCAAGTCTTAGTTGCGGCATGTGGGATCTAGTTCTCTGACCAGGGATCAAACCCAGGCCCTCTGCATTAAGAGCATTGAGTCTTACCCGCTGGACCACCAGGGAAGTCCCATACACACTGGATTTTGAAAACTTAGAATGAAAAATATATATAAGATATCAATAATGTTATATATTGTGGCATTTTAAATGATATTTTTGATATTTTGGGTTAAATAAAATATTTTTAAAATTTAAAAGAGGTATATTCTTTGAGAATTAAAATTATTCCTTAGAAGAGGTGGATATTTCAATGCCTGGGTATACATGATTACAAGTGTGTTTGTCCACTGCTGACTGGTGCAGTGGTAAAGAATCTACCTCTGGATGGGGAAGATCCCCTGGAGAAGGGAATGGCAACCCACTCCGATATTCTTGCCTGGGAAATCCCATGGACAGAGGAGCCTGGCTGGCTACAGTCCACGTGTTGCAGAGTCAAACACGACCGAGTGACTGAGCACAAGCATGGGTACAAACCTACTGGATAACAGGGAGACTAAAAAGAGGCGAGCGAGCAGCTCAGAGTGGGGATGCGCTTTCAGGGAAGCACAGGGCTTTCTGAGTGCTAAAGTGCCCTGCTGACCTCTCTCCTGGGTATTGTTAGGGACCAAACGACGGTCTCCAGGACCTGAGTCATGTTTACCAAAAAGAGACAGGATATGCGCTCATCTTGCCTGGCCAATCATGTAACGCCAGCTACTCCTGTAACTGAGACAAAGAACTGCCTGTATATAAGCCGCCATACTCCTTTGTTCAGGGCTCTTGTTGGATTCCCTTGTGTGGGATGAGACTTGGGCCCTAGCGCGCTAGGAATAAACAAACTCCCTTCTTGGGTTTGCAATACTGTGGTGGACTTGCTTTCTTGGTCGGTTCGGAGATAGGGGCTTGGAGCATAACATCTGGGGGCTCGTCCGGGATCTCCGTCCCGCCGGGGAGGACAGCTCTCCTGGTAGAAGGGAGTAACCTCGTTAGGAGATAAGAGCTCTGAGCACCGGTGCTAACGTTGCAGAAGCCCAGATTAAGTCCGGGGCCCGGTATCGTACTGGGGAGGCATCTGGCTATAAAGTGCAGAGGCAAGTTAGCGTAAGGCCGGGGCCTGGTTTCGTGCTGGGGAGGCAGCTGGCTCTGGTTACTGGATTAAGTCCAGCGTAAGGCCGGGGCCTGGTTTCGTGCTGGGGAGGCAGCTGGCTCTGATACTGGATTAAGTCAGCGTAAGGCCGGGGCCTAGTTTCGTGCTGGGGAGGCAGCTGGCTCTGGTTACTGGATTAAGTCAGCGTAAGGCCAGGGCCTGGTTTCGTGCTGGGGAGGCAGCTGGCTCTGTGAACATCCTGCAGGTAAGATTGAGTGCATTGTCGGTGGCCACCTTGTGTTTGTTATCTGTTTGTCTATTTGTGGTGTCTGCGCTGCTCTTTGTGTGCTCTGTTGGCCCCCAGTGTACTTTTCTGTGATCATGGGACAAACAACTTCTACTCCTTTATCTCTTATGATTAACCACTTCTCTGATTTCAAGTCTAGAGCTCAGAATCTTTCGTTACTGGTAAAGAAGAGCAAACTGGTGACTTTCTGTTCCGCCGAGTGGCCCACCTTTGACATCAGATGGCCACAAGAGGGAACCTTCAATCCCCAAATTATCCAGGCAGTTAAAGAGCGGGTGCTTACTCCTAGTCCTGCCGGGCACCCAGATCAGACTCCCTACATTCTGGTCTGGCAGGATCTAGTGAGAAACCCGCCGGAATGGCTTAAACCCTTTGTTCTCGCTCCTCCTAAACCTCCCCGTCCCTCTTCCCCAACTCCAACCTCGCCAAGCCCACAGGTGCTAGTCATGAAGGCTTCCGAAGAAAAAGAAGGAAAAAAGGATGAGAATCGACCAAAGCCGGTCTTCCAGGAATCTTCTCTTTATCCTAATCTGATAGATCTGGAGACCGAATTGTTCCTACCCCCGTATGCGTATCCACATCCGCCCTTGCTTCCACAGGTTCCACAGGTTTCATTGGGAGAAGCCAGGAGGAGAACCGAGCCTTCAGCTCATCCCAGAGAAGGGGGCCCCGCCCAGGGAACTCGGGGAAAAACAAGGGAAATGGCCAGCGTAGCGGAAGAAGACCCAGAAGTCCCCTCCTCCACTGTTCACGTGTTTCCGGTCCGGGCGGGACCAGCCAGAGAGGGTGGAGAGCAGACATATCAGTATTGGCCCTTCTCCACTAGTGATTTGTACAACTGGAAAACCCAGACTCCCTCCTTCTCTGAAAAACCGCAGGGTCTTATTGATCTTTTAGAGTCTATCCTGTTTACTCACAATCCCACTTGGGATGATTGTCAGCAACTGTTACAGGTGCTTTTCACTGCAGAGGAGCGCGAGCGGATCCTGTCAGAAGCTCGGAAGAATGTGCCAGGGGTGGATGGGAGGCCCACAATACAGCCTAACCTCATTGAGGAGGGATTCCCCTTGGTGCGACCCAACTGGGACTTCGAACGCGCTGAAGGTAGGGAGCGTCTCCGGGTATACCGTCAGACTCTTATGGCCGGCCTTAGAGCGGCCGCCAGGAAGCCAACTAATTTGGCCAAAATAAATTCAGTGAGGCAGGAACCAAATGAGAGCCCAGCAGCCTTCCTTGAAAGGATAATGAAAGCTTTTAGACAGTATACCCCTATGGACCCACAGGCAGATGAGTCACGAGCGGCAGTTATGTTAGCATTTGTAAATCAAGCAGCCCCCGATATTAAAAAAAAAGTTACAAAAGATAGAGAGGTTAAATGAACAATCCTTGCAAGATCTAGTGAGGGCAGCCGAGAGAGTTTTTAATCATAGAGAGAGCCCAGAAGAGAGAGGGGACCGCATTAGAAGAGAAAAAAGAAAATTTAGAGCTGAAGAAAACCGTAAAAATCAAAAAGAGCTGGCCCAGATATTTTTTGCTGGGGTTGAAAACAAAAACAGGTTCCAGAAAGGGAAAAAATTGGACTCAAAAACTGAAAAAAAAAACGACAAGGCGTAAGCTTGAGAAAAACCAATGTGTGTTTTGAAAAGAGTTTGGACATTGGAAAGATAAATGCCCCAAGAAAAATCTAAAAGAGGGGCCCAAGAACCCCAAGAGCAAGACTCCCTCTCCAGACAGTCATATCCTCTACGCGGGTGAGGATAGCGACTAGGGGGGTCAGGGCTCGAAGCCCCTCCCCAAGTCCTGGGTAACTATAAATGTGGAGGGGAAACCGGTTGGCTTCATGGTGGACATGGGAGCCCAATACTCAGTCTTAAACCAAAAAGATGGACCCATGTCTAAGAAAAGTAGCTGGGTGCAGGGAGCAACCGGGACTAAACGATATGGATGGACTACAAAACGGCATGTGAACCTGGGGGCCCACCAGGTGACCCATTCTTTTCTGGTGATACCTGAGTGTCCGGCGCCCTTGTTGGGAAGGGATTTACTGTCTAAAGTAAATGCCCAAATTCATTTCGACCACGGACAAGTGTCGGTTTTAGATGGGACCGGGCATCCTCTTCAGGTCTTGTCTCTGGCATTAAAAGATAAATACAGAATCTGCTTGCCAGAGGCCCCAGCGACAATAAGCCCTGGAGTACAACCATGGGTTCAAAGATACGCTCAGGCCTGGGCTGAAACTGCAGGAATGGGACTAGCCAAACAGAGGCCCCCTATCATTGTGGAACTGAAAGCCAGTGCTTCCCCGGTGAGGGTACGACAGTATCCCATGAGTCAAGAGGCTCGACAAGGAATTACTCCTCATATACAATGCCTCATAGACGCTGGGGTCCTAAAAAGGTGCCGGTCCCCATGGAACACTCCCCTGTTGCCTGTGAAAAAGCCTGGGGGAACTGATTTTAGACCGGTTCAAGATCTACGAGAAGTCAACAAACGGGTGAATGATATTCATCCTATGGTTCCTAACCCTTATACATTGCTAAGCAACTTGCCTCCAAACTACATTTGGTACACTGTTTTAGATTTAAAAGATGCCTTTTTCAGTTTGCCTCTTGCCCCCGCAAGCCAAGAGATCTTTGCCTTCGAATGGCAGGAAGATGGTGGTCAGACCCCTGTGCAGCTGACATGGACTCGCTTACCACAGGGTTTCAAAAACTCGCCCACGTTATTCAATGAGGCCCTGGACGAAGACCTCTGTGAGTATCGGGTTGAACACTCTACCATTGTTTTATTACAATATGTTGATGACCTTATGCTGGCAGCGGGTACAGAGAAAGAGTGCCAAGAGGCAACAGGTGACCTTCTCCAAACCTTGGGGACTTTAGGTTACAGGGCTAGTGCCAAAAAGGCCCAGATTGCCAAGCAAGAGGTTACATACCTCGGTTATAAGATAAAACAGGGCCAGAGGTGGCTAACACAGGCTATAAAAGAAACCATCCTCCAGATCTCTGAGCCGGCTAACCCTAGACAACTGAGAGAATTTCTGGGAATGGTGGGATATTGCCGGTTATGGATCTTGGGGTTTGCAAAAAAGGCCAGGCCCCTATGTGAAGGGACCAAAGGAAACAAGGACTGGAAATGGACTGAGCCAATGAAAGAGGCCTTCCAAGAGCTCAGACAAGCCTTGCTAGAAGCTCCTGCCCTTGCCCTCCCTGATCCATCTAAGCCTTTCCAATTATTTGTAGATGAAAAGTGGGGGATAGGAAAAGGGGTACTAACACAGAGATGGGGACCATGGAAGCGACCTGTAGCTTACCTTTCCAAGAGACTGGACCCAGTGGCAGCCGGATGGCCACCTTGCCTCCGTATCATCGCAGCCACCGCGCTCTTAGTCCACGATGCTGATAAACTGACTTATGGACAGAGACTCTTGGTCTACACTCCTCATGCCATAGAGAGAGTTTTAAAGCAACCCCCAGGTAAATGGATTTCTAATGCCCGCTTGACGCACTACCAGGCCTGCTACTTGACACCCCACGGATTCATTTCCAAACGCCCTGCTCTCTAAATCCAGCCACTCTTTTGCCCAATCTGGGGGAAAATAGCCCCCTCCATGATTGTGATGAGATACTGGCCGGGGTAACAGCAATGCGAAAGGACTTAACCGATACTCCACTGGATAACAGTGAGCTAAAATGGTTCACAGATGGCAGCAGTTATGTAAAAGATGGACAGAGACGGGCGGGAGCCGCAGTAGTAGATGACTATGGACAGACGATATGGGCAGAGGCCCTTCCCCCGGATACCTCAGCACAAAAGGCAGAGTTAATTGCCCTGATTCAAGCATTAGAGAGAGCCAAAGGAAAAAAAATAACTATTTTCACTGACAGTCACTATGCTTTTGGCATGGTACACATCCAGGGCCTGATATATTGGGAACGGGAGTTTTTGACAGCTGAAGGAAAAGAAATTAAAAACTTGCCTGAAATCCGTAGACTTTTAGAGGCTGTACAGATGCCTCGGGCTGTGTCAATAGTACACGTACCTGGACATCAGAAGGGTGACAGCCCCACGGCACGAGGGAATCGTGCCGCAGACCTGGCAGCTCGTAAAGTAGCTGATGAAGATTTCATCAACCTTGTGTTGGTGATCGGACTTCCACCTCCAGGTATGGGAACTCTGCCCCCAACCCCTGAGTATTCATCCACAGACTTTGCTTGGATCCAAAAACACACCAACATTCAAAAAGATAAAGATGGATGGTACCGAGACTCAGACGGCTACTTGATACTCCCTGCTCAGTTGGGACGGCAACTATGTGAGCATTTGCACTTGTCTACTCATCTGGGAGAAAAGAAGACTCTGATGCTCTTTCAAACTGCGCGCCTGCGATTTCCCCGGCACCAGACAACTGTAAAGAACATAGTGCATGCTTGTAAGGCATGTCAACAGATGAGGCCAGGAAAAGGACAACATGCAGGACTGAGGTATCGGGGAGAAGGACCAGGGCAACACTGGGAAATAGATTTCACCGAGGTAAGGCCAGGCAAGTATGGTTACCGGTACTTGTTAGTGTTGGTGGATACCTTCTCAGGGTGGGTGGAGGCTTTTCCTACAAAGGGAGAAACCACGATGATAGTAGCAAAAAAGATTTTAGAAAAAATAGTTCCCAGGTTTGGCCTGCCAGTGACCATCGGCTCTGATAATGGACCTGCTTTTGTGAGTCAAGTAGTTCAGAGCCTTGCCCTAGCCCTAGGGACTAAATGGAAGTTACATTGTGAATACAGTCCACAGAGCTCAGGGCAAGTAAAAAGAATGAATCGGACTCTAAAAGAAACTTTAACTAAATTGGCTATAGAGACTGGCAGGGACTGGGTGACCCTCCTTCCCTTCACCCTCTTCCGTGTGCGTAATACTCCTTATCAACTTAATCTGACCCCATTTGAAATTCTGTATGGGAGACCTCCCCCTGTATGTCCAATATTTGAAGGGAAAAAACTACCACCTCCCACGTTGGGGCAATTCCAAGAGGCCTTGATGGCCTTAAGCAAGGTGCACTCTTGTGTCTGGAAACTGCTCCAGGAAATACATGTGGGTCAAAATAAGGGAACTATTCCCTCACATGACATTGGCCCCGGAGACTGGGTATGGGTCAAAAGGCACCAAACCAAGGCACTAGAACCCAAATGGAAGGGTCCTTATGTTGTTCTTCTTACCACCCCAACTGCCCTAAAGGTCAACGGTATCGGGCCTTGGGTGCATTGCAACCACGTACGCCCAGCTGCTTCAGCAGAGCAGGAAGACGCTAAGAAAGAATGGGAAGCATCTCTGCACCCGTCCAACCCCTTGAGGCTAAAGCTTCGAAGGCGCCAACAGGACCAGGACAACTCGGCTGGGCCATCTTGTGCATGACCCAGTTACTCTGCTCCGGAGTTGCCAGCATGAACCTGCATCAACCTGTCAAAATCACCTGGAAGCTGCAAAATGGACTAACATGAGAGGTGCTAAACTCCACTACCGCAATACATCCACCAAACACATGGTGGCCAGACTTGTACTTTGACCTTAAGCCGATGGTAAATGTGCCTTGGGCTAGGGGTTATCTCTGAGAACAAGGGTTCTGGGCATGCCCAGGTGCACCCAGACATGACTGGAAGACCTGTGGGGGGCACAAGACTCTTATTGTAAAACTTGGGATTGTGTTACTTCTAATGATGGACCTCGGCGCTGGGAAGTAGGAAATCGAGATTTACTTAATTTTTCATTTGCCAAGCCCCTCCCTAGGGTCCTCGGAGATCCAACTTTTAGCTGTGAAAGTTGCAATTATGCACAAGTCAGAATAAGGTTCAATCCAGAAAAAAGCAAAAAAGAGGGGACCTGGATCTCTGGCCTATCTTGGGGGCCACAGACGAGGGAATCAGGAGGGTTTGGGGTTGATGGAAAAAGGATTATAGTAGTGAGCCAGGTATTAGAGCCAATTCTTGTACACAGCATCGGGCCCAACAAAGTAAAAAAGCTGGCTGTAACCCCCCACCTAACAACTTCCATGCCAACATCTTCGGCAGTGAGCCCCGAAGCAGAAGCGCTCGCTGAAATAGATCCCCTATGGAAGCTGATTAGGGCAGCTTATGCCACCCTGAATCAGACCCATCCTGAGGCAACTAAATCTTGTTGGTTATGTTACAACTTAATTCCCCCTTATTACGAAGCAGTAGGCCTCAACGCCTCTTATGACTTGGCCAACAGCACCGATCCTCCTCAGTGTCATTGCGGGGACCGAAAGGTGGGTCTGACGATGAAAGAGGTATGGGGAAAGGGCTTATGCATGGGCACGGTGTTACCAGCAAAGTCTCCACTTTGTGTGCATGTCGTCGAGCCTGATGATTTGCCTGTAGCTAAATGGTTAATACCTCAAATGGGGAGATGGTGGGTCTGTTCACACACAGGGCTAACTCCATGCCTGCATAGCTCAATCTTTGACCCCAAAGAAGAATTCTGTGTTATGGTGGCTGTCATGCCAAAGATTCTGTACTGACCAGAGAAAGCAATATATGATTATTGGGCCCAGAAATTAACTCTAAATCCTCCAAAAAAACCTTATAAAGTTAAGAGGGAACCTCTTAGCGCCATAACCATAGCAACTATGTTCGGTCTTGGAATAGTCGGGGCTGAAACCGGAATAACAGCTCTGTCCCTGCAAAGCCAAGGATTTAACTCCCTGAGAACGGCCATAGATGAAGACATTACCCATATAGAGCAATCTATTAGTCGTTTAGAATCGTCTCTAACTTCTCTATCTGAAGTAGTTCTGCAAAACAGGAGGGGATTAGATCTGCTCTTTCTGCAACAAGGGGGACTCTGTGCTGCCCTAGGAGAAGAGCGCTGTTTCTATGCGGATCATACAGGAATAGTTAGAGAATCTATGGCCAAAGCGAGAGAAGGACCAGCCCAACGTAAACGAGAACGTGAGGCTCAACAGGGATGGTTTGAATCTTGGTTTCAACAATCCCCTTGGCTGACTACCTTAATCTCCACCTTGCTGGGACCCCTGCTAGTACTTTTACTAATGCTTACCTTCGGCCCATGCATTATCAATAGACTTGTAGCCTTTGTAAAGGAACGCATAAATACCGTACAGCTGTTTGTGCTTCGACAACAATATCAAACTGTGTCTCAAGACCGAGAGGAAGATTCCTCTATATGATCTAAGGACAGGGGGGAATGTTAGGGACCAAACGACGGTCTCTAGGACCTGAGTCATGTTTACCAGAAAGAGACAGGATATGCGCTCATCTTGCCTGGCCAATCATGTAACGCCAGCTACTCCTGTAACTGAGACAAAGAACTGCCTGTATATAAGCTGCCATACTCCTTTGTTCGGGGCTCTTGTCGGATTCCCTTGTGTGGGATGAGACTTGGGCCCTAGCGTGCTAGGAATAAACAAACTCCCTTCTTGGGTTTGCAATACTGTGGTGGACTTGCTCTCTCGGTCGGTTCGGAGATACGGGCTCGGAGCATAACAGGTATCACTTTCTAGCTCTAGTTCACAACGTCAAATGTCTTTAGGGAGCCAGAAACTGAATTGCTCATCAAAGAGCACGCCTATCTCCAGTTATAGGTCTGGGGGAAGTAATGGTCAGAGTGGAGGGAGAAGGAAGTTCATTCCTTCAGTCACAGAAATATATTTATAGGTACACCTCCCTTCTTGAACAAATTGTGAGGGCATAGGAGAGGGCAATGGCACCCCACTCCAGTACTCTTGCCTGGAAAATCCCATGGACGGAGGAGCCTGGTGGGCTGTGGTCCATGGGGTTGCAAAGAGTTGGACATGACTGAGCGACTTCACTTTCCTTTTTCACTTTCATGCATTGGAGAAGGAAATGGCAACCCACTCCAGTGTTCTTGCCTGGAGAATCCCAGGGACGCCAGAGCCTGGTGGGCTGCCATCTATGGGGTCACACAGAGTCGAACACAACTGAAGCGACTTAGCAGCAGCAGCAGCAGCAGCAGGAGGAAACCAAGAGAGAGACAGAATAGTACAAGTCAAAAAGCACCTCCAGGTTCTTAGTTTAGGGAAGCTGGCCTTGTTCACTGTGTTAGAAAAGCTGATTCCAGCAAGAATTGCAACCAGCTTGCAACCTCAAGATGTTGAGGACATCTGGTAGCACCAAGCTGAGCACAAGTTCAGAGGAAGAAAGCTAGCATTTCTCAGCTCTATTTGCCCACTTGTTATTTTGTTACCGTTGCTGTTTTAAAAGACCAGAGTAGAGCTATCAGGTTGGATTCCTTGAGCATGCCAACAACAAGGAACCACAAAAAGCTTTATTGGAGAAAAGAGATTGTTCAGTTCAGTTCAGTTCAGTCGCTCAGTCGTGTCCTACTCTCTGCGACCCCATGAATCGCAGCACGCCAGGCCTCTCTGTCCATCATCATCTCCCGGAGTTCATTCAGACTCATGTCCATTGAGTCCGTGATGCCATCCAGCCATCTCATCCTCGGTCGTCCCCTTCTCCTCCTGCCCCCAATCTCTCCCAGCATCAGAGTCTTTTCCAATGAGTCAACTCTTCGAATGAGGTGGCCAAAGTACTGGAGTTTCAGCTTTAGCATCATTCCTTTCAAAGAACACCAAGGGTTGATCTCCTTCAGAATGGACAGGTTGGATCTCCTTGCAGTCCAAGGGACCCTCAAGAGTCTTCTCCAACACCACAGTTCAAACGCATCAATTCTTCGGCGCTCAGCCTTCTTCACAGTCCAACTCTCACATCCATACATGACCACTGGAAAAACCATAGCCTTGACGAGATGGGCCTTAGTTGGCAAAGTAATGTCTCTGCTTTTCAATATGCTATCTAGGTTGGTCATAACTTTTCTTCCAAGGAGCAAGTGTCTTTTAATTTCATGGCTGCAGTCACCATCTGCAGTGATTTTGGAGCCCAAAAAAATAAAGTCTGACACTGTTTCCACTGTTTCCCCATCTATTTGCCATGAGGTGATGGGACCAGATGCCATGATCTTCGTTTTCTGAATGTTGAGCTTTAAGCCAACTTTTTCACTCTCCTCTTTCACTTTCATCAAGAGGCTTTTTAGCTCCTCTTCACTTTCTGCCATAAGGGTGGTGTCATCTGCATATCTGAGGTTATTGAGATTTCTCCCAGCAATCTTGATTCCAGCTTGTGTTTCTTCCAGTCCAGCGTTTCTCATGATGTACTCTACATTTAAGTTAAATAAGCAGGGTGACATACTCCTTTTCCTATTTGGAACCAGTCTGTTGTTCCATGTCCAGTTCTAACTGTTGCTCCCTGACCTGCATACAGATTTCTCAAGAGGCAGGTCAGGTGGTCTGGTATTCCCATCTCTTTCAGAATTTTCCACAGTTTATTGTGATGCACACAGTCAAAGGCTTTGGCATAGTCAATAAAGCAGAAATAGATGTTTTTCTGGAACTCTCTTGCTTTTTCCATGATCCAGCGGATGTTGGCAATTTGATCTCTGGTTCCTCTGCCTTTCCTAAAACCAGCTTGAACATCAGGGAGTTACAGTTCACGTATTGCTGAAGTCTGGCTTGGAGAATTTTGAGCATTACTTTACTAGCATGTGAGATGAGTGCAGTTGTGTGGTAGTTTGAGCATTCTTTGGCATTGCCTTTCTTTGGAATTGGAATGAAAACTGACCTTTTCCAGTCCTGTGGCCACTGCTGAGTTTTCCAAATTTGCTGGCATATTGAATGCAACACTTTCACAGCATCATCTTTCAGGATTTGAAATAGCTCAACTGGAATTTATCACCTCCACTAGCTTTGTTGGTAGTGATGCTTTCTAAGGCCCACTTGACTTCACATTCCAAGATGTCTGGCTCTAGATTAGTGATCACATCATCATGATTATCTGGGGCGTGAAGATCTTTTTTGTACAGTTCTTCCGTGTATTCTTGCCACCTCTTCTTAATATCTTCTGCTTCTGTTAGGTCCAGACCATTTCTGTCCTTTATTGAGCCCATCTTTTCATGAAATGTTCCCTTGGTATCTCTAATTTTCTTGAAGAGATCTCTAGTCTTTCCCATTCTGTTGTTTTCCTCTATTTCTTTGCATTGATCGCTGAAGAAGGCTTTCTTATCTCTTCTTGCTATTCTTTGGAACTCTGCATTCAGATGCTTGTATCTTTCCTTTTCTCCTTTGCTTTTCACCTCTCTTCTTTTCACAGCTATTTGTAAGGCCTCCCCAGACAGCCATTTTGCTTTTTTGCATTTCTTTTCCATGGGGATGGTCTTGATCCCTGTCTCCTGTACAATGTTACGAACCTCATTCCATAGTTCAACAGGCACTCTATCTATCAGATCTAGGCCCTGAAATCTGTTTCTCACTTCCACTGTATAACATAAGGGATTTGATTTAGGTCATACCTGAATGGTCTAGCGGTTTTCCCTACTTTCTTCAATTTAAGTCTGAAATTGGCAATAAGGAGTTCATGGTCTGAGCCACAGTCAGCTCCCGGTCTTGTTTTTGTTGACTGTATAGAGCTTCTCCATCTTTGGCTGCAAAGAATATAATCTTTTATAAAGAGATTGTTAGCTAGCCTATTTTCCACATAGAGATTTTAAAAATCAATTTTTGAAGAAAGCTTAAAAAATTTGAGCACCAGATTTTCTCTGCAACCCAATTTGTCAGAAAAGACATGATTAGCATCCATTCTGTATGAATTTTAACAAAGCTTTGACCTTGACTGCTGCTTCTTTCCACCTTTGGTCACTTTTAATAGTGGCCTGATTGAAGAGTTAGAAGTAAAACACGTGAAACACCTGTACCCCCATGTCCATCAGCATGGTGACGATAAGCATTTTGAATTCAGCAAATAAGGCATCACTGACTAAATGGACGTGAGTTTGAGTAAACTCCAGGAGTTGGTGATGAACAGGGAGGTCCGGCGTGCTGCAGTCGGTGGGGTCGCAAAGAGTCGGACATGACTGAGTGACTGAATTGAACTGAATAAATCATCGGTGGATTATTAATACCGCCTCCTTCACTTTGCTAGTGTAGATACTAGTGAACTGATTGTAGGGAAGGGGGGCCACAGAGAGGTGATTCTACTTTATTGCTGGTCTGTGGATTCACAGACCATTTCTACACATGAATAGGAGAAAATAGGTTTACACTGACTGTGTCATGTAATTTCAGTGGGATTCAGTAGGTGGCGTAGAAGAGCTTCCCCAGTCCACCCAGAAACCCTAAACCAGCGAAACAAAATGTTTGAGGAAGTATTTGATTTTTCTACAGACTGCCAACAGGACAGAGGAACAGGCCAACTTGGTAAGCAACATCTTTTTAAATTCTGTAAAATAAAATAAATGGTATAACTAGTTATTAGACCCCAAAATCTCAGACATCTCTATGATTAAGTCCTGGGTGTTTTTCTAAGGGCGTTATTTCTGATATGTACTTACTGTGACTTGAGCTAGCATTTATTTATCAGTTGCTTGTTCTGAGTCAGAGAAAGGGTTTTTGTGTTTGTGTGGATTTTTTTTTTTAAATGAACCTCATCTCAGGCACAATTTGCTTTCAAGAGATTTGAAGTGGTAGATGAATATTTGGGTCATAAACATCTCATGGGTTTCTGATAGAGCTGCTAGCAGTTGATTCAGATGGCACTGCTCTTTTTATCCTGTTCCCTCCATTTATCTCTTTGTAATGAAAATGCTGAGGACAGTGAGCTGTAGGTAAACCACTCCTGGAGGCAGGGCTGCCCAGTGACTCCTGTTTTTATAGGCAGGTGCTTTTGAGTTTTTTCTCTGGGCAATTCCCACAATTTGTTTTCTTTTTTTTTCCCTGTTTTCTCAGACTACAGAAACTGTCCTAGGGTGCAGCTATTGAGGTGGAATTGCAGGTTTTGAAAATGTTTCCCAGGCTACACCCAGCTGGATCCAAAGAGTTGTGAGTTTTTCTTTACAACAGAAAGCAAAAGTTCACAAAACCGCATAGAAAACAAAGCAGAAAAGCTCTTGAACTGGTTTTGATCCTTTCAGCCTGTGGTTAACATTTATAGCTAGTTGCCCTCATGCAAAGAAAACTCTTAATAAATATTTGTGGGACTGAACTCAATGGGCCAGATTGATTGTATGAGTATTAGCTAGCTATTAAGACAAGTCAAAGTCTCAACTCCATGCCTCCAAAATCTTCAGGCAAAGGCAATTCACATTTATTGATACACTGAATCATAAAAGGTGAGGCTAAACCTATCATAATCATAAAAATAGACATAAACACATCTGGAGATATTTTTATACTATCAAATCACTGCAATCTATTACTAGTTAATAATTTGCAAATAATAATTTTGTCTGGCAGTAAAGTAATTTTGAGCTGCTACTATAGATGAGATTCTGTGCTGTTCATTAGGACCTTGACAAAAGTATTGATTTTCACTGATATAGCAAGTTTGGTATATACAATTTATATCTCCTTTAAGTGCCTAAACCTGGTATCTCGGTGATAAAGAATCCGTCTGCAACGGAGGAGACCTGGGTTTGATCCCAGGGTTGGGAAGATCCCCTGGAGAAGGGCATGGCAACCCACTCCAGTATTCTTGCCTGGAGGATTTCCATGGACAGAGGAAACTGGTGGGCTACAGTCCATGGGATCGCAAGGAGTCAGACATGACTGAGGTGACTAAATACATGTATGTAACACTTTGACTTCTTAATGATAGAAATATAAATGATTTAATAAACTGAGTGCTTCAAATAGTGACTGCAAGTGAAAGGGCAAAATGGAAGTTGAGCAAATAGAAGATATTTGAGTCAACCAATTCAGCTAGGCAGAAAACTGAAGCCATGCTTTCCTTCAATGCTTGAAGACAGGGAGTTTGATACCGACCAGGATTCTCAGCCTTCCCCAGTCATTGGAAACTGACTAGAGGTTAGACAAGAAATTCAGGCAAGGCTTCATTGGGGCCCCTGCTGCAGCAGATGGAGTGAGAACAAGTAACAGGTTCCTTTCTCCACTGGCCATGGGGAGAGGTGAGCTGGTTCCTTCTATGGGGGTGAGGTTAGAGGGATGTCCAGGGGTGGGGCTGGAGGGGTGGCTTAGGTGGTTTGCTGACCCCTTTGGTGTTGTGTGCAAGGGCACACACAGTCTGCTTTTGCTCCAGACCCCCTGTCTTTGCTCTAGGCTCTTTGGAGGTAGCAGATGGGCTTTTTTGGTCTTTTAGTGTCTTTTGTCCAGAATTTGTCTCAACTGTACATGCATGCAGTTATTTTCAGTCCCTTGTACTTTCTTTGTTTTTTGGAGATGTTTGCTGAGATGCGAGCACTATAGCACTGCAGCAAAAGGTCCCTGGTCCCAGCCTATCCCAGTTTTATAATGTAGTTTTTTTGTGGTTGTTGCTGTTTAGGAAACAAGCTGTCCTTACCACTTTCCTCTTGCTTGTGGTGGGTTCGCTGTGTGCTAAGCGCTCCTGTCTGTGCATGGAGTCCTGTCTCTGCCGCTTGTCTCTCTGGCCACTCTGTGCACACACCCGAGGGTGCTGACCACTGCTTCCTTGAACTCTGGTGTTTGGCTGGATGGTTAAAAGATCCCTAGATTTGGATTCAGGTTTAGGAATAAGTAAAGAATCCCATTTGAGCCTTAAGCCCACGCTGCTCTTGCTTCAACTTAACTTACACAGGATAGTTCTGTTTTGAGATATTAGGCACTGGCCCAGGCAGGAATTGAGTATTATTTTTATTCTCATTGAAAAATGTCTCCTTGTGTCGGTAGCTCTTTCAGGGAGCTGAAGAGAGAGACTTGGGACATTTCTGGGTCTTTCAGCCAAATACAATCAATGACATAGAAGTACCACCTGTACTTTTCACATACATTATAATGTCTCTGTCCCCTCCCCTCTTCAGGGTCTTCATGAGCAGTGGTGAAGGGGGCATACATGGCCCTCTTTGATGTTTGAAGAGGTCAGGATCACCAAGGCATCATTGGGCATCTCTGTGAAAGGGTAAGTCCAAGAAATTCCCTCGACTAGATAAATTTGCATGTCTCACTTGGGGAATTTTTACAACCCACGATTGTTTCTGGGACATTAATTATTTGTGAAGAGGAATTTAACTCTTTGCTAATACTAATGGCCTGCTTATATAATGTGGTTCTAGGAGGTTTTGAATAAGTTCCTTAAAATATCTGCATAGCCATGTAGCAACCCCACTCAGGGTGTCTCTGGTGGTGAGAGGGTTCACTGTCTAGGGTTCATACCAACATGACCCACTGGTCTCATATTCTATGGGAATGCTGATAACAAAATAGTGTCTGAATAATGGTGGGCCGGTGTAATGACATAACCCAGGACAATACCTACTATATCATAGCGAATACATACATATTTAATGAATGAATGTGTTGCAGAAAGGAGGACCCCTGTCTAGGGCCCAAGAGTGGGCTCTTGTCTAACACTCGGGAATGAATTGTCCAACAAGACACCTGCGCTGACAAAGCAAGAGACTTTATTGGGAAGGGGCACCTGGGTGGAGAGCATCAAGGTAAAGGAACCCAGGAGGACTGCTCTGCCACATGACTCAAAATCTCAGGTTTCATGGAATTAGGTTTATGGGATTAGTGATGGAATTAGTTTCCGGGTTGTCTCTGGGCAGTCATTCTGACTCAGGGTCCTTCCTGGTGTTGTGAGCATCCCTTGGCCAACATAGATTCCAATGAGAAGGATTCTGGGAGGTTAGTAGGACACATGGATGGTGTCTTATCTCTCCTTTTGACCTTTCCTGAGATCTTCTGGTTGGTGGTAGCTTGTTAGTTCTGCATTCCTTACCAAGGACTTCCTGTTTAAGATAACTCCTGTAGGTGGTTACTATGGTGCCTGGCTAAGGCAAGTGGTTTCAGTGTTTCCCCTAACAAATGAATGAAGAAAAGTTTTCTGAATAAGAGAGAGAAGGAAACTGCTCCCATCTAAAACCTTTCAGTGGTCACTGACCCCCTCATCACTCTCAGGATAGAATCCCAACTCCTTACAATGATCTGCCACCTGTGTTCTTGGCATGAACTCCCCTCACCCACCTCACTCCATGCTAACACTGGCCTCCTTATTGTGCCTCAGACAAGCCAACCTCAATCCTACCTCAGGACCTTTGCACTTGCCTTTTCCTTTGCCAGAAGGAAATGCTCTCCCTCCAGATCTTCCCATAGATGATTAATTCACTTCATTCTGATTTCTACTCCAATATCATATTCTCAGAAAGGCCTTCTCTGACTAATCAATCTGAAAAAGCCACCACCAACCACTGTTATATACCTACCACTATTCTTGACTCATTTATCCTGCTTTATTTTTCTGTATAGTGGGTATCACTACATGAAATTATTATGTTTATGTTCTGTCTTTCCTCTAGATAATAAGCTCTTGAAAATTAGAACCTTATCTTGATCATTGCTTTATCTCTAGTTCCTAAAACATGGCCAGAAGGTTATCCATAAATACTGATTGAATAAATGAATGAGTGAATGGATTTTCTTATCTTTTATCATTTTCTGAAAGATCTTTTATCAAAGTTATTGCAGTGTTACTGACCATATTCCTTATGCTGTATATTACAACCCCATAACTTATTAATTATATACTGGCGGTTTGTACTTCTTAATCCCCTCACTCTCCCACCTCCCATCCCTCTTTCTGCTGGCACACACTATTTTCTGTATCTATGAATCTGTTTTCATTTTGTTTGTTTTGTTTTTTAGATTCTGCATATAAGTAAGATGACGTGGTTTTTGTCTTTGTCTGACTTATTTCGCTTAGCTTGATACTTTCTAGACCTACTCATGTTGCAAATGGCAAGAATTCATTTTTTTAATGACTAATATTCCATTATATATATGTATATATATATACACACACACACAAAACATCTTTATCATTCATCTATTGATAAACACCTAGTTTTGTTTCCATATCTTGGCTGTTGTAAATAACGCTCCCTCTTTCTCTTACAGGGATAATTGTCGTTGGATTTAGGGACTACCTAGATTAGGCATCCCCAACCTCAGTGGTGCTGGTCCATGACCTATTATGAAGTGAGAGGCACAGCAGGAGGTGAGCAGAGATTAAAACCAAAACCACCCCCACCTCCGTCTGAGGAAAAGTTATCTTCCACAAAACCAATCCTTGGTGCCAAAAATTTGGGGACTGCCAAGTCCTAGATAATCCAAGATGATCTTCTCAAGACTCTTAATGTAATTATCTCTACAAATACCCTTTTTCTAAATTGCTGCTGCTGTGGCTCAGTCGCCTCAGTCGTGTCCATCTCTGTGCGACCCCATAGATGGCAGCCCGCCAGGCTCCCTCGTCCCTGGGATTCTCCAGGCAAGAAAACTGGAGTGGGTTGCCATTTCCTTCTCCAATGCGTGAAAGTGAAGTTGCTCAGTCGTGTCTGACTCTTAGCGACCCCGTGGACTGCAGCCCACCAGGCTCCTCCACCCATGGGATTTTCCAGGCAAGAGCACTGGAGTGGGGTGCCATCGCCTTCTCCATTTTCTAAATTAGGTAATATTCAATTAGGAGATTAGGACATGGTTAGGAGGTGGACATATCTTTTTTGGGAGGAGGGTCACCATTCAATCCATTACATATCCATATTAAAAGTTATTTGATTAGAGGTAGTATAACTATTCAGAGAAGGCAATGGCACCCCACTCCAGTACTCTTGCCTGGAAAATCCCATGGACGGAGGAGCGTGGTAGGCTGCAGTCCATGGGGTCGCTAAGAGTCAGACACGACTGAGCAACTTCGCTTTCACTTTTCACTTCCATGCATTGGAGAAGGAAATGGCAACCCACTCCAGTGTTCTTGCCTGGAGAATCCCAGGGACGGTGGAGCCTGATGGGCTTCTGTCTATGGGGTCGCACAGAGTCGGACACGACTGAAGCGACTTAGCAGCAGCAGCAGCAGTATAACTGTTGGAGAAGGAAACGGCAACCCACTCCAGTATTCTTGCTGGAGAATCCTGTAGACAGAGGAGCCTGGTGGGCTGCTGTCCATGGGGTCACACGGATTCGGACACAACTGAAGCAACTTAGCAGCAGCAGCAGTATAACTGTTTATGAATATGTGTATTTTCCTGGTTTCAGGTTGTGTGACTCCCAAGAATGTAGCTTTCATTTGATGAGTCTCTAGTAAAAAAATGTTTAATGTCAGTCATGCTTAATTTAATATAGTCATTTAATGCTGACTTTTTTACCCCTAGGATATGTACTGTATCAAGATGCTCTGAAGAATAGCAACTACCCTTAGGAATGTCTACTGTTACAAAATGATTAAAAAAAATTCTAGCATCTTCCATTTTGCCATCATCTTTATATTAATACTTAAGATCAGAACTCAATTATCTGATGAAAGTGAATTTTTAATTGACAGGTCAAAAAGAGGTCTCACCTATGTTCCCAAAGACTTATCCCTGGAAACAACCATCTTAGATATATCATACAACTATATTTCTGAGCTTCAGATGCCTGACATCCTCTCGCTGTCAAAGCTGAAGATTTTGATAATTTCTCATAATAGAATCCAGTATCTTGACTTGAGTGTTTTTAAATTCAACCAGGAACTGGAATACTTGGATTTGTCCCACAACAATTTGGAGAAGATTTCTTGCCACCCTACTCTGAACCTCAAGCACTTAGACCTCTCATTTAATGCATTTGATGCCCTGCCCATATGCCAAGAGTTTGGCAACATGTCTCAACTAGAATTTCTGGGGTTGAGTGCCACACAGTTACAAAAATCCAGTGTGCAGTCAATCACTCGTTTGCACATCAGCAAGGTTTTATTGGTCTTAGGAGATACTTATGGGGAAAGAGAAGATGCTGAGAGCCTTCAAGACCTTAAGACACAGAGCCTGCACGTTGTTTTCCCCACAGGAAAGGAATTTCATTTTAATTTGGACGTGTCAGTCAGCACCACAGTGAGTCTGGAACTGTCTAATATCAAATGTGTGCTTGATGATAATGGGTGTTCTTATTTCGAAAATGTTCTGTCAAAACTTCAAAAGAACTCAAGGTTATCAAATCTTACTTTAAACAACATTGAAATAACTTGGAATTCCTTCATTACGATCCTCCAGTTGGTTTGGCGTACAAACATTGAGTATTTTTCCATTTCAAACGTGAAACTACAAGGTTACCTTGACTTTAGAGATTTTGAGTATTCTGACACTTCACTGAAGGCCTTGTCTATACAGAAAGTTGTCCATGATGTGTTCAGTCTTCCACAAGGTTATGTCTATAGAATATTGTCAGATATGAACATCCAGCATCTCACAGTGTCTGCTGCGCACATGGTCCACATGGTCTGCCCGTCCCAAATTAGCCCGTTTCTGTATTTGAATTTTTCCAGTAATCTCCTAACAGACACGGTTTTCAAAAACTGTGCAAATTTGGCTAATTTGAAGACACTTATCCTACAAAAGAATCAGTTAAAAGAACTTATAAACATAGTTCATATGACCCAGGAAATGAAGTCTCTACAACAACTGGATGTTAGCCAGAATTCCCTGGTGTATGATGAAAGCGAAGGAAATTGCCCTTGGGCCAGAAATTTATTAAGTTTAAATATGTCTTCAAATATACTTACTGACTCTGTTTTCAGATGTTTACCTCCTCGGATCAAGGTTCTTGATCTTCACAATAACAGAATAAGGAGCATCCCTAAAGATGTCACTGGTCTAGAAACTTTGCAAGAACTCAACCTTGCTTCCAATTCTTTAGCCCACCTTCCTGGATGTGGTATCCTTAGCAGCCTTTCCATACTGATCATTGACTATAATTCAATTTCCAATCCATCAGCTGATTTCTTCCAGAGCTGCCAGAAGATTAGGTCCCTCAAAGCAGGGAACAATCCATTCCAATGTTCCTGTGAGCTAAGAGAGTTTATCCAAAGTGTAGGCCAAGTATCAAGTGACGTGGTAGAGGGCTGGCCTGAGTCTTATAAGTGTGACTATCCAGAAAGCTACAAGGGGACCCCTCTGAAGGACTTCCACGTATCTGAGCTATCCTGCAACACAGCTCTGCTGATTGTCACCATTGTGGTCCCTGGGCTGGTGCTGGCTGTTGCTGTGACTGTCCTCTGTATCTACCTGGATCTGCCCTGGTACCTCAGGATGGTGTGTCAGTGGACGCAGACCCGGCGCAGGGCCAGGAATGCACTCTTGGAAGAACGCCAAAGAACTCTCCAGTTCGATGCTTTTATTTCATATAGTGGGCACGATTCTGCCTGGGTAAAGAATGAATTAATACCAAACCTAGAAAAAGAAGATATAAGAATTTGTCTCCATGAGAGAAACTTTGTTGCTGGCAAGAGCATCGTGGAAAATATCATCAACTGCATTGAGAAAAGTTACAAGTCCATTTTTGTCTTGTCTCCCAACTTTGTCCAGAGTGAGTGGTGCCATTATGAACTCTACTTTGCCCACCACAATCTCTTCCATGAAGGATCTGATAACTTAATCCTGATCTTGCTGGAACCCATTCCACAGTATTCCATTCCTAGCAGCTACCACAAGCTAAGAGCTCTCATGGCACAGAGAACTTATTTGGAATGGCCCAAGGAGAAGAGCAAACACGGACTTTTCTGGGCTAACCTAAGAGCATCCATTAATATTAAACTGATGGGAAAAGCAGCAGAAATACGTTACACAGAGATTTAAAATTTATCCTCTGCTGCGTTTGGGAAAATGTTGCTGGTTTGGGGGGCTCTAACAATGACCTTATTTTGCATCGACATGGATATAAACATGATTTTGAATTTAGGATGTAGATAAAAATATGGGGTCTCCCTCATGGTTCAGCAGTAAAGAATCTGCCTGCCAGTGCAGGAGAGATAGGTTTGATCCCCGGTCTGGGAGGATCCCACATGCTGAAGAGCAACTAAACCCAAGCACCACAACTACTGAGCCTGCACTCTAGAACCCGGGAGCTGCAACTACAGCGCCCAAGTGCCACAACTACTGACGCCTGTGAGCCCTGGAGCCCATGCTTCGTAACACAGAGAAACCATTGCAGTGAGAAGCTGTTGAGCTGCAACTGGAGAGAAGGCCCTGCTCACCACAACCAGAGAGAAGTCCACATGGCAACCAAGACCCAGCACAGCCACAAATAAAATAATTATATAACTATATCTAATTAATTTAAAGTGTGTATGTATATCTTTTCAGGCCCCAGTTCCTCATGATATAATTTCAATTGAAACAGTTAATTTCTAACACAAAAGGGATTCATCTATTTCTCTGCTAGGACTGAATTTATTGAGTTTATCATGTAATCAAGAGAAGCACCTGTTCAAACAACTTCAGTTGATATATGTTCCTGTGTGCCAATCAGGGTCAATGTTAGAAAACTTCATGCCTTTTGCAACTGTAGCTGGGTTTCTATCAGTTCAGTTTAGTTCAGTCACTCAGTCGTATCCAGCTCTTTGCAACCCCATGGACTAGAGCATGCCAGGCTTCCCTATCCATCACTAACTCGCAGAGCTTGCTCAAATTCATGTCTATCAAGTCAGTAATGCCATCCAACCATCGCATCCTCTGTCGTCCGCTTCTCCTCCTGCCTTCAATCTTTCCCACCATCAGGGTTTTTTCCAATGTCAGTTCTTGGCATTAGATGGCCAAAGTATTAGAGTTTCAGCTTCAGCATCAGTCCTTCCAATGAATATTTAGGACCGACTTCCTTTAGGATTGACTGATTAGATCTCCTTGCAGTGCAAGAGACTCTCAAGAGTCTTCTCCAACACCACAGTTCAAAACCATCAATTCTTCATCACTCAGCTTTCTTTATGGTCCATCTCTCACATCCATACATGACTACTGGAAAAACCATAGCTTTGACTAGACAGACCTTTGTCAGCAAAGTAATGTCTCTGCTTTTTAATATGCTCTCTGGGTTTGTCATAGCTTTCCTTCCAAGGAGCAATTGTTTTTTAATTTCATGGCTGCCGTCACCATCTGTAGTGATTTTGGAGCCCAAGAAAATAAAGTCTGTCACTGTTTCCATTGTTTCCCCATCTATTAGCCATGAAGTGATGGGACCAGATTCCATTATCTTCATTTTTTGATGTTGAGTTTTAAACTAGCTTTTTTCACTCTCCTCTTTCACCTTCATCAAGAGGCTCTTTAGTTTCTCTTCAATTTCTGCTGTAAGGGTGGTGTCATCTGCATATCTGAGGTTATTGATATTTCTCCTGGCGATCCTGTTTCCGGCTTGTGCTTGAGTTTCTATAGCAGATTTCTAAAGAGATTATGTCCTCCTCATTTCCATTCAGCATTTTTCTCTGCATGTTGAAGGCTGTTTATTGTTAATGCTGGAGGTTCTTCACCTGAAGGAATTTCGTCTTGGCCATGAGGAGCCACTTGGTCCATTTGAAGGGCAATTCAGATATGCTGGAGGTTGTCCTTGGAAGCTTCCCTCAGCCAATGTTGGAAACTGAATTGACAGATAAATAACCCAGCTTTCTCTCCCATTTTTGGGGGACAAACCTGGGGTCTGCTTTACCTTCTCCCCGAATCTCCCAGTAGAATGGGAAAGTTCTGACTTTCTATGGTAGAAATGACTTTATTGGCTTTCTTTCTCCTTTTGTTCCATAGTCTCATTCCTCTAAGGGTGTTTCCGAGATCACCTCTGAAATAAACTACTTGTAGTTGCATGCTTGTCTCAGGGTCCCAAACCATGGATGTGTTACATTGCAAGCCAAATGAACTTGAGTCTGGTTTGCTGTGGCCAGAGATCTTGCTGAGATTCTAGTTATCTGAGCTGGCATGCAGAAGCACATTGGCCCTTTTGATCATAAGAAGAAATGGAACCAGTGTGTCCTGCTTCTACACACAGCATCCCTGTCGTTTGGAAAACCATTTAAATAGGGTAAGAACAGATTGGAGCAGTGCAAGGAATGGGCTTCATCAGATTTTTTGCTCAGCTTTATTTTATCAGCTATTTTCTATCTTCATCGGTCATACTGCATGACAGCCAGTTCTAGACAGGTGTGGACTGACTTGTCACAGTTGCACCTTGCCATAGCTGCTCCCTACGTCTCAGTTTATGCCCTATAATGTCACTAGTAGTGCTGTTACACAATGGTTATAGAAACCTGCTTAGCTCTTCTGGTATACATACAAAACTGTAAGTACTGAATGTGTATCCTTTGAAGAGATCCTTGATCTCTAAAGGGATGGGAGCCATTAAATGAGGCATAGTCTAGACCATTCCTCAGAATCCCCAGTGGAATTGAAATTTACTCACTCCTAGGAGTAACCACGGAGAAGGCACTAGCGACCCACTCCAGTACTCTTGCCTGGAAAATCCTATGGATGGAGGAGCCTGGCAGGCTGCAGTCCATGGGGTTGCTAAGAGTCAGACACAAGAGAGTGACTTCACTTTCACTTTTCACTTTCCTGCATTGGAGAAGGAAATGGCAACCCACTCCAGCGTTCTTGCCTGGAGAATCCCAGGGATGGTGGAGTCTGGTGGGCTGCCGTCTATGGGATCACACAGAGTCGGACACGACTGAAGCGACTCAGCAGCAGCAGCGGCAGGAGTAACCAGGTCAATAATTCATTCTTGGATGGTTTTCTATTCTTCCTGTTCATTCTTCTCAGGCCCCTATTTCTGGAGCCCCGAGATTACTTCTTTAAAATGAATGACCTACACACAAAGCTGTTGTCCGAGTCTTCACTTCTGGGAGGAAAAACCCAAGTAACACTTACATATACTAGTTGTTTCTTGCCCGAAAAAACTTACAGTCAATCATAGGACATTACATGCATCCAGATAACTAAAATAAAAATCAATGAGACAAAAATATAAATGGAAGTTCAGAGACCATTTAGATTGAGTGAAAAAAATCTTCTTAGAAGTGATGGTTTTTTCTCTGGGCCTTGAAAGAAGACAAACTTTGGATTTTTCAATATGTAGATGAAGAATGGAAAGGCGATTCTAAATAGAATGATGTATAGAGGAAGAGACAGGAATACCCAGGCCTATTCTGGGACTGTTGTCTTAATTTGACTGGACCATGAAATTTATGAAAAGCAACAGTGAAATGTAAATATGCAAAGTTAGATTAAGATCATGTCATTGATATATCTGTGGCTGATTCATACTGATGCTGATGTTCGGCAGAAACCAACAATATTGAAAAGCAATTCAAAAAAATAAATTAAATTATTAAAAACAGATCATATTGTCAGGGGTTTGAAAGTCAAGCTATGGAGACTTGACTAGAAGTCTAGGGATTGACTAGAATAGCCTAGTCTTGACTAGAATATAGGGCTATATGAAAGTTATCATTTATACTTCTATGAGAATTAATAGTAGAAAGCAAATTGAAGCCATGAAATATATGCTAAAAATTATGAAAGCACTCATTCTGTAAGGGATATTGCAACAGTCATTACAGCTGGATTTTCCTGTTTTCTCTAGGATGATTGAACTTTTAAGATTTCACAACCAAGTTTCAATTACTTAGTACTAATCGTGCATCAGTTTGGTAGGGCTCCAAGCCTGGGTGGCCTAAACAACGGAAATGTATTGTCTCTCAGTCCTGGAAGGTAGAAGCCCAATATCAAGTTTCCAGCAGGGCTGGTTCCCTCGCATGGTGGAGGGAAGGATCTGCTCCAGGCCTCTTCCCCGTGGCTTATAGATGTCTGTATCTCTCTGTGTTTCTTCACATGGTCTTCCCTCTATGCCTGTCTGTGTCCAAATTTCCCTTTTTTATAAGGACACCAATCACATTGGATTATGGCGCATCCTGACAACCCAGTCTGAACTGATATACTACCTGACTACGTTCCAAATAAAGTGACATTATGAGGTACTGGGGTTTAGGACGTCAGCAGAAGAATTTTGGAGAACACAATTCAACTGGTTACTTCTTGTGAGTCTAAAAGAAATCCTGAAAGGGAGTCATAAAGTCAGTTAAAGTTTATTTAACCAATTCAAGACTTGGAGAAGTTAGATCAATCCTTTATGGAAATAACTGATCTTGTCAGTGGTCTTAAGGAGTTTACTAGGAGCTCGAAATTGTATTTGTAGAAACTCCTGCTGAAGAATTCCAAGTTGGGAGATGAAGAATCTGTTCAAAATGTGAACAAATATGTATGAATAGTAAGGAAAATAAGAAAGATGTCACATGTAAAGGAGGAGAAACATTGCAGATTGGGTGAATGTAAGCTCTGCTTCTCAATGTCTGGGTTGTAATGCTAACTCTATTACTTATATGTGAATGGTGCTGGATAATTTACTTGATCTTTCCAAGCCTAAATTCATGATTTGAAAAATCTGTATTGTCAATGCTATGGTCTTCCCAATGGTCACGTACGGTTGTGAGAAAGCAAAACGCCACAGAAATGATGCCTTCGAATTATGGTACTGGAGAAGACTCCTGAAAGTCCCTTAGACAGCAAGGAGATCAAACCAGTCAATCTTAAAGAAGATCCACCCTGAATATTCACTGGAAGGACTGATGCTGAAGCTGGAGCTCTAGTATGTTGGTCATCTGATGCGCACAGATGACTCATTGGAAAAGTCCCCTATTCTGGGAAAGACTGAGGGCAGAAGGAGAAGAGTGTGTCAGAGGATGACATGGCTGGATGGCATCACCGATGTAATGAACATGAACTTGGGCAAACTCCGGGAGATGGTGAGGGACAGGGAGACCTGATATGCTGCAGTCCATGGGGCCGCAAAGAGATGGACACGACTGGGCGACTGAAGAAGAAGAACAACAACCCTTAGAGTTGCTAGCCAAGACCTTTAGATTTCCAGTTATGAATTAAAGATTGGTTACAATATGTAATGTCCCCCTAAGGGCAGAGTTCACATGGCCACCTTTCCAAGTGGTTCTGTTGAAGCCCCTTTTCCTAGGATTGAGGTAAGAGGGAATTCATAATATACTAAAAATGCTCTCCAAAACCCTCTTCCAATCCTTAACTCCTTTCAGATTCTCCAATCGCCTCTATTAACTAGAAGTCAGTGAAGGGTTGTAGTTATCTAGTCTCACACTTCACTCCAGGGTTCTCGACCAAGTGGAGATTAAAATAGTTCCATTTTCATCAGTTTCTTATATTAATAAGACTGCAGGGAAATGGACATGTTTACGTAGAGATAAGGTGGGGCTTCCTGGGTGGCACTAGGGGTAAAGAATCTATCTGCTAATGCAGGAGGCATAAACGATGCAGTTCTGATCCCCGGGCCAGGAAGATCCCCTGAAGGAGGGCATGGCCACCCACTCCAGTACTTTTGCCTGGAGAATCCCATGGACAGAGAAGCCTGAGGGTTACAGCCCAGGATAATAGAAGGGCCAAGTAATTTGGATTTTATATATATATATGTGTGTGTGTGTATAAAATCACAGCCTTTGACCTGTAATTCCACTTCTGGAAATCTATCCTGAGGAAATAAGTTGAAATGTGAACAAATATTTCTTCACAAGCCTTCCCTCATAGGTCAGTTGGTAAAGAATCTGCCTGCAATGCAGGAGACTCCAGTTTGATTCCTGGATTGGGAAGATCCGCTGGAGAAGGGATAGGCTACTCACTCCAGTATTCTTGGGCTTCCCTTGTGGCTCAGCTGGTAAAGAATCTGCCTGCAATACGGGAGACCTGGGTTCGACCCCTGGGTTGGGAAGATCCCCTGGAGAAGGGAAAGGCTACCCACTCCAGTATTCTGGCCTGGAGAGTTCCATGGACTATATAGTCCATGGTCCACAGAGAGTCGGACACGACTGAGTGACTTTCACTTTCATGTTGATTTCAGACTTATTGTTAACAGTGAAAATTTTGAAACACTTCAAATTTCCAGCAGTGGAAGGATGTGCTGGGTTCATTTAGTGACATATTTTGCAATTATTATAAGTACTGTATACAGTTAAGATGGTAAATTTTGTGTTATATGTTTTTTTACCACAACCTAAAAAAAAATTGTAGAGGACGTTTACTCATTAACTTTAGGAAATACTTTTACTACAACATAAATGAAAAGCATAGGATGCCAAATAGTATGTACAGGATGGTTTCAATATGTTTAAAATATGCAGAGAAAAAAAGTCTAGATGAAAATATACAAAAGCATTATCAGCACTTGCCTGTGCTTGATGCTTGCTTTTGCTTTTACATTTTTCTGTACTTCAAAATTTTACAACCAACAACAGCAAAAAAGAAATGAGGCTTAGGAGAACAAAACTAGGTCTCTGTTAGAGGTGGGAGCAGTAGAGAATAAGTGTTGTGAAGCTGGGTTCTGTGCCTATGCATCCTGGAATTAAAGCGTGGCTCAATTTCTCTATAAACTGTGCCCTCGGATGAATTCTTCAACCTCTTGCAACCTCCTTTTCGTCATCTGGAAAATGGCATAAAAACCATACCTTGCTTATAGGATTGTTAAGAAACCAGAGGTATAATGTGTGGAAGGCCAGGGTCTGGCTATTCACTCTAGGCTGGAGGTGCACAATGGGCAGGAGGACACTCCCGGGACAGGCTAGCTCAGCTTGGGTTCTGCCTCTTCCACCTCCTTCTAGCCACCCTGAGTGGTTATGTAATGCCTCTCTGCTTTGTTGCCCTGGGTGTAAAATAGTCTCCTCCTGTTGTTAGGAGCATTAAATGAGTTAATATGTGTAATGTCAAAAAAACAGGGCCTGGCCCAAAGCAAAAGGTCAATAAATGTTAGCTCTTAGGATGATGTCAGTATTATTGCAGTTACTGTTCTCTTCATTATCTTATGTCACCACATGTGGAGCTGGAGATGAGCTGCTCATCATGTTCAGTCTAGATCGTCCTGGGCTGTCTACATATATAGACAGAGATTTCTATCTACATATAGATAGCTAGAGGTATAGATTTTTTACCCTTTCTTGCCTCTAAAGCCTTAAGGATAAATTTCTGAGGACACAGGTTCTGATAGATGTTTCTAAAACAGGATCATTTGTAGATTGAACAGGGTTAGCTGAGAAAGGGAGCCAAAGCTGGAAACAGCGAGGTGAGGAAATGAGAAATAGCAGTATTTGGCGTTATCGGGAAATATTTTGCGGTGAATTAGAGTTTCAGTTTGTTGGTTAATTGCAGCATGGCCATTTATTAACTTAAAACTCTAACCCTATTTGTTCACTATGGCAGCCACTAACCATGTGTCACTACTGAGTTATTAAAATGTGGCGAATCTGAATTGAAATGTGCTGTAAGTGTTAAATACACATTATTCTACGAAACAAATAATGTAAAATATTATGTTAGTAGTTTTTTATATTTCATGTGAACATTTTGATGTATTGGAGTAAACAAAATAATCAAAATTAATTTTTGTCTTTTTAAACTTGTTTACTAGATAATTTAAAGTTACTTATATGACTTGCCTTCTTTCTGTATTCTATTGGACAATACTTCTCTAGTCTTTAGTAATAAAGAACCAAATCTCTGCAAAATTATTAGGCTTCCACTACTTATTTGTTTGGGGCTTTCCTGGTGGCTTCGGCTTCCCTGATAGCTCAGTTGGTAAAGAACACACCTGCCATGCTGGAGACCCCGGTTCGATTCCTGGGTCAGGAAGATCCACTGGAGAAGGGATAGGCTACCCACTCCAGTATTCTTGGGCTTCTCTTGTGGCGCAGCTGGTAAAGAGTCCGCCTACAATGTGGGAGGCCTGGGTTCGATCCCTGGGTTGGAAAGAGCCCCTGGAGAAGGGAATGGATATCCACTCCAGTATTCTGGCCTGGAGAATTCCATGGACTGTGTAGTCCATGGGGTCGCAAAGAGTCAGACACGACTGAGTGACTTTCACTTTCACTTCCCCTGGTGGCTCAGTGGTAAAGAACACCCCAGCTTTTGCAAAATTTTAAAATTTTCTCCCCGCCTTATACTCATCGAGTGAAGTAAATGAATAATGAACAATTTGAAATCCCTAATCACGCGAGGATTTTTTTTTTTTTTCAGAAATTCAGGAAAGTGTGAAGTTGCTCAGTCGTGTCCAACTCTTTGCAACCCCATGGATTGTAGCCTACCAGGCTTCTCTGTCCATGGGATTCTCCAGGCAAGAATACTGGAGTGGGTTACCATTTCCTTCTCCAGGGGATCTTCCTGACCCAGGGATCGAACCCAGGACTCCCGCATTGGAGGCAGACGCTTTAACCTCTGAGCCACCAGGGAAGCCCACGTGAGGATTTTTTTTTTTTTTCAAAAATTCAGGAAAAACTTGTGACTATTTTCTCTTACTGATATTTATAATTAAACTAGAGCTCTACCAAAACAACATATTTTCCACACCAGACTATGTGCTATACTGCAAGAGCTTTAGGAGGAACGCAGCTCCTTCAGGTGGGTTGACTTGGGTCATGTGATTTTCCTACTGGTCTGCACTGGGGACTTAGGCCCTACCAAAGGCAAGAGAGAAAATAGGCCTGTAGACTCTTAGGTGGTCCGGGGGTCCTCTGACCAATAGAGATGTTCCATTTTGGATGATGAGAAAAAGAGCCAAGTCAGATTTCTTAGCTTGGGGGAAGTACCCACACAATGAGGCTCAGCTCTGCCCTTAAGTCAAGACACTGAGAAAGGCAGAAAGTAGGAAGAAATAGAAGCAAAGGCAGCAGTAAAGAGAAGCTAGGATTCAAACGTGAAGCAGAAAGAGTCAAAGAGAAGCTGAGTCATAACTAGAGTAGAGAACAGCCCTTGCCCACTTAGGCGGGTGCAGCAAGGTGGGCACCAGGGCTGCCTCAGGGAGTCCTGAGGAGTCAGTGTTCCAGGTCTTTGTGAAGCCTGGCCCTGTGCTGCTGAGCCTCCTCACTTCCTGGGGGCTCTTTCTCTCTTTACCTATAGTGTCTTTAAAATAAACCTCCACCACTTGAGGTAATCCAAAGCTCTCTGTTGGTTTCAAGTTATATACGAAGGCATAAATACGGCACGAAGTTTGAGATCAGGGGAAGGAGTGAGGGAAGAAATGTATACGAGTGACTGAGAATGTGTGTGTGTGAGAGAGAGAGAGGAAGACAGACAGACAGACAGAGGTAGAAGAATATTGGGTCAGATATCGCTGAAGCCCAAAGTAAGAGGAGAGGGAGAAAAAGGGAAAGGAAAAAAAAGGGAAATATTTTTGAAGGGAATAAAAAATAATCACTAGCCAAAGATATCAGCACATAGAGTTCTGAGCCTACTATTCTTACTGCTAATTGCAAATAAAGATTTAAAGATTCTAGAAATTCCAGGGCAGAAGGAATATTATACAAACCCTTAGGCACCTGAAGTAGTGAAAATTTTGGGCGTTGGAGTCAGATAGACTCAGTTTTAAATCTTGACTCCATCTCTTACTGGAGAATGGCCCTGGGGAAGTTTTTTCTTCTGTCTGGACCAGATTCACCATTTTCTAAGCTGGCTTGACTTGTTTCTGAAGATTAAATTTAAACATAAGTAAAGAAAAATTCCCCATTCACTGGGAGTGTAAAATGTTTAAGAATGCTGGGCTCTGGGAAAGGGAAGAATATGTCTTTGGACACAAAAAAACGAAAGTGTTTATTTTATTTGATTTTATGAGAGGGCTCTATAGAATATGTGCACTGGAGATGGATGGCACTAATGATTGAACAGCTATGTAAATGTATCATACTTAATGCCACTGAACTGTACACTTAAAATGGCTAAACTGGCAAATTTTACTTTATGTGTGTGTTAGTTGAACAGTCATGTCCAAGTTAACCCCATGAACAGTAGTAACCCACCAGGCTCCTTTGTCCATGGAATTCTCCAGGCAAGAATACTGGAGTGGGTAGCAGTCAGATTCTTTACCATCTGAGCCACCAGTATTTCACTGCAATTCTTTAAAAAATAACCTAAGATTGTATGAACTCATGCAACATGTAATGCCACCAGCATGCAGTAGAGGGCAAAGGAGGGTACGCTTCACAGAAAAGCTTGATTCAGCCACTTCTGCAGCCAGTTCTGGTCCTGTGCATCAATCTTCCATACCTGCAGCTCTGTGGAGCCGCTGCAAGCCTGAGGGTAAGAACTCTAGCTTTGACTGCTGTAACACTCATGAAAAAGAGAGAAGGGCTGTGTGGGTCTGTTCTAAAGAAAATGGGAGGAAAAGATTTATTCAGATTTTCAGATTTGTCATCCTTATTCCGTAGATGGGAAGAAAGTAGCCTTGTTCAGATTTTTAGTATTTATTACTTTGCCTATACTAATCTGAAGGTTAATGACTAGTGAGTGACATTGGGCTTAGTATTGACCACTGCTGATCTGAGGAATTGTCCTGCAGTTGCTTGAGAGTTTGCGTTTCCTTTTTCTGGTTTCTTGAAATTCATGACCCCTAGCAGAGCATAGATAGCTTCGAGAGAGGCACGTATGTAGGAAGTGAGGAAGAGACCACAGTAGCACTAACCCTGCTAACGGAATTAGTCTCGGTAATCACACTCTATGCTATTTCATTTCAGAGTTTGAAATGCCTTCGGTTTGCATCCTGAAGGGACGAGATAGGTCTTGGTTCAAATTCATGCTCTAGCAATTATTCACTGGCTCACCCTGGGCAAGTGACTTAACCTCTGATTTTAGCTCCTCCATTTGCAAAATGGGAACAAAAATATCCATCATTTTGTTGGGTTGTTGAGAAGATTGAACAAAATAATGTATGGAAAACATTTATCTCAGTGCCAGGGAAACAGGAAACACTTATAAAATGTCAGTCATTCTTATTCCTTTCTCCATTTTTTTTTTGCATCATTTAGAAAAGAGAGATTAGATTAAGTATTTGGCAAGCCACCGATTGTCATTTTATTTTATGGTGTCTTTTGACTTGGGCTTTTAAATCATAAGCTATTAAAAAAAATCATTCTGTTTTTCACCTTCTTTCAGCAGCCATAAGAGTAGCATAACCATAATAAAAATGTGTTTATTAATTGCATCTTTCATCAAAAGTTTGCATCCTACTTTTTAAAATGTTTAAATGAAATGGCATAAGTTATATGCATTACCTGAGAGAGAGGACCTTTCTATTATATTAAGAGAGGTTCAGAGTCAGTTCCACTTACTTCTTTAGAATAAGTTTCAGATGAGATTGTGTTATTGGGTGTTCATCACAGCACTGTTTATAATAGCCAGGACATGGAAACAACCTAGATGTCCATCAGCAGATGAATGGATAAGAAAGCTGTGGTACATATACACAATGGAGTATTGCTCAGCCGTTAAAAAGAATACATTTGAATCAGTTCTGATGAGATGGATGAAACTGGAGCCGATTATACAGAGTGAAGTAAGCCAGAAAGAAAAACACCAATACAGTATATTAACACACATATATGGAATTTAGAAAGATAGCAATGACGACCCTGTATGCAAGACAGCAAAAAAGACACAGATGTGTATAACGGACTTTTGGACTCAGAGGGAGAGGGAGAGGGTGGGATGATTTGGGAGAATGGCATTGTAACATGTATACTATCATGTAAGAATCAAATCGCCAGTCTATGTCCGATGCAGGATACAGCATGCTTGGGGCTGGTGCACGGTGATGACCCAGAGAGATGTTATGGGAAGGGAGGTGGGAGGGGGGGGTTCATAAAAAAAAAGAAAAAAAAAAAGATTGTGTTATTGGGTAAAAAAGAGAAGAGATGAGTAAAACATGAAAGCTATAATATCTCAACTTACAGGATTCCAGATAAAGCAAGTGAGTTAGATTTTGCTGCACTTTTCAAGGGTTCTAGCTCCTAGACATAGGAGCAACTTAAGATGAGTTCTTATGAATTGAAGTACTCTTTGAGGTAATAATGTTAAAAAACACCTCATCATCTTAATGTCTATAAACTGCCAGTATCCTATAAGCCATAGTGGAGCCTGAGAAGAAGAAAAGTCAAGGAAAAAAGTAGTACTAATCCTGTCTTTATGGAAAATTTTTTTTGATATTTTGTTCATTGTGGGTTTTACATTAATTTTACTTTAAGAATTTTATTAAAATATTATTTATCTTGATTAACAAGTTTCCTGGTGCCTCTCAAAATCTGTGCTGAAACCACCCTAGTCTTGGCCCTGATAAATGCTACCATTTGTGACATGCTAGGCATGATACCATCTGAGCCACCAGGGGAGCTCAAGTGGGTTATATATATTATCTCTTTAACGCCTTTGCACAAAACCCATGTTACAAATGAGAAAACAGAACCTTTCAGCAGTTAAATGAATAATCTAAGTTATCATGGCCAGTGAGACGTTAAGATTGGACTGAAACCCAGACGTATTAATTTCTATCACTAAACTCATTCTCTAATCATCATGTACTACATTATAACAGGAATTCATAACTCCAATTAATTCATTTGATATATATTTTGAGAGCATATTATATACCATACTGTGCTAAGTGAAGTGAAGTCGCTCAGTCGTGTCCAACTCTTTGTGACCCCGTGGACTGTAGCCCACCAGGCTCCTCCATCCATGGGGTTCTCCAGGCAAGAATACTGGAGTGGGTTGCCATTTCCTTCTCCAAGAGATCTTCCCGACCCAGGGATTGAACCCAGGTCACCCGCGTTGCAGGCAGACGCTTTAACCTCTGAGCCACCAGGGAAGCGAAATACGATATTGAGATCACTAATCTACTTACACACATATAATGTATATTTACTAAGCACATGCCATGTACTAGGCATCTCTGTTTGGAATGCAGAGGTGAGCGAGATTGTCAGACCCCTTCTCTCATGGGTGTGAGAGGTGGGAGTGGTAGTCAACAAATAAATAAATGAACAAAAGTTTCAGATAGTGGTCAGTGCTCTATTTTGTAGAGAAATAAAACAGGATGAAGAGAATGAACAGCAAGTTAATCTAAATGGCCTCTTTAGATTAAGTGGTCAAATCAGGTTTCTTAGAGGAGACAGAGTTTAAGTCAAGACCTAAATGATAAGATCTGGCCAAGGAAGGATAAGAGAAGAGCATCCCAAGCTGAGGTCGGGGCAAGATGATGTAGCCAAGGAACAAAGAGAGGGGCAGTGTGATTGGAGTGCAGAGAGCCAAGAGAAGACCGATATGAAATGAGATCCCAGAAGGAAGCAATAGGAGCACATGGAGGATGCTATGGTTCAGCATTTGGAGCCTGGATTTCATTCTAAGTGCAATAGTATCAATACATTAGGTAGGACATAGGTAGGGAGCTACAACAAGTGACTCCTAAATACAGTAGCTTCAACAAGACAGTGCTTAACTAAATGGCTTCATCCAAGTCAGTCCTTGTAAGTTACTGATCTAAAACCTAAGTTGGGTGGCACTTGCAGATTTATTTGCTGGATTTCTTGAACTGTGTTTAAGGGAACATTGAAGAATCAATATGACCTAGAGAGATACAATTTTATCATGATTCATGTATTAATAGCATATTTGAAAGCAGATTTATCTTAACTCATCCTAGGAAGACAAGATAGCAGAGTGGTTAAGAGCCCAGGTTCTGCCCTCACCATGAATTAAGTTTGTGACTGTGGTGCAGTTTCAGGACCTCTTTAAGAACCACATTCTATACCTATAAAGGCTGAATAGTGATAGCACTTACCTTACAAGGCAGTGGTTTTAAGGGTCAGTGTATGGAATATCAGTGAATGGTAGCTGCTGTCCAAAAAGACATCAAATGGCCACTGCCTCATTTGCAGGAGAGTCAATGTGGTGTGGAGATGCTACCAGACAAGATGGATATATGTCATCATACATTTGTCCAAAACCTCAGAATGTACAACGCCAAGAATTAAGCATAGCATAAACTATGGACTTTGGGTGACTGTGATGAGTCAGTGTAGGTCCATCAATTGTAACAAATGCATCACTCTGATTGGGGGGGGGGAGGGGTTGATAATGGGGCAGGCTGTGCATGTGTTGGGGCAGGAGGGATATGAAAAAATCTCTGTACCTTCCCTTTAATCTTGTGGTGAATCTTAAACTGCTCTTTGAAAAATGTCTTAATTTTTAAAAATTTCTTTAAATCTTCCTACAGCTTTCGGGCTATTGGAAGGGGATGTAGCGGTGGTGGTGGTGGGCATTGTTGAACATGACTTGGCAATGCTGTTCCTTATTTGAACTGGGTGAGAGGCACTTCCGCCAATTATGATGTATCTATCTCCCTTTGGGGAATCTTGACTTGTCTCAGTGATGGGGGTGTAACGCAGCAACTGGCTTGGAAATCCATGAGCCAACCTCTGAGATGAAGTCAAAGATTCAGTAAATGGGTTGGGACCCTATTCCAAATTCTTGGTGAGTATAATCAGATGTTGGCATTAAAGAAAAGTCCTACAGGGTTTAACAAATCATATAACCACCTAACGGTATGTTGTCTTCCCAGGATTTGAACTCATCTTCCTCGTTCATGTGAGGTAATGTGTGATAAAATTCATCTGAGGTGAACCAGTGATAAAATCCTTGGAATTACAATGAGACATATCAGAAGCATTTACATATTTTGTAGTATTGTTACGTCTGTGCTTAGTGGGGCTTCAGAGCTGCCAGAAGAAAGAGAATTGACTGCCAACTTCTCCAGCATGTCTTTAAGAAAGGTTCCTGAAGACTTGACCCCAATTACAACCACACTGGATTTGTCTTACAATCTGCTTTCTCAACTCCAGGATTCAGATTTTCATTCTCTCTCTAAACTGAAAGTTCTGATTCTATGCCACAACAAAATCCAAGAGCTGGATATCAAGACCTTTGAATTCAACAAGGAGTTAAGATACTTAGATGTGTCTAACAACAGACTGAAGCGCGTAGCCTGGTTCTCACTGGCAGGTCTCAGACATTTAGATCTGTCCTTCAATGACTTTGACACCATGCCTATCTGCGTGGAGACTGGCAACTTGTCACACCTGGAAACCCTAGGTTTGAGTGGGGCAAAAATACAAAAATCAGATTTTCAGAAAATTGCTCATTTGCATCTAAATACTGTCTTCTTAGGATTGAGAACTATATCTCATTATGAAGAAGGTAGCCTGGCCATTTTAAACACAACAAAACTTCATATTGTGTTACCAGTGAACACAAATTTCTGGGTTCTTTTGCATGATGGAATCAAAACTTCAAAAATATTAGAAGTCACTAATATAGATTTGCAAAAGAGCCAGTTTACAAGTTATGGGTCTCAACAAAATCCTATTTTAGAGAATGCCAAGACATCCATTCTGTTACTTAATAAAGTTGACTTATCCTGGGACAATCTTTTCCTCATCTTCCAATTGGTTTGGCATACGTCAGTAGAGTACTTCCAGATTCAACATGTGACCTTTGGAGGTAAGGTTTATCTTGACCACAATTCATTTGACTACTCAAATACTGTAATGAGAACTATAAAACTGGAACATGTACATTTTAGAATATTTAATATCCCCCAGGAGAGCATCTACTTGCTTTTTACCAAAATGGATATAGAAAACCTGACAATATCAGATGCACAAATGCCTCACATGCTGTTCCCTATGTATCCTACAAGATTCCAATATTTAAATTTTGCTAATAATATCTTAACAGATGATGTGTTTAAAAAGTCTATCCAATTGCCTTATTTGAAAACTCTCATCTTGAAGGACAATAAATTGGAGACACTTTCCTTAGTGAGCTACTTTGCCAGCAACACATCCTTGAGGCACTTAGATCTGAGTGAAAATCTGTTACAATATGAAAATGACGAAAATTGCTTATGGCCAGAAACCTTGGTCACCATGAACTTGTCGTTCAACAAATTTGCTGATTCTGTTTTCAGGTGCTTGCCTAGAAACATTCAAATACTGGACCTGAATAGCAACAAAATTCAAACTGTCCCTAAAGAGATTACTCACCTGACATCTTTGCGAGAGTTAAATCTTGCATTTAATTTTCTAACTGATCTTCCTGGGTGCAGTCATTTCAGAAGACTCTTAGTTCTGAACGTTGAAATGAACTTAATTCTCAGCTCATCTCTGGATTTTTTCCACAGCTGCCAGGAAGTTAAAACTCTAAATGCAGGAAGAAATCCATTCCAGTGTACTTGTGAATTAAGAGATTTCATTCAGCTTGGAAAATACTCAGAGGGCATGATGGTTGGGTGGTCAGATTCGTACATCTGTGAATACCCTTCGAATCTAAAGGGCACTCAGTTAAAGGATGTTCATCTTCCAGAAATATCCTGCAACACAGGTTTGCTGATTGTCACCATTGTGGTTATCATGCTCGTTCTGGGGATGGCTGTGGCCTTCTGCTGCCTCCACTTTGATTTGCCCTGGTATCTCAGGATGCTACGTCAATGGACTCAGACATGGCTCAGGGTTAGGAAGACAACTCAGGAGCAACTCAAAAGAAGTGTCCAATTCCATGTGTTTATTTCATACAGTGAACACGATTCTGCCTGGGTGAAGTATGAATTGATTCCCAGTCTAGAGAAAGAAGATGGTTCTGTTCTGATTTGCCTTCATGAGGGAAACTCTGACCCTGGCCAGAGCATGACTGAAGATACCATAAACTGCATTGAGAAAAGCTGCAAGTCCATCTTTGTTTTGTCTCCCAGCTTTGTCCAGACTGAATGGTGCCATTATGAACCCTACTTTGCTCACCGCAATCTCTTCCATGAAAGTCTTGATTACATAATTCTTATCTTACTGGAACCCATTCCACTTTACTGCATCCCTACCAGATATCCTAAGCTGAGAGCTCTCATGGAAAAGAAGGCATACTTGGAATGGCCCAAGGATAGGCGTAAATGTGGCCTCTTTTGGGCAAACCTTCGAGCTGCTCTTCATGTTAATTTATTAGACACCACAGGGACATGTGAACTACAGACATTCACAGAACTGAATGAAGTGTTTCGAGGTTCTGCAGTCTCTCTGATCAGAACAGACTGCCTGTAGAGCCCCACCCACTCCTAGGGAGATTGGGACCTACATATACTGTTAGGATATAAATTGATACAACCTTTTTGATGGTAATTCGGCAATATCTATTAAAATGAAAAATTATCATTTCTTCATGTCAGTTCCTTGAAAGAGTTCTAAGAATGTATCCTATAGAAATACATTTTGCAAAGATTTATGTAAAAATGGTGTTCATCCTGGCATTGTTTATAATCCTAAAAAACTGAAAACAGCTCAAATGCCCACAAAGTAAGGATTGATCTACTAAATCATAGTACATTAACACAATGGAATATTACATAGCCATTAAAACTGAGCTTGCTGTGTATTTATTAACTGGTATGGAGAAAATTGTATTTTGGTTTGTACATTGAAATAAGAGTCTAAAGGAACCTAGACCAGCACATTGGTGTAGTAACAGTGTGTTTGGGTCTGGGAGTTTGGATTACAGCAGTTGGTTTCTATGTTGTATATTTCTATAATGTTGGAGTTGCTTGGAATGAATCTATATTTCTTTTGCAAGCAGAGAAAACAATAAAAATATTATTTTATATATAAAGTATTTTTTATTATTTATTTATTCATTTATTGTTGGCTGCGCTGAAACTTGGGGACTTCCCCAGTATCTCAGTCACAAAGAATCCGCCTGTAGTGCAGGAGTCCCTGGAGACATGGGTTCGATCCCTGGGTCAGGAAGATCCTCTGGAGGGTGTGGAAACCCACTCCAGTATTCTTGCCTGGACAATCCCACGGGACAGACGAGCCTGGTGGGCTACAGTCTATAGGGTCACAAAGAGTTGGACATGACTGAAGCACCTTGGCATGCATGCATGTGCTAGGTCTTTGCTGCTTCTCACAGGCTTTCTCTAGTTGTGGCAAGTGGGGGCTACTCTTCATTGTGCTGTGCAGGCTTCTCATTGTGGAGGCTTCTCTTGTTCAGAAGCACAGGCTCTAGACACATGGGCTTCCGTAGTTGTGGCACGTGATCTTGGTTACCCCACAACATGTGGAATCTTCCCAGACCAGCGATCAAACTCGTGTCCCCTGCGTTGGCAGGTAGATTCTTTACCTCTGGACCACCAGGGAAGTCCTAAAGATAGTTTTTAAAGCCTACATGTCCTACTCATTTTCTTTGATCTTCCCTTCTAGTCTCACAAATCATTGAAAGAGAACAAGCTCTCTTGAAGTTTGCAAAATTATATTTCAAAAATGAGCATCAAGAGCAAACATGTTCTTTCCCTGATTAGGAAAATGTCTGTGGCTCACCCGCATGATAAAGGAAGGAAATGGCTATAAGATCTGACACCATCGCCACATATGTCCTTGCTTCCTATCACTGAGCCCTTTTGAACTATTGGCCCTTTCTCAGAACATGCGTCTCTCTTTATGTGCCCAGACTCTAGGACTTGCATTTGCCTGCCTATGATACTTTCCTGCCCTAGCTTGTTCAGGAAATCTTATACATCCTTCAGGCAAAATCCAAATATTGACTCTTCTTTGAAACCTTCCTCATTTCTTCCCCAAGCATGATGCTCCTCTATTCTCTGTAACACTTTGGACATATTTATATCACCAAATTGATTACATATATTTTTAAAATCCATTCTCCCTCTTCTATGAGCTCCACAAAGGTAAGGACAGACTTCCCTCTGCCCTCGTATAAGCAGCAGTTTGTTCAGTCCATGGTTCAGAAAAGATGTTCAGTGAACTTTCATGGAATGGACAATGGGTTAACTAGAGAAACTTAGCAGGGACTCAACTGGCTTCAGGATGTGCATACATGTTCAGTTGCACAGTCAGGTTTAACTCTGTGTGACCTATGGCCTGTAGCTTGCCAGGCTCCTCTGTCCATGGGATTCTCCAGGCAAGAATACTGGAGTGGGTTGTCATTCCCTCCTCCAGGGGATCTTTCTGACCTGGGAAACTTGCATCTGCTTGCGTCTCCTGCACTGCAAGTGGACTCTTTATCAACTGAGCCACTTGGGAAGCCTGGCTTCAAGACAGAGAGTGGAATTTGAAGGTGAATTCTGAGGAGCCAAAGAGTAAGATCAGGCGTAGGTTAAAGTTTGGAAGAGAAGACAGAGAATCCATAATTGAAGGATTTCTGAATATAGCTTGAATCAGTGAATTTACCAATATTTGGTTTTTCTTAACTTACGAAAGGCTTCCCAGATGGTGCAGCAGTAAAAAAAGAATCTGCCTGTTAATGCAGGAGATGCGAGAGACTTGGGTTTGACTCCTGGGTCAGGAAGACCCCTGGAGGAGGGCATGGCAACCCACTCCAGTATTCTTACCTGGAGAATCCCATGGACAGAGGAGTCTGATGGGCTACAGTCCATGGGGTCTCAAAGAGCTGGACACACCGAGCAACTGAGCACACACGTGCTTGACTTAGGAAAGCATCTATCTCAGCTCATTCAATCTAATAAAACCAATCTCCTAAGCAGGCTAAAACTGGGTTCTGCATTTAACTTTATTTCCTTATGATCTGTGGTTTTATGAATTCCTCACACTAGTGATCATTTAAAAAAGAGTTCTCAGGAAGGTCCCTGAGGGTGTAGGGACCCTGGTGTGGATCTAGAAGCCAGGGTGTGTTTCCTTTTGGCCGAAGCCTGTCTACTCTGAGGTGCTGGAGTTCAGCAGCCCTGAGGCTGAACGTCCCTCTTCCTCCTTCCTGGTCTGTCTGGTAAAAGGGGAAACCCTAGGAAACCACAGTGGAGCCGTGGCAGAGGACGGAGAGAATGCCTTTCTTCCCAGGCACCCAGCATCTGGGCTGCTGTGTGTGCTTCAGGGCTTCTGGAGGAGTCAGACATACTGTATGAAGATTCTGTAAATCTCGCATAAATTACTCGGTGTAAGACTTTTACAGATTAGTTAATTTGGAACAAACAAAGAGGATAACACCATCCCTAAAGTTTTCAGGATTGGATTATTCATGGCAGTTATTCCAGTTCTCAATTTAGTAGATACAGTTTTTTTTTTTTAAATAGACATCTATTACAATTTTTAAAAAATAACACATTAGGCTTAGCTCTCAGCAACTTCTAATTTCAGCAGCTGGACAACCCCTAAGTCTTCCTGACAATTATTTGAGATTTGGATTCTTGTCTGCAGTCTCTCCCTACTCGCCAAGGCATCCTGCACTGGCAACCCAATACACCTAAAACAATGTGCTTGCTTTATCAGTAACTCATGACCTGGGGCTGCTCCTCAGATTAACCGACATTTAACCACAACCCAGAACATATATATAAAAGATGAAGAATAATTGGGATCCTGGTTTCCCCAGGAGGTTGCAAGGACAACTTTATCACTGATGCTCTGCTGGGGAAGCTTCCCACAGTCCTCTAGCTCCATTTCCCACCCCTCTGCCTTTGGTACTGATCTCAGTTATCTCTGTTATCATTTTTCTACTTATTTTGCCTATTCTGTCTTCCCCCACTAGAATGCAAACTCCTTTAGAGCAGAGATTTTGTCTGTTTTGCTCACAGATGGTGTCTCCACCTTTGCCCAGGACAGTGCCTGGCACATAGCTTCTCTCCAAGGATTTCTGAAGGAAACACAGTTTGTCTGTAGACACTTCATTGATTGACCACCTCTGCCCTTCTGAGATCCAGCAGGGCAGCCAAGTTCAACCACCTCAGTGCTGGGCCTTGTTGTAAATCAGGCACATAGATTTACTAGTCAGGGAGCATTCCTCACATTCAACAAGTATATTTTTGCTTACATTTTCTGGGACAGGGCTTCCCTGGTAGCTGAGCTGATAAAGAATCTAACTGCAATGCAGGAGATCCCATTCGATTCCTGGGCTGGGAAGATCCACTGGAGAAGGGATAGGCTACCCACTCCAGTATTCTTGGGCTTCCCTTGTGGCTCAGCTGGTAAAGAATCCGCCTGCAATGTGGGAGACCTGGGTTCAGTCCCTGGGTTGGGAAGATTCCCTGCAGAAGGAAAAGGCTATACCCACGTCAATATTCTGGCCTGGAGAATTCCCATGACTGTACAGTTCATGGGGTCACAAAGAGGCGGAGCTGACTGAGTGGCTTCCACTTTCTTTCATTTTCCTGGCCCAGCCGCCACTAGGCTGACTCCCCTGCCCCCGCCTTTGGCTCTTCCCTTTACTTCCCCCTGTTGGATTCTGCTTCATCTGAGGCTCTTGCTGTGGATTGCTCTTGAATGATTTCAGAGTCTGCAATTACATGGATCACCACAAATGGGTTTTATGGGTCAATCCCCCATCACTGCCTCTGTTCTTATTGCTGTATCAGCTCTTCAAGAAGAGTAATGGAAGTTCTGGGTCAACAAGGTCTCTGCTGTGGCCCACACCTCAGACCCCGTCTGCTCTCCCCCACACCCAGATCTCTGGAGAGACTTCCTTGAATTTTCTCTTTCTCTCTGCAGTTCCCTGATAGCGTGTCTGTAATGATGGTTTTATTCTTAGGGTCTGGTACTGCCAGGCCTGACAATGTCCTCCAAGCTGTATGTCCCTGGCCCAGATCCAGACCTGCAGAGACCTTGGTCTTCACTTGACCCTTCAAGGTACTCCCTGACCCTCTGCCTCGCTCAGGAGGCCAACCAGGTATCCTACAGAGCTCTGGGTTTCATGCCTATGGGTGCTCTCAGGGACTGGTGTTGGGTGCTCATCTGAGGTGGACAGTCTGGCAAGCAGCTCACTTCTGCTGGTTGAAACTGTGGAATCACTCAAGATTGGGCCAGAATGGTACACACATGCTGGTTTGGGGTAACTCTCTTGACCACAGAATGACTTTGGGGGTCTGGGATACCAACAGTTCACCACTAACCCTTGGGCTTGAGCCCCCATGTAAGCCCATGTCCCTCTATGATTTGAGTGTGGTGCCACCGCCTGTCTTCAGGACCTGAGGCAGGTGTGACAGTGGATGCTATCCCCACCATGATCCCTGAGCCTCCGGCATCCAGGACGATAACTACCATGCTGCAGGCCATGTGCCAGGTACGAAGTAGTCCTTGGAGTGTGGCTTTCAAGACTGAACACCAGTGAGTCTTCTGGTCGCTGTCTTCTCTTGCCTCCCGTTGACATGGTGAAATCACGCTCTCCAGCCCTAAGTCATGTGGACAAGGGGAGTTCCTATTTTGTAGCAGTGGAGTTGAGCCTCTCTCTTCACGCACGGACCCCTTACTACCCTCCCCACTGGCAGTGGTGTCTGTCAGTCCACACTGAAAGGACTCCCATTCTAGAGATGCAGTGATTCCCGCCTCAAGAGTCTGCGCTGGGATCTGCCTTATTCTGTTTCCACCATGAAATTCTGAATGGTAAACTTAATAAGACTAGAAAACAAATATTAGTTTACATTTCCCTGCCTACTTTTTGGAAGACTTGTATCAACAAGGCGCAGTACCACCAACCTTTGAGAGAGAGTAGGAAAAGACTCTGATGCTGGGAGGGATTGGGGGCAGGAGGAGAAGGGGACGACAGAGGATGAGATGGTTGGATGGCATCACTGACTCGATGGACGTGAGTCTGAGTGACCTCCGGGTGGTGGTGATGGACAGGGAGGCCTGGTGTGCTGCGATTCATGGGGGTCACAAACAGTCGGACACGACTGAGCAACTGAACTGAACTGAACTGCATTGGAAGGCGATGTGGACAGATGATGCAGGGTCGTGAGTAATAATAAAACCATTATTAGAGACACGCTAGCGGAGAACTGAAGACACAAAAAGATCTACGCTGTTTAATGGAAACAGGTCCTGAAGAGCCCTGGTCCTGTGATTAATTACGGCATTGCTACTATTTATTTTTGGTGGAAACTCTCCAGGAACATTACATAGGACAATAAAGTGCCTGAAGAGATGGCTCTTGGATTTGAACAGGAAGAGACAGTGCTTGGACTCTATAAAGAATTTTTTGATTTACCAAATAGACAGTGAACAATGTACAGATAATTCTTCTCTACCCATCTCCAGGAATAAGTCTTATACTTCACATAGGTCTGTACTTTTAGAAACATTTTAAAATCAGATTATTCATATACACAGGAGCTCTGAAAAATTTTCCTACAGCCCTGCACACCCTAGAGGCAGCTTTGAAGGAGAATATCCTGGCCTATGCAGCCAGAACATACATTGATTCTTATTTCTTGGAGGCACGATGTCTTTTTTTCAGTTTTAAAGTAAGTTATTGGCAGCAGAACAGTCTTTGTCTTGAGTGCTAATGGGGATGTAGTGAAAGTCCGTGCTGAGACTGATGGGTCTGACATATTGAAAAAGGCAAATTCCACCATATTAAGGTTATAGGAAGTTCCTCTTAGGGTTTTTATAAAACCTGAAAGAAGAATCTCATTTTATCTCATGATGGGTGAGAGTACCACATTATTAACTTCTGTTCTCCCCAAAGAGGAAGTTAGAGCCTTAGCTATGCCCACAAACTCTCTAATCCTAAGGCACTGAAGTGTTTGTCATCCTGGAAGCACAGTGCCTGTGACCCTGGGGGAAAAAAAATGAGCCAGAGAAAGCTGCTCGAGGAACCTCTACCAGCTACTAGCTCTCATTGTCTTCTTTATTTTTTATTTTTAGTTGGAGGATAATTGCTTTACAATGTTGCATTGCTTTCTATACAATATACAATTGCATTTCCATACAATAACATGAATCAGCCATACATGAACATATGTCCCCTCATTCTTGAACCACCCTCCCATCCCTCCAGGTTGTCACAGAGTGCCAGATGGAGCTTCCTGTGTTATACAGCAACTTTCCACTAGCTATCTATTTTACGGGGCTTCCCTTGTGGCTCAGTGGTAAAGAATCTGCCTTCAATGCTGGAGACCCAGGTTCAATCCCTGGGTTGGGAAGATCCCCTGGAGAAGGAAATGGCAAACCACTGGAGTCTTCTTGCCTGGAAAATCCCATGGATGGAAGAACCTGGCGGGCTATAGTCCATGGGGTTACAAAGAGTTGGACACAATTGTTTTACATACAGTAAGGCGATGGCACCCCACTCCAGTACTCTTGCCTGGAAAATCCCATGGACAGAGGAGCCTGGTAGGCTGCAGTCCATGGGGTTGCGAAGAGTCGGACACGACTGAGCGACTTCCTGTTCACTTTTCACTTTCATGCATTGGAGAAGGAAATGGCAACCCACTCCAGTGTTCTTGCCTGGAGAATCCCAGGGATGGGGGAGCCTGGTGGGCTGCCGTCTATGGGGTCACACAGAGTCGGACACGACTGAAGTGACTTAGCAGCAGCAGCAGCAGCAAGGCATACGTTTCAGCACTACTCTCAATTTGTCCCACCTTCTCCTTCGTCTGCTATGCTCACAAGTCTTTTCTCTCTGTCTGCGTCTCTATTCCTCGCCTGCAAAGAGGTTCATCTTTCTAGACTCTATATGTATGCGTTAATATAGGATATTTGTTTTTTTCTTTCTGACTTACTTCACTCTGTATAACAGGCTTTAGGATCATCTGCCTCATTAGGGCTCAGATTCATTCTTTTTTTACGGCTGAGTATATTCCATTGTACATATGGACCACAACTTCTTGACCCATTCATCTGCTGATGGACATCTAAGTCCCTTCCATATCCTGGCTGTTATAAATAGTGTTGCAATCTCATTGTCTTCTTTTAACTCCTAGATTCACTAGCCCCATGGAGATCCAGAGACCAATCAGCCCTCCTCCTGGTTCTTTTGTTTCTAGAATTGAGCTGAATCAGTCTCCATGATGCTGTTTTAAGTATCCTGGCACACTGTGTAGTAATACAAATGGCTGACATTTGGGGGTTTATACATGTCTGTCACTGTTCTAAGGCTGTCATGAGTTTTACTTATTAATTCTCATAGACCTGTGAATTAAATTTTATTATTATTCTCAAATAATAAGGTACCCAAGGTACCAAAAGGTTAAGATTTCATGGTTAGTCTGATTACAGTAAGAAACCCAGGCAGTCTGATTATAGAGCTGGCTTTCGTATCTTTTCTGCTATTCAGCCTCCCATGAGCTTGGAAACTAACTACTGTCTTGCTAGACCTTTTTCTTGGATGGAAGGATATTATTGCACAAGAGCAATTGGCATGATTTGGTGTATAACCTGAATGCTGTCAGTCCTCACTGCCTGTGGCTACAGAGAAGACTCATCAACATCAAGGCGCCTCATTCTTGGTCCCCACAAATACTTCTATGAGACTCCAAGGGGCCTTGCATATGCTTACACCCCACACTGTCAGCCACACTCATGGTCTGGTGCTACTGCCGTCTACTCCACTTCAGCTATCTCAGGGGGCTAGCCTGGGGCCTGTCAAGGTCCAAGAAGGAGCCTTGCACTATTGATATTGCCGAATGAAGTGCCTTCCAGACTGTGTTAATCTTCATGTTAAGAGTGCTTCTCCTAATAACCCCAAATCCATTTATCTTGAGGTGAGGAGCCACGCTGAGTTCCACGGAGTGATGGGTTCAGTCTCTTTCTCCTCAGAACTGGGTGTCAACATCTCAGCATTTCAAAGCTGCAATGCTAGGATCCAGAGTCGTATCCAGTCAACAGGATCAATTCACACCTGTTAGAATGGCCATCATCCAAAGGACAAGAAATAACAATTGTTAGTGAAGATGTGGAGAAAAAGGAACCTTAGTGCACTGTTGATGGAAATGTACATTGGTATGGCCATTATGAAAAACAATAGGGAGTTTTTTCAAAAATTTAAAAAGAGAACTGCCATATGATCCAGCAATTCCACACCTGGGTATCTGAAAAAAAGAGACAAACCCACTAATTTGAAAAGAATATGCACCCTCATGTTCATTTTAGCACTACTTACAATAGCCAAAATACGGAACTAACCTACATGCCCATGGATAGTCAATGAATATAGAAAATGTGGTATATAAATAATGGACTATTATTTAGTCATTAAAAAGTCTTGCCATTTGTGACAACATGAATAGACCTTGAAGACATTACACTAAGTGAAATAAGGTAGGCTGAGAGGGACAAACACTATATGATCTCACTTATACATGGAATCTAAAACAAAAACAAAACCCAAAAAAAAAAAACCTAGCTCATAGATACAGAAAACGGACTTATGGTTGATAGAAGCAGGGGTAAGGGTGTGAGTGAAATGAGTGAAGGGGATGAAAAGGTACAAATGTCTAGTTATTTGTAAGTAAGCCAAGGGGATACAACGTACAGTATGGTGACTATAGTTAATATACTGTATGGCATATTTGAAAGTTGCTAAAAGTGTAGATCTTGAATATTCTCATCACAAGAAAGAAACATTCATAACTCTGTATGGTGACATGTTAATTAGACATTGTAGGGGTCATTTTGCAATATATACAAATAGTGAACCATTATATTGTACATCTGAAACTACTGTAGTATTATATGTGAATTATATCTTAATAAAAAAAATGGGAAACGTAAGAAAATCCTATCAGTGCTTAGAGTTTTATCTGAAAATGACAAATAATTTAAAATCCGATGTCATATTAAGTGACTCTGTTAGAGAAATAGATAAATAAACCTTCCAAAACAAAACTTATTATTGATTTGAGTGCACATAAATATACACTATAAAACTAACAATTCTCTAAAGTACCCAGTCAACTTTTTAAAATAAAAAGTAATTGTGGCTACATATACAATCTCAGAAACCTTCCTAATTAAATACACTAAGGAAAGAGGCCTTTTATAGGCACAATAAAGAATAAAAACGGTAGAGACCTAGTAGATGCTGAAGAGATCAAAAAGAGATGGAAAGAATACACAGAAGATCTATATAAAAAAGATCTTAAAGAACCAGATTACTACTATAGTGCGGTTAGTCATCTAGAGCCAGACATTGTGGAGTGGGAAGTCAAGTGGGTCTCAGGAAGCACTGCTATTAATAAAGCGAGTGTATGCAATGAAATTTCAGCAGAACTATTCAAATCCCCGAAGGAGGATGCCATCAAGGTTTTGCATTCATTATGTCAACAAATCTGGAAGACCCAGCAGTGGCCACAGGATTGAAAAAGGTCAGTCCTCATCCCAATTCCCAAGAAGGGTAGTACCAAAGAATGTGCTAACCATTGGACAATTGCTCTCATCTCCCACACTAGCAAGGTCATGCTTGAAATCTTGTGTGCTAGGCTTCAGCATTATGTGAACGAAGAACTTCCGGATGGCCAAACTGGCTTTAGAAAAGGAAGAAGAACTAGAGACAAATTGCCAACATTCGCTGGATAATAGAGAAAGCAAGGGAATTTCAGAAAAACATCTATCTCTGTTTCATCGACTACATTAAAGCCTTTGACTGTGTGGATCATGACAAACTGTGGAAAGCTCTTACCTGTCTCCTGAGAAACCTGTATGCAGGTCAAGAAGAAACAGTTAGATCCTTGCATGGAACAACTGATTGGTTCAAGATCTAGAAAGGAGTATGACAGGGCTGTCTACTGTCACCTTATTTGTTTAAACTATACACTGAGCACATCATGAGAAATGCCGGGCTGGATGAGTTACAAACTGGAATTAAGATGGGCGGGAGAAACATCAACAACCTCAGATATGCAGATGATACCACTCTAATGGCAGAAAGCAAAGAGGAACTAAAGAGCTTCCTGATGAGGGTGAAGGAGGAGAGTGAAAGAGCTGGCTTAAGACTAAATATTAAAAAAACTAAGATCATGGCATCTGGCCCCATTGCTGCTGCTGCTGCTGCTGCTGCTATGTCACTTCAGTCATGTCTGACTCTGTGTGACCCCATAGAGGGCAGCCTACCAGGCTTCCCCATCCCTGGGATTCTCCAGGCAAGAACACTGGAGTGGGTTGCCATTTCCTTCTCCAATGCATGAAAGTGAAAAGTGAAAGTGAAGTCGCTTAGTCGTGTCTGACTCTTCGCGACCCCATGGTTTGCAGCCCACCAGGCTCCTCCATCCATGAGATTTTCCAAGCAAGAGTACTGGAGTGGGTTGCCATTGCCGCATGGCAAATAGAAGGGGACAAGGTGGAAGTAGTGACAGATTTCCTCCTCTTGGGCTCCAAAATCACTGCGGACTGTGACTGCAGCCATGAAATTAGAAGACGACTGCTTCTTGGCAGGAAAGGGATGACAAACCTAGGCAGTATATTGAAAAGCAGAGACATTACTCTGCTGACAAAGGTCCATATAGTCAAGACTATGGTCTTCTCAGTGGTCACGTAGGGTTGTGAGAGCTGGACCGTAAAGAAGGCAGAGCACCAAACAATGGATGCCTTCAAAGTGTAGTGCTGGAAAAGACTCTTGAAAGTCCCTTGGACAGCAAGGAGATCAAACCGGTCAATCTTAAGGGAGATCAACCCTGAATATTCCCTGGAAGGACTGAAACTGAAGCTCCAGTGTTTTAGTCATCTGATGCACACAGAAGACTCACTGGAAAAGTCCCTGATGCTGGGAAAGATCAAGGGCAGAAGGAGAAGAGGGCGTCAGAGGATGAGATGGCTGGACAGCATCACTGATGCAATGGACATGAACTTGGGGAAACTCTGAGAGATGGCGAGGGACAGGGAGGCCTGGTGTGCTGCAGTCCGTGGAGTCGCAAAGAGTCAGACATGACTGGGCAACTGAGCAACAACAACAAGGAAAGAGGAAAACACCACATAGTCATTCCAATAAAAATAGTACCATAAGTATGTGTAATCAAAATAATAACAAAAAATTTAAATTTCTGCCCACTTAAAAATATTGTCAAATATTCTGTTGGCTTCTCTTCTATAATATTTTTCTGAAAAGTGAAAGTGAAGAAAAAATCTTCTGATGTTTAATAATAATAAATTATGAAGGTGAAATTGTGAATCATTAGCCTATTGGGCAAAAATAAACTTTGGTCCTTTGCTGTTTCCTTTCCCAGTTTTTGTATATGATTGTTTCAGGATTCTTTTTTTTTTTTTAATTTTATTTATTTATTTATTTGAGTGTACCAGGTCTTAGTTTCGGCATGTGGAATATAGTTCCCTGACCAGGAATCAAACCTGGGCCCCCTGCATTGGGAGCACAGAGTCTTAGCCACTGGACCAACAGGGAAGTCCCTGTTTCAGGATTCTTAACTGAGCAAATACCATAAAATTGTGTCTTTTTTCTTAGCCTTTACAATTTATATAGCAAGTTCAAATTAGAATTTTAAAACATTTTATTCTTTAGAAAAAGTTCCAGAAATCAGCTTCCCCAAGGCAAGTATGTGGTTTATATAATCAAAACAAATAGTTGAACTACATCTGCTAGATGAGATTAAAAACAACAACAAAACCTCTTTCCTCAAAACGGGGTGTTAACATCTCAGCATTTCAAAGCTGCTATGTTGGGATCCAGAGTTTCACCCAGTCTCTAAGGAAATCCATTTGTTCAGCACTCACTCCCATCCTTCCTGGGAGCTCTAAACCAGTCCAGGGGGGCAAGGAGTATGAAACGGCACTATCCATACTCCCTTCCACTATCCATACTCCCTCCCACCCCTCCTTGGTGACTCCCCAAAACACAACCCCCTACTTATGCATATCAGTTTATGCCTACAGATAGAGAAGAGAGAACATCACCCAAACAGCCAAACTTGTCTTCCCAGTTTGGGTTTGGCTAGGACACCCTGCCGCAGGTGCTGGGCTTAGTCGCTCAGTCGTGCCTGACTCTTTGCAACCCCATGGACTGCCAGGCTTTTCTGTCCATGGGGATTTTCCAGGCAAGAATACTGGAGTGGGTTGCCATGCCCTCCTCCAGGGAAACTTCCCCACCCAGAAATCGAGCCCAGGTCTCCTGCAGTGCGGGAGGATGCTTTACTGGCTAAACCATCAGGGAAACCCAAGAATGCTGGAGTAGGTAGCCTATCCCTTCTCCAGGGGATCTTTTCCACCCAGGAATCGAACCAGGGTCTCCTGCATTGCAGGCAGATTCTAAACCATCTGAGCTACCAGGGAAGCCCACCCTGCTGCATATTTTATGCCCATTGGATGGGCAGGTTTGCCCCCTAAGGAGGCTTAGGAGAAGATGGAGGGCCAACATCTTCTTGAGACTTATCTTCTTGAGATTTTACAACCAAAAAGCTGGCTAAGCTTTACGCTGAACTGATATAATAGATCAAAACTGAATAGATAGCCTTTTGTTTTTCATTTTGAAATCTCTGTCTTAAAACCAAAGGACTTTGGGAGCTTCAGGCCCCAAAAGGACACAAATGATAAGCAAAGATCACTAAAAAAGAAAAACCAAGCCAGATTAAAAAAAAATAGGGTCAAGAAAAGCAGCAACTCAGAGGCACTGTAACTCCTCATTTTGCAGCGTGCATCTAACCTTGAAGCCAGGGCCCCAGAGAAGTCGGGTTAGAAGCAGTTTCACTTCGTGGATTGCTCCCCGCGGGGCCTTTCCGGAGGCAGAAAGCAGAAGTTCATGTTATTAAAATAGATCCCATTGTGCATGCTAGAGCAACACCATCGGCCGGGCGTCTCTTCCGGCTAGTCCACCGCTTCGTTTCGCAAGCTGGCTTCCCCCAGCCCATTTGTATGAACTCTATTGGAAACTCGGCTTTTGCGGGGAGCTGTGGAGTGTGTGCTGAAGCATTTGGCCACTTGGTGAAGTGAAACACCAGGTTGTGCGGAAAGTTATTTAATGAGCTCTCGTGTCAGAGAAAGAACGTTCTGGGAAAACCCTTTCTGACCTTCTTTACGCTCACCTTGACTGAGGCGCTTGCCACGTCAGTCACTCTTCTGAGCACGAACTGCAGGAGGCTCGTGAGACTGGCACGTTAAAAGAAAGCTGCCCTCTTTTTCTTTTGTTGTTTCTCATTTTGATTTCTTCTTCCTCTCCACTACCTCTGAAAGGCAAGGAGTAGAATGGGGCCCGCTTTTCGGGTCTACTTAATTCTTACTCCCAGGCCACATCAAAACAACAATACAGAAATGCTGAAAGCTCCAGCTTCGGCACTACCTGAGAGCTTGTTAGAAATGCAGGATTTCAGGCTCCACCCCAGGCCTATTGAATTAGAACATGCATTTTAACAAGACCTCAGCTGATTCAGTTTGCTCGGTAGGGTTTGGGAAGCACTGGGAAAGAAAGCTTTGAAAATGAAGGGAGGTCTTGCCCTCCGCCCCTCGGGGTGGAGGGGTGGACGGGTTGGGGCTGAGCGGGCAGCCCTGGTGTGAAATTTTGGGTCACAGCGACATCTTGTGGTTACCGTAGTGGTAGCGGTTGAGTTTTCCGGTGGGCAAGCTGCTTTGACTGAATGTGCAAAGAGTCGTGTCTGACTCTTTCCGACCCCTTGGGCTGCGGAGAAGGCAATGGCACCCCAACTCCAGTACTCTTGCCTGGAAAATCCATGGACGGAGGAGCCTGGTGGGCTGCAGTCCATGGGGTCGCGAAGAGTCGGACACGACTGAGCGAGTTCACTTTCACTTTTTACTTTCATGCATCGGAGAAGGAAATGGCAACCCACTCCAGTGTTCTTGCCTGGAGAATCCCAGGGACGGGGAAGCCTGGTGGGCTGCCGTCTGTGGGGTCGCACAGAGTCGGACAAGACTGAAGCGACTTAGCAGCAGCAGCAGCAGCAAGGCTGTAGCCCGCCAGGCTCCTCTGTCCATGGAATTTTCCAGGCCAGCGGTTAATTGTTCATCCCTGGAGGAAACAGATGAATGCTGCACTAGAGTCCAGAGGTCTCTGGGTTCGGCCTTTCTCCGCTAGGCTGTCAATCAAAGAGATACTGGGCTCTTTTCCAAGAATGCCTTCTACCAGGGTTGAGAACGGTTTATAGGCACAGGGATTTTCTGCATTAGAAGCAGCAGGATCAACAGATTTCAAAGTATTTCTTTCCTCTTCACAAGATTTATGATACAATTCATAAAGCTGTTAAAACTCCGTGGCACAAGAATGGTTCTAGAGATCATAAAAAATGAGTAGTTCCCCCCCTTTCAAGCATGACGCTTGCTTTAAATAATTGTTTGTATTTGCTGAACTTTTAGACTGTTTCAAGAACTAAGAGCCTGCATGTGCTAATCAATTAAAGCTCACATCAATCCAGTGAGACTGTTTGGTTTAGTCGCTCAGCCATGTCTGACTCTTTGCAACCCCATGGACTGCAGCATGCCAGGCTTCCCTGTCCGTTACCAACTCCTGGAGTTTGCTCAAACTCATGTCCATCTAGTCAGTGATGCCATCCAACCATCTCATCCTCTGTCGTCCCCTTCTCCTCCTGCCTTCAATCTTTCCCAGCATCAGGGTCTTTTCCAATGAGTCAGTTCTTGGCATTAAGTGGCCAAAGTATTGGAGGTTCAGCTTTAGCCTCAGTCCTTCCAATGAATATTCAGGACGATTTCCTTTAGGATTGACTGGTTTGATCTCCTTGCTGTCCAAGGGACTCTCAAGAGTCTTCTCCAACAACCCAGCTCAAAATCATCCATTCTTCGGTGCTCAGCTTTCTTTATAGTACAACTCTCACATCCATACATGATTACTGGAAAAACCATAGCTTTGACTAGATGGACCATTGTTGGCAAAATAATGTCTCTGCTTTTTAATGTGCTGCCTAGGTTGGTCATCCTGGAGAAGGAAATGGAAACCCACTCCAGTATTCTTGCCTGGGAAATTTCATGGACAGAGGAACCTAGCAGGCTATGGTATGAGGTCGCAAAAAGTTGGCCGTGACTGAGCGCATCAGCAGGTTGGTCATGGCTTTTCTTCCAAGGAGCAAGTGTCTGTCGATTCCATGGCTGCAGTCACCATCAGTGAGACAGGAGCTCTATTTAGTTTGAAGACCTACCTGGCAGTGATACTTATTGGTTGAGAAAAGTCTATACTAACAAGAAACTTATGACTCTAGTAACTCTTGAAAGTGAATTTCCATTGAATTAAATCCAAGCACTTCTTCATACATTTAGGGAAGAGTAGTGCAGACATAAGGGGACGACAGAGGATGAGATGGCTGGATGGCATCACCAACTCGATGGACGTGAGTTTGAATGAACTCCAGGAGCTGGTGATCAGGGAGGCCTGGCGTGCTGCAGTTCATGGGGTTGCAAAGAGTCGGACACGACTGAGCGACTGAACTGAACTGAACTGAGTGCAGACATATACGATATGTTATCTACCCAGCCTCAGACTGTGTTTGGGAGGTTTATATACTTGGAGCCTCTTGCAGCAGCTCCAAGGCTCTCCAGAGGATTCACGGCTCACAGTCTGAGAGCTCCTGATGTAGAAACACTGCTAGTCCTTCACTGATGCCATCCCAGGCAGTCATGAACGCAGCTGATTTCATCTAGTCTCTGATAATTAGCAGAATAGAGCTCGACTTGGCCTCAGGTAGGAGACTCCTGGGGAGTTGGAAACTGATTTCCAAGAAGTTCTCCATGATTACACTTCTGGCTTGAAAAGCTACATTCTTTCTAGAGACAAACAGACTCCATGCCCAGTTGTTCCCTTCTCTTCTCCCACCCATACAGCCTAAAAAGAATAGTTCTTCTAAAACACAGTTCTGTTTGAGTTCTTCCCCAATCCAAAATTAGTCCAATTATGCCCAGCTGGTTGTGTGAGCTAAAGCCTGTTCTGATATCTAGGTTTTCAAAGTAAAATCTAATACCAACCAACCTGCTTCCTGCTCTTCCCTTTACACCGTCTGTTCCTCTAGTCTCTTCTGTTGGAAAATGGTGGCCTCAGTGGAGACATCGAGGAGGCCACCTAGTGGCTAAGTGACCCTCCCCAGGAAGCATTACCTTAATTACGTCACTTGGAATGCAGAGGTCCTACACAGACACAAGAACACAGTTCTAGCATGGAATGGACAGCATTTTCTCAAGACCACGCATGAGTTTGCTGTGAAAAATATCATTATTGACAAGTAAGTATTGTAGCTGTCATTCTGTTGCTAAGTCATGTCTGACCCTTTGCGACCCCTCGAACTATAGCATGGCTTCCCTGTCCTTCACAGTCTCCCAGAGTTTGCTCAGCACTGACTCATGTCCATTGAGTCGGTGATGCCATCCAGCCATCTCATCCTCTGTTGCCCCCTTCTCCTCCTGTTTTCAATCTTTCCCAGCATCAGAGTCTTTTCCAATGAGTTGGCTTTTGGCATCAGGTGACCAAAGTATTGGAGCTTCAGCGTCTATCCTTCCAATGAATCTTCAGGTTTGATTTCCTTTAGGATTGACTGGTTTGGTCTCCTTGCTGTCCAAGGGACAAGGTAAGTATAAACAGTGGTGAGTATTCTCTGCTGCAGGCCCTGCCTCAGTGCAAGAAATAGCATAACCAGAAGGTTGCTTGGTCAGTATGAGTCGTGGCCATTTCTTGCTTCTGGCTGCCCAGTTTCAAACCCCTGTTTTCAAAAGTACATCATTTACAGACTTGCCTGGTGGTCCTGTGGTTGTGACTCTGTGCTTCCAATGCAGGGGGAATGGGTTCCATCCTTGGTCAACGAACTAAGATCCCACAAATCATGCGTTGCAGCAAAAATAAATAAAAGCACATGATTTCCTTTTGGGCATTCTTTCTTCCCACTGGGTGTGTCTGGGAGACAGTGACCAAGATTCCAGCACTCCTTCATTAATGGACAGAGAGATGGCACAGTTACATGCTCTCCACTTGGTATCTGAATCTTGCTGGGAGGATCAAAGAAACAGAAAAGCATTCTATTTCACCCCAGCCTTCTAGAACCTGCTTGTAGACTTCCTGCTGGCGTTTGAATCCTGTCCTCCAGAAATATCCTAATTCCTGCCTATTTCCAAGCCTCCATTCTGCTATTGATTCTGTGAACCCCCAATATCCTTCCAAAATATATTTTAAATTAATGTGTACTCAGCTATTGCTAAAATAATGCTGTATAAAAATATCACCCTCAAAATCTCAATGGTTTGTAGCAACACAATTTTATTTTCCTAAGCCACAGTTCTGTCGGTTGGCCAGGGTGGCTCTGTTTCAGACCTCAGTTCTGGTTAGGTCTGTTCCACGTACCTCTCACTGGAAGACCCCAGAAGCTATTCATGGCATATTCTTCATATGATAAATGAGAGTGGGCAAGGTAAATCGCACCAGGGCATTTAACATATCTGGTTGAGCAGCACGTATGTTATTCTGTTGGCCAAAGCAAATCACGTGGTCAAGCTCAAGCCCAGATGTGTGGACGTGCATTCTACCTACTTGAAGGCAGGCAATGAAAAGCCGCCATAAAAAGGGCACCAATGTGTCTGTATTAGTCTATTACTAGGAAAGAGTGGAAGGTCAGGACCGTTAACCTGCCTTGGTTAACCAGAAAATAATAAAATATTAACAGAAGTTAATTTTAACCCAGATATATTCACCAGTCTTTTCCTTTATGATTTGTGCTTTCCAAGTCTTGTTTAAGAAATTTTTCCTTGCTGTGTATCAATTATATTTCAATAAAACTGAAAGAGAAAACAGAAAAGAAATTTTTCTCTGACCCAAGAACATGATCGTTTTCTTTATTTTGTTTTTCACACTTAAGTCTTTAGTCCAGACTATGGGTAAGGCAGGGACTCAACTGAGTTTTTGTTAATGGCTGACCAATTGCCCTTGCATTGCTTTTTGAATAATTCATCCTATTCCAACTGATCTGTAAAACCACTTTTTCTGTGTATCAAGTTTCCATAAGTGCAGGAGTGTCTTTCTGGACTCTTTTCTGTTTCTGCTTTCTATTGTCAGCCTCTGCTAATACTCTACTTCTCAATTATTTGGTCTTTAATCTTCATTTATTAATAGAACCAGCTTGTACAATTCCATATATATTACACTCTAAAAGCACCCCGTCAACATTTAGTTTGAATTAAAGATTAATATGGGGAAGAAAAAAAAGGTCTTTAGATAAGAAATCTTCCTCTTCACTTATTTGGATCATCTTTAATTACATTCTATAAGATTTTATAATTTTCTTCTTAAAGCATGCCATTGTTAGTTAGATTTATAGCTATACATGGTGTCCCAGGTGGTGCCAGTAGTAAAGAACACGCCTGCTAATGCAGGACACATAAGAGACTTGGGTTCGATCCTTGGATTGGGAAGATACCCTGGAGTAGGAAAGGGCAACCCACTCCAGTATGCTTGCCTGGAGAATCCATTGGACAGAGGAGCCTGGCAGGGTATGGTCCATGGAGTCACAAAGAATTGGACACAACTGAAGTGACTTAGCACTCACATAACTATACACCTTATTTTATGCTTGTTAAAATGATATAAATGCAATCTTTTAAAAATACTATCTTTTAATATCATTAAAATTTGCTGCCATGTGTTGCACATAAACAATTTTTGTATACTGATCTCAAAGCCAGTGATTTTTATCATAATAGGTAACGTCACATAGTCCTCACTATGTGCCAGACACTGTTCGAGGCATTTTGTATGAATGGAATGCACTCAGTCTCCCGATGACTCTGTGAAGGACGTTTTATTATTATAACCTTTTATAGATGAGGGAACTGAAGTGCAGAGAGGTTAAGTAAATTGTCCTAAGATCCTAAGTGGTGAAGCCAGAGTTCAAACTCGTCCAATATCCAAAGCTATAACCAAACCTATATTTGTTGTGGTTATAAATTTATTTACAGCTATATATATATAACTATATTTGTCTCTTATCGTTGTTAAGCTCTTTCATCAGCTCTAATAATTTTCTGGTTAACTCATGGGAAACTCTTAGGTTTCCTGTGCAAATAAGAACAACAAATACTTCAAACATCAACTAGCAAACACATGGTTAATGCCCTATTAAAGCGGGACAAGGTGTGTGTGGGGGGTGTGGTTGTGTGTATATCTCTCTCTGTGTATGTGTGTATTTGGAAGCGCTAGGAGGAGGAACTCTATGAAGAACAGCATTCTCAAAGCTAGTGGAATTCACCGAGCCCTTGGGGTGGCTGGTGTACTTTCCGAGGGCCCAGGAATTTCTGGCATGGCAGCAACTAGCCGAGTAGGAGCATCCTCAGAAAGGCTTGCAGGCTCCAGGGAGGCCTGAATAGGGAAAGGCCCAGGGCCAAGCCCAACAGAGAGTGTCAAAAGACAGGCCTGCTCCTTCCCCACCCTCCACCCCCAGATCTGGGCTGAATCAAAGGGCCATTCAGGCCCCTCCCTTTCACAGGCTGAGGCCACTGGGGCTGTCCCCTGAGGCTGAAACGCAGCAATCCCACGGGCTTCTGCTCCAAACAGGCTTGTGTTTGAAACCACAATATACTTGGCTCTGGATTTATACACATTACTTTCCTAGTGCTGAAAAAAAGAATTAGAAGAATGAAAGTGAGAGGCCTTGAGGGATGGGAATTCTTTTTTCCAGTCTAGTGAATGAGGTTAATAAGTAGAAAAATAAAACTACTCTCCGTGAAGGGTCTTTGGAAGGGTTACCAGGCCATGATAATTAAAAGCAAATTAAAAGGCTATATCATTCATTCAGCCTCAGTCGCCTCTCTCAGCCCTGAGGGAACTGAGTGTGCTTCAGGGCAGTGAGAGGGGGATGTAGCGGGGCTAGAGGGGGCTGAAGGGGGGAGGACTGGCTTCCTCAGCCATGTGGGGAAGGAGAAGGGACAGCCACCTCTGTTTCCATCTGCAGTATCCCACCCAAGTGAGTGAATGAACGTTGCTTGGTTGTGTCCAACTCTTTGTGACCCCATGGACTATACAGTCCATGGAATTCTCCAGGCCAGAATACTGGAGTGGGTAGCCTTTCCCTTCTCCAAATGTGAGGTCAATTAGGGAATTGACTGACTGATAATCCCCACCAGACCCCACTGCTCACTGGATACTTGCTCACACATTTCAAAGGAATATTTTCTAGTGCTTTGCATACTGTAAAAAAACAAAACAAAACAAACCCAAACTAACCTTGGGTGTGAGTCATCTACCACGAGTCCCTTCTACCTCTCTGGTTCTCAGTTACCTTTCTGTAAAATGAAGATGGCAGACTTGATCTGTTTTCAAACAGGGGCCTGGACTGGAGGAGGAGAGGGAAGGGAGCTATAAATCGAGCCGTTAGCCCATGTCTGATTCTGCCATCTTTGACCTCAGAGCATTTTCAGCATAAGCTGGTGGAGCAATTAATTCTGACAGGACCATTTCTATGACCTACTGACTCTGTCAACTGTTCCAGGTAACCCCAGAGATCAGAGCGGCTGCCTCTGCACTGGTTTGGTCCATGTTGCCACCTTGAAGAAGGTGTGAGAGTTTTCTACCAGCATCATATCTTTCTCAAGGAGACCAGGAAAGACTTGTGATGACCCAGATGGGTGGTGTGTGACCCAGGTTCTGTGCTAGTGGCTTTAGGAAGTAGCCCTGAGGCCTGGGTTGAAGTCAGATCCCACAAAACTACATCTGTATTTTCACAAACTCAGGTGAGATTTTGCATAAGCTTCTGCAACAGTTTTCCTGAGAAACCTTTTGTGAGCTCCCAGTTTGTGTTGTGATCCTTTTCTGAAGCACCTTGGTTTAAGTTCTACCCTAGAACTTAAAATGTTAGTGGTATTGCTAGTTCATCTGGTCACTGGTATCATTTCTCGTGTCCTGCAGTCAGAAACCGTGGTTTTTCACTATAAATTCCTAGGATCTGGCAAAGTCCCTGCCACTCAAAGGTGATTCATGTTTTCACCAGTGATGCCGCCAGCCGACAGCCAGCTTCAACTGCTAGACCGATGAGCCTTCAGATGATCCCAGCCTCCAGCCTTCAAGCCCTCTAGCTGAGGCCTGCAACACTGAAGGGCAGAGACAAGGTCGCCCTGGTGTACTATATCCAAATTCTTGACCCACAGATTCTTTGAGCATAATAAATGTTTCTACCGCATCACTAAGTGTTGGGTATATTTGTTCAACAGCCGTAGTAATTGGAACAGTGGTCCGTGATAGACACTAAGAACATTCATAAGTGCTTGGCCATGAATTCTTTTAGATCCCTGGACCTGCCTAGATGGTAGAAAAGAGAAGGGCTATCCCAGGAAAAGAGCAGAACTGTATAGTGTTCCTCTAAAGTTTTAAGGCATAAATATCTGTAAGTATCTACTATAGTATAGTAGAAAAGATTATTTTAAAAATCAGGATCCTATCAAGCCATGGAGGAGACTTGAATACCTATTACATAGTCAAACAAGCCCATCTTAAAAGTCTATATGTTGTAATATTCCAACTAATATGACATTCTGCTGCTGCTGCTGCTGCTAAGTCACTTCAGTCGTGTCCGACTCTGTGCGACCCCATAGATGGCAGCCCACCAGGCTCCCCCGTCCCTGGGATTCTCCAGGCAAGAACACTGGAGTGGGTTGCCATTTCCTTCTCCAAAGCATGAAAGTGAAAAGTGAAAGTGAAGTCACTCAGTCGTGTCCGACTCTTAGCAACCCCATGGACTGCAGCCTACCAGGCTCCTCTGTCCATGGGATTTTCCAGGCAAGAGTACTGGAGTGGGGTGCCATTGCCTTCTCCATGACATTCTGAAAGAGGTGAAACTATGGAGACAGTACAAAATATCAGTGTTTGCCAGGGGTTAGGGAGGAGCGCCAGGGACTGGGGAGCCTGGGGGGCTGCCATCTGTGGGGTCGCACAGAGTCTGACACGACTGAAGCGACTTAGCAGCAGCAGCAGCAGCAGGGAGGAGCGCATGAACAGACAGAGGGTGGGGGTTTCTAAGGCACTGAAGCTATTCTATATGATACCCTAATGATGGATACATGTTGTTTTATATTTGTCCAAACCCACAGAATGTATCACACTACAAGTGAACGCTAATGTAAACTGCAGGCTTTGGGTGATAATGATGTATCAATGTTGGTTCACCGATCCTGACAAATGTAGCACCCTGGTGCTGAGGTGGGGGAGCCTGCTCTTATGTGGGGACAGAGGGTATACGGGAAACCTCTACTTTCCATTCAGTTTCTTTTTCTTCTCACTCAGTTTTGCTGTGACCCTAAAACTGCTTTGAAAAACAAAGGCTGTGTTTTTAAAAGGGGTCATTTAAATGTGGTTGTATTTGTTTAAGAGCCTAGGGATTCTTCCTTCCCCTACCCCAGCCTCCTCAAGAATCCACAGACTGTGCAGTCCTTGGTGGGATTTTTCGGGCATCAGTGCATTGGAGCTTGGGGATAAAACCTGATGCTGTACATCAGGGGTTAATCTACCTCGGGACTTATTCTTTCTTTCCTTTCTGTCTCCGGTGGAGTGTATGTTATCGGGGAGTTGATCTGTTTCTAACATAATTTAAGGAGGCTTCTGTTTTTGCCTTGAGTGACTGTGAAAAAACTTCAGCCTTAAAAGGCACAGCCCAAAATGAATGGTTTAGGACCAGATTAAATCCAGGACTCCAGGGCAGTGTGAATAATGAATTCACTATTCATTATTCTTTTCTCTCTCTCTCTCTGGCATTTATTAATTAGCAACTGTTTTCCATAAAAATAATCAGTGGGATCATCCTTACAACTGATCAAAATAAATGTAATGTTTAATTTTGTGTTTTAATTAAAACTCGATGTTATAATTGGGTTCTATCCTTACCTCTATTTGTTTAATAGATTTCTCCTCAGAAAATACAGCAGGTGACCACGTAGTTCCCAGAGTGATGATTTAGATGGAAGGTGACTGTATAGGGCCTTCATAGTTTTAAAAGCATCTATAATGATGATTATTAGTGATTTTGGTTTAGTGATTTACGCTGATAAATCTTTAATCTGATTTATATGTGGGTATATGGCATGCTTGCTAAATACCTTAGAAGAAAAGTGGTTGTCACTCTATGCCACAGAACTTCCCAAAATCCATGAATGGGGAATTGATGGCAGTTTCCTTGGTCTGGGGACCTACAAGACAGGGAAACTGATCACCAGAAACCTAGGCTGACGGGACTGAAGTCTGAGAGCTGCTTTCTGTGGGTTTTTCACAACATTTGTGTCAAGGTGACTATTATAGATGCTCTGCGGTCAAGCAGAGTTTTGGATGACTTGGTAGTTTTCTCTATAAGCCGCTAATCAAACCAGAAGTTAAGAAATTCTGTTCAAAACCTAGTCAAGACTCAGTTCACTGGGGCTGAGGGGGAGAACCAGGCAAGACAGGAAGTACTAGAGACTGAACCCAGACCTGGGCAACGAGGAAGATGAGGGCAGGGATCAAGGCCAGGGCAGCTAGTAAACAAGACTCTCAATAGGGAACAAATTCCCCCCTTCCCATAAGTGCAAAGGTTTCCTGAAGAGAGTAGTGTTCTGATTTTCAAAATATATCGGTACTTCCCAAGAAGTACCCAGTATTTAATAGGAAGCATCTAATCCAACTTCCTTTTGATAACATCTCAGCTGGGGTTAGCCCAGTTCCGTTTGTTCCAAAGTCAGAGTTGATGGCGATCTCTGATGTACTGACCCAGAGAGGCGAGTGCGGTGGGAACTGTAGGAGGGCATGGGAGCCCACTGGTCTTTTTCCCCCTCAATCATTCCAGTCCTTCCTGAGGGAGATCAACACCTTGGGGTATGGCCCTGTTGGAAGTCAGCTGTGCATGATTACTTCTCAGAATCTTGGGTTATTCCCTTTTGTCTTACCTACTCATTGCTTCAAAGGTTGATGCCATGGAGTTTTTGTTTAACTCTAGCCTAGTGGTTGAGAGCGCTGCTCCTGAAGTCGGTGCGGGGTTCAGCGGTGGTGTTGGTGGTGGTCTAGCTGCTCAGTCGTGTATGACTCTTGCGATCCCATGGACTATAGCCCACCAGGCTCCTCTTTCCATGGGATTTTCCAGGCAAGAATACTGGAGTGGATTGCCATTTCCTCCTCCAGGGGGCCTTCCTGACCCAGGGATCAAGCCCTCCTCTCCGCACTGCAGGCAGATTCTTCACTGCTGAGCCACCAGGGAAGCGCTCGCGTTCAGTACCAATGATGACACTAACGTGAGTCTGTTTGGTCCCCTTCTGTAGTCACAGCAGCTTTGAAGTGAAGGCAAAGAACTCCCTTCCTCACAATGTCGCTTACCAGGTTATAATTCTGCCCCATAGGCAGACTACTTATTAAGCGAACATTTATTAACCAGTACAAAGCTGTTTCTGTAAATTGTTCTTTAGCTGGAAGGAAGCCCCAGCTTTCTGTCCTATCTTCACCTCACATGATACATTGAATGATGCATAAGTCATTCAGAGAAGACTCACCAAATATCCAGACTCAGGGGGCACTTCCCTTGAGAGCTGGCAGTGACTGGAGAGTGAGCCAGGTTCCTCTGAATTCAGTGCTATGCAATGGAACCAGTTAGAGTGAATCCTTAAGAGTGAAAGCTACAGATGTCAGGGGTCCATAGATTTCATTTGTGCAATTGTGGGGAATTTCTGTGTGAGTCACATGTTTTAAATACCTTTAATTGTTCCAATCAGATCCCGTGTCTTAAATCCATCATGCTAGTGAACAAGCCACTATGATCACAGATGAAAACCCCTTTCTGACTCATGCTGTGCTGACTGGCAATGCATCAGATATTGATTAAGACAAATACCTGAAGTGGGTATGGTAACCAGGAGCACAGACTTCCTGATGAGGATGCTGCTATTACCCCCTGAACTGCTGATTGGTCATCAGACTAGACACCGGGGTTTGTTGCTTAACCAAATATCACACACATCACAGCATATACATGGAAGTATTTAAAACTAAAATGCAAACGTTGAAACAATCATGTCTGCCACATCCTAATAACCTGGACCCATTATTCAACATTTCTATAGTTTTCTTCCTTGTCTATACACATGGACTGTTTGGTCAATAGAATGAGATAGCGTATGTGAAGTATCTAGGGTTGTACCTGACACCCTAATAATAATGTGGTACCCTAATAATAATGTGACACCCTAATAATAATGTACCTGACACCCTAAGCAATAATAAATGAAAGCTGCAATCATAAGCTGCATACCACATGCCATGGTACAGATTCACTTGCCTCACAGAAGGCCCTGGCTCCCTGTCCAAGTTGGAGTAGAAACAGATGACTGGGGTTCGGGTAGGTGAGCTGGATGCCACTGCATGCCAGGGACTTGGTTGTTGCATTAACTAGCAACAACCTCTTACAAACCAGGAAATTGATTTTCCTCGGTATTGCTAGAGGTGACTCATATTAATCAAAGTCACTGGAGACTGATGTATAAGTCAACTTTCAAAGTGTAAGTAATAATGAGAAATATAGCTACCAAGTGCATTGGCATATCTGGGAGAAGGTGATGATATCTTCACTGGGGGTTCGTTTTATACAGTGGATGCATTCCTGAAGACTTTGTGTTATTCAAAACCCATGTGATTCAAAGCAAATTTTCCCACTAACTAAAGCATGGAAGAGTATGTTCCCACAGCACATAAATCAACACCCATTGGCCTGTAACTTCCTTTTAATGGTGCTTTTCATTTCTTTAGATGATCTCTGATATTCTGCAGAAATGAATCTGCTAAATTGCAAGCATAGCGTATCATAATGGCTGTCAGCTCTTCTTTAGAGCCTTCTTATGACATCTAGTATATGTGCTGCCACAGGGAGCACTTTTTATGACGTCTTATGAAGGGAATAAATGTGTTGCTCCTGGTGCCTTTCTGTATCACCACATTATGAATACTCTGAAGACATGGTGATAGGTTGTTTAAAATGCATAATAACTACACAACTGTCACCAAAATCAGTTGATGAAGTTTTGAGCCTTGTGACTAACAGCGTAGTTTGCAAGATACTGACAAAATGAAGACAGAATTTCTGTTTTAGAATCAAGGTGGCAGCTTGTAATTCACTTGGCTGAACAGGCTTTGAAATTGAGCAATTCTTGATTTTTAATTCTGGGGATTTGAATGATTTCTCATTTTGAGCACAAAATGAGACCTTGTGAATGTCTTGTATCACAGTTTCAGATACATGTAATTCAAATTCACTCACAGTGTAACTGTGCCGGATTGGCAAATTATTGCTTTTTGGATCATTTTCTTTTCAAGGCGGGTATAGTAGAAAGATGTTGGCTTTGAAGCCACCAGACAGATCTTGGTCTAATTTAGTTTTTGTCACTTATTTGCACGTGGGACTTAGTTTCTTCATCTATAAAATTGGAATTATAAGTGCCTGTCATATAGGGTGATTCTGAAGATGAATAGTAATATTTACCACTTGTTAAGGGGATAATCAATTTATACATATATATTATTGCATAATATTACAGAAATTCCACAAAGTAGAAATTATTATTCCATCGAGAAAAAAGGTTCATGGAGGTTAAATTACATGACCAAGGCCTAATACCTGATAAGCAGCAAAACTGGGATTCAAAGTCAGGTCTGAATTGACCTCACATCAAGAGACATTTCACTCTCTTCTAGAAGTAAATGAGACAATATGTTTAAAATGACCAAGAACTGTATCCAACATAAAGTAGACAATAAATGGCAATTGCTGTTATCATTATGATAGCCTCCTCCTCTAGGTCCAACACACACACACGTGCATGCACACGTGTATGAAATATTAATAACAAAGAATCTGTATCTTACATTGCTTTAACTTTCCTTATTCTCTTTCCCTCTCTCCTATATAAATATATAATACAGAAGGAGAAATGGAACTCCTTAAGGCCTTTCCAGAGAGATTACAGAGATGGAGAATAACACTTAATGCTTTTCCTCCTGGAAAAGATAACTCTGGCAGAATCACCAGGTTACCTGCCCAAAAAACTATGCTCATTAGTTTCCTATAAATGCCATAGCAGAGAGCAATGCACTGGCTGACTTCAAAAACAGATGCTGCTCATTTCACAGTTCTGGAGGTCTAGATGTCTGATCAAGGTGTCTGCAGGGTCCCTTCTATGGGCTGTGAGGGAGACTCTGTTCCATGCCTCCCAGTTTCTGGTGGATGCCCTCAGTCTTGGGCATTCCTCGGCTTGCAGAAGCATCACCCAGTTTCTGCCTTCTTCATCATGTGGTGTGTTCCCTGTGTCTCTTGTCTCTCACATTATCTTGTGCTGTGTATGTTCAAGTTTCCCCTTTTTATACGGATGCCAGTCATATTAGATTAGGGCTTAATCTAATGATCTCATTTTAACTTGATTTCCTCTGTTAAAGGCCCTGAAAAGTGAAAGTGAGAGTTGCTCAGTCGTATCCGACTCTGCAACCCTATGGACTATAGAGTCCATGGAATTCTCCAGGCCAGAATACTGGAGTGTGTAGCCTTTCCCTTCTCCAGGGGCTCTTCCCAACCCAGGGATTGAACCCAGGTCTCTTGCACTGCAGGCAGATTCTTTACCAGGTGAGCCACAAGGGAAGACCATTAAAGACCCTATTTAAAAATAAATTCATATATGCATTCTTTTTTTATATTTTTTTCCATTATGGTTTATTCCAGGATATTGGATATAATAGTTTCTCATGATATACAGTAAGGCTTTGTTGTTTATCCATTCTATTTATAATATCTTACATCTGCTAACCTCAGTTCATCCATCCCCCACCTCTGTTCCCCTTTGGCAAATATGTTCTCTAGGTCTGAGTCTGCTTGCCGGCAGATTCTTTACCCACTGAGATGTGTAAAAGTGAGTCCTGGCTGTATAGCAGAAATTAACACATTATAAATCAACTATACTTCAATAAATAATTTTAAAGTATAATAAATAAATAGATAAATTCACATTCTGAAGCGCTAGGGGTTAGGTCTTCAGCATATCTTTTATGGGGGACACAAGCCCATAGTGTGTGTGTGTGTGTGTGTGTGTGTGTGTGCACGTGCGTGCGCGCATGCGTGCGTGTGTGTGTGTGTGCGCGCGTGCGTGCAAGAGAACATGAATATGGCTAGCACTAGACACAAAAAAACTTGCTGTTGATCCTATCTACCTTCTAGAATGTCTTCTGGCACATTGGAGGTATGAAGTTGTCACTCTGTGAGTTGCAACTGACAGATGACTTGAATTCAGTGAAGCAAAGAGAGAAAGTAATTGGATTATACAAAAATGGTGGGGAAGGACTAGTCTTAAGGATCCAAAAACTGAAGCTGCCCAGTTTCATTCTCCGTGTGCTCCCTCATGGTTCCAGCTGTCTCCACGAGGCTGCAGGCATGACACCAGACCGCCCCACACTTCCCTTCTTATAATCTTGTAACCAGGGACAGGAGAGCCTTCTTAACTGTTTAGGGAAGGAAGCCAATAGGCTCTCCTTGGATGACATGACCTTCCCTAAAGTGACCCCTGATTCTTAGGGGATGAGGAAATATGCTTGGGTCTATTTAGGACATGTGCCCACCTCTAGCCATGGGTCTAGGGATGCTCAGACTGGCGAAGTTGAAGGTAGAGGGGAGTATTCTCTCACACAAGAGGATAAAACAATCAAGGCTTATTACAGAAGGGCTTTGGGCATGCTTGCAGCTTGAAGTGCAGCTGAAGGTTTGATTTCCTACAAACTCGTCTAGGGACTCATGTCCCCACCAGAGGTCACATAGGGGCTTTTTCTCTGTCCTGGAATCTCATGTTCCTCGTAGGATATGGGTGGTGGCAGGGACTGCCCAACTCGACCAGTTTCTTTTCCCTTTCTTCCAGGGCACAGAGCTGTTCTACATTTTCCAGGCTCCCTTGCAGTTTCTTGGTTGCTAAGTATTGGCGGTGAAGTAACTGAATTCTAGCTAAAGAAATGTGCTTGGGCGTGACGTGTGCCACTTCCAAGTCTGACCCAAGACCTCCACGCTCTCTCCCCAACTACCGACCTGATGCAGATGTACATGGCAGCTTGAAGTCACACATTGAGGCTGGTGGAACCACAGGATGGAAGGAGTGTAGGTTCCCGAATCCCTGCTTGGAGGAAAGCCAGCTGCTCAGCAGACTTTCGTGCAACTTTAGATTGTACACGAGGAAGAAATAAACTTTGATTGCTGGAGCAATGACAAATTTCAGAGTCTTTTATAGCAGTGAGTGTTTCCCTAACCAGCAGGTAGATTTCCTTCCCTTTCATCACCAGTGGTTCATTGCCCCTGTTGCCCCAAATAGCTGCAGGGGATCCTGGAACCAACAGGACTGAATCCTGACTCTGCTACTTTCCAGCTGTGTGACTTTAGGGAGGTCACCCACCCTCTTTGAGGTACAGGTTTCTGATCTGTAATCATACCCACTCATTGAGCTGCATTCTGCAAGCCTTATAATTGCCTAGCAGGAAGACCAAGGAAACCGGCGACATCAATGATTTATTGGATAGGGACTCCTACGTGTCCAAAGCAAAAGTCCTGGAGTGACACTCGACTCTGTACAGCAGACGGCAGGCAGGACGTGCCAACATGCTTCATTACTGGAAGGAATGGGAGTTTATCATTATAGGGGGAATTGATGTCAGGTTGGCTCATCAGTTACCAGGGAAACCAGCAGCTGGGGCAGGGGACAAGCACGTGGGCAGTCACTGACTGAGCCCTGTGATGAGGAGGATTGGATAGCCATGTGAGTAGGGTGTGAGTGGAGGTGAAGCAGGGCTGGTCCAGCTGGGGACACACAGAGAGCAAGAGCACCGCCGTCTTGAGTGGCTGCCCATACACTGCTTCACAAGGTGTCAGAAGTCTGAACCATAGAGAGAGTGTGAAAGTACTGATTGTGGATTCTGGGTGTTGATAGTATGGCGTTTCATTTAAACTGCTGCAGGGTGACTTTGTCCAAAAGTGACTTCCCATCTGCCTCTGGCTTCATTGGAGATTATCTTGTCAGCTAGGAGATTCCCCAGTCTCAGAAGAAAGACTTGCTGACTCAGAACACTAAGTTATGTCCTTGGGCTATTCTAAAATGCTGCTGCTGCTGATGCTTCTTTCTGCTGGGAGACAAACCACAGCAGATGTTAAATCCCAGGTTCTGACTCTGCCTCTTTGAACCTCTCACGTAGGAATCATCCTCAGTTCCAGACTCACAGGTCTCTCTGCTTCTCTTATTCATTTGCTTGTGCACTCATGCATGTTCCATCGAATGTTTATCCATTCATCCACGGAACAAATATTCATTGCACGCCAACTCTGAGCAGGAGATACAGGGGGAGAAAAAAGGCATGGCCTCCCTCCCACGAGAGTGATAAGTACTGGGTGCTGCAGTGGCTCAGAGAAGGTCCTCAGACCAGGTGCTGAGGTCAGGAAGGGTGTGTCACAAGTATGATGCCAAGGACAAATTTTTCCAGGCGAAGGGGTGGTTAAGCTCTTTCTACCATAACTACCAGCTATCCCTAAAATCAAGCTCCTGGAAGTGGCAAGTGGAAGCCCTGCCCTTTAGATACACCATCATCACTGCCACCACCACTTTCTAAGCTCTGCCTAACTTTTAAATTCCTTAAGAATACAGTGCTTTGTGTAGACCTATAACTATCAAAAATTCTTTCTTTCACTCCTCTCTCCCTCCCCATGACCACTGATATTGCATTCAAAGGGGCATAACCATATTAAAAAAAAAATACACCATGTGTATTTTTTTTTAATTGTATTTAATTGTTTTTTTTTTTTTTTTTTACTGTGCCGAGTCTTTGTTGCTGTGCAGGCTTTTTCTAGTTGCGGCAAGCGGGGGCTACTCTCTAGTTTTGACTCTCGGGCTTTAGAACTTAGGTTCTGTAGTTGTAGCGCAGATTCCTTATGGTATGTGGAATCTTCCGGGATCAGGGATCAAACCCATGTCCCCTGCACTGCAAAGCAGATTCTTAATCACTGGACCACCAGGGAAGTCCCTGGGGCATCAACAGTTTTAAGACATTCTGCATGAAACATATGTAGTGCATACATTCTTAAAAATCTTCCCAGTAAATGTGTATATATGCAAATGCCTTAAAATGTAATATATAGGTACACCTGTTCACATACACACACAATACATGTATGTATGTGAATATACATGTGTATAATCTCCAAATTTCTAAGAAAACTATTTGTTTCATTGTGGTTATCTATTGCTACCTCAGACACTAAAACTTTATTAAATTTCCCCAAAAGCAGAAATAAAAGGGAGGCTACAGCTTTTTTGCCATCATAGAGAAAGCCAGCAGACCCAGCAAATGTTGAATGTGTCTGGCTGACAAAAAGTTATCCCACCTTTTCCTCTGAGAAAGCTTTCTTGTTGGTAGGGTGTTAATGACATCTTCCGTTCTTCTGGTGTCTAGAATGATGTGTCCCGTGATGCATGCCAAGGTTTGAATGACTAGAAGCTGACAGTAGTTGAATGTTTACTGAAGGGTGGGATGGGAGATGTGGTTTACCTTTATCATATCCTTATCTCTGCCATACTCTCTGTCTATGCTATCTCCCTGTTAACAACTCCGAAATTGTTAGAACTTGGGAATTCTCTGGTAGTCCAGTTATTGAGGATCTGGGCTTTCACTGCAGGGAGCAGGAGTTTGATCCCTGGTTGGGGAACTAGGATTCCTCATGTTGAGTGGCAGAGCAACACCTCCCCAAAATCGTTAGGATTATTGATGACCATGAGAATGAGCCTGAGGACTGAGAGAGAGAGGGTGGAAGCTTTCTTTTAGACGTTATTAATAATAATGGTGAAAAGAGTGGTGATAGCATTTATGAGCAATAATCAACATATATTGTTGTTGTTGTTATTTCCTAAGTCTTGTCTGACTCTTTGCAATCCCATGGACTGCAGCACACCAGACTCCCCTGTCCTAGCTCCCAGAGTTTGCTAAACTCATGTCCATTGAGTAGGTGATGCTATCCAACCATCTTATACTCTTCTGCCCCCTTTTCCTCTTGCCTTCAATCCTTCTCAGCATCAGAGCCTTTTCCAAACAGTTGACTCTTCCAGGCTCCTTTGTCCATGGAATTCTCCAGGCAAGAATACTGGAGTAGGTAGCCGTTCCCTTCTCCAAGGAATCTTCCTGACCCAGGGATGGAACCCTAGTCTCCTACATTGCAGGCATACTCTTTACTGTTTGAACCACCAGGGAAGCCCCCATATATTGTGTAATTAACTATTACAATACTAATTTGCAGATGACACCACCCTTACGGCCAAAAGTGAAGCGGAACTAAAGAACCTCTCAATGAAGGTGAAAGAGGAGAGTGAAAAAGTTGGCTTAAAACTCAACATTCAAAAAAAATAAAATCTTGGCATCTGGTTCCACCATTTAATGGCAAATAGATAGGGAAACAATGGAAACAGTGACAGACTTTATTTTCTCGGGCTCCAAAATCAATGGAGATGGTGACTGAAGCCAGAAATTAAGACTCTCACTCTTTGGAAGAAAAACTATGACAAACCTGGACAAAATATTACAAAGCAGAGACATTACTTTGCCAACAAAGGTCCATCTAGTGAAAGCTATGGTTTTTCCAGTAGTCATGTATAAATGTGACAGTTGGACCAAAAAGAAGGCTGAGCGCCAAGGAACTGATACTTTTGAACTGTGGTGTTGGAGAAGGGTTTTGAGAGTCCCTTGGACTGCAAGGAGATCAAACCAGTCCATCCTAAAGGAAATCAATTCTGAATATTCATTGGAAGGACTGATGCTGAAGCTGAAGCTCCAATACTTTGGCCACCTGATGCGAAGTGTGGACTCGTTAGAAAAGACACTTAGTGCTGGGAAAGATTGAGGGCAGAAGGAGAAGGGGACGTCAGAGGATGAGATGATTGGATGGCATCACTGACTCATTCAACATGAGTTTGAGAAAGTTCTGGGAGATGGTAAAGGACAAGGAAGCCTGGCATGCTGCAGTCCATGGGGTTGCAAGAGTCAGACAGGACCGAACAACTGAACAACAAAAAACACTCATTTACATATTTTACTTCATTTATTATCTCATGTTTAAGATATTACTTCATTTATATCTTGTAACTGCTCTGTGAGGTAAGCTCTAGTATTATCACCCTGATTTTACAGATGAGGAAGGTAAGGCCCACAGAGGTTTAATAATCTACCCAAAGTCACACAGCAACAGCAGACCAGGGTTTGAACCTAGACTGTCTAAACTCTAGAATCCACACTCTTTACCACTAAGCCATGTTGCTTTCCATTACTCTCATGCAATTGAATCTTGGTAAAACAAGAAAAAGACCCATCTAGCCGAGGGGATCAGAGGTGCTCCAAGAGCCCCCAGGAGACCTCAGGCTCTGAACTCAAGGTTCCAGATTTCTAGCTTTCCCTTTCCAGCAGGGGGCGCCCATAGTCCACATATTCTGGGTTCCCTCTTAAAGCCTGATGCCTCCCCTATTGAGAACCACAGCGCATGACCCTTCAGTAGAAGCCCTGATCTTCAATGTTGTGTATCATTCTTGAAGTGTTCTTAGTGCATTGATCAAGGCAATGACCCAATACGTGGAAGTAATCCAGGGAATGATCCAGTGTATTTCTTGGAGGACCTGCAATGGGCATTACTGTTGTTATTTAGCCCTTGAGTCGAGTCTGACTCTTAGTGACCCCAGGGACTGTGGCCGCCAGGCTCCGCTGTCCATGGGGATTTCCCAGGGAAGAATACTGGAGGCTCCTCAGTCTAGGGACAGCGACAGGGCTGATGGCCCTGGGGATGTAAGTTTCTCCAACATCCTGCTTATTCTCCAGTGCCCGGAGAAGCCCTTGCAGGTTTCAGGGGGACCCTCCTCAGCTCTGCCAAGTCATCCTTTTTCTGTGTATACTTTGATATTAGAAATCTGATTCCAAATTGAATGAGAGAGAAAACACACAGAAATCCCCCAGGCCAGCCTCCAGGAAGGTGACTGTCTGACACCACTACCTGAGTGACCCTGGACCTTCCCCACCCAGGGATCAAACCCATGTCTTCTGCATTGGCAGGCAGATTCTTTTTTAAAGTTAATTTAAGTGGAGGGTGATTTCTTTACAATATTGTGGTGGTTTTTGCCACATATTGACATGAACCACCCATAGTGTACATGCGTCCCCCCATCCCGAACACCCCTCTCACCGCTCTCTCCACCCCATCCATGCGGGTTGTCCCAGAGCACTGGCTTTGAGTGCCCCGCTTCATACATCGAATTTGCACTGATCACCTATTTTACATATGGTAATATACATGTTTCAATGCTGTTCTCTCAAATCATCCCACCCTCCCCTTCTCCCACATAGTCCAAAAGTCTGTTCTTTTACATCTGCGTCTCTATTGCTGTCTTGCATATAGGGTTGTCGTTAAGGTCTTTCTAAATCCCATATATATGCTTTAATATACTATATTGGTGTTTCTCTGTCTGACTTACTTCAATCTGCATAATAGGCTCCAGTTTCATCCGCTTCATTAGAACTGACTCAAATGCATTCTTTTCTATAGCTGAGTAATATTCCATTGTGTATATGTATCACAACTTCCTTATCCTTTCATCTGGGAGGCGGAGTCTTTACCACTGAGCCACCAACAGCCCTGTGTGTGTGTTTAGTCACTCAGTTGTGTCTGACTCTTTGCGACCCTATGGACTATAGCCCACCAGGCTCCTCTGTCCATGGGACTCTCCAGGTAAGAATACTAGAGTGGGTTGCCATTTTCTCCTCCAGGGGCATGGATAACCACAAACCCAGTAAACCTGCAGAAACCCCAAGCAGATAAGCCACAAAGACACTTGAGGCAGGGTTTTTTCTTACCACACTCAGCCCCAGCTCTCAGGGTGGCCTTGATCACGTGAGTCCTACCCCACTACTTTAGACTGTTAAGGTGAGGGACCATGCTGTGCAGGCTGCCTCGCCCTTGTGAAACTTGTGCCCAGGTGTTTTCTCTCTAGTGACCTTTGTCACATCCTTTGCAAGAAATTAGCTCCAAGGAACAACTACAGAAAACCAAACTTCAACCTGCACCATAAACAGAAATACCAGGAGATCAGATTTGGCAGAAGTTGTATGTTGGGGAAATAACTCTGAGAGGTCTATCCCCAAGCCAGATGCCCCCTCCACCCTCAAAATAATCTGCAGCAAAGATCAGGTGAGGGGCCTCACCTTAACTGGTGGCTTCTCATCTAGGAACAGCAACAGAGTTGGTGGCCCTGGGATGCATGTTTCTCCAACATCCAACACATTCCCCAGCTGCCCCTGAGGAGCCCTCGCAGGTTTCAGGGGGACCTTCAACAGCCCCTCCAAGTCATCCTTTTCTGTGTATATCTTTGTATTAGAATTCCGATTCAAATTGAATGAGGAGGGGAAACACAGAGAGAAATCCCCGAGGCCAGCCTCCAGGGAGGTGACTGTCTAACCCAGGAGATTGCCTGGGTTCAGATTCTAGCATCTGCCTCATAGAGGCTGAGAAACCCTGCGGCAGTTTATTTACCCTTTATCTGCACCATGGTTTTCTCATTTGTGAAATGAAGATAATAAATCCACCTCCTAGGGTCATTGAGCACCTCCAGTGAGTTAAGGCAGGTAAAGATTAAACACAGTGCTTGGCGCCCAGGAAGCCCTCCATCAATCAGTCTGAACTGCTGTAATGAAACCTAGTCATGCAGACAGCTCCGGGCAAGAAAGGGTCTTGCACTCTTCCACAATTGCAAATTTCACTGGGACCAGGGCAGTTTTTTCTGCTCTGAATGACACTGGGAGACTGCCTGCCTTTCCCCCAGAACTTAACGCTCCCTCACCTCCTCCAGGCTGCAAACCCCTTCCTTCAAGGTAGTTAACTAGAGGCCACGCGGAAGTTTTCTCTCCTGAAATCAGTTCCTGAGCATTTGCTCTCATGACTGGCTGGGAGCGGAGGTCAGTTGAAGTTCAAGAGGGCCTCTGTTCTGACTTTTACTGCTTATTGATTTGTGGCATTTATAAGCCTGAGCCCTGGGCCTCCAGGGCCAAGACCGCAGGCACAACAATGCCACCCTTCTCCGGTGGCCCTGTTTACCTTCCGGGAGCAGACAGGGTGTGGCCAGAACTTCTGGGGTGGTGAGAGCACAGCACAGGGTGTGGTGAGGATGCAGGGTGTGGCTGCCCAGGACAGGCCCTGGGGAAGACAACCGGGCAAACCAGCCAGGGCAGCCCAGGTCTGGGTGCGGAGGCCCTGGGGTTACTGCTCTGCTGTGGGGCAATTGTGGGGACTCGCGTTCTCTGCTCCTCAAACACGACGACTGCAGTAATAATACCTGTGCAGGTTGTTCAGTCGTGTCCTACTCTTTGTGACCCCATGGACTGTACCCCGCCAGGCTCCTCGGTCTGCGGAATTCTCCAGGCAAGAATACTGGAGTGGGTAGCCATTCCCTTCACCAGGGGATCTTCCTGACCTACTGATCGAACCCGGGTCTCCTGCATTAAAGGTAGATTCTTTACCGTGTGAGCCATCGGGAAAGCAATAATAATGGCATCCCTTTTCTGAGTACTTCTAGCCACATGTGGCACCCTGTAGCTCTCCCTTAATTAAGATTATGGGCTGTGTATGCCTCACAGAATCTCTACCACTAGCTGAATGACCCTGGAGACTTGACTTACCTTTTTCTTCCACAGCGTCCTCACCTGTACGGTGAGGGGGTGGGCGTGGTTAAAGGCACTTTCCTTGAGGGTAGAGCAGGAGGTGCCCGGCTGGCATCACAGCCAAGGTGCTGGAGCCTGGTGGTCCCGGGAAGGGGCAGGTGGAATTAGATCACATGATATCGGAGGAAAGGGATTTATCTTGGTGATTTAGGACGCTGGTTCCATGTAGGAATGCAAAGTTTAGAATCCAGGAAAGAACTGACAGAGAAGGATTTAAAATAAGATTTGATATGAAAGTGCCAACCTTGATCTTGAAATAAAACAACTGGCAATGGCAGACCCTGAGTAGAGTCCTGAGCATAAAAAACCAGTATCTGACTCACTGAGATCAGTGTGAACAAAGTTGAGATCAACTACAGAAAACATTTTATGGACCATAGAAGGCTTTCAACCAAGTAAATAAAGTATGTGGGGGAAAAAAAGGCACCTTCCTTTTCAGATTGTATGAGGATCAAGTGGAAAGCCCTAGAACAGCCTCTGGCCCCAGGTAATGTTGAGCAAGCATCAGTAATCGCTAATGTAGATTTCACATGTGTGATTTCATGGCATCTCATGGCAATCCTGTGAGGTAGGGCCTTTACTGAGGAGTGGCTCAGGGCATGCAAAAAGAAGCAAGCAAAACTGGGATTTGATTCTGGGATTATCTGACTCTGAATCCCAAACTCTGGGTCCAAATTGTTGTGCCTCAGTGGTTTTTGTTTACCAACTCCGTGTGAAGAGATACTGGTTGAATGCCTTACTATGAGCCAAGGTGTTGTGACCTTTTTTAATCCACTGAAAGTTCCAATAACTCAATTTATAACCACACACAGAGCTCATCCAGCTGGGGACTGTGCTGGGTCCTGGATCTATCTCTGTGAGCAGAACCTTGGTCTTGCCCACAAAGACCTCACAGGCCAATCTGCAAACAAAGAAGAGCCCCTACGTTGGCACATTTACACGTCTAATGACTCTGCTTGCAACTCCATCTGGACAATTTCTTTTATTTTTAAATCTTTTTTTGACTGTGTTGAGTCTTCCTTTCTCTGCTTGGACTTTTCTCTAGTTGTGGCTACTGGACTTCCATGGTGGCTCAGATGGTAAAGCGTCTGCCTACAATGCAGGAGACCTGGGTTCAATCCCTGGGTTGGGATGAACTCTGGAGAAGGTAATGGCAACCCATGCCAGTCTTCTTGCCTGGAAAATCCCATGGATGGAAGAACCTGGTAGGCTGCAGTCCATGGGGTTGCAAAGAGTTGGACACAACTGAGCGACTTCACTTCTCCAGTTGCGGTTCAAGGGCTTCTCATTGTGGTGGCTCCTCTTATTGTGAAGCATAAGCCCTGCAGCTTGCAGGCTTCAGTAGTTGCAGCACGTGGGCTCAGAAGTTGCAGCTCCCAGATTCTAGAGCACAGGCTCGATAATTGTGGCGCAGGGGCCACAGGTGTGGAGGTAGCATGTGGATCTCCACATGTGAGATCTTCCCAGACCAGGGATGGAGCCAGTGTCTCCTGCACTAGCACGTGAATTCTTTACATTGAGCCACCAAGGAAGCCCCGGACAATTTCGTGAGCTCCCTTAATCTCTTTTGAGGGCCTTAACTAAACCATTAACCCGTACTTCGCATGAAATTCCCATTTCTAGGTTGAGGTTTTAAATGGACTGTTAAATAGGAAAAGGAAAGAAATTAGAAGAGATATTGGTCACCTATTCCTCAGTCTTCAGTTTATCCTGGAAAGACTAGGAAGATTTGATAAGGTCTTGAGGAAAGGAAAGACCACTGTAGGGTACACATACCTCTGGACATGAGTCTTCTCTAAGTTGTGGGCTTGCTTCCAGATCCTGGAAACGAGGTCAGGAAATGTCACTCACTGAGAAATTAGGTAGAAAGTCATTGATGAGATGGAGTATCTGCAAGTGTTTCCCACTCCACAAGATGTGCTGCAGGGGGAGACTTGAAACACCAAGATCAAACCCTTGCCTTTATGAAACAGATATTTACGGAATACTCTATAGGCACTATGTGAAACAGTGGGGATTTAAGGATGAAGCAAACCCCCAACCCTGCACCCTAGATGCCTCAGAGTGCTACCTGGAACTGGATGTAAACAAGAAAGGTATAACCTAATCAACTGAATTAATCTGAGTGGTTAAAGCCTTGATGTGACAGTAAAAATACACAGCCAGCATGGTGTCCTAGAAAGGAAGCATTCAAGCCCATTCTTAGTCTTTAGCCAGCCCCCAGGAGGGCCCAAGATCCCATCAGGAGAGGTGTGAGCTGTTTGGGTCAGAGAAAGCTTTTTAGGACTCTCCGTACTTGGGTAAATCTGCCACATTAGTACTTACAGAGGCTTTCTCTGTGCCCTGGGCTGTTCTTAGCACTCGACATCTAATGGTCCATTTAATCCTTGCAATAAACCGATGGAATAGGTATACCATCCCTCCAACAATTTCAAAATTTGATGCCATGAGAGGTTTAAGTATCTTACTGAAGGCGACCATACAGCTCATCAGGTAGCAGAGAAGGGCCACGTGGCATCGGGGCCCCTGCTCTTACCCACAGCACTAGTAGTCCTTCTGTAGGGATAAAAATTGTCCTTTCATGAGTGGTTTGGCTTCCTCGGTCACTGGATCTTGGGTGGGTAGCCCACAGTGCCTGCAGGCCTCTCACTGTGATTTAATTATGTGGCATTGGGTTTATAGCCTGCTGCTGCTGCTAAGTCGCGGCAGCCCACCAGGCTCCGCCATCCCTGGGAGTCTCCAGGCAAGAACACTGGAGTGGGTTGCCATTGCCTTCTCCAGTGCATGAAGTGAAAAGTGAAAGTGAAGTCACTCAGTCATGTCCGATTCCTATCATGTAAATGTCGGCCCCATGTTTCCTGGAGTCTGAAAGCCTCAAGGTGCTCCAAGAAAATAAAGGTCTCTCCAAAGGACCAAACCCCAAAGCGAATGGGTCAGGGTCCCCTCAAAGAACTGATGATACTGAAGCAGATCAGGACCCTATGGTCCGTCCCCCCGTGTCCTCTGCCTGCCTTTTGTCTGTGGAAGACTTTAGTCAATGAATAAGTTTAATCAGAGAAACAAGAACACATGGAAGCAAAGGAAAACAGTCAAAGGAGACCAAATAATAATAATGTAGTCATTAAGCTAAGTCAAGGACCTTTGGTTCTTTCTCAAGGGCAATAGATAATATTCTGAGCCATAGCCTGTGAGCTGTTCCATACAGACTAATACCAGGTGGAAGAAGTTAACTACATGATGACCACACTGTACCCACAACATGAACAGCTACAGTTCTGAGAACTGGACTCAGAGAAATGGGAACAAACGGACCCTGGAACTGAAGATTAACTGCACCTAAAACAATCGAGATGATGCTGGTCAGACCACTGATGACCAATCTGAAGATGACTGTCAGAGCTGACTGCTGTTCCTGCATATGGCCCCCTTTATGTCTATAAAACAGAAGGGGGGAGTCAGGATTTGAAAAGATGTCTGCCCTTCTCCCTGAGTTGTTGGCATCTGAAGTAAAGCAAAAACTTTCCTTTCCACCAACCTGGTTGTTTATTGGCTTTTGAGCAGTGAGCAGCCAGATCCCACACACTCTTTCGATAACGATACAAGGGCATGCAGCAGCAGAACCAGGGGTAGAACTCAGTTGCCTTGGCTTCAGTCACAGTTCTTTATACTTGGAAAGGAAAAAAAAAAAAAAAAAGGACATAAAATGCATAGGAATCAAGTTCTGAGGAAGTCTAAGCCGACTTAGAAACATACTTTTAAAGTATCCCACAACTGGGGACTTCAGTATGTGTCACAGAGTGTGTTTCCTATCAGCATCCTTGCTCCCTCAGGGTGGGGACTTTGAGGTCCCTGCAGAGTGAGGGGAAGCCCAGAGCCCAATGAGAATGGAGCCTGGTTTAGAATCTCCAGGTAAGTGCTGAGCCCAGAAGGTGGACTTGAGGAACCTACAACCTTGTGTAGAGATTTGGAAGTGGGTTGAGTTAAAGAGAAAATGCCTGCTAGGCCACCAGAGAAGTTCTTAGACTTCTCCTGTTAAGAGTCTTAGGACTGTGTGTGGTCAGGGAGAGAAGGCCTGGGGCCCTAGCAGTGTTGTCATGGACCTGGCCTGGGATTTTACCAATAGAAAGTTGATGGCTAGGCTCCCTACCCCGCCCATTTCCAAGCCCTCGAGATATTACAGCAGGACCCAGAGGATGCAGTTCTAGTCAGAAAGGATCTTAGATTTGACCTTATTGATGAAGTCGTATAAGAATAGGGCCTCCAGGTTTTGGGAAAAAGTCCCTCTGGAATCAAGAAGATCTGAAAGAGCCAGAAAGTATTCACTATTTTGATTCAACTCAGTTCAACTCAACTGAATTCAACATATTCAACTCAACATTCACTGTGTACCAGGCACTGTGTTAGGGCTTCTCTCATAGCTCAGTTGGTAAAGAATCTGCCTGCAATGCAGGAGACTGGGGTTCGTTTCCTGGTCGGGAAGATCCTCTGGAGAAGGAAATGGCAATCCACTCCAGGAGTCTCACGTGGAGAATCCCATGGACAGAGGAGCCTGGTGGGCTACAGTCCATGGGGTCACAAGAGTCAGACATGACTTAGCAACTAAACCACCACCAACCAGGCGCTGTGCTGGTAGCTAAGAATACCACAGGGAACAAGATAGGCAAAACTGCCTGCAAGAAATTCATAGTCTAAAGTGGAGAAGAGCTGCTTTTAAGACAGAGTTCTCCTCCTCCGAGGAAGTGACTCTTTCTCTGCAGCTTGTGGGATGAGGGGCCCCTGGGGAAAGTGGCTGCCAATTAGCCTGCAGTTCTCCTGTCTTCAGAATCAGCACTGCCCAAGACTTATTACTTCATTCAGCCCTCTGACATTGTCGAATGATTTTTTTTTTTTAATCATATCTAGATTTTCCAGTTTTTCCTGGCAGAAGCTTTGGTCTTCTGCAGGCTACTCTGTCCTAAATGGAAGTGGAAGTCACATGACTTTAACTTTCATGTCCTTTCTCAGTTGGTTTTTGATGATTTAAATGGAAATCCAAGGTCATAGTTATGAATATCAAGTCTCTTATCCTCCAGCAGTGTAGAAATAAAGGCTTTTTTTTTTTTTTAAAGAAGGAAAACCATCCTTAGGTTTTGAGGAGCTTCCTTCCTATATATTGTAGGTGGCTGGCATTGATGTGCTCTCTCACCTCAACTGTCTGGGAGATGTGTGGAGGTTTTATAACAGGAAGGAGACAAAAGGTTTCCAGTTTCCAAGTGGCCAGTCCAAGATTCCAAGCGATAGCTTCAGTTCCTGACTTAATGTTTGCCTGGATAGTAGGAACTTAGAGGAAAATGCAAAGTATGTGTGTGTGTGTGAGTGCGTGTGTGTGTATGTGTGTGAGTGTGTGTGTGTGTGTGTGTGTGTGTGTGTTGTGGCTTATTTAAAAAGGGTCTAAATATGTGGAGAACAGGCTTGTGGTGGCCAGCGAGAGAGAGGGATGGATTGGGAGTTTGGGGTTAGCAGATGCAAACTGTTATGTATAGGATGGATAAACAGCAAGGTTCTACTATACAGCACAGGGGCCTGTATCCAATACCCTGTGAGAAATCATAGTGGAAAAGAATATGAAAAAGCATATATATGTATAAGTCACTTTGCTGTGCAATAGAAATTAACACATTGTAAATAAACTATGCTTCAATAAAGTAAGTTTTTGAAAATGAATAAGTGAAAAGGGTCAAAAAGAGAGTGAAGGAGAAGTAGGGTTTGTGGCAGAAAGTCAGTGATAGCAGTTTGAAGAAGCTGGTCCTGGTCACCATTTCTTGAAAAACCAGGAGACTTTAAAAGATGATAAGTGGCTCATCGGTTGCTGGGACCAGCCCCAGGGTGATTTTTTTTTTTTTCATTTAAGATGAGATAATGAGGGTTCAGGGGGTGCTTTCTGTCCTCTCCCCATGCCCTTCTCCTCGCTGACTTCACCCCACCCCACTTGGCTTACAAAGACACCACTTCCCTTTCCACTCTTGAGAGGCCTTCGAGTCTGTATTCTCTAACTAGGTCTGCAGCTGAGCAGGACTGTCAGCCAGGTTTGCAGCCCTATAGAGTCCCAGGTGGATTTGCTGAGAAGCCAAGGAAATTTCCAGGGCTTCACTAGCATGGGCTCTTCCAAGTCCTGAGGTGTTGTGATGGGTAGAAAGTGGGCACCAGTGTCCTGCTCCCTCAACATTTGCTCTTGTGATATTTGCTGAAGTATAATGCTTCAACTAAGGTTGGTCAAGACAGCTGTCTTCTTCCTTTGTGACTTCGACTTGGGTATGGGATAAGAGCAGCTTTGGATACTTTGGGGATTTGCTGAAAGGACTACTAACTGAAGAATTTCATTTTGGGGGGCTTAGAAGGATGTATTTCTGGTTTCTTTCTCTCTCTCTTTTTTTTTTGTTACTTCTGTACTGTGTTGTTATCAATGTGGGAATAACATCCAGAAATATTTTTATCACCCCGAGGGCTGGCTCAACCTGGTGGCTACATGTAGCTGCAGGGCCAGAGGTTGTAGGGTAATAAGAGAAGATCCTGCAGTGTCTGGCCCAGATGTGCCAGTGGAAGACAAGTGAGGTTTGAAATGCACAGGGTCAGAAGCTAACCCAGGGGAAATGCTCCCAGGCATCAGGCATACAGAATCCCAGGCACAGGACTCAGTTCTCCTCAATACGTGATCCCAACAAAAGTTCTTTCCTGTCAAGAAACTACTCAATAATGCAATGAGTATCATTCTAAGTGAAGCATCACATGAAATAGATATTTTTCAGAATTTCTGTATTTATAGGGCATAAACCTGTAACATTCTTACAAAAGCGTGTATATTTGTGTGTGAAGTCATACATACATCCAATAATTAATAATAAAAATCTAATTTTAATCAACCATACCAGAGGAAAGACTGACTTGTCTTTCTGTTCTCACTCTATGTAAAGTTATGACATTATTATCATAGAAAAAAGCTATGCAGCCAAAAAATGTGTAGAAAAGCAAGCATTGCTGAAATGGTCAAGATGGTTTGTGAAGAGACAGTATGATATTGTTAGAGATTTTGTAATGTTTAACATATCTATGAGCCTTTGAAGTTTACTGAGATTTCTTTTCTCATTTGAAATAAATGTTCACAATCATAATTGATTTCATATTTTTAAATTTTGTATTTGTGTTCATAGTTTTATGTTTTTTTAAGCCTCTCCCCTCTCAAATATATATATATCTACAAAACTATATCTACTCTTGAGTCAATTACACTGCATTTCTGAGACTCATTTTCCATATGGCTGCCAGCCCATCCCTCTCTCCCCACCCCTTCCAATAAGGTTGTATTTCTCCCTGACTTTTTTGTCATTCTCACTTGCCAAGATAATCTCTTATTTAATCCCAGCCAACGTGTCTTCCCATGTCTTAAATTCTTGTAAAATCAGCAGCAAAGATCTTTGCAATGCCTGGCAGGCAAAATACTTGTAGGCATATTAAATTTGGTCTAATTAAAAGCTCAAATGCAACCAATTGTTTCACTCCATGTTTTATTAGGGAAGAGAAGCCTTTAAAAGAAATGAGCCAGAGGATTCTTCTCCTTTTGAACACTCAGTTCAACTATTTCCTTACTGTTATTTGTAACAAAAAGAAAGTTCTGATTCGGAAGGGTCAATGATTCTGCTGATTGAAAAAAATATGTACAGTAAACTTAGTCTTGGTGGCACAATCTTACGTGAGTCTTTGAGGTGGTGCTGGGGAGGGAGCTAACGACTGGTCCATGAGTTGCTAGACTAAACATCTGACAAACGTTTTTTAGTCTACTTTTTTCTTGCATAGAATTGAGTACTCATGTTTAGACTAGTGCTCTGAGGTGAAGTGTAAGTTGTCTTTCTTTCTTTTCCCCCTCTTTTCCTCTTACTTTCTACTGTCATTCTTCTCCATCCAATATACACACTTTAAGTCATGACTTTAAATATGTCTGTATTCTTCTAAAACTTGTCATTTTGTTTGCGTGCATACGTGCATTTATTTATATGGATGGCACGCGTGAGGGCTGATTTGCTTCAGTCGTGTCTGACTCTGTGCGACCCTATGGATTGTAGCCTGCCAGGCTCCTCTGTCCATGGGATTCTCCAGACAAGACCACTGGAGTGGGCTGCCATGCGCCCCCAGGGGATCTTCCCGACCCAGTGATTGAGCCTGCACCTTTTATGCCTCCTGCATTAGCAGGCAAGTCCTTTACCACCAGTGCCACCTGGGAAGCCCCATACGGATGGCATGCAATATTAATATTGCTGCCTACTTGTCTCACTCAACACTGATTTTGAAGTCTACAATAATGGTTTATGTGGTTTTTGTATAGTTTTTATATAGATACTAGACGTATCTGTTTCTGTTTTGTTAATTATTGCTAACTTTGTTGAAAGAAATGAATTTTGGTACAGTGAAATCCACTAAAATTTTGCCATGTGGTTTATATATTTCCAGTCTTGTTCATAAAATCTCTCCCTACCTGGAGCTCACAATGATGGTCTCCTACATTTTCCTGGTAGCATTTAGCTTTTTTTCTTTTACATCAGACATTTGTTTTTGTATATAAGTAGGAAATCTAAGCTTAGTTTTCTCTGCCTAGTGTTCCAGTTTTTTTCTAATCATTTTCTAAATAGCTTTTCACTTCTCAAGAGGTCCAAGGTGGCCTAGTGGTTGGTATTCCAGGTTTTCACAGCTGTGGCCGAGGTACAATCCCTGGTCAGGGAATTGAGATCCCATAAGACATGTGAAATGGCCAAAACAAACAAACAAACAAAAAAACCCAAACCTCTTAATGTGTGTTATTATCTTTCTTATGTGTGATATCATCTTTCTTATGTATCAGGTGCATGGGTCCAATGGTGAATTCTAACGGGAACCAAAAGCAGCCTTCATATATATATATATATATATATATATATATATATATATTCCTAATGTTTATAAGTAAGTCTCCTATATATAAACCTTCAAGTTGCCAACTCTCAAAGATGAGCATGGGTGTTTGCATGTCCATCATGTAGTCAGTCCCTGTGACTGGCGTACATTGTCACACATGTGCACCCTCCACAAGCGGTTGTGTTTTGTTTGTGTAGCTTACTAATGAAGACCTTCTGGAACTGGAGGTCCAGAGGAAGGATGAAGAGCAACAAGAGGAAGAAGAGTAACTGGGGAACCAAAGAGATTCATGATGCAGGAAATGGCAAGGGGATTTTCTTGACTTGAGGAGGCATTATTAGTTTTTGTGGAGAAGGAAATAGCAACCCACCCCAGTGTTCTTGCCTGGAAAATCCCGTGGACCGAGGAGCCTGGCAGGCTATAGCCCATGGGGTCGCAAAGAGTCGGACACGACCGAGCAACTTCACTTGTACTGGTTTTTGAGGCACAAGACCCAAACCTAGAACTGTACATGAGGGTTGCAGCAGCCATTTAGAATGCAACCCAGGGCTACTGTGGTATCTATGATGAGAAAGAAAGAGCTACTAGGCAGACATCACTGGATCGTTTTTTCAAGAGGGTGGATAGAACTGAATCCAGCAAGGAACCAGGAACCATCAATGTCAGGCGTGAGTGAAACTGCAGTTTGCCCCCTCCATCTCTTATTACTGATGATCCTTCAGCTCCACCATTGGCCACCGCCCCTCTCTCCTCCAGTGAGTAACTCTTCTTGCCTGTTCACTCAATGCAAGCCCCTGTATGCCAGCTGTTGTACTGTACTATACTTTTCAAGGTACTGTACTGTAAGATTAAGCATGTTTTATTTTTGTATTTGTTTTTAACCTATTATTTGTGTGAAAAGTATTATAAATCAATTACAGTATAAAACTATATGTGTGCTAAGTCACTATACAGTCAGTTGTGTTTGTTGGGTAACTATGCTAACTTTGTTGGATTTATGAAAAAATTGGACTTACAAATGTGCTCTTGGAATGGAATTTGTTTGTGTGTAGAAGACTCACACTGTATATTAACAGCACATATAGTCTGTACATATATATATATATACATAAAATGGCTCCAGGAATCCTTCAGTAACATTAGGCTTGTCTTGCTCTTTAAAGGAGATTTTCCACTGTGGAAAATACAAACCAATATTAAGAATCTTAAACACAGGGACTTCTCTGGTGGTCCGATGGTTAAGACTGCCTTCCAATACAATGCACGGGGTGGGGATTCAGTCCCTGGTGGGGGAGCTAAACCCATATACCTTGCCACCAAAAAACCAAAACATAAAATAGAATATTCTATGTTTTGTAACAAATATTGTAACAAATTCAATAAACCGCCCCCGCCCCCCACACACAAAAGAGTTGTGGGCACAGATCTCTTGACTTTGTATGTGTTTACACCTACTAGTACCCAAGGGCATGTCCATGTCTTCTACATATTTAAAAGGAAGGTAACAATCTTCATCCTGAGAGCCTCCACTCACCCCTCAGATGGGCCTGATGGTGCATCCGTTACATTATGTGGCTTACCCTGTCTTTGTGCCAAAGTTTAGGGAACCCATTTAAAGCAAACAGAAAGAAATTCGTAACTTTAACAATACATTGAAAAAAATAAACAAACAAGGGAAGTTGAAAACAAATGTTAGGCAATTTTCTCAAGAAGTTAAAAAATGGCAACAGTGCAAACCCAACAAGAAGGAAGGAAGTAACAAAGAAACTAATGGAATCAGGTACTAACCAAATTAACACAAGCACCCCAGAAGATTAATTAGCTAAACATATTTGGCTGTTTGAAAAATTGGAATGATAGACTTCTGGCAAGGTTGATCAAGGAAAGAAAAAAAAAGACAGAAATACATAAAAAGTAGGGTTGTGGAGATGAAAATGACTGTGAAATGCTACCATGATGAACTGTTTCAAGTAAATATGATAACTTAGATGAAGCAGATATGTTTTTGGAAAAGTAAGAAGGGCAAAAATTGGCGGAAGAACAGATAATTTAAATAGCGTACTGATTATTTGGTTATTTAATGACTATTGAAAACAAAGACCTCCACTGTCCAGGATTTGGCCTGGGTAGTTTCTCAGAGGAATTTTCCCAAACTTTCAAGAATCTCTATCTTCTATAAGTTGTTCCAGAAAACTGTAAAAGAGGGAAAGCTGCCAAAGTCAGTGAAGGGTCTAAATATACAAACAGATGATGACTAGCTCATATATAAAAATAGAACTCTGACCCCAAATAGGCAATAATTGGCCCAGGAAACTAGTCCATAATCTACGGTAACCAGCCTAGGAAGCTAACTGACTGTCTCCAAGTCAGACTTGTAGAAAGTTAGACCACTGTCTCTAGCCAACAGTCCAGGAAACCAACAATAACTTTTGCAATCATCAGCCCTGAATAGCCAGGACTTAATTAATAACTAACAGCTTCTCTAATTTTTGTCCCTATTTCTAATTTAGGACCAACAGGAGAAAGCCAAAGGTGTACCCCTAACCCACCACACAGAAGGGCCCACTAGTTAGCCCTCCTACAGCTTCCCCATGTCAGTGACCTCCAAGCAGGGCAAACCTTCAGCCTTTCATCTTTTTCACTAAGGCTTTCCCCCTCTTCTGCCTGCGTTTGAGTCTTTTCCCAAATGCAAGTGATGGTGGCTGACTCTCTTGCTTCAGCAAGCTCTGGATAATAACCCTGTCTATCCTCATCTGGTTGGTCTTTGTTTATTTCTACACAGTTTAGGAAGTAAATGAAACCTTAAGCAATTATAGGATCATTTCACTTATTGTCACAGATATAAAATCTTAAACACATTTTACATTTTATTAAAATATGCATATTTGTATATCTTGTGCATAAGCAGGCTTTACATGAGAAATGTAAGAATGGTTTCACATCAAAGAAATCTATCACTGTAAATTACCATGTTAATCATCTAAAGGAGAAAATCCATAAGGGTATCTAAGTAGATGAAGGAAGAACATTTGTTGAAGTTTAACACCTATTTACATAAAAAATGCTCAGAAAACCAGAAGAAGAAAGGAGCCTCTGCGCCTAGATAAGGCAAGTATACTAAAAATCCTACAACAGAAATCATGCTTATTGAACACATTTTGATATATTTCCTTGAAGATAACAATATATAGGATGCCACAGGGTGCCACTATTACCTACCGTGATACTGCAAAATTTAGCCAACATTGTAAGAGGAGGAAAGCATACGAGCTATGGAGATTGAAGGAGAAAACTAATAGTTATTACTGAAGTTGTTCTAATTATCTTTACTAAAAAAAAAATTCAGTAGTATCATCAGAAAAGGAATAGAACTAATAAGAAAATTCACCTTGTTTTCCAGATACAAGATCATTTTTACAAAACCAATGGTGATCCTCTAGGATAGAAACTAAAAAATATAAGATAAATGAAAGAGGGATGAGTAGGCCTACTCCAAATATTTGTGGCATCTGGGACAAGAATACAAAATGAAGACATCAAATATTTAAATATCTAAAATTAAAAATCAAAGCTAGAACATCCCTGGTGGTCCAGTGGTTAAGAATCCTCCCCGCAATTCAGGGGATACAGATTCAATTCCTGGTGAGGGAGTGGAGATTCCACATGCTGAGGAGCAACTAAGCCTGCACGCCACAAAAACTGAAGCCCACGCACGCCAGAGTACATGTGTCTCAACTAGACAGCTTGGGTGCCACAACTATTGAGCCTACGCTCCACAATTAGAGTCTCAGCACCACAACAAAAGACCCCACCTGAAGATCTTCTATGTTGAAGATCTGGTGTGCCAAAACTAAGACCCGATGCAGACAAATGAATAAATACTAAAAAACCAAAGCTACTTAAATTAAGTTGCGTATAAGACAGGAGCACATTTAATGATATCTACCAGCAAGCTCACCATTTGTTTGCCTCACTACATCACCGTCTGGAAGTGGAGGCGGAGGGCCAATGTTTCTTTCTGCCACCAGGCCAATGGCACATAGCTGGGTTAGGCTCCTGGGAAATACACTCCAAGACAGAGATTTGCACGTAGGTGGTTTAATGGGGGAACAGAACCTCTAAGAGAGAATGGGCCCTGCATGAGAGTGTGGGAAACAGGACTGGGCAGATGGGCAGGTGGAGAAGTTTCATTTAATTTTTAGAAATTACACGAACTATTATTAAATGTTTTCATCAGGAAAACCATTTATAATTCTAGTATTTATTATCTATCTAGTCGCCAATATAAAAATTCTGTATAATGTCTTATCCATGTTATGTCTAACCCTGGGTTTTTTGTTTTGTTGGTTTTTCCCCTTTCATTTCAACAGTTTGATTATGATGTGTCTGGGTGGGGATTTCTTTCGGTTTTTTTCAAATTTAATCAGCTACTTGAATCTGGAGTTTGCTTTTTTTTTTTTCCTTTCTGTCTTGCAAAAAATTGGGGGAGCTTTTACACTAAAAAGAAACCTGGGTTTGACCCCTGGGTTGGGAAGATCCCTTGAAGAAGGGAATGGCAACCCATTCTGTATTCTTGCCTGGAGAATTCCATGGACAGAGGAACCTGGCGGGCTAGTCCAAGGGGTTGCAAAGACACGATTGAGTGACTGACATGCATATGTTAAATTTTCTCTATCCTCTGTGATCTCTGTAATTGAGCTTATCCAGTGAATATTTTTACTTTGGATATTGTATTTCTCAGCTCTAAATTTTCATTTGATTTTTTAAAAATATCTTCTATTTCTTTGCTGAGATTTTCTAGTGCTCTGTTTGTTTTCAGAATGTTCATAATTGCTTTTTTGAGAATTTTGATGAAACTTCCTTAAAAATCTTCATCAGACAATTCCAACACTTTCATCTTTGGGCATTAGTATCTGTTGATTTCTTTTCTCACACAAGATGACAGTGTCCTGGCTTTTACGGTACCAAGTAGTTTTGGAATGTATTTTAGAAATTCTGTGTATTATGTTATAAGACTCTTGTTCCTCTTTAAATCTTCTATTTTAGCAAGCAGTCAACCCATTTAGATTTAGAACACACATCCTGGCCCACTTTTGTGGGCTGTGGTTTGAATGTTAATTTAACTTTTAAACTTTTGCAGTACTATTCTGGTCTGCCCCAGAGTGTACTACTGAGAGGCCAGTCTGAAACCTGGGTGGTATTCCACACTGTGGTTCAGTTTGCAAAGCTTTTGATGTGCTGATTCTGGTCAGTTTAATGCTTGAGCCACTCAGAGATGAGCCTGGGACTTAGATTAAAAGGTCTTTCTTTTACTCACTCTTTTCCATAATCCTTTCCTGACTCTCTAGCTGGGAGGGGAAGGGGATGGTTGCCTCTTTGCTGCTTAGTGCTGGGTGAATACTGTTAACAGGGCAATACCCCAGAGCCTCAGGTAAGGCTCAGGCAATACCCCAGAGCCTTGGTGGGAGGATAAGTGCTGCTTCTGTGTGTGTTTATTTAGTGCAGAGCAGGGAGCATCGACAGAACTCCTCCCCACTGTCTCTCAGAAAGAGAAGGGGAGCCACTTCTTTGTTTGATCTTCATTTTGTACAGAGTGGGGATGGTGACAGTGGGCAACGGGGTGGTGGGGGGCTGGGGGTGTTGCACCACTTATGGTATTTGCCTGGATTAGGTCTGTTAAGAGTAAAAAATGTTCCATCCTGTAGTCATCCTCTTGGCCTTTTGTTAAGAGTTGTTTTCTGTTTTGTTTTTTTTTTTGGTTTGTACCTGATAGTGGTTCCAGGTCATGGGTTGCTCTAGGTCCCAGGATACATGACAGGATATTAAACAAATAAAAAACTACTCAAGAAACTTACTGCTGGATTGTCCCCTAAGTCCTAAGTTCTCCAGCTGGTTTGCCATCTTCTCATCACCTTTTAGAGTCTTCTTACAACCGCTTTTATGTATCACTCTAGAGTTCTTGGTTGTAATTAGCAGGAGGAATAGAGTGGAATGCATTTATTCATATCTGACCTGCACCAGAGGCTCCTTCCTCAGGGCTTTGATTAATCCCATTATGTCTGTGAATATACTTATTTTATATTCTTTCCGACAATTCCACCATATTGACTTTCTTCTATTGTATTGTTTGCAGTGACTGCTGACTCTTGCCTGTAGTGTTTGTTATTTTGACTTATGGACTTAAATAAGTAGGGCTTTCTCTGTGTCATGGGTTAAGGGTATGTTCTTCGAAGCGTTCTGCATTTTGCATTTACTCATGTCCATGGATTTATGTAGAAGATCTTGGTTTCAGCTACTGTAATAAAAATTGTGTGAAATTGGTGAAAGGATGGACACAGAGATTAATGAAATACAAAATCCAGAGATTGACCCATGCATATATATAGTTAATTGACTTTTTGACAAATATGCAAAGGCAATTTAATGAAAAAGTGGTCTTTAAAAAATAATGCTGGAACAATTGGACATGTATATTAAAATTTTGATCTTGACTCATACATTATATACATAAATTAATCCCAGATGGATCACAGACCTAAATGTAAGACCTGAAACTATAAAACCTCTAGAAGAAAAAATAAGAAAAAAGACTTTGTAATCTTGGGTTAGGCAAAGGTTTTTTAGGACATAAAAAATATAATCCATAAAAGAAAAAAATTGATCAACTAAGCTTCATCAGTACTAAACACATCACTATTCAAAAGATACTGTTAAGAGAATGGAAAGACAAGCCACAAGCTGGAAGAAAATATTAGCAAAAGGTCTTCAAAGGTCTTCAACGGCCTCCTCTACCACACAGAGTTCTTTAGAAGCCAAGTCCTTGGGCTGATGAAGTTCCTGAGTGTGACAGTCAATTTTATGTCACCTTGACTGGGCTGTAGCTGTCGTTGTTCAGTTGCTCAGTCACGTCTAACTCTTTGCAGCCCCATGGACTGCAGCATGCCAGGCTTCCCTGTCCTTCACTATCTCTCAGAGTTTGCTCAAACTCACGTGCACTGAGTCGATACTATCCAACCATCTCATCCTCTGTTGCCCACTTTTCCTCCTGCCCTCAATCTTTCCCAGCATCAGGGTCTTTTCCTGACTGGGCTGTAGAGTGCTTGGATTAAACAGTGTTTCTGGGTGTGTCTGTGAGGGTGTTTTTTTTAATGAGATTAGCATTTGAATCTGTGCACTCAGTAAAGCAGATTTTCTCCCTAATTCAGGTGGGCATCATCCAACTGGGGGCTTGTAGCAAACTAAGAGGTATAAGAAGTTTGCTTCTTTTGCTTCCTGTCTTCATGAGCTGTGACACTGATCTTCTCCTGCCCCCAGACTAGGATTTACACCTTTGACTACACTGGTTATGAGGCTTGTGGACTAGAATTAATCATTGGTTTCCCTGGGTCTCTAGCTTATAAATAGCAGATCATGGAACTTTCTCAGCCTCCAATTCGACACTGGCAATCTCTTTATATATCTACATTCACATTTCTATATATCCTATTGTTTCTGTTTCTCCAGAGAACCATGACTAATACACTGAGTCTTGAGAAGGAAGAAACACTGGATGTGTTCAGTGTGAAAGAGAGATACAGTCTAGGAACCTGCAGATCCAGTTTCTGTCTTCTATCCATAACCCAGATCACTCAGGATACCCACAGGGAATGCAAAACCAGAACAGAACAAACAGAACTCAAAGCAATAAGCATGTCTAGATTTGGTGAGAACTTATTCCCCACAAGAAAGGAATAAGCTTAAAAAGAATTCTAATTGCTGCATGTATCATTTTAACTTGGGGATCACACTCTGCACATGCAGTCTCATTCCAGCCACCAGGTCTGTTATTGGCTCAGATAATAGGAAGTGGTAACAGGTTCAGTTTATCTATCTTAAAATAATGTCAAACCTAAAGGAAATCAACCCTGAATATTCATTAGATGGACTGATGCTGAAGTTGAAGCTCCAGTACGTTTGGCCACTTGATGCAAAGAGCCAACTCATTGGAAAAGATGCTGATTCTGGGAAAGACTGAGGGCAGAAGAGGGCGACAGAGGATTAGATGGTTGGATGGCATCACTGAGTCAACGGACATGCGTTTGAGCAAACTCCGGGAGACAGTGAAGGACAGGGAAGCCTCATGTGCAGCAGTCCCTGGATCATAAAGAGTCGGACATGACTGAGCCACTGAACAACAAGAAAATAAATGTACCCTTGAAAAGCAATTTATTGTTTTGTGTGCACACACAGGTCACTCTGGTCTGTTCGTTCAACTCAGACACCTATGCACCTGCTCAGCAGCTTTAGTTTTGTCTGACTCTTTGAGATCCTTTGACTGTAGCCCGCCAGGCTCCTCTGTGGGAGAATACTGTGCAAGGCAAGAATACTGGAATGGGTTGTCATTTACTTGTCTAGGGTATCTTCCCAACCCAGGGATCGAACCCACGTCTCCTGCATCTTTGCAGGCGGATTCTTTACCCATTGAGGCACCTAGTCTGTGTTTTCACTACCATCTGAACCCATCCTTCCCTTAACAGAGCCACTTCTTTCCTTGAAGGCAGACTAGACTTGATAACTTGTCCCCAGCAAGGCTCCTAATCTCTTCCTCAACCTTACAGCATATAAAATATTGGGCAATGGTTGTGTATTTGGTGTGTGTGTGCTGAACATCTTAATTTGTTCAACCATTCCTCAAAGAATTGAGTTTCTCATAAAACCTGTATTTGTCATCATTCTGATCACTCACTCAGGCAGATTTCCTCAGATGACTAGGTCGCATTTTCAACTCAGCAGGTAGTATCATCTCAGTCATATGTAGCGGAGGACTGCAACCAATCATTTGGACTAATTCAAGGTGTCATCCCATTAGAATGCAACAGTCACATAAAATACTTTAAGAGCTTGCAATCAACTATCACAACATAAAAGCAGAGAAGTTACCTGGAGAACGCTGATGGAGAGTACTTGAAGGCTGAATTCAGCCTCTCCCCATCTAACCTGTGAAGTTGCGTCTTGTGACCAGCACCAGTCAGACATTATTTTGTGTTATGCTAAGATGAAGTCTGCTGAAGGAAGCTGTTGAGAGGGCTAAAAAGCCAGCTTCAATTACACTTAGGGGTTCTGAGAGGGCAGACATTTTGTCTTAGAAACTCTAAATGCCAAGGACACAGTAGTGTCCACAGACATGGCTTATTGAAGGCTTAAAGAAATCACGTTTATCCAGATATAATTCCTGACTCCCCACTGTCCAAGTTATGAATTTTGATCTTTTATTTAAAGTTATTACACACATGAAACTTAAAATTCTTTTTGGAGGTAGGCAGGGTCATAATAGGGAGAAGGAAATGGCAACCCACTCCAGTATTCTTGGTTGGAGAATCCCTGGGACAGAGGAGCCTGGTGGGCTGCCATCTATGGGGTCTCACAGAGTCAGACACGACTAAGGCGACTTTGCAGCAGCAGCAGCATCATAATAAAATATTCCAAGAATGCACTAGGTGAGGTTCATACTGGTTTGTCTACAAGTTTATGGTTTGTACTTAGAAAATTTCTTATCAGAAGACCAGGGACACAGCTTTAAGGTTGAATTAACTCATATAGTGTATCCCCCAGTTAGATCTGCTTTTCTTTCCGTCCATTAATGACTGCCTATTAGAAGATGATTTACTTTGAAATTTGTAACTAAGGGTCTCTTTCATGTTACTTTGCTAGTAAGTTTTGCTCCTAGTGATCACTGTATATATAGTAATCACATGATCACATTTAATATTCTGATGGTTTTATTAACAAGTATATAATACATATATTGCATACTGTATATAGTATATGAGGACTGTACAGTACAAATTTATGTTCACAGTTTGACATGACAAAATGTCATTACTGAATTCCCATTGGACTACAGAGTAGAAACAGAGAAGGAACATTAAACATTCACATCTTTAGTAAGAAAGATTACCAAAATGTTTCAGTATTTGCAAGTATACTAATGCATGCTAAAAACCTTTACCCATTCAGTCTTATTAGCTTATAAAATATATTACACTTTATTAAAAATTTCTGCATAGTTTATACAAGTATTAAAGTACTGTAAATGTAATAATCCTGCTATATTTGCAGGTATGGTTTAAGAGATGCTAAGCAGAAAGATTATTTTGACCCTCTAAGACTAAGTACATAACAGCAAAAAAAAAGTGCTAGTATTTGTAAAACATAGTATTGTTGTAGCCCTCGTTTAATGCATGTAAAATGGCTTTGTAAATGTATTATTTAAGTGAATTTGCAATCATTTAGAAATTGTTAACCTTGACCAAGAAGAGAATAAAGACCACTCTGAACAACTTCATGCATGACAGTGATTCCTTCAAGATGACTGTGTATTTTCAAACCAACCAAATTATTTTAAAACCTTAGACCTTTGAGATTGTCTTTTAAACAATCTAATCAGGAATGATGTGCAGATATACAGTATCAGCAATATAGTCTTTCAAATTCCACATTAGTGCAACACTGATAGTGCAGATGGGTGTTTAATAAAATATACACATACATATAGAGTTCCCCTGTAAATCTGTTTCAAGGCTCTTGAAACTTCTGGTATTTAGCCATTTCCTTAGTTGAACATAGCTATGCCGCTAACACATTCTCCAAACCAGGTGATTTAGAATGTTAATGCCCATTTATGATGTAGGTTCACATTTTAGAACTCTAAAATTATGATGGTTGCAGATTTAATTTTTCTGACTTCTGCCCCAGGATGACACTTGGATAATCATCAAAGAAATTCTATAACCAACAGAATTCATACAAGACCAACTTCATGTTTACAAATCATTCTCATTAATTTAAAATATTAAAAATTAAAATCACCATTGATAGTAACATGGCATATCATTAAAACCACACATTCAAGGGTACCTTATCTTGTATTGGAGATCTTCCACAATAACAGCTAAAAATTACTAAGATACTAAATTTCTCAACTATCATATTAAAATACAAATATATATAAAAAAAGGAAAATTTGGTTAACAGCCAATTGGTAACTGAAGTATATAGGGCAGCATGGGAACAGAACAAAGCTTCCTGGGTTGCTTTGTTTTCAGAGCTGAAGTATATCCTTGTTATGAAGTGTATCTTTGTTACCATATCTAAGCGGCTTGAATAAGTCTTTGCAGGGTCCTGCTTGCTTCTTTGAAAAAAGATTTAAATATGCTATAGCAAACACGAATTAAATTTCATGAGAACCCATGAAGCTTTCTATCAGCTGGACTTTGACTCAAAGCTAATTATCCAAAGATCAATTTTCTACCCTTTTTTGCCTCTTTTCCCACCTTCAAGATGGGTTAGAACACACACAAACTGGTTAGCTCATTAAAAAAAAAATGTTCTTTGCACTCCAACTTCATTCTTCGGTGTGTTGTGGAAGAACCATTTCAAGCTATAAACACTTTGGCATGAATGTGACTAAGCATCTACAATATAGACAATACCTACTTTTCCAAGAGCCATTTTTAAAGAAATCCCTCAATTCATGTCATAGTTGCAAAAAAAAAAAAAAAAAAAAAAGCCTCATAAGGATGGTTTAATATTCTAAACAAATTTTGCAGTGCTTAAGAAAAATAAAAATAAAAACCAAGTGCCACATAACAAATTACTCTGCATTTCTCAACTATATCTCCTTTCAGTTGGATCCGAGGGCTGATAAGCGGGATCTCTTAGGTGCGCAGTCCCTACAACTCACTTTTATTAACATGGCGCCGTCAAAGTAAGCTCCCCACTCGATCACAGGCCTCCAGAATCACTCATGCACTGATGTTTTAAAAACAACTGAACAGTATATTCCTCCCAGTTACGGTTGTGTTGGATCCTGAGTTGTGGCTGGGATGAATCTTCAGGATTCCTTTCTTCTCTCTGCTCCTCCTTCTTGAGGGATGAATGCGCATTTACTTACATGCACCCACACTAGACCACCGTCGCCCACTTTCTTCAAATTTAGGACCAATGGCATTTCTATGCGTAGATTATTTTTATCGGCATTTACACTATGGTGCTCAAAAGCCTGCTTTTGAAAAACTTCCCCTAAAATAACGGTGCTATTAATCTTCAGCATAAACACGAGTCATTTTCAGTTTGTTCTTTTCTGATAGGATATTTGATAATGACAGGAGATTGCCAGCTCCGACAGTAAACATCTGGGAATTTGAGCTACATTTATGAATCCCTGAACTGTGGTTTTCCAGATTTTTCAGAAATCTGTCCCCCAAAGAAAGGTATGTGTGCTTCACAACTATTTATATTTACAAATAGTGTCACTCAGGTCTTAGATCAAAGGAATCTATTAAAGCATTAGCAGACGCTTGTTTATGATATGTGTTTTGAACACAGATGACAGCCAATTAGGCACTTTGCAGCTCAAACAGAAAAGTTTCCATATGAAGGTTCCATGATTAATTGGATAGGGGAATACAATTACCACTCAAAGTTTTCCTGTTTGCAAAAAAGCTAATAGGTGGGGTAAAAGAAGGCCATTCATACCCTTACCCAAAAGGTTTTTTTTTTTTTTTAACCATTTCTGGGCAGATATTTTTGTGGCATTCCTATGATCAATGCTTGGTAATCCACATTAAGGACATTGTATAAATAGAGACAGGTGCATGGAAAAGTCCACTGTATCTGGCTTTGCAACAGGATTCTGCACAGCTGAACATGCATAGAGACTGAAACTCTGAGAATGCTCTGCCCAGCTACAAAATGATGAAGTCTCACCAGAAAGCCCTTGCCCAGCAGGAATGGATGGCTTCCTCCTCTGCCCACCCTGCTCTGCTTCTGTTCCATGCCTCTTTGCTCCAATTCCATGCTAGGCAAATAGAGCATCCATCCCCTCAACTGACAGACATCACCCACCTAAATCAGCAGCTCTGGCTCCCTTCCCAGTGGTGGCAAAGACCTCCCAAGTAGCTGCAGGCACAAAGGAGGTTAAAGGATGTACATTTAGATGAGTGACAAATCCAAGTTGACAAGCCAGATATGTGAAGGACAATGGAAGAGCTGACTGTACTAGCCAGACAGCCGGCTGCGCGTCTAGCTATCTGTGAAAGCTTATGCCCTTCTTCTTGCTGTGGAGCACCAAACATGATCACAGGGCACACAGGTCTGGATGTCTCTGGCAAGGACTAGCAGGCTGGATACTGTACTTGTAATACATTTACTTTGACGTTCTCTTGAGGAATACATGGAGAAACCGACAACTGGTTATGCTAGTTTACATGTTCCCTTGTTTTCATTACATTAAACGTATCTCTAAGAAGGGTTTGCTTAGCATCCCCGGAAAAAAAAAAAAAAAGTGTTCACATTCTTTAGGTCTGACCCGTGGTAAGGAGAGGGAGGATTAGAGGATATTTACTACTGACCACATGGAAGTTTGAATGATATAAATTCAGATTCAGACCAGCTGAATCGAAATTAAAATGTACATGTAAAAAATGAGTTAGCTGATGGGAAGGAGGATAGAGAGAGAGCTGGAGGGTGGGGGGCCCCACTGAGGCGGGCGGTGGAGGTGTTCACACGAGCATGTGGCGCTTCCTGTGCAGAGCAAGGTGGTCGGAGCGGGAGAAGCTGCGGTCACAGTCTGGACACTGGAAAGGTTTGATTCCAGTGTGTTTTCGGAAATGTCTTGTGAGTTCATCAGACCGAGCAAATTTCCATGTGCATCCTTCCCACGTACATTTGTAGGGTTTTTCTCCTGCAGAGAGGTGGGGGAAAGGAACTTATTTTTTTTCTAATATCAAAAGGATATTAACAATTAAAGACAGCAAATATTTTTGCGCTAAAGCTCTTGACAATGGGAAGGGAGTTTGGGGGGAGGATGCATATGTGTATATGTAAGGCTCAGTACCTTTGCTGACCATCTCAAACTATTACAGCACTGTTAATAGGCTATGAGCTTAGTCACTCAGTTGTGTCTGACTCTTTGTGACCCCATGGACCATAGCCCACTAAGCTCCTCTGTTCTTGGGATTCTCCAGGTAAAAGAGTACTGGAGTGGGTAATCACTCCCTTCTCCTGGGGATCTTCTCAACCCAGGGATTGAACTTGGGTCTTCTGCATTGCAGACAGATTCTTCCACCATCTGAGCCACCAGGGAAGCCCATGTTAACAGGCTATACTCCAATATAAAATAAAAAAGAAAAATAGCTCTTGACAAACATTATTTCCAAGATATGATCATACATTTGTTCCTCAATAATAGTGCCGTATCAACCACTAGCAGACAGACAAGAAAAAGAAATTGTCTTAATATGTAATTGGCTTTCTGCTCCCCACAAGATGGGAAGGGTGGATTTTAAGAGTTCTTAAAGCATATTTATGGCACTGAAATCCACTCTAAGGGACTACCAAATAATTTTGGGTTTGCCCTTAATATTAGCGACGAACCTGTTCTTAATACACAGTGATCTGTATTTGCTAATCTTCAAGCTGTAAACCTACTTAGGAACTTAGCTACACGAGGCATTATCCATTCAATGAGAAGCCCAAATTGAAAGTCTGTGGGATTTTCTTATTCAATAGTTTTCTAAAAATGTAAAGTCCCTTAGTCCCTATGAACTGAAATATTTGTCAGGGATTTCAACATTTTGCTTTTTGATTAGACAACAACACCAATGCCTGAGTATAATGCTTTAATGAAAACAGAGTAATTTCTCCCCACCCTGTCAAGGGATGTCAGGTTTCTGCAACTCTCTCCTGGGCGAGGATAATTCACAGGTGAGAAAAAGAAGACCCTTGTTGGGGAGTCACAGGCTTAGCTGGTAAAGAATCTGCCTGCAATGTGGGAGACCTGGGTTTGATCCCTGGGTCAAGAAGATCCCCTGGAGAAGGGAACGGCTACCCACTCCAGTATTCTGGCCTGGAGAATTCAGTATTCAGTCCATGGGGTCGCAAAGAGTTAGACAACTGAGCTCCTTTCAGTTACTTACTTGTGGGGAAGTCACAACGACGGTCAGTATGAAGGTCTTTACTAATAAAAAGGCAGCTAATGGCAATTTTACCTGTTTAAACTAGTAATAATGGGTAATGGGCATCACAGATTCATTTCCATTTACTATTTCATCAGTTTTCCAGAAACCTTAAAGGACTGCCATTCCTTGGTATTTCAATGACATATTCAGAATTTATACTACCTACTTTATTGCACAGAATATACATGTAAGAGGTAATTTTTCCTACATCTAAATTGTTATCCGAATACCCAATGTCTTTTTAATCTTATGTTGGCATGTGATAACATCTACCTCTCAGGTCCCATTCATGCCCCTGGGGAGGCATTCCCGAATCTGCTTGGCACTGCCCATTGGGTGATCCCCTAACCGCAAGGTTGTTGCCCTCAGCTCTCTCCACAGTAACACTGTGAAGAAACCAAAGGACATTTGTGTGCAGGATGGATTCCTCTGCCTCCTCTGCAGGATGTACTAAAAAACTTCACTTCCACTCTGCCAGACACTTCAGTTCCTGTCCTCTTTCGAATCCCAGGTTGTTCTCTTTGTAAATATTCCTAACAAAAATGACTCAGAAGTCTCCAAAACCCCTACATTCTGTGTTAAGGAAATGTACAGAAATGCAGATGACTTTTATGCTAGAATTTCACATCAAAGACTTTAGGTCATGTCAGATGAGGCCTCCCATAAACATTAATCACCACTACCAACTGCAATTAATCAGGTTTGTTTAAAATAGTTTTGTACGAATTCCTTAAGATGTTTTGTTCATGAGCCCAGGGGACAACTTATGTTTTCTTCACCTATTTAACAATTTTTATAAGATCTGCCTTGCCTGCTCTACATTCAACACCTGGCAAGCTGGAAAATACCCTAGAACAAATATGGAAGGCAATGGCATACAAGCTCCCTCCCTTTTAGAAGATGATAATTTCCAATATTTCTTTACTTTTCCTCCCTTCAATGACTTCCACTTCCATTAATTGCTGCATTAACTTGTTCTGCATGAAGAACTATTCTTTAATGTACAACATTTATTAAATGACAGCCTACACGAAGGCCACATCTTAGATAACAGGCCCATGGTTAAGGGTACTTTCCCCTCTGCTCCCAGTGGAGTTGTCGTGCCCTTCTCTCCCTCTTACTACAGACCACAGAACTGCAAGTGGTTGTGAGACCTTGTTATGCAGATAAACCCTGACTATGTTCTATAATAAAAACAAATCATCATCAGAAACTTCATTCTTCACAACTGACAAGGGACAGCTGTAGCTGACTATGGTAACTTTCAAGATGCCTGAAAAAATTTCCCTGTAGTAATCTCTCAAAGACAGAACATTTAACACTCCATTCTAAACGAAGCGAGTCTCTTAATACCTGTATGTGTTCTTCTGTGTGCTTTCAAGTGAGAGCTTTTAGTGTACACTTTGTTGCATCCGTCATAATCACATCTGTGTATCCTCCGCTTCCTTTGCGTGTCTGGAGATTCCACAGGTAAAGGTCTCTTCCCGGGCTGCACGATGACTGAAGGGTGATTCCTAGGAAAGCCAATGTCAAATGCAAAATGGTGAGGTGCAAGATCCTTGTCTTCAGGCTACCAAAAGCATCAACAACACTGGGCAGAAACAAACAAACAAAAAACCCAACAAAATAAACAGAAAGAAATTAGCTGATCAACCCAAGAAGCACTGCTATATTCATTCAACAAACATGGAGTGAGCACCTACCATGAGCCAGGCACTGTGCTTGGCACCGGGACACAAAGATGAATAAAAACAGGGTTCCTGCCCTGGAGGAGCTCACACTCTAGGGGGAGACAGACATGTAGATAAGTAACGACAGTAAGAAGGGTTAGGTGCTATGCTAGAGGGAGGTGCGAAGTGCTGGCAGAGTCTTTCCCTCAACAGAAATTTGCTTTGCAGAATTTTGTGGTTGGAGGCTAAACACTGTACTATGTTTTCTCACATGCCACTCTGGTTTCCATTTACTGTTCTTTCAGGGAAAACATAAGAGGTCAAACTCCTAAGTCTCAGGCAACCACACCGTAGGATGTATCTATATTTTATCCTCTACGTAATTGGCATTTAGTCTGAGTCTCTTAAAGAGGCTTACATTTGATTTTGCTCTTCAAAAAAAAAAAAACGTTGGCATGCTGTCTTAACAAATTCAGACCTTTACTGTCGCTATTATCCCTCCTTGGGAGATAACTTGAGGCAGGGCTAGTGGTCAGGCAAGGGAGCACCTCTCCCAGGACCCAGGTGCAGTTCCAGGGCCCTCAGCAGATGCCTGCCATCCTCCGCACCTTCCTGGCTCCTCTCCCACACCCGCCTTTTCCTGTGCCTTCATATCTTTCCGGGATGGGGGAGAAGTCGAAATAAAATCCTGTTAAACATCATTACTATGAACTTCCTCTTTTTCAGAAAGGAAGCTGGTGGAGAGAAATGGCAGATGAGGAAGAGCCAGGAAAAATCTGTAGTTTTCTCAAGCTTCTCCTGCTGATTGATGTAAGTAATTAACAAGTTCTAATCTGTCCATTCGCTTCCCTAATGACTAATTACTTGATACATTACAAGCTTATGTAGTTGGTCTCTAACTGGGACAAAAGACTTCTTTTCCTTTTAAATGTGAATCTAAATTTCTTAAAATGTTATACAAGAACACAGGTGGGGGGGGTGGGGTATGGAGGAAAGACTGGTGGAAAGGAAAATAAAGACTTAGTTCCTGAAATAAAACTCATTTATCTTGGTAAAAATATGTTAATAAATACATATCTTATCAACAACTTTTTCAGGCACCCAAAGAAGTGACTAGGAAGAGAATAAAAAGGTTCATTTTATTGAGTGACCTTACTTATTTCTCAATTATTAGCAAAGAAAACTGTATTTTCTTCTATTTTTTTTTTAAACTGTCAGTTTTGAGTATCACTTTACATTCCTACCCTGATGCTTAGAGGGACGACACCGAAGAATGAAGTTTAGCCAGTTTAGATACATGGAAAAGTGAGCATCAACTAGTGGAGGGTGGGTGTGGGGTAGGGAACAAGGACTTCAGTTATATAAATGTATAAGTAACGGAGAAAATAGATAAGTGAAGAGATTTATGGACAGTGTTTTTTTTTTTAAATAAAAGTCCACTATTAAGATCCTTCAATAAAAAAAGTTTATCAGTTTACTTTAAAATTTCAACTTTAATGTCACTGACTGAAATTTTTCATCTTAAAGAGAACTTTCGGAAATAAAGTGCTGAAGGAAAAATATGAACAGTTAAATGTATCTTATGTGCTTCTGGGACACTGGGAGAGAATCCCAGATGAGTTCAGAAGTCTCTCCCAGTTATTAGATTTTAAAGGTTGGGAATCTAATAGTTTCTGGGTAGTAATTATGATCACTGCTTCAGTTACGCACTTTGTGAAAATGTCAGCCTCAAAAAAAGTACCCTAAAAGGCTGTGAACTTCAGCTCTAAATCCCAGCTCTACCACTGATGGTAGACCCCTGGCAAGGTAGTTACACTCTCTCTGTAAAATGGGTATATTAATAGGATCTCAGAAGGCTGCTGTGAGTGACGCACACAAAGCACTTAACACTTGGTCCAGATGAAAAATCTGCTCAACAGTAGCTGTTGATATTTCAAGGTTCAGAAATCCACTTGTAAACTTCGTCTTTACAGTTGTCTAGTCTTGAGGAATTTTTGGGGGGATGTCCTAACACCAGACCATAAATCTCTACTCCAGGGTCCAGAGATGCTGGCAGCATCGGAGGGCAGTAATACTCTTGAGAGGGGTCAGCAGTCCATCTTGAAAGGGCCAGACATTGGTACAGGTTGAGGCTCAGGATCTTGGGATTTCATTCATCCTTGCTCTCTTCATGGCTTATTTTTAAGGAGGTTGTTTTGATATCTTTATAAGTAAGAAGTTAGAATACCTAGTAAATACCAGAGACCTGGTCATTGTTTTGAATTAAGCTGATCCCTCTGTTTTATTTTCCCACTGTTTATTCATGGCTGCACTGGGTCTTCACAGGCTTTCTCCAGTCACAGAATGAGGGTTGCTCTCTAGGTGTGGTACAAGAGCTTTCTCACTGAGGTGGCTTTTCTTATTGTGGAACCTGGGCTCTAGGGTTTGTGGGCTCAGTAGTTATGGCCCACAGGCTTAGCTGCCATGAAGCATGTGGAATCTTCCTGGACCAGGGATCGAACCTGTGTCCCCTGCATTGGCAGGCAGGTTCTTAACCACTGGACCATCGGGGAAGTCCAAGCTCATCCCTGTGAAGTTTGCTACAATTTCATGTACACAACTCAATGGGGAAATCTGATCTTCAAGATTTTGTTCTAAATACACTTTCATACATGTAAATAAATAACAAAAGGAATCTGAGTGACTTTATGAATAATTCTAAAGCTACAACTTTATGATTAAGCAAAATGGATTTCAAAGCTGTAGTCCTCCCCTGAAAAGAAATGGCTTCCTAAGGCAAATATTGGTGCTGCCTCATTGAAATGGTACCAGGCATTTGGTTTCCAGTGATTCTTTCCTGGCTAGCTGGTTTCCTATGTGGGCTGCTACTGGGCACACTCCAAGACATTACTTAATCACATCTGTGAGAGAATTACTTGAAGAGTACATGTTCCAGTTGTGGCTACTCTGTTCAATTTTCTGAGAGGCAAAATGCATTCTTAGATCAGCATTAGAAGAAGCACATTACCCATTAATCATTAAAAGCCATTTAACTTGAGATCATCAAAAGAACATTACTTTAAAAAAGAGATGCTTTCAGCAGCATTCGGAGCAAGAATATTTGAAGGCATATTCCAATATTCTTCTGAAATGTGTTACATTGTAAATTCATAATAACCTATACTTTGGAATAACCCCGTATAGTCAATGGCCCCCTCCCTTTGTGAGTAGCTGGCTTTAGAGCATCTTTTTATCATCTGTTCATGAACAATTACAAGTGCCAAGCCATGTTACCCGTTACCTTGCAGAGACATACGTCATTCTAAAAAAGAGGCAATTCAGCTGTGTCCATTTTGGTTTGTTGTTGTTTAATCACTAAATTGTGTCTGACTCTTTGTGACCCCATAAATTGTAGCCCACCAGGGGATTTTCAGGCAAGAGGAGTGGGTTGCTATTTCCTCCTCCAGGGGATCTTCCTAACCCAGGGATCCAACCCATGTCTCTTATATTGCAGGTGGATTCTTTACCACTGAGCCACCAGGGAAGCTGCCCATTTTGGTTGGTCTGTTTTTCCTGTCACTTCAGTACAGAAGCAGATGCAACCGGCTAGATATGATCTAAACATGGCAGGAAGAGCACACAGCTGGAAGGAGATCAGCCCAGGTCCCCTCTGCTGCTGTTAATGGTGTGATTACAAGAGACTCACCACGTCTTGGCTCATCAGTTCTCTATTTGCTCTGACTCCCACATGCTTGTTTGGGGAGAATGAAATAACTCCTTTGAAAACACTTGGAAAAGTTCCTTTTTTTTTAAATTTTGTGGGAAAGAAGTGCTATGCAATTGTGAAGGGTAACAATGAAAAGACCATCAGATAGTTTCCCTAAAGGTGCAGCTGGGGCAGGAGATTCATTTTCTTCTTCTCATGTATCAGGGAGTGGATGAACTCTCCCCCCCTCCAAAAAAAAAAAAACTGAGTTGGTTCAAATGATAATTAACCCATGAGCTATTATGAATGCACCTACTTGGATTGAATGTAGATACAATCAGAATTTATTTGAAGTTCCAGAAAATAGCTGTTCTAAAACCAGAGAATTAATATTCTGTTACAGAACTTGTTATGAAAGGGAGAGAGGAATGCAAAAGATGAAGTAGAAAGGGGGGCAGAAAAGCTGGAGAAAAAGTGATATGGGAAGAAAGTGATAGAAGGGAGTCTGAGGAGACACTAACTATTGTACTTCCTCTGTACTAGGCAGCTGGTCCTTAAACCCAATGTTGAAAGGACTATAACATAAGAAAAAATAATTATAACCAATAATGTAAATAAAGAGAGAACAGGGGCAAAAGACTAAGTGGCTAGGCCAAGGTCACACACATGGTGGAGAGTAGAGCTGGGATCAAAGATGTTGGGCCCAAAGACGATGTCTGTACCTACTGCAAGCTCAGCCCCCAGTGTAAACCTTGGGAGAAGTCAAGCATAGTGCAAACCACAATAATGATGTTATTTAGCCTGTGCGTGACACCCTTACATGACAGCAAGTTAAACCACTGTTCAGGTGCCTGGATATTGATGGATACAGTGTAAATTTTCTACTGGATGGCATTTCTAAAGCAGACCAAACATTCTAGGGCACACACAATGAAAAAGACTGGAGACTTCTCTGAGCAACATCGTCAACTTTCTGTTGCCATCGGACTGGGTTTTGGAGAATCTTTCCTGGGCTTTGTGGTTGGCCTGAAAATTTTGATCAAAGCCATATCCCATCACAGAAACAGTGTGCTTTATGAGAACTGACAACAGGAAGGACGATGAGTGATCCCATAAAGAGTTTTCAGGATCCAACCTTAAGTGGGATATCTAGAACACCAGATCCAATCCACATTGGGATAAAGATGATGGGAGAACTATATACACATAGTCTGGAAGGACAGAAAAAAACAGGATAAAAATGATTTAAGGGGTAAAGTGGCAAAATGTAGGGTGACCGATTTACTGAAAAGTGACACAAGGAGTTTAACAGAGCACATTGATTCTGGAGAGATTCCATCTGGCCCAGGGGCTGCCCCAAACGACCAGGCAGTCCTAGCAATCCACACCACATCCCTCGCCGGAAGCTCGTGCTTCCATTCCAGTTCTGAGATGCACGCTGCTATGCAACTGCCGGGCAGACCTCAGTATACTTACTCTTGCAACAATGCTTGCGGGGGGGACACTGAGTTCATTAAAGGGGGTGACATTTCTTCGGGATAATAATCTGTCCTCTGTGGTTCGATCCCAGGTTCTATTTTAATTTTTTTCTGCAATATAGGCTTCTCATATGATTCAATTACAGGTACTAAAAAATAAAAATAGAAAAGTTACTCTATGTACACTTGACCAATGTCAGCCTTTAAAAGCTTATCCCACAGCTTCTAGCTACCACACTGATGTGTGAGTATCTACCTTTGGCAAAATGACAGCAGAAATGAACCTGGGGGTGAAATTCTTACTTTGTTAGCAAACACTACGTAGGAAGTTGGACTTTTAAGACATAGCCCCCAGGGGATTTCTTCCTTATGACTTTTGGTTATCTCCTTTTACAACAACCTGCTGCCTCTGACCAATCAGTAAACAAGCTGGCTTTTAATAGCAATTAGCTATCACATGGTCTAAAGCAGCCATCTCCAATCTTTGTGGCACCAGGGACTGGTTTTGTGGAAGACAGTTTTTCCATGGACTGGGGTGGGGGGTGTGGGGTGTGGGGCGTGGGTGAATCAAGCCCATTACATTTATCACGTACTTTATTTCTATTATTATGTCAGCTCCACCTCAGATCATCAGGCATTAGATCCTGGAGGCTGGGGAGCCCTGGACTAAAAATATTTCTTAGGAGCCTTTTGTACCTAGAACCATGCTGGCATTCAATAAAGCAAAATGTAAAGTCAAGATTCTTGTTATCCCGAAGTTGACAAGTACATAGTGAAACTAATCGTTTCATGGCATTAAACAAGACAGCCTGATTCTTGGGAGCTCTTCCAGGATCAACACTTAGAAAAAGGAAATGCCTTAGGCAGCCTCTCAGTCGAATATTTCCTTTTCAGAGTACAGCAGCTCTTGGCCCCTTGCTTCCTCTGCTCCCTTAATCAGACTCCCTGGTAGTGAAGACCTACAAGTCCGGATTAATGGCGGGGGCGGTAGCAGTGTGGATGAGTTGCAGAACAGAAAGGTACCTTGCATGCTACTACTGGAATTTTCCATCTCCTCTGACAAGGAGACCATGAGCGGCTGCTGGAGGTGGCTGGTGTACATGAAGGGGACAGGCTGCACGACGACGGGCTGGATGACGGGCAGAATGCCCGGGCTCCGGATGCCGTGGCGGGACAGGGCTGCGGCCATCACCGGTGGCATGGACAGCGGCACGCTGAAGGGCTGCACACCGGGCGGTGGCGGCGAGTACTTCTTCCCGGGCGGGCTGGAGGAGGGCAGGCTCAGCCCAGGCGAGGCTCGCCTATGCGAGGGCTGGAACTTCAGGGCGGACGGAGAGTTCCCGGCGGAGGGCGGCGAGCTCCGCTTGTTGACTGTGAGGTCCACCGGCTCCATCTGCATCCCGTGAGACAGGCCTTCCGGCGTCTGGAAGAACTTATCCGACAATGGCGTGGAGTAGATGACGCCGTACTTGTTGGGCTTCATTGACTCCATGTAATTAGACGGGTATGACTATTAGAAAAGACAGAAACGTGTCAATGGACAGGTGTGTTTGCTTGAAACACGAAATAAGATGAAAATACACAACAAGGCACATTCAGTTACGTGGACTTTCATAAATGATTTGGATTTAGATATATGCTTGACACACACACACACACACACACACAAATACCATGAAAGAGTTGATCTAATAAATGTAGGCACTAAAGTTAACATGGTAACTATGTCACAGACAAAAAAATCTCAAGTTTAATTCTACAGTGATGGCCATATCCAATGTTAAGATTGATGATGACGCCTGGAAAAATTCTAAAACAGGTTATAAAAGGCTTATGGGCCTTATCATTGGGAGTTGGGATTCACCAAGAACCAGCCAAGCCGAGGAACCTTATTGCTTTTCTGATGGGGTTTCTTAATTGGCAGGAAATACCCTCCTTGGCTTTAGTGTGCTCCACCTGAGCATAAAGACACAGAACATTTCCCATATGCTTGTGGATAATGTGGACAAACAGAGCCACGTGGTAGTGCCTTGGGATGCTCTCCAGCCACTGACCAATCCATGCTAAGGTGACCACGAATCCTGGCTTTAGTGCTAAATGTCCGACATCTGAGGAAATGCCTCAGTATCATGCAACTCAGAATGGCTAGTCACCTCACACACTTACTTATATACAGAAGGCCACCCACACAAAGGTGATTATGTCCTTGGCCCTGACTTATTCAACGATTTATTTACAATTTGAGACACTGCAGAAGATGACTTAATTTCCAAATCTGAGGATGACACATAACTATAAGAAAGAGCAAATAAGGACTTAAATAAGGACACGTGATGTTGGAAGGGACTTGCATACAAGCTGAGGCTTTGCCTTCTCTCCTTTCCACCTTGCTACTCCCTCATCAAGAGAATGGGGGACAACCTAACAAGATACTGGAGGTGAGATAATTAGTCCCCTCCCAAATCTAAGATCTGTTCGTATCTGACTTAATTTGTCTTCAAATACATTCCTTTCTTACAATATCAAGATAATGTAACGCTCATTTACCAGGTTGAAATCTAAATCAACTGTAACTGCACACTATGGGTACTGTCCTTGGCCATGGAATTCATTACAGTTACTTCTATTCCTTAAGAAAAATTTAAAGTCTGCTGTAGAATGCCTAAAAAAAAATTAAACTCAACATAAACCCTTTACTTGCATGCATTTTAGGGGAACATGTTTTCAGTGGTAACATGTCAAGTCTGCCTGCAGAGGATTACTTATATTTGAATGCTTTATAGTAAGGGTGAAAAATAACATACTGTGCCTCTCTCCCGGCTCTAAAATTCAATGCATTTGTGATTCTGAAGCAACACTAGCTCACAATGCAACTGAGAAGACCCACTAATGGGAGCTTATAATTAAACCGCTTAAATGCACTATTAATTTCTGAACCTCCCTGGCCCCTTCAGTGGCCAGTAATATGAGTTATTAATAACTGTGAGACAGCAGTGGTTTTGACTGGGATTAGTACTGAGATCACACCCTTTCTTCTCTGGACCTCATCGGGTGAATCTCCACCTGGCTATGCATCCAACTCATCCGTGCTGCTTTAAAATCCCATTCCTGCACTTTCAAAATAACTTTATTATGTTCAAAAGCAGTTCTATAAAAGAAGGCAAGAAAAATTACTATATAAATATTAGACAGACATGCAAGTGTCATGAGGATGTGTCAAAACCTGTCAAGGAGGTACTGGATACTCATCTTCTAGGAGGCTATGACGTTAAGATTAGAATTGGACTCAATGAGACGCCTATGAGATGAACTTAACACACACTGGGGTCCCGGAGTCTTTTCTTCCTGCTGTATACGACAGGTGTTTACTTCAGTGGGCTTTGATGTTATCAGGTATTCTTCAGACTTTACTAAGCACACAGATTCACCTGGGAATCTTGTTAAAACGCAGATTCTGAGTTACTGGGGAATGACTCAAGGTGCCAAAGATTGGCCTTGGACTAGCAGGGCTCTAAATGATGAGATATAGCATAAAAGCACTAATTTTTATTACTAACATTCGGTAAATTATTTAAATGCAATTTAAAGGTGGGGAGGGAGAATTTTCACTAATAATACTGCTTAAAAACAAGGATATGAGGATATAAAATCGGGGAACACAAAACAAATTGTTTTTAAAAATAGTTTTGAATTATGTATCGAAGATCAAATGAAGACTATTTCTACCTTTCTTTAGAATAAGACACACATAGGTGCAACACAAGGTGAGAGGCTCAAAATATACAGTAATATTAATATGCAATAGATTTAAATTGAAATATTAAAATAGGCAAAAGCAAGAGGCACAAGGTTTGTGAACAGAAATTACACATTATGTACAATGAGGGCTTCAGGAAGTAATTAACTACAGGAGGAAAAAAGATTTCTCCTAGTTCTAAAGTTTAGCCAGCTTGATATAATTTTCTAAAGGGCAAAAGTTCTGGTACAAGAAACAAAAACTCCAGGAAATGGGAGGCAGTGTTCATTGTTTCTACTCACAGAAATGTAGCTTCTCCCTTATTTTCAGCCCTAGTTTTCAAAGACACCCCTATGACCTAGATTTTAATACCAAGTTATTGGCCACTACACAGGAAGCAAGAAGAGGACAAACTTTTCTTGCTGTCATTGCTGGATTTTTCTATCTGTGGGGTGAGTTTAAGGAAAGCAGGAATTTAGAACCTGGGGGATTTGCAAATTTAATAACAGTCTCAGGTTTCTCAAGCCATAAAGAAACAGCCACACAGAGCTGAATTTTATAAATTATGCACATTTGCACAGTTTTGCTGAGAGTCTTCCCTCCCGTGAATGCCTCCTGTCCCCTGGACATGTGGTCTTTGGAGGGCTCCAGGGCTAAAAGCAGGGGCGCTGTTTTGTGTGCAGGGGTACACAACTGAGTCCAGTGTTAACTATTTCTGGTCTGACTGCTTCGCCTGAGGGTGAAGAAATGTGGTTCTTCAAACTGTCTCACTAGCAAACTTCACAGCAATGTTTACCAGAACCTTCTATGAGGCATGTTCACTTTAATCATTTGGGTGGAGCACATAAGCCACTGCAATCAGCTTGCAACAGTCTGGTTCTCCGCAGCATAAGGACTGACACAGGGCTTGCCTGGGGTGTGTGCCTTGGGTGGATACACACTGGTAATAGTTGCTTCCTCTCTGTTCCAGAGCATTCCTGTGTTCTAATGAAGCAATGCAAATAAGTGTGCCTGCACCAGCAAAATCCACATCAGCTGCAAATAGTGATGAAGCAGAAAGAGGTCCTCTGGCCCCTGCTGGGTATCCATGGCCCTACCGGCTCAAGCAGAGGTTTCCTCCATTCCTGACTCCCACTAAGGGCAGCAAGGGGGTTACTTTGCCAAAAGGTCTGCTATTAAGAAGGGTTCTTTCCCTCTGTGGTAACATGCATTCAAGTGTTCACACCTCCGTGCCATGGGTTACTTACTTGTCGTGGGTTATTTAAGTGTCAGTGGAGTGGGAGATGATGGTCCAGCCCAAGTGCTCAGAGAACACTGGGTGAATGGATGGTGTGAATCAACACGCTCTCTGAGCAAGTTTTTACCACTGACCAGGCTCAGCATAATGATTTTTTGATTCTCAAAAACAAAAAAAAAATTTTTTTTTAAGTATGATGAGGAAAAAGGCACAGGGTTTAGATAATTTTCCAATGCTATCACTTCCTATGAAAGTGAGAATTAATAGTTTCTCATTTTATTGGAAATAGTTTTGGTGAAGTTTTCCATTACAAGATGGTTTAAGTGGATGGAGTGACTACATGAAACGTGGGTGAGTCTCTGTTTCACTATTCATTAATATGAAAAAAAAAATGCGACCGTCCGTGACAGGGCGATGGCAAGTCAAAGGAATCTTCATACCAAGGGTGGAGTTCCAAGTGCAGGAAGGCGCGGTGCATTTATAAACAAGCTCTTTGGAAACAGCAAATGTCATGCCCCTCTGTGCAAACAAAAGTAGAAAGCTCTCTTTCTACCAGGCTCAGAAAAGTCATGAAAAGTTTCTGTTAGAACACGGCAGAGGGACTACCGATTTTAAGTACTTCTTAATCTGTAAGGAGTCTGTTAGATGATAATTTTCATTAAAGAAAAAAATACACTTTCTTCAGAAGTAATCTTCCTTTAGGAACAGAAGAATATGAAGGGATACTTTAAAAAATTTTATTTTCTCATTTCCTGAATTAAATTCTAGTTTTCAACCTCTTTGGCAGTACTGGTAAAAACAACTCCTTTACATGTTCATTTTATATACACCTGCCATTTCATGTTTTACATATAAGTATCTCCAATTTTATAAATAAGAAAAAAAATTGGAGACTCAGGGAGCTTCTGATGGCTTTGCCAGCAACACATTGACAGTAAGTAGCAGAGATCTACAGCACAGAATGGGGGTGGTGGTGGTACTCTGCTCCCCTTTCTTGCAAATCTTAATAGGATCGACAATCCAAAGTCTAGTCTGCCTCAAGGCACAAGGTTTAGTGAACAGTATGAAGGTTTATACTTCAGTAAGAGAAAAATGACATTTCCTCACTTTCTCTAAATTATAGCAAAATACCAACTAGGCAGATTATTTTTACTCTTCTTATCTTTTAGGGAAAAGGGGTGAGAGAGGGGAGTAAATCAGAGTAAAATATTTTTATTCATATGTGGAATTGAAGCAAAAACCAACCTTACATGTTACTGCTTCATGTTTAGAACACTGACCTGAATAAACAAAGACCTCAACCTTTTAGGTCAAAGGCAGAATGAAAAAGAGAAAAGGAATAAAGGAACAATAAATCAGATTTCATATACTTCACCTATGAAGGTAGGAAAGATAAAATGTGAAGATTTAAGAGTGGAAACAAAGAAACTCCATTGTAAGGCCTGGAACTCTATTTTGGTGAAACAATATAATTAAATTCTATAAGCATCAGCAGAACTTGAAAACTAGAGCATGAAGGAGAAAAAGACCATTAATTGCAAAAATACTTCCACATATTTTAACTCCATGCATTAATATGTTACAGCATTACAAGTATAACTATTACAACAAATTCATTTTATTTCCATTTTTTTTCAGCTAAGTGCCTTTCCTTGTATGGTGAAGTTCATTTTAGCTTTAAATTAGGCTCTTTTGACACATTCTCATGCTTGATTAAAAGCTCTGGAAGTATACTGAATAGTAAAATGCATCACTGATGGGCCTCCATCATTTACCAAATTAATCATAGTCTCTGGTACTAAAACCCTATTCATATTTCAAGGATACAATTAATGAGAACATTTCATACCTTAATATTCCTCCAGTATGATCATGCAATAGTTGGGGGAAGGGGTTGATGACAAAATGAGTAACATTAGAAGCCAATTTAGCTTTTTGATTAATAAAATTCTTATTGCTCTCTTATTATCATATGGTTATACAGTTGTTGGGCAAGAATGTAAATGCTATTTCCTTAAAGCCACTCTAATTTAACTTTTCACCGTACACACTGGTAAACACTAGCGCAGAAATATCCATGGCAACTCAGTTCCAAGGGCCTTGGAGTGACCCCCATGTCTTGTATAAACAGTTTTGGCAGGAACCTCCATAGTCAGCGCATAAGGATGATCTAAATTTTTGCAAGCGTGTCATTACCAACCTTCAGAGCCACAATTCAGGCCAAGTTTTTCCCCTTGTGAGTATTTTCCAAGCCCGAGGAAGAAAAGAGCAAGACAGAGTTGAGAGCATGGCCGTATTATTTCACATTCACTAAACCAGATTCCCTCAAGTCTCAACCACTCCCGGCTTTGCAGTCGACACCTTTCTGTTGTCAGCCCTGTCCAACTTCCACAGTGCTGGTGTTGTACCTCTATAAACAACTGGACTCATTACTCCTTCCCTGGTGGTCGACAAGCATGAAGACCGGGGTGGCTTAGCACTAAAGTGTTGCAAGAGACGGTGAATGTAATTGCCTCCCAGCCACCACAGACTCTTTTGAGTGAAACAAAATTCCATTCTCAGGGTCAAGTTCTTTCGCTAGCTTCTCCCAAGTCACAGCTCCACAAGGCTGCCTGGTTGGAGTTTAAGCAAATCATTTTATTCTTAACATATTTTTACATGCAAAATGATCAAGGATTTTTTTCTCCCAATTTTTATCTTTTTAATGAGTTTTGTGAAGGATATCCTAAGCACTATGTGAGGCAAAATGGAGTCTCTTTTTTTTGGCTTTCAATCCAAAAAAAAGAAAGAGATTAACATTCACAAACATGTTTAAGAAACTCCTCTGTATAGTCTGGGTGGTCATCTTGAGTGAAAAATACCTCTAAGTAAACTCACTCTTGATGAAGATTTCTTGAAGGTACATTTGGAAACTGCTTCCTAATCACGATACACATTGTGTACAGGTTTTTTTTTTTTTTTTTTAACGTTCCATATGCACATTAATTTTTTTAAACTAGTCCGGCCATTTTTTTTTCTTTTTGCCAAAATCAATAATCTTGAGAGCTCAGACTAAAAATCTGCTAACTAAGGGGTTTCTGTAAAACTATTTCTGTTATGAGCAGATCTACCTGTGGCTCAGGTTCTGTCCTGATGACATCCTGGGGGTGGGTGGGGGACTGGGGCAAAGTGTTTAAGAAAACATGGATCCTGTTTAGAAGTTTGCCTATCAAATGCCTGTCAAGTAATGAGTACTTTTAAGGGATAACACAACACACAGTAAAGTTATTACCACTTGGAATAAACAAGAGGTGTTTAGTTTTGGAAAACTTACCACCGAGACAGGGTCCATGGCCTCCTGCTTGACAGGGACTGGGTCAAACATGAGCATTCTTTTAGTTATGCTTTCTAGGGCGCTCTGGTGTTTAGCCTGGAAAACAAAACAAGGTGTCTGTCTAAATCCTGAGGTTACTTTCAATACAAACTATTGAAAAAAAATTTTTCCTCACCCTGCTTCTCTGGTCCTTCCCCTCCCCTGCCCCCAGAATGGCTGGAATTTGTTTTCCTTACCTATGAAAATGCCATTTTATATAATTAAGACCAGACTCCATGGTCATAACCAGGGGAGAGCCAACTGGCATTTCTAACTCAAATACATAAACCCTGACGTTTCTGGAACAATAGGTACAGCCCTCCTGAGCAGCCAAGCTTGTTTAATAAGATTACTGAGCAGCTCAATAGAGGTTCACATTATATACAAATGTTAAAAAAAAACTTTCCTTTCCATCTTATGTCATAAAAGAAAAATCAGGGAAAAATAAGGCAGGCAAAAAGACAACGTAGAAGCAGTTATCACGACTATCTTTGTTTTTTATCCCCTCAAACTCTTTTTAAATGGATTGTAATATGCATACTATATAGTATCCATAATTTCACTTAACAATTATTGGGAAAATGTTTCTTTTCTAGTAAGTATGGTTTCACACCATCAAGTTCAGTGTGTCACCGTGTGAACCAATCAGATTTTTTTTTGACCATGCTGAGCAGCAGCTGGTGGGATCTCAGTTCCCCGACCGAGGATGGAGCCCGGGCCCCATGCAGTAGAGTGCAGTCCTAACCACTGGAGAACCAGGGAAGTCCCCAGTCAGATTTTTTAAAAATTCCTCTTACTGGGCAGATTGCTTCTAAATTTTCACTATTACAGACAGCAATGAGCATTTTAATATTTACATCTTTGTGCATGTCCTTAATTTTTAAGATAAATTTTATGAAGGGGAGTTCTTGAGTGAGAAGCATGTACATTTTCCAAAGCATCTGCTGTATCCTCTAGCAAAGATACTCTGTAATTGCCATCAACAAAACAGAACCTGTTTCCCAACATCTCTACTGGCCACGTGCATGACCATTTAAGAAAAATTAAAACCCCGCGCCTCTTGTTGTTTTCTAAGTACTTTTTCAATATGAAGAACATTAGCTTGTATTCACCCTCAATTTCTCCTTATCAGGAAATAAGCCAATTTTTAGCCTAATGGAAAGACAATGTCCATCCTGACCCTGTTTGATCTTTCTCTTTCTCTTTTCTTATTCAAGTGTTATCCCTTTTCTTCCGTGTTCTGTACTAGTCTGCTATTAGTACTGTATCATTCCAACTGCTTCCTCACAAGACAAAATATTCAGTCTGATGAACATTTATTAATAACTGCATTTCACAGACCTTCAACAACCTTCAGGCCTCTCTTATCCAAATTTGGTTTAAGTGTTCAGCACTTTTGGTTAAAAGTGAGATCTTTATATATCACCTTTGTTTGGGTGGGAAGGTGAACGAGTTCTAGATGGAGTTCCACCTGAAAAAGGTATAGGAACCCCTGTACTTCAGTATTTAAACTCCCCATTCCCACCTCCCTGATGACAGTCCTGTCGTTAGTGATGTCCATGCTCTATGGGTTAAACTAAGATATCTTCGGACACAATTATAAAAGTAATACTGTGTAGTTCTTGTGCTTCACTGCTTTGCTGAAGAAAGACTGTCCTGGGTCTCATGACAACACGTGAATATCATCATTAACTCAACATAAGGCCCTGACTTCAAAATTATATTTTCCTACATCACAGGACGTATTATAATCTGCGAACACAATCTGAAACCAGGCTGCTCAAATCAATGGTGCTACCACCCTCTTCTGTGTCCCAGTAAGAACAAACCCCATAGCCAGTGAAAAATGGATGATTTCATAATGAAGGATGAAAACCCCTTTTGTGTCTTGGGATCTATTATTAACCAGTTCCCAGCCTAGCAGCTGTACAGATGGATATGGTGCTAAGAATTGCTGTCCAGGGCCCCGGAGCGGACCATACACAAAAGATGTGAGATCGCTTGCTTATATCAATGAGGTCAGATGATTCAGCAGCCTCGACCCATGGCTGGTCATCCTCCCCCAAGCTTTTAAAATTTAATTTACTCTTACAGATTCATCCACTCCACTAGAGAGTATCTTGCTGCAAATCCTTCTAAATAAAAGCACTCATATTCTCAGGAGTGTAGTGGAAGAGTTCTGACCCTGAAACTCAAGCAGGAGATCTGTACTTGACCCTCTCCATGGGGGAGTGGATGCGGGGAGGCCCTTTTTTACATGCAAAATGCAGAGGGCAACTCTTTTGTCTACTTTCTAAAAGATTTATCTTCAAGGTTTTGGGGAAATTAAATGAGATTAAAAATAATTTAAAAAAAAGAGAGAGGAACTTTGTTCATCTGAATATGCACACAATTTTTGAATCTATAAAACTATACACACAGCATTAAATTTGTTGATTCTGATCTCTGGAACAATGTCAAGTACTTGCCTCTTTCCTAGAATATTTAGCCTTAGTGGTCAACACCACCCCCTCCCCAACACACACACCCTTAAAAAACTCAGACTAAATTCAGTTCAAAAAGCAATGGCTGCTTTCATCCTATCTGAGATGTCATACAGGACCCCGTCCCTTGATAATCGCACCGTCCCAGTAGTTTCCTATCATCTCTACCCTTGCCTTACCTGGAATCCTTTACTACCAGTAGGAGCAGCACAGTGGAATTAAAGATGATGGGGTCTGGAGCTCATTTTGGTTTAAATCCTAACCCCATCATTTAGCTCATAAAACCTTTTTCAAATGTCTACAGCAGTAAGTACTGAACCCATTCAGAAATGAATGACACGTTAAACTTGCTATAGTTTGTGTCATTTTAAGACATTAGTGAAATTACTTTCATTTGTTAGTTTTTATGTTTTATCTAAATTTAAGGAAATTAGTGCTTTGAAACACTTGTAATCTTAAGAGAAAAATTCATCTAGCATAAAGCATCCCTCCTAACTGGATTCATTTTTCTTAAAAAGTAATTGTTTTAAGGGTTGTTTATTCAGAACTTTACCTTGAAGAGTAACTCAATCACTGATGAAAGGATACTTCTCATACACAAGGATTTCAGCTAATAAACAAGTAATGATATTATAGAATTTAGAATACCTCATTTTATAACTCCTAACTAAATAAAGCATCACTTGACAATAAAAGGTCTGTGCAAAATTCAAATGTCACTGTGAACAGAACCACACTCACTGTCCACTCACACGTGTAACAGCACTTTGCTCTCAATCTCGTAGCTTCTAAAATGACTGATTATACTTTCAGTGATAGTCAAAGGCTATGGAGGACATATTAAAAAAAAGAAATATAAGAAAAAGACACACCCTAACCTTGGACCACTTTTGCTACTAGCGTTGACCTTATCTCTGGGTCTGATCTAGAATAAGAAAAGAGTGACTGCAAAGTCACTGAAGGGCCTTCCATATAATTCAGCACTGGAAGAAGTGGGGTCTCTAAATTTAGTGGCTTTTGTTATGCATGGGCAACTCTGAGCTCTGGGGCTATTGAAAGAAAACTTAAAACGCTATAGAAAATCTATCACTACATAACCCTGACAGCAGTTCCAAGTAAGACCATTAGGTGGCGAGCTAAAACAAGTATTTAAAGACTAGGACACAGGCAGTAAACTGAGTTTGCCAAAGTCAGGGTCTTTAAATCTAGTGGGTTTTAACTAGGCTCAGGAATTCTTATCACAGAGATTAGAAGGCCCCCAAAAGTGGTTCTGTTTTTCTTACAACTAGTTCTCAAGCATTAACAGGTTTTCATCTTAGTTGTGTTAAACTAGCTTAGGAGACAACCATTCTAAACTAGTAATCCCAGGATAACACTGCATTTACAAGAGGGAAAAAACAGGCAAAATAGGTTTAAAAAAAAAAAGTCTAAGTTATCAAAGTGCCTAAAAGCAAAAATATAGAAAATAATTGCCAAAATAATTTTCCATCACGGAACAAACATCTTCTTCCCCAACTGTTATTTTGCTGGGAAGGGCCAATACAGAATTTTCCTTCAAAAGGAAGAAACATTTTCCTTCACACTCTGCCTATGCTTCTGACTTTTTTCAGCTGTCATAAGAAGGGTCAGATTTTTGTCAAGATGCACAACTGCATGTTTATGTCTTAAGAAGCTTTGGTGAATCACTTACATGAAGTTTCACAAGCAATTATAGTTCCCTCTCACATGGTTCTTTTCAGCCCTCCATGGGGCCTACTTGACAATTGCTTCATGAGGGTACAAATGAGCTGCAGAGCTTAGAAAGACACACAGGCCTTAATGTAAGAGGTTATGCTGCCAGCCTCCTTTGAAAATGGCTTGCCTTGAAGCTATGGCACATTTTATTACAGAAACAACCTTATAAATAACTGCCCCTTCCTTAGAAGAATGGGGGAGGGGGGTGGGGAAGAAAGGGAGAGAGAGAGGAGGGAGGTGTGTGGCAGGGGATGGAGGGGGTTCTGGAGAGAGAATGTATTGAAATAAATTTCTTGGCGATCTATCAGGATTTGCTCTGACATTCTCCCTTCTCCTCTCCTGTCTAATGCACTCAAAGGGACCCTGGATCCTTCTCCCCGAGCCCAGCCTGACCCTAAGCTTCCAGACTACCTGCCTCCTTCAAAGCTGATCTTTTGTTTCCTAGCCGACCTCAGCCAGGTGTAAGGAGAAAAAAAGGATGGCCAAACCAGCACATCTTCTGTTAAGTGCCCCTGTCAACCCATCCAAGCCTCTGGGCTTTAAAGGAGGAAGCATGCTGCCTCCTTTCACCTCTCACTCCCAAAAGGAACTTCAGGGAAAAAATTAAAAAGACAAATTAAAAAAAAAAAAAGGTGCGTGGCTGAGTGTGCGTGTGTGTGAGAGAGATTCTCGGTCAGGAGGAGGACCAGGGTGGGCAGGTAACATCCCTAAACTTCCTCTCCAAAGAAACTTTTCTTTCTTTACTTTTGTACCCTAACTCTTTCAAGAGCTCCAAGGAGTTGCGTATTTAATGGCAGCTGCCCTGGCCAGAAATCCAAGGGGCCGGGCAACAGATGGAAGTGGACATTTCTAAGTCAGAGCCTCCTTTCAGAGCAGCTGAACGCTGGCACCTACCTGGAAAGGCATCTCGTTTTCATGTCACTCGCTGATTTTTCTCCTACCTCAGTCTTCTACTGTTGGTGTGAAAGGAAAAAAAATTCCGTGGAACACTTCTAAATCTTTGCCCCTCATAAATTAGTTATTTTGCATCAAAATGTTTTGTAAATGGGAAAGAAGTTAATTTTTTAGTTTCAGATTAAATATAATGATCCATGAGCAAACAATCCGCCCTCTCTCCTCTCTGGGCTAACAAGCCACCCAATTTTACTTTCCTGCCTCCACCCATCTGCTCCACCCTATGGAGAGTTGCCAAGGCAGTCCAACTTGTCCAAACAGGACATGGCTTCAGATAAGATTCTGCCCACACCCTGTACTTCGGAAAGACCAAGTGAAGCAATTGATTTTGCATGTAAATAAGGACAGGTGCAAAGGTAACAACCAAGTGAAGTCCCTCCACTTTTCCAGACTAGGGCCCAGCAGAGCAGGGGTGGGGGCGGGGAGACACAAACCCATATCCTTTAGGTGAACTCTCAAGTTCAATGCCACTTAGTTAGTGGCCTACCACATCTTTCTTAAAGCAATTTTAGCGAACACTAGTCATTTTCCCTATTAAGGTTATGTACGCAGTTTTCCTCCCCATGCCGACAATTTTTGTTTTTTAGTTTTAAGGGCCAGCGACCCCAACTCGGTTGAAAAGCACCCATAATGCGTAATCCTGCTGTGCACATGGCTTATGCAGCCTGCCTTGGCCCTGAGTTTTCTCCTGTGATGTGTTATATAATCAAATCCAGAAGGGCTGTGTGAGGCCACTGCCTCTCCACCGGGCGCCCTATCGCTGGAGACCCACCCCACTCCACCCTGAGGGGCCTCCACCCATGGGGCCCCACCCTCGGAGTGCGAGGCTGGGAGGGACCAATTGGCTTCAGCCAGCTGCCAGTTCCTGGAAATTCCGGCCTGAGCAGCAATGCCTGGAACCTTGCAAATAACCAGAAAGAAGTGGCATTGCTTCCCCCAGCTCCTGAGGATGCTTCACTAAAAGCTTCACGGAACCTCTGGATGCGCACATGTGAGCTGTTGCTGACCACTCCCTTCAGAAGCTAACAAACAGAAAGGCACTCTGCGCCACTGCTGTGAGAGAATTCAACATGCCCCACCCTAATCCTCCTTGTCCCCAAAAGGCTGCGCCCCACATCTGCCTTATCTCCTGGCCACTCACCTCATCTTTCAAGCTTTCCTCACCAACTTCTCTATTTCTACTACTGCCGTGGCCAGGCTCTCAAACCTCAAGACTGTGTTACTGGGTCTCCCCTCCATGGGACTCCTATGCCTGCCCCTTGGACCCTCCAAGCCATTCTGACCACTCCTCCCCCCCGACCTGCCACTTGCCACGTATCACAAAGCCCTCTTCTCAGTGAGTCTTTTCCAAACTCCCAAACTTTCCTCCAAGGGACACCCTTAGGGCTTGGAGGGCAGGTTCAAGCACCATGGCTCAGCGCCCCCTTTCCTACCAGCTGCTCCTCTGCTCCAAGAGCCCTCCAAGCCGACTGCCCTGTTTCTCCCTCCACCCAGCCCCCTCCCCAAAGCCTTTGTTCATTTTTGGCCCCGATGCTGGGCAACCAGAGTGGAATGCCCATCCCCTTCCGGCTTATCTAAATCCTCCTAATTCTTCAAAGACCAGCTCAAGGCCCTCCCCACTCAGTGTAGCCAGCTGATTGCTCCTGGGCCCATCTGAGGCCGCCCCCTCTTACCTAGATAGGTGGGCCTTTCTACCTTTCAAATAGGCTGTCCAAGACCACCATCAGGACGGGCAGCACCTGAGCATGGGCTTACTTCACAGCTCCTTAGAGGGGTTCCCTTCCTGCTCCCCAATGGAGATCAGGCACACCCACTAAGTCAAGGTTTTGCCAGGCATAAGGAGTGGATATAAAAGCCCTGAGCTATAGGAGTCTCAGTCACTTCCCTTTCTCTTTAAATGCACTTGAAAATCTCCCTTAAAAAAGTAACATGAGTGAGGGGGCGAGGGGGCCTAACTTAAAGGAAACCTATTAAATGAAACTTCCTCAAAAAACCTATTGCTCCTAACAATAACCCTTTGCTTTTTATTACTCACCCAGAGAGCTCTTCTAAACAAGTCTAGTGTCAAGGTCTTGATTTTAAAACCTAAATTAAGGGCGGGGGTGGGGTGGGGTGGAGGACACTGAGAGAGAAAAGAATGTGGTAACTTGAAGTGTGTGTGCGCACGTGTGTGTGTGCGTATGTGTGTTAACAAACATTAGGTTGTTTTGTTTCAATGCTACTTCTATGGACCAAGGAAATCCAGGAGCTCAGTGATGTCACAGGTTTCCTACTGATTATCACCACCTTCACAACAGCACTCTCCAGGTCCCATTCTTTACAAGGACTGTGTCATTTCATGCCTACGATACGGGGAGGTACTACCTTCTCATTTTACTGCTGAAACAGAGAGGTAAAGTAATCTGCCCAAGATCACACAGCTGTTAGAGGGGTAGAGCTGGGATACAAACCCAAAGCAGTCTGATTTCAGGGCTGGTGGTGACTTGGCTCTCACTTCCACTGCCTCCTGCAACAGGGCATGACCCACAGCTAGAGTGGAATGGAGAGTTCTGCAGGCAGGTCCGTCCATTGTGGATCCAGAGCCAGGGGCAGTGGATGTATGGCAGTGGATGTATGGCAGTGGCGACCTCAACTCCTGCCCGCTGGCCCCTGCTGCCTCCCCCTCTCTGAGTGGAGGCTTGGATCCAACATCAAAAGACGGTGTCTGAAGGCCCCGATTTAGGCAAACTATTCTTCCTGGCCAATGCACCTGCAATTGGTCCATAAAACTGCTCAGAAAAAATTGGCAGCTTCACCCAAGTAAATACGGAAATCCTCATAATAACTGTACAAAGGTGGAAGGGTCAGGTCCTCATCCCCATTTTAGAAATGAGGAAATGAAGGAACAGAGGTGAAATGACTCGCCCAAATTCGCCGAGCTGGTGGGAGCTGCAGCCAAGAACAGAAGTGTGTCTGCTGCAGACCCAGGCCTCTTTCTGTTCTTCTGCTCCACTCTGTGCTGTGGGACCCACTTTGAAGTAAAATCATCTTATACTTGGGCATTCCCCCAGGGACGTCGGGGTGTGGGATTTGTGTGCTGCCGCACTGGTCCATGGGAGGCAGTGCCATGGGGAGGTTCTGGCTGGCAATTATGATTTCAAAATGACTTTTCAGGTTAGATCACTTGGGACCTACTCCATCCTTGTGGCATAGCTGAGAATAATGACCGCACGCAATCTGAGATTAGCTCTAATGAGTAGGTGCTCAATAAATACTTGTGGGATGAATACATGAATGGATGTCAAACTACCTTTCTCACATGCTAGGATGAAATGAAGGGCAAGGGCCTAAGAGTGACTGTACCTCAGGTGTCACACAAGGAAAATCTGCCCAGGGGCCAGTGGTACTAGTCTAAAAATCATCTTCTGAAACACAAAGTAAATGTGAAAACCGTCGCTTGGGAGACAAAACACCCTTGCTTGAAGAACTGGAATAGGAACTTGAACTTACTAATGAAAGCGGTTCTGGGGCTCAAAGCTTTGTAAGGGACCAGGGCGTATAGTGCAAGAAACAGATAAAGGAGGGGATTTCAGTGATCAGACTCAGAGGACAGTAGTTAAGAGAACTAAGCTAGTTCTAGTTCTCTAGTTCTCTTAACTAGAGCATATGGGCCAAAGGAGAAAAACCCCACACTGGACCACTGGTCGCTCTCCTGGGTAGAAGGCACTGACCTCAGTGTCTGCTGGATCTCGCCAAACTCCACTGATCTGGTCTGAGACTAGCTCCAGGCCATCCCTGGAAAGCCCCAGGCCTTCCAGAGATTGGCCACCATCTTGGACATGTCCCAGATTAAGCTGGTCCTCCTGAAAGGGGGCTGCTTCTCAAGGGAGCACCCCTTTCCCAGGAGAGGGTAACAGCGAAACCCAGGGTTACATAGAAGCTGAAGGGCCATGTAAGTGACTACATTTAGTCTCTGGCTCCCCTTAATAATGAGATTGGGGAAATGGTAATGTATTCAACCTGCCAACACAATGGAATGAGTTTCCAATCGCTCTAGGAACCTGCTTTGCTAGAGAAAGGACCTTATTATTTATTAAATACTCTGCCCAACAGACACAAAATATACTAATAGTTTTTTCCAATGTGCCATTAAACTATGGTGACAATCCAGAGAAAGCAGAGCCAGTTTTTGCTTTGGGAGAAAATAGTCTTAGTTCTGGTTGAGAAACTGCGTTTGTAGTATTGTATCTCTTTTATTGCTACTAAATTTCAAGGAAGGAGAGTTGAGGGGGAAGCAGGGCTCCCTCCCTTAGACAATGCCCTCCCTTATCAGGGCAGACTGCCGTCTGGTTTCCTGTCTCCAGCGCCGGCATTACTGTTTGAGATGAGAAACCGGGTCTAATAAGGGGACAGATCAAGCTTGAAAATGAGAATGCTAGAAGTCACCACAATCCCTTCCTTCCAACTCACTCCAACATGAATTCTGGCTGGAATACTACCAGATACCAATTGTTTTATGACTCCAGGGATTTTCTTTTTTAAAGTTAGCATCATAGATAACTGAAGCACTTCAGAAAGAAACCCAATTTTCAGAATAATGTAATTTCTGGTATTTAAAGGGCTAGGTTGCTTTTATTTATTTTTCTTAAACACAACCGGGTGTGAAAACAGAGTAAGAAATGCCACATTAAGATAGCTGTTCATTTTATAGCAAAAATGTTGATTTGCACACACGAAGAAGGCAAATATCTAAAGAAGGGGATGGAGGTAGATGATTTACATGGCTTAGAGACTACCTTCTCTACGTAGACCTTCCACCCCCACCCCACCACTTTTTCTGATGATTATAACAACTACCAGATTGGTACAATTTTCCCTAATTGTTTAGCTCACATTTAAAAGCTTGCAGAATACTTCCTGATAGAATAATATTAGATTCTAATCATCTTTATTAACCACCTCCCTCTCCCCATAAATAGGGAGGAAAGAATGATTTGAGACTAAGCCAAATAAAGACTCTATCTACCAAATCTAGTTGGATTGTTAACAACTTTGGAGCTAAAATAAAAAAATCTTACTTCAATTTGGGTTACTTATGAATTCAGTTTAAAGATCTGTTGTCCTACAAGCAACTTAATATCACAGTCTGATTCCTCCAAAGAGGGAAGGAAAAATCTTATTGAAATTTTCCAAACTGCCATCTTTTTTTTATGGAAGGTTATCAATATCCTACTATTTGACTCTAGCAGCTTTCTTCATATCATACTGTGTATTTTCCTTTTTATCCATCAAGGAAAAATGTGATGGGTTGAGATGCTAAAACCAAAACATTATGATGATGATGAGCACCAATTTGGGTAAAGAATAAGGCCTGATGTGCTGCCTCAGAAACTTTTTCCATTAATTCCATTAGAGAACACTGTAGATAATTCCTCTAGATTTTAGAGAAAATCCCCACATAAGAAGTTTAAGGGAGAAAATTGCCAAAAAACTTTTCTTTTCCAACCATTTTATGCCAACTTTATTTCTGGATAACCAAGAGAAAAATAGTTTGTTAAAGTAGGTTTTAAATAGTTAACCCAGAAATCTGCTTACTCACAACTGACAGAATATACCAAAGAAAAAAGGGGGTGGGGTGGGGCAAGAGATTATGAGAAAGTTGCTATTGTAAAACAAAAACAAAGAGCATTCTCCTTCTGTTTTCAAAATATTAGGTTAAACATTTTCAAACTATCATTAAATGAACTTATTCCAGTTCTCCTTTTCTTTGAGCTTTTTACTCTTAAAACAGTTTGGAAATCAGATGTAGGATACAGTAAAATCTTTGTCCTTAAAAAGAAATAATCCTGAAGTGCTCTCAATACATTTTATAATTTGTTTCAATACAGTTTCTCCCTTAAAACATAAGCAAGATCCGTAAAAGCAGTCCAAGACTGCTCGAGTTATCTGTTCAGTGAAGCCTCCTATGCCTAGTGTCCAGTGGTAAATGCAATGAGCCACATCCTTCAGATCCTGCTAGTTCTTCTGAACTGTAAGGTGTAACCTCATCCAAAATTGACAGCTCCAGGGTAGAATGCCTATCGACAAACCAATACTCAAAACAAGAAGGAAAAGCAAACAAAACAGCCTTCTTCAGATTTCCAGCCAATATACACACACACAGTACTTGAAATTGAACTAATAAACTAAAAAAAAATGTAAAATTACTTATTCACCCATATAAACACATTGGAGCAAAGGGTGTACATAAAAAGGTTAACTGACTTTTGTCATTATGACATAACACAGGCATCTTAGGCAATCCTAAGTGTGTGGAGACATGATAACTCCCTGGGTGGGGACAGGGAGTTTAAGGGCAGGGACCATGGCCTGGTCTGGGCTACTGATCTACCAGAAAACAGCCTGAAACAGGAAAGAGCACACATATGCCACTTGGAATGTATGACGCAAACCCCAGCCTTGAAACAAAGAACAGGAAACAGCTCTGCTGGCTGTGCTGGAGAGAAAGCACAGAGAAACATTTAGCCGGCCCTCCCTGACCCTATATTCATGAGCAGCTGGAGTTTTTTAAGACAACAACAGGGGGGTGGAGGTGTTTGTTCTATGGGTGTGAATAATAACACCAGCTTTATACAGGAGACCTGCCCTATTTACAAATAGGAGCTTCCACATACAGTAAACATCATAAGTGAACATGTGATTTTATCATATTCAAGCAGCAGCAACCTTCCTAATTAACACCAGCCTCCCTGCCAATTTCTTTTGTCTTTTTCTCCCCCATCCCAATGGCTGGTCTCTAGCTACAGTCAAATTCTGGGTTGGGGTAATGCATACTGCACAGTCTCAGAGCATCAGGAGGAAACGGAGAGAGCACTGCAGCTGAGAATTCAGATGACACTGGGTCATCCCACATAACTGAATGGGACCAATTTTAAGTGTTCCTGAGCCACAGAACTAAATCCCAAGACAAAGAGCGTGGAGACGTCTAAAGTCATCCCAAATTTTCAGTCTTTTTCAACTGCAGAGTTACAAAGATATTTGCACACCGCTGCACATCTGTTCTACATGTACACACATCTACAGAAATCCACCTTGAGAATGCAATTCTGTTCCTGAAATTTCATTTAATCCAACTGAAAAATTGTTATACAATCTGTAGAATAGAGTATCGATTTTTATAAGATGTTCTAAAATGTCTATTTTCCTTTAGGCATTTGTAAGGTAGCAAAATCCATTCACTAGTCCTTTCCCCATTATTTCTCTTTATTTTGTTAGCCAGTACTGTTTAACTAGGTTCCCATTAGCAGAGATTTAAGAATCTGTGTGTACATATAACTACAGGTAAAAAGAAAAAAAGGAAAATAAAAGGCATCACTGTGTCCACAGCAACCAGAAGATTGGGTTTTAATTTAGAAACTTTGCAGTGAAAAAAACAATAGCTTTCTCCAAAGCTATGTTGCCATGTTTTACATCTGACAAGGTTCTGTGGTCTAAAGCAGTTAGTTTTGTTATTCTCACGTTAGGATTTTCCTACTTGCATTTTCCTTCAGGCAGGTAGAATGCTCCTTATAGTCTATTTTCATTGACCTCACCCATGGTACATTAGGCTGCTTTTTTCTAACAGTTCTGCAGCAAACCCCACTGACTGCAGAAATTGAGATATCAGCTTCTTTAGGGAACTGAATGAAATTAAACATCCCATTTAAGGTTTCTGTGAACAGAATAAAGTCAACTTCCATACCCCATGTTTCAAGCCACAGAAGAAACACATCCACTCTTTAAAAAATACTACTAACTCACAAAATTTTCAAGATGTTAGTGTCATAAAATTGTTTTTCCCCTAAAAGCAAGTCTCCTCTTGGGTTATGCAGATTATCATCCGGATGAATTTCTCTTTTAAAAATGCTCCTCAAATTCATACAAATAAAGCACTCAGAAAAGGACAGCACAAAACTGTTCTGTGAAATAACCTATAATGAACAACTGCCTTATACCCTACTTGATTTTGTTTAATAATTAGACACCAAATCTAAATGAAGTCAGAATACCACTTCACACTTTTCTCTATACACCAGACTCTTCTGAGAATATAAACAATATGTTTAAAATGTCTTGGATGACCTATCGAAAAATACATTCTGAGTCAGTAAAAAACAAATTCAGTGTACAATGTTTATTTTAGTGAAATACAAGAAGGTGAGCAATTACCAATTTCCCTTTAACCTGGCTTAGGAAAAAAAAGTCCCATTCACACGGGCTTCATCTAGTTTTATATACTGCTGTAAAAGCGGAATACTGTTCTCGCTTTTATCTGCCAGAGAAGTAGCTATGACAATTCCAGGTATTGTCTGCTATCTCCAAAGGTAGGTCCCAAGCGTCCAGGTCCAGAGATCCCTCCCTCGGCCCCCACCCGGCTCGGGGCCCTAACACTGCAGGCAGTCGCCTAAGGCGTTCTTCGCCTCCAGCCACGCTGCAATCCTTCCTCCAGACACTGCGGCAGGTTCTCTCCTTGCACCCGAGGACGACTCTCCAAACCCGGCCAGCTCTTTCCTCTGCCCTCAGGGATCCAGACGCCCTGGCCAGCTCCTGGACTCCAGGACCGAGAATGGGATGCTCCCTCCACTCCCGATCGCCCCAAGTTTCTTCCCAGAGGGCCCGCCAGGCTGCTCCAAGTTTGCTCCGGCGACGGGTGAGCGGCAGCGCGCCCGGTCCGAGAAGGGGGGCGGCAGGGGGCGCAGGCGGGGGGCGGGGAGAGGGGAGGGTGCGGGAGGTGGGGGACGAGGAGGGGGAGGAGCAGGAGCGCGCGGCCTCGGCGCTACCTTTCTCCAAACAACGTTGCCACACGCGGAGAACACTAAGATTTCTGGGGCTTTGGAGGGAATCGCGAGCGGGCAGGCGGGAGGCGGTCGGGGGACCACACAGGTGAGCCCCCGCCCGCGCCCTATCCCGGGCCGCGGCGGGCGCCGCTGGCCTTGCTTGTCGCTCCCGCAGATCTGCACGGCGGTTCTCCCCAATCCTACACTTTCCACCGCTGAACCCGGGGGCCCCCCTCCCCCTCGCCTCCTCTTCCACCCCCGCCCCCGGCTGCGAGGAGCTGTTGCACTTTCCCAAGCCCGGGGGCGCCCCCACCTCCGCGTTGCACCCCCAGCCCATTCACCGCACGTCGCCCCCCAACCCGGGAAAAAAAAAAAAAGGAAACTGGACTAGCCGAAAAGGGGGGCAGCGGGAGTCGGGGCGAGAAGGAAAGGTGAGAGAGAGGGGACTTACTTTTCGAGGCGCGGTGCTGAGCGATGCAGGCGAGAAATAAAGGCCCGGATCCGGGCTGCCTGGAACCCCGCGGATGCAGAGGTGTCAGCGCTCCAGTACGGGCGGCGGCCGCAGGGGACAGGGACGGGGACAGGCGCGCGTGCGGCGGGCGCGGCTCGGCTCGGCGGGCGCTCGCGCTGCGCTCCGGCTAGGGCCCGGGCTCCGCGCGGCTCCGCTCCTGGCTCCCCTCTGGCTCCTGGCACCAACTCCGGGCAGTCACATGACGCCGGCGCCGCTCGCTCTGCGAGCCTCCCAGGGCTGGCGGGGTAAGTAGAGGCTGGGACCCGGGGTGGGAGGGTCAGGGAGGGGAGAGGGAGCCGCCGCGGCCGCCCGGGCTGGGCGGGTCCCCACCCACTTGGGTGGAGGCAGCCGCCGGAGGGGTCGGCCGAGTCACTCGCGCAAACACGCACCCCGCCCTGCGCCCTTCCCCCGCCACCCCCGCCTCCCGCGCCGCCTCCGCCCCGCCCCGCCCAGTCACCCGGGGACGGCCTGACAGACACTCATTATTCCCCGGAGCCGGGCGCCGCCCCGCCGGCCCAACCTGTCCCGCGAGGCGCGGCGCGGCCGTGGGGCTGGGCGTGCGCGGCCCCCGCCCTCCGCCTCCCCCTCCCCCCCGGAGTCCCCGCCCGCGCCCCCTCCCGGCGCCCTCCGCCCTCGGCCCTGGAGCCCGCGGCCCTGCCCGGCCCGGCCCCGCCGCCGCGCCGCCGCCCGAGCCCGGGGGGAAGGAAGGGCGGCGCTGGCCGCTCCGGGCGTCACAGGGCAGCAGCCCGCTGCGCCGCTTCCAAGACACACAGCCGGGCTCGCGGGCGAGCCGAGGCGGGGGCCCTGAGGCGGTCGGGGCCATCAATCAGACGGCTCCGGCGGGAAGGGCGGCCCCGGGCGCGGTGGGAAGGGCTGGGCCCAGTGGCCAGAGCGGACAACTCTCTTAAAGAAAAACCAGAAAAAGACACCGCTGGTGTTGCAGCGGGTGGACCCGGGCAGATTCGGGAGAGAAAAGGGAGGGCAGTTGGGGTGACTGCAGCCCTAAAACGGTGCCGCGTCTCCAAGGTCATTCACCATCCTCCAGCGCGCTTTCTCTGTGCCCGGGGCGCCGGGTCCCCCTTGTCGTCCTCCCCGGGGGGGGAGGTGCGGCCCGGCCGGTGGCGCCCCCGCCTCCCGGGGACTTTTCTTTGAGGGCCCGAATACCCCCGAGCAAACTTCCCACGGCCGGGCCTGCAGCTGGAGCGAAACGGCGACCGGGCGCAGAGGCGTTTGCTCAGCCGGGCTTGTCGAAAAACTTGGCAAACTTCAGATCCTCCCGCTTCGAGGGAGACCTTGGGGCGAGCCGAGGGCTGAGTGGCGACATTTCTTTACAAGTCGCCTCCCCAGGACCGAGGGCGAGCGTTCTCGGGGGCCTTCCCTGGAGCCAGCCCCCGGGACGACTTTGCAGAGCTTGGTACCCAAGTATAATGCTTTTTGAGTTTCTTTTTAAACAGTATTAATGTAATAAAGAATGCAATAAAAAAGAACAAAAGACAAATTGGTTCAATTGTTTTAGTCCTGTGCACTGTTTAAAAACGCCTCTGCTGCAGTCTATGGCTTGTTATTGCTTCAAGATGTTTTAAAGGCCCTTTAAGTTCACCATTTTCACTTTGATGCTTCATCCAGGCATGGTACTACTTAAAACATAGAGATACCGTATATTCGGAACCCCAGCGTGTAACTACACAATATTATAAAATTAGTACCGGGAAACCTCAAGTAGTGAAATTGCTTATTGTAAAAAAAAAATGCATATACATAAAAGACCACGTGGAAAATACCCAGAACTGACCCCAGTTTATGTGCCATCCTACTGTCCCATAAAATTAATCTTTAAAAGGATGAGGGTTTTTGTTTTGTTTTTCTTAGTGAATAAAGACACGTGCAAGGAAAAAAGTTGGATTTGTGTCAGTTACTAATCGCAATTTATTGATCATTGACATCATTAAAAGTCTGATTGGATGCCTTAGATTTGTATTAGCTGAAAAAACATTAGTGACGACTGATGAACTTGTTTTGCATTTCCATGCCTGGATCATAGTTGAAACTCAAAAAACACAGGCTTCACTCAAGGGACAGAGAATGATGAAAACCTGGAGTGAAGTAGGTCTATCTGAAAAAAAGCGTTATTCAAGATTAAGTAGGGAGTGTCTTTGATGTGAAAGATGCGAGAGGGAAGAGAAAGTTGTAAAAAAGGTTAATTAATGAACACACCATGTTCAGTGCCCTGTGGGAGACTGCTCAAACATCACTTGCACAAAAAATGAATCCTTCCAGTGACGGACACCACCATCTCTCCAGGTGCCCAAACCAGAGCTGCCTGAAGTCATCCTTAACTCCTCTCCTCCCTTGCTGGCCACAGCCCTGCGGTTCACTCAATCCCAGACCTCCTCAGTCCCCACCCACTCCTTGGCTACCACCCGGTCCAACCCATTCCCACAGTGTCTTGTTGGTCATCCTGTTTGCAGCGTGGCTGAACTTTTAAGTTAGGGATTGGAGCAAAGGATTAAGACTGCCTTTTTCTAAAAGGCAAACCTAAACATGTCAAACCCTTCAGTGGCTTCTCTGCTGATAAAATCTGAGTTTAGCCTCCATATTGACCTGGCCTCCACTTATTATTGTAAACTCATTTCTCCCTGTTCTCCCTTTCCACTCTTTTCTCCAACACTTTCCTTTCTTCCAGCTCGCTCTCTCCACCTCTGGCCCTTTGCATATGCTCATTTTTTTCTAGATGGACTAGCCTCAGCTTCTCCCGGACTCCTTACCTCCACTCTCGTTTCCCTACATTTCTATTCATCCTCTAAATAAATATTAAATTTATTTAGTTATTTAGTTAAATTTATTATTTAATAGGTAAATATTAAATGACATTTTCAATAGCATGTCTTTTCTTACTGCCATCCCTTTGGACAAGTGGAGGCGGCTCCTTAGTGCTCTGAGAGCACCCAGGCTTCACCTCTTGTTAACACTTTTTATTCTTTCTTGTAATTGACTATTTAACTCTTTACAGCACTGAACTAGAAACTCTGTCAGGGCATGGGCCGTGTCTTTTTAGCAAAATTGTATCCCAATGACTCAGATGCTCGATGAATATTTGTAAAATGAATAAATGTGAGGCATGAATTGAGAAGAAGTCATTCAGGCTGAAAAGATGAGAGGAGGCTTCAGGGTGGCAAGTGGCCATGTACCTCTGAAATAGTAAGGGGGAGGGTAAGGGAAGTCGAGTGAGATGGTACAAGTGGTGTCTAAGTCTTCTTTTTATTCCTAACACTAGCACAATGACTTACACAAGCTGAGGTGCTGGATGAACCCATAAATCCTAGGTAAATGAAATATCCTGTGCGTGGTCCTTACAGTAGCTACTTCACTGGTGCTCTTTGAGGACAGCAGGCCAGTTTGGTTTAGGTTTGGGGCAGCATGTGCTCAGGGAAGGATACCCCTCCCTAGCCACAGCATCCTTGCTCCCAGCCAATCATTGATGTCTTTTGGGGGAGTGACTGTTTGGAGAGTAGACATGTGACCTTGTTCTAGCCACCAGTGGGACCTGAAGGGAAGTGTGCTGGGGCTTATGGGAAGTATGTTTCTTCCTGATGAAAGGAAACTCTTGCAAGGATAAACCATCAGACCTACTATGGAAATTATGTGAGGATGTGATGCTTGAAGCTATGGCACCCATCTCGTATTAATAAGGAAAAGGCATGGTTTCAGATTTCCATATGGATAGCTCTTTCTTCAATATTAGTTTTCAACTCAAATATAACCCCTTTAGGAATGACCACACAATCTAAAATAGCCCTCCTTTCCTCATTCGATGTCTAGCTGTCCTTGCTTCAAACAAACAAACAAAAAAACAACCCAACTTTTTCCCTATTAGAATCTGGGATCCATGAAAGCAAGGACATTGTCTTCTTCACTTCTGTTTCCCAAACTTCTGGAACAGTTTCTGGCAAATATAAGTTTTCCAAAAGTATTTGTTGATTAATGGATGACAACTAAACAATAACACTACGTTGAGACTGATTCAGAGCCTAATGGATACAAGCCACAGTAAACCTCCACTTTCTCTTTCAGGGCTTGTATCACAGTTCTGTTTCAGGCAATCTCTTTCTGACACACAAACACATATTCTCGAGATTCTTTCTTCCTCCTCCACTCTCTTTCAGAGCTTTTCCATGTTCCTCCCAGGAAAGTTTCTTCTCCTTGTGTGATGATGGACCAAATTATGAAGGCAGAAAAGTGTCATGTGCTTGTGAAATTATGAGCAACACAGATACATCTACCCTAAAGGAAAACATGTTTTCTTTCTTGTTTCTTTGTATTCCAGCTTTATTGAGACGTTATTGGTTTATAACACATGTAAGTTTAAGATGTACAGTATGGTGATTAGATAGACATGTATATTGCAAAACGGTACAACGATTACAATAAGTTAGTTAACACCTCCATCCTTTCACACTTTTTTTAGAGGGGGTGGTGGTGATGGTGATAACATTTAAAACTTACCCTTAACAACTTTTAAGTATAGAATCAGTTCAGTTCAGTCACTCAGTCGTGTCTGACTCTTTGCGACCCCATGAATCACAGCATGCCAGGCCTCCATGTCCATCACTGACTCCCGGAGTTCACTCAGATTCACGTCCATCGAGTCAGTGATGCCATCCAGCCATCTCATCCTCTGTCGTCCCCTTCTCCTCCTGCCCCTAATCCCTCCCAGCATCAGAGTCTTTTCCAATGAGTCAACTCTTTGCATGAGGTGGCCAAAGTACTGGAGTTTCAGCTTTAGCATCATTCCTTCCAAAGAACACCCAGGACTGATCTCCTTTAGAATGGACTGGTTAGATCTCCTTGCAGTCCAAGGGACTCTCAAGAGTCTTCTCCAACACCACAGTTCAAACGCATCAATTCTTCGGCACTCAGCCTTCTTCACAGCCCAACTCTCACATCCATACATAACTACTGGAAAAAGCATTGCCTTGACTAGACTGACCTTAGTCGGCAAAGTAATGTCTCTGCTTTGAATATGCTATCTAGGTTGGTCATAACTTTTCTTCCAAGGAGTATAGAATACAATTTGTTTATTGTCTACACCATGGTGTACCTTCAGTCCCCAGACCTTCTTCATCTTAGAGCTGGAAGTTTGTATCCTTTGACCAGCATCTCTCCATTTCCCCTATCTCCTAGCTCCAGGCAACCACCACTCTACTGTTTTTGTGAGTTTGACTTTTTCACATTTCATGTGTAACTGAGATCATACAGTATTTGTCTTTCTCTGTCTGACATTTTGCTTAGCATAATGCCTTCGGAATCCATCCATGTTGTTGCTTTTGCAGAATTTCCTTTTCTTTGCCTGCATGGGGTCCTAGTTGCAGCACACAGGATCTTCTCTGTGTTATATGGGATCCCCCACTGTGTCGAATAGACTCTCCAGTTGCGGTACATGGGCTTACTTGCTCTGAGGGATGTGGGATCCCAGTTTCCTGACCAGGGAATGAACCTGTGTCTCCTGCATTGCAAGGCAGACTTCCAATCACTGGACCAGTAGTGAAGTCCCCAGAATTTCCTTCTTTTAAAGGGCTGAGTGATATTCTAGTGTGTGTGTGTGTGTGTGTGTGTGTGTGTGTGTGTATCACATTTTCTTTACCCACGCATCTACTGATGGATACTTGAGTTGTTTCTATATCTTGCCTATTATAAATAATGATGCAGTGAACATGGGAGTACAAATATCTCTTTGAGAAAGTGATTTCATTTCCCTTGGATGTATACCCAAAAGTGAGATTACTGAATAATATGGTAGTTCTATCTTCAGCTTTCTGAGAAATTTCCACACTGTTTTTCATAGTGGTTGTGTCAACTTACATCCTCATGAACAGTATACAAGGGTTCTCGTCTCTCCAGTCCTCACCGACACTTGTTATTCTTGTGTTTTTCTGTAATAACCATCCTGACAGGTGTGAGGTGATACTCATTGTGGTTTTGATTTGTATTTCCCTGTGATTAGTGATGTTGAGCACCTTTTCATGCACTTGTTGGCTATTTGTGTATCCTTTTTGGAAAAATGTTTATTCAAGTGCTTTGCCCACTTTAAACTTTATTTTTTGTTTGTTTTTGTTTTTTACTATTGAGTTATGTGAATTCCTTATATATTTTGGATATTAACCCATTATCAAATAGATAGTTTGCAAATGTTTTCTTCCCTTCTATAGGTTGCTTTTTCATTTTGTTGATTGTTTCCTTTGGTGTGGGAATCTTTTTAGTTTGATGCAATCCTTCTTGTAAATTTTTTTCTTTTTTCGCTTGTGCTTTTGATGTCATAGCCAAAAAAATCATTGCCAAGACCAGTGTCAAGGAGTTTTTCCCTTATGTTTTCTTCTAGTAGTTTTATGTTTTCATGTCTTATATTTAAGTCTTTAATCCATGTAGAGTTAACTTTTGTGAGGGATATAAAATAGGAGGCCAGGCTATTCTTTTGCATGTATGTATCCAGCTTTTCTAATACTTTTATTTAAGAGACTGTACTTTCTCCACTGAGTGTACTTAACTCCGTTGTCAAATATTACTTGACTGTGTATTGTGAATTTATTTCTGGCTTTTCATTTCTGTTCCATGGTTCTATGTATCTGTTTTTATGCCAGTACCATATTGTTTTGATTACTATGGCTTTGTAATATACTTTGAAACCAGGAGTTGTGATGCCTCCAACTTTTTTCTCTCTCAAAATTGCAAATCCACATGTTTTGAAGTAAAATTAGAAATGCTAAACTAAGGGTCACTCATCTTGAAAGCATTACAAAGGTTTCAAAGTTTCTCTTTAGCATCTCTACAAGTTTTCACCTATATTATCCATCAAACCATCCAATTTAGGAATGCCAGGAAATACTGAGGTTGAGTTAGGTGACCATGACTTTTAATGAAGATCAAACTTGACATATGTCCTGGACTCCCACCCCAGGAACTCTCAGCATTTCTTGTGTTGATGGACAATTGAAATTGTCCTGGATTATGTTTGTCAAAGCAATATAATTGAAGGACAGTAGTACCAATGGCAACCCACTCCAGTACTCTTGCCTGGAAAATCCCATGGATGGAGGAGCCTGGTGGGCTGCAGTCCATGGGATCGCAAAGAGTTGGACACAACTGAGCGACTTCACTTTCACTTTTCACTTTTCACTTTCATGCATTGAAGAAGGCAGTGGCAACCCACTCCAGTGTCCTTGCCTGGAGAATCCCAGGGACGGTGGAGCCTGGCGGGCTGCTGTCTATGGGGTCGCACAGAGCCGGACATGATTAAAGTGACTTAGCAGCAGCAGTAGCAGTACAAAAATAGTTGAAATGTTGGATCTTGGAATCTAAGCTGGAGAGAGAAAATAGGAGGAGACTCTGGAGATCTGGTCAAAGGATCAGTGAACTGAACATTTCAAATAAGTTGAAGAGTGGATGTGTTGGGAATAATGAAGTCTGGAAGGTTAGGTGGTAAGTAGCCAGAGAGTGGGGATATATGAGTTTAACATTTAAAATTGTTGCAGTCCCTGGGGATAAGCATGGGTCAGGGTGTGCCTGTGGGAGTGGACGGTGAGAAATGGGTGGAGGATATACCTGGAAATGAGGAGAAGAGGGAAAGAATGAACGGGATATTAAACATGGTTCCATATGGGATCTTGAACTTACTCAGAATTGAGGCCAGACTTGAGAATCAGGATCAAGACCCAGGTCCTTGGGCCACATCTTCATTTCCCAAAAGACTGGTGAATGTCAGCAACCAGGAGAGAATGATTCGATAGATCATCCATTTCATATAGTTAAATTTACTTTCCTTGAATCATGATTATTCAAGTTAAAAATAATCACTTATATTTGGTTGTTTTTATTAGTTATTGTACTGGTGAAATATGTAAGTAATTTTTCTACTTTCTCTTGCAATATACTATTTCTGCTTCATTGAGAGTTGAACTTGGCTTTGGGAGACTTATTGGGGGTCTTAAACATTATTTATAATATGATTTCCTCCTTTTTAAATATTTATTTATTTGACTGCACCAAGTCTTAGTTGTGACATATGGGATCTTTAATTGTAGCATGTGAATTCTTAGTTGTGGCATGTGGCGTACACTTCTGCAACCAGCGATTGAACTTGGGCCCTTTGCATTGGGAGCATGGAATCTTAGCCACCGGACCACCAGGAAAGTCCCTATAATACTATTTCAAAAGGAAATCCATTGTATTTTCCAAATCAGTGACCTACACATACAAAGGTGTAGAATGTAACATTTTTATTTTGGGAAATATCTAGATTTCTCTATTCTAGGAGGCAGAGATTAGAGAATGGGAGACACACAAAGGAAGATAAACCACTTCCCATTTTTCAGCTTGTTTTGGAATGAGGCTATGTTTCCAATCCTCTCCTTTGCATTGTGGCCTTTAAATCCTGGATGGAAGTTAGCTTGGTAAGTTTTGGTGGAACATTCATGATCTGAGGTGGATATAGAAGAGCTAGAAAGATATATATGATCTCTGCATTCAAGGGATTTGAGATAATGTATATATTTGCTTAATTATTATACACTGTAGAATATAATGAGTAAAATTTAGAAGAGAATCATGATATGGGCCCTAAAAGGATAAAAAGGTAAATTGCTTCATTCAAAAGCTATGAGTATTCTTGCATGGTTTGGGCCCTGTCTTCAAGGAGCTTATAGGTTTGCAAAAGAAATCACATTGGTCAGGAAATTCCCAAAAATCTTCTTGGAGGAGGTGATAACAGTGCTATAACTTCATTACTGGAGTTAGAGGGGGGCTCCGCACTGCATTTTGGAGTCTGCAGAGGGGCCCAGGGGCCTGGGGTGGGATGTGTGGAACACTCAGGTGTGGTGTAAGGCAAGCTAACTAAGGTCAGCTGAGGCCACGGGGGTGGGGAAATGCAATGCCAAGTAGATGCAACTTTTTCCAGCAGACTTTGGGAAACCATGGAAGGTTTCTAAACAAGGGAGTTACATGATAGCATATAAAGTGACATTAAATACAACTCTAATGGAAAGTTCCAACAGTGCAGTGCAGGAGGCAGCAACTATGGGACAAGTACCGTGGGGAGAAATATATATACACGCATATATACGTACACCATCTCTTTGTCTCTCACTCTACACACACACATTTTCTCCCTTCAGTAACCAAGCCAGCAGAGGGATGGTGTGTGAATTATACTCTTGGGAAGAGGCCTTGCCGCCTTCCTTTTTCAGCTGATGCAATTGTGTGTTGCATACTTACACCCAAACCCTGAACTGTGACATGTGAAGCATTTACCTCCATGTGAAAGCCCAGTTGCACCAGTTTCCCTGGTACTTATTGGGGAAGAAGGTTTCAACTTTCATTCCTTAGTTTCCCAACCTGGCAAGCCTATCCACACTCACAAATGCTTTAGAAGTTTGCTGATATGTCTAGAAAAATAATAAGCATATGGTAGAACCACATGAAGAGTAGAAAATTCTTCATTGCCCTTGTAATACAAAAAGAATTGCAAACAGCAGATGATATTAAAACCATAATATCATATCAAAGTGATAAGAGTGAGGGTAATTTTTTTTTTTTTTTGCCTTTCAGTGCTCTTCTCTGTTTTTTTCTTTAGTGAGCATGTATTTGTGTGTGTGTGTGTGTGTGTGTGTGCTCAATTGCCTCTGACTCTGAGTATGTATTACTTTTGTAATAAGTGTGCTTTTTCAAATAGCTAAGAAAGTAATGTGCACGCTATGTGTCATTAATTAAATGTAGGGCCTGAAGCACAGTTTTACAAGGTGGCCCCTTGCAGGCACCCAGACCCAGAGGTGTGGTTCTGTGCCTTGGAGTTTTAGGGGGGTGGTGGTGGAAGAGGAGGGGCTCTAGGAGGTGAGGCTGTGAGAGAGGGTGACCATCTCCCTTTATTGACTCTTTGTCTTTTTAACTACTGCTTGAATAGCTGGACCTGTGCAAGTTCTTGGAACCGAAGTTCTTCCTCAAAATCACATGTATTTACTTTAAAAGCTGCTCCAAAGAGCAAAAGTTAAAAAACAAAACCAAACCAGAAAACCCAGCACACTGGACTGAATAGAGCCGAAGTTCCTATTTCTCAAGAGATAGAAATATACTTCCTGGAGCACAAAGTCCACTTAGCCTCTCCCTGTGGCCTTGCACCAGGATCAGTTGATTCAGCGGGAAACAGACGTGTCAGCAGTTGCACTGGGTGTGAATATGTGAGAGATTATCTTCACCTCCCCAAGCTCCATTGATACAGGGGGCTGTGCGGTCCCAGCCAGCCGAGGGTAGCTTCTCTTGGGTTTCTTTAAGCTCCGTTTGTTTGTCTGTTATTGTTCTTAAAGTTTTCTGGGTAACTATAAGCAACAGACCTTGTTAGTTCCTCTTGAGATTGCCCACTACTCCCCACCCTTATTTCTCACCTCCTGGCATCCTGTTTGTCTCCCTGACTCTGTCCCCCGCCCCATCCCCACCCCAACTCAGTTACCAACCCTTTTAGCCATGTTTTTCTTCCCTCAGTTAGTTACTTTTGAATTTCTATTTTTATGTGTTCTCATACCAAAGGAGGTATGCCGTACGTTTAATTTTTAATTCATTGCTTTGTACTTTGTTCTATTATGAATACCTCTAAATTATGTCTCAGTGTGTATTCCAAGGTTCATCTCCCCTCACCCCTTTTCTTGAAGACACTGTATTTCCAGGAGGGGATATTCTTGCCTGGAGAATTCCATGGACAGAGGAGCCTGGCAGGTTACAGTTCATAGGGTCGCGAAGAGTGGAGAGCACGACTGTAGCGACTTAGCATGCATGCACACATAGAAGGAAATATGGAGAACTTTGAACTGTGTACAGGACTTTTGGGTGATCTTTGTCTTTTTAAAGTTACTTACTTATGATAGAGACAAAAAAGATATAAAAATGTATATTGTGTTCATGTTTGTATCAGCATAATATTTAGTTATATTTTAAAGAATATTTCAGCCACTCAGTTTTATATGAACTGCTTAGATTTACATTTCAATTTTGTTCTTTATTGTTGCAAATGGATCTGTTGCTTACTGAACATTATGGATTCTCAGTTGTGTCCTACTCTTTGTGACCCCATGGACTGTAGCCTGCCAGGCTCCTCCATCCATGGGATTTTCCAGGCAAGAATACTGGAGTGGATTGCCATTTACTTCTCGAGGGGATCTTCCCAACCCAGGGCTTGAACTCGGCTCTCCCACACTGCAGGCAGACTCTTTACTGTCTGAGCCACCAAGTAAGCCCAGTATGGAGTCTAGCACCTCTGAAGTTTAGCAGGTTTATGAGAAATATTGAAAAACTTTGAAGGACTTCCTTAGTGGTCCAGTGGTTAAGACCCTGCCTACCAACATAGTGGGTGCAGTTAGATCCCTGCTCTGGGAGGATTCACTATGCCTCAGGGCAACTAAGCCTATGCTCCACATCTACTGAGCCCATGCTTTAGAGCCCAGGAACCACATCTACTGAGCCCGTGTGACCTAGAGCCTGTGCTCTGCAACAAGAGAAGCAGAGGTGTTAGTCACTCCGTCGTGTCCAACTCTCTGCGACCCCATGGACTGTAGCCTGCCAGGCTCTTCTGTCCTTGGAATTCTCCAGGCAAGAATACTGGAGTGGGTTGTCATTCCCTTCTCTAGGAGATCTTTCTGATCCAGGGATTGAACCTGGGTCTCCTGCAGTGCAGGCAGATTCTTTACTGTCTGAGCTACTGGGGAAACCCATGACTAATGTGTGCTGCAACTATGGAAGCCCATACGTCCTACAGCCCATGCTCTGCAACAAAAGAAACCACCACAATGAGAAGCCTGTACAGCGCAGCTAGAGGGTAGCCCCTGTTCTCTGCAACTAGAGAAAGCCCACATGAACCAATGAAGACCCAGTGCAATCAAAAATAAATGAATAGAACTTTAAAAGATTTTATTTGCAATACCATCGTAAAGCAAGCCATCAGTACCAGTGAATATGTAAGTCTGCCTAGTAGTCACAATATCTTCTAGGAGAGGAAACTTACTTTCGAAAAAAAAGAGGGAAACATTTTCAAAACTCATGGAATACAATTTTTGCTACATAGTAATTTATCTAATCAGTTTCCTTTTCTGTGCTGGAGATAAGAAAGATGAAGATTTAAAAGAAGCTGAAATTAATAACGGTTGCATCCTAAACTCATTTCCCTTAATATTTTGTGGATTTATGAAAAATTATTTCTTCCAGAGTCACAGAAATTTTTCTCCTTTCCCATATGTTCATTTGGCAAAATTTTAAAATACATTTCACTATATTTCACTTAGTCCTGAGAAGATGAAAGCATGTTATAGAAGTTCCCAGATTCAAGAGGAGACAAAAAAGGTCCTGATGAAGATTTATTTACCATGTTTTAAGGAATCAAGATTGCCGGGAGAAATATCAATAACCTCAGATATGCAGATGACACCACCCTTATGGCAGAAAGTGAAGAGGAACTAAAAAGCCTCTTGATGAAAGTGAAAGAGGAGAGTGAAAAAGTTGGCTTAAAGCTCAACATTCAGAAAACGAAGATCATGGCATCTGGTCCCATCACTTCATGGAAAATAGATGGGGAAACAGTGTCAGACTTTATTTTGGGGGGCTCCAAAATCACTGCAGATGGTGATTGCAGCCATGAAATTAAAAGACACTTACTCCTTGGAAAGAAAGTTATGAGCAACCTAGATAGCATATTGAAAAGCAGAGACAATACTTTGCCAACAAAGGTCCATCTAGTTAAGGCTATGGTTTTTCCAGTAGTCATATATTGATGTGAGAGTTGGACTGTGAAGAAGGCTGAGTGCCGAAGAATTGATGCTTTTGAACTGTGGTGTTGGAGAAGACTCTTGAGAGTCCCTTGGACTGCAAGGAGATCTAACCAGTCCATTCTAAAGGAGATCAGTCCTGGGTGTTCTTTGGAAGGAATGATGCTAAAGCTGAAACTCCAGTACTTTGGCCACTTCATGCGAAGAGTTGACTCATTGGAAAAGACTCTGATGCTGGGAGGGATTGGGGGCAGGAGGAGAAGGGGACGACCGAGGATGAGATGGCTGGATGGCATCACGGACTCGATGGATGTAAGTTTGAGTGAACTCCGGGAGCTGGTGTTGGACGGGGAGGCCTGGCGTGCTGCGATTCATGGGGTCGCAAAGAGTCGGACACGACTGAGCAACTGAACTGAACTGAACTGAAGTTGCTTCAGTCGTGTCTAACTCTTTGCAGTCCTATGGACTGAAGCCCACCAGACTCCTCTGTCTATGGGAATTCTTCAGGCTTGAATACTGGAGGGGGTTGCCATGCCCTTCTCCTGAGGATCTTCCCAACCCAGGGACTGATTTCGAGTCTCTTAACATCTCCTGCATTGGCAGCTCAGTTCAATTCAGTTGCTCAGTTGTGTCCAACTCTTTGTGACCCCATCGACTGCAGCATGCCAGGCTTCCTTGTTTATCACCAAATTCAGGAGCTTGCTCAAATTCATGTCCATGGAGTTGGTGATGCCATCCAACCATTTCATCCTCTGTCATCCCCTTCTCCTCCTGTCTTCAATCTTTCTCAGCATCAGGGTCTTTTCCAATGAGTCAATTCTTTGTATCAGGTGGCCAAAGTATTGGAGCTTCAGTTTCAGCATTAGTTCTTCCAATGAATATTCAGGACTGATTTCCTTTAGAATTGACTGGTTGGATCTCCTTGCAGTTTAAAGGCCTCTCAAGAGTCTTCTCCAACACCACAGTTCAAAAGCATCAATTCTTTGGCGCTTACTTTCTTTATGGTCCAACTCTCATATACATACATGACTACTGGTAAAACCATAGCTTTGACTAGACAAACCTTTGTTGGCAAAGTACTGTCTCTGCTTTTTAATATGGCATTGAACAGGTGGGTTCTTTGCCATTAGCACCACCCAGGAATCTCATTATATTTGCTTAGTTGCTCAGTCGTGTCTGATTCTTTGCAACCCCACAGACTGCAATGCCAGAGGAGCCTGCCAGGCTCTTCAGTCCATGGCAATTTCCCAGGCAAGAATACTGGAGTGGGTTGCCATGACCTCCTCCAGCAGATCTTCCCAATCCAGGGATCGATCCCAGGTCTCTCGCACTGCGGGTGCATTCTTTACTGTCTGAGCCACCTGGGAAGCCCATTATACTTATTAGAAAATTCTATATTATTCCAACAACTAATTTCCTTGATCATGTAAATGATCTTTTTATGTTTGAATTTATTATCTATAATAGGATGTCAATACTCTGATTTATATGGTATTGATTTTTATTTTGATATTTTATACATTATTGTACATCACTTGCTTTAGTATCTCTGAGTTATACTCCTGAAAATACAAGCTTTACTCAAAACAGTGTTATGAGAGTCTAATTCCCCAAAGAAAATATTGTAATTAAACATTATATTTAAACTGTTATAAATAAAAATTCCATTCAGAATGTCTTCTTATATCACATAAAAATGGAGAGAAAGTTAGACTGGGAATTAAGTGAGCAAAACATTGAAATAGTGGAAGATAGTGACATCCATACTTACCTGTGAGGTTAGGACCCTGCTTTCTCCTATTATCTTTATTTGTCATTATTGCCTGGTTCTATTTAAATGAAAAGTATAGCAGCAGGTTCTGTAAAGGTCATATGAAGATGAGATCAAGTGGTCTGTAAACAAATTAAGGAATATCACACTCATTTTTCCAAGAAGTTTTGTGTTAAATCAAGACCTTTCCTTACATTGGGTCATGTTTCATATTAATATCATGTCATATCATGTTTTCATGCCAGAAAACTGACTGATAGTACTTAATTCTATGCAGTGTTTCTTTTGCCTATGATTGCCATAAACACACTCTAGTGGCTTCCCAAGCCCACAGAGGCAGAGATCAACCGTATTTCCACATCATGCTGCTGATTTGGTTATCTAAGGTGTCTATTCGATCCAAAAAAGACAGTCAGATGAAAGAATAGTAATAATCCTTGGAAAGGAAACTACCAGCATTAATCAAATAGACATTATTCAAAAATAGGTTCTGATCCATGTTTATTAGAGTGGTGTTAATGGTGACATTAATGGCACCACCGTTCTCCATTAATAACTACAGTTCTCCATTTCCCACTTTTAGGAGGATTTGTGCCCAAGTTGTTAAAGAGACTTGGATTTGCCACTGCCTTCTCTGGCTCTTTGTACTCAAGCTTGGGCTTCTGTGTAAGTGCTGACAATGCTGTTTTCCAGTTTAATTTACAAATCTACAATTTAATTTAAAAATCTACAATATTTGCTGGACCTCTTAGATAGGGGCAGAATTAAGTAATTTACAACATCCTTGTTCTCAGAGACTTTCAATCTAAAATGGAAACCAGAAACAACTCTTCATGCAAAGATAACTGATGGTATGAGGAAATAGAAGATGTGTTTTTTGAAACAGGTAGTCCAAGTAAAGAGTGGTATCACTTTGGCTTCATAGGGTCAGAAGAGGCTTCATGTGTGAGGAGGGGTTTGAACTGAGCGGGGTGTATCTAGAAGGGATGCAGAGAACACAGTTCAGTTCAGTTCAGTCGCTCAGTCTCTTTGCAGCCCCATGGACTGCAGCCCCATGGACTGCAGCACACCAGACCTCCCTGTCCATCACCATCTCTCAGAGTTTACCCACTCATGTCCATTGAGTCGGTGATGCCATCTAACCATCTCATCTTCTGTCATCTCCTTCTCCTTCTGCCTTCAATCTTGCACAGCATCAGGGTCTTTTCAAATGACTCAGCTCTTTGCATTAGGTGGCCAAAATATTGGAGTTTCTGCTTTAACATCAGTCCTTCCAATGAACACAGTAGTTCCAACAAAATGTGGAAGAAAGAGGTTGGAAAAGCAAGCGAGAGCTTTAAGTACAGTACTTCAATTTAGGTCAAGGAGTAGGGGCATCAAACAGTTGGCAACTTATTCAAGCAAAGCTAGATTTTCCTAGACCGGCTTGAATTTCATGACATTTGCCCTTTTCAATTGAGGTGATTGTTAAGTGTGATTTCATATTAAACGTTTTACACTGCTTATACAAATATACTTACATAACTTTTTTTATCAGCCTATGTCCTGGTTTGATCTTTGGGAAATAGAATCATTTATTCAGTCTTCAAATATTTGCTCAACATTTTGTGCCAGGTTCAGGAATGAACATTCGTGTAAAAGTTCAAAAATTACTTATTAGGTGCTTGCTATGTGTTAGGCTCTGTTCTAGGCACTGAGGGTACATCACTGAACAAATGGAAAAGAGAAATCTCTGCTCCCATGGAGCTTTTATTTCAGTGATATGTTAGTTTTCTAGAACCGCCATGTGTGTGTGTGTGAGCTCAATCATGTCCGACTTTTGGTGACCCCATGGACTGTAGCCTTCCAGGCTACTCTGTCCATGGGATTTCCCAGGCAGGAATACTGGAGTAGGTTGCCATTCTCTTCTCTAGAGGATCTTCCCAACTCAGGGATTGAACCTGTGTCTCCTGCATTGGCAGGTGGATTCTTTATCACTGAGCCACCTGGGAAGCCTAAGTGTCTTAAACAACAGAAATTTATTTTCTGACATATCTGGAGGCTGGAAGTATGAGATCAAGTGGTCAGTAGAATCCGTTCCTTGTTAGGGCCATGATCTATTCCAGACCTGGATCCTTGTCTCGGAGGATGGTTTCTCCTTATGTCTTAACATTGTCTTCCCTCTTTCCTTGTCTGTGTTTAGATTTCCCCTTCCTATAATGACAATACAAGGATACAGTATATAGGAATATCCTTATATTGGATAAGGGTCCACCCTAATCCTCATTTTAACTTAATTACTTCATTAAAGATTCCATCTCCTGATATGGTCATATTTTGAAGTAGGACTTCAGCATATCGATTTGGCTGGGGGATGGCCATGGGACACAATCTGGCCCATCACAGGTGAGCACTGATGCAAAGCAGTGAATGATGCCTAGAACTCAGGCGTTCCTTATTGCTGTGTGCCAGGCACTGTACCTGGCACAGTCATACACATCATTGCATTTGGTGCTGTAGCCAGCCCGTGAAGTAAGTATTGCTAGCCCCACTTTACAATGAGGAAACTGAGGGCACACCACATTTAGTTTGTATGGGGGTTTGCTTCAGTGATACTGTGTTTAATGTTTTCACCAGGTTAAAACCTTGGAAATGGAAAGTGAGCCCTGGCTAAAAGTATAGAGCATGTATTTATGGCCTATTCAGATGCAGAACTGACAATTTCTGGGTGTGAGTATAGAGAGTGGAAATTGTTGTTTTGTTTTGTTTTGTCTTTTTATATTGGATTCTAACAATAAAACCAAAAATAAGAGCAATCTTTGATAATTATCTTTTCTCTCTGTAGATAGTTCAATAAGTTGTATTACGTAATAATATTATATTATTACAAATAAATGTAATTATTTATAGTATACATAAACACTAGATAATTATATATATATATATCTATATCTCCATCCATCCATCCATCATCCATCCACCCAACCTTCATTGAACATCACCCATGTCCTTGGCACTATTGTGCCCTGAATCATTTACTTTTCTGTCTTCTCTCTCTCCTTCTCTCTCCTTCTCTCTCCTTAGACCTCCTTAACTTCTGCCCCTTTACTTGATTCTTGGATCTCCAATTTTTGATCCACATCTTCAATATTATGCCCTTCTCAATTCCTTTCAGTTATTCCCTGATTTCTGGCTGAACTATCACTTCTCATCTTATTTTCAACAAACAGATTGTTTCTCCACATTCTTTTGAAAATTTTCTAATCAGGTACAAGAAAATAAGTTTTTTGGTGTGTGTGAGTGTGTGTAGTCAACTGATTATAGTTTCATGCTTTAATACATAAATGCTGCTAATATAAAATAAAATCTAAATATTTATCTGTATCTATCACCTATCTGTATTTTGGATCATTTCTTTCTTTTAATTATAAACTCCTGAAGAAAGTCAGTTCGATCTGTTTAATTTATGATAGCATCTGGCACTTGTGGTAATCACTTCCTAAATTTTAAAAGAGTCAGTCCTTTTTGGGTCTTCTAATAGAAGGGGATGACAGAGAATGAGATGACTGGATGGCATCACTGACTCGATGGACATGAGTCTGAGTGAACTCCGGGAGTTGGTGATGGACAGGGAGGCCTGGCGTGCTGCGATTCATGGGGTCGCAAATAGTCAGACATGACTGAGCGACTGAACTGAACTGAATGTATTTGTTGCACCTCTGATATAAATGCAGAAATGAATACAGAAATGCACAGCTCAAGATTAATGTGGTTTCAGATAACTGCTATAAAGTTATCTCTGTCCTTTCTGTCATAAACTGGAGATGAGAAATCCAAGTCAGCAATAATACAGTAAATTATTGATTACTTAGGCAGACCCATCAGGAAAGGGTTTGTATTTACCCTGCTGTTTCCACACAAGTCAGTTCATTCAGTCACTCAGTCGTGTCCGACTCTGCGACCCCATAAATTGCAGCATGCCAGGCCTCTCTGTCCATTACCAACTCCCGGAGTTCACCCAAACTCATGTCCTTTGAGTCGGTGATGCCATCCAACCATCTCATCCTCTGTCATCCCCTTTTCTTGCCCTCAATCTGTCTCAGCATCAAGGTCTTTTCCACTGAGTCAGCTCTTCACATCAGGTGGCCAAAGTGTTGAAGTTTCAGCTTCAACATCAGTCCGTCCAAAGGACACCCAGGACTGATCTCCTTTAGAATGGACTGGTTGGATCTCCTTGCAGTCCAAGGGACTTTCAAGAGTCTTCTCCAAAAAAAAAAAAAAAGAAAAAAAAAGAGTCTTCTCTAATACCCCAGTTCAAAAGCATCAATTCTTTGGCACTCAACTTTCTTTATAGTCCAACTCTCACATCCATACACGACCACTGGAAAAACCATAGCCTTGACTAGATGGTCCTTTGTTGACAAAGTTATATCTCTGCTTTTTAATATGCTATCTAGGTTGGTCACAACTTTCCTTCCAAGGAGCAAGCATCTTTTAATTTCATGGCTGCAATCACCATCTGCAGTGATTTTGGAGCCCCCCAAAATAAAGTCTGATGCTGTTTCCACTGTTTCCTGATTTATTTCCCATGAAGTGATGGGACCAGATGCCATGATCTTTGTTTTCTGAATGTTGAGCTTTAAGCCAACTTTTTCACTTTCCTCTTTCATTTTCATCAAGAGGCTTTTTAGTTCCTCTTCTCTTTCTGCCATAAGGGTGGTGTCATCTGCATATCTGAGGTTATTGCTATTTCTCCCAGCAATCTTGATTCCAGCTTGTGTTTCTTCCAGCCCAGCGTTTCTTATGATGTACTCTGCATGTAAGTTAAATAAGCAGGGTGACAATATACAGCCTTGACGAACTCCTTTTCCTATTTGGAACCAGTCTGTTGTTCCATGTCCCGTTCTAACTGATGCTTTCTGATCTGCATAGAGGTTTCTCAAGAGGCAAGTCAGGTGGTCTGATATGCCCATCTCTTTCAGAATTTTCCACAGTTTTATTGTGATCCACACAGTCAAAGGCTTTGGCATAGTCAACAAAGCAGAAATAGATGTTTTTCTGGAACTCTCTTGTTTTTTCAATGATCCAACGGAAGTTGGCAATTTGATCTCTGGTTCCTCTGCCTTTTCTAAAACCAGCTTGAACATCTGGAAGTTCACGGTTCCTGTATTGCTGAAGCCTGGCTTGGAGAATTTTGAGCATTACTTTACTAGCTTGTGAGATGAAGGCAATTGTGCAGTAGTTTGAGCGTTCTTTGGCATTGCCTTTCTTAGGGACTGGAATGAAAACTGACCTTTTCCAGTCCTGTGGCCACTGCTGAGTTTCCCAGATTTGCTGGCATATTGAGGGCAGCACTTTCACAGCATCATCTTCCAGGATTTGAAATAGCTCAACTGGAATTCCATCACCTCGACTAGCTTTGTTTTTAGTGATGCTTCCTAAGGGCCATTTGACTTCACATTCCAGGATGTCTGGCTCTAGGTGAATGATCACACCATCATGATTATCTGGGTCGTGAAGATCTTTTTTGTACAATTCTGTGTATTCTTGCCCCCTCTTCTTAACATCATCTGCTTCTGTTAGGTCTATACTATTTCTGACCTTTATTGAGCTCATCTTTGCATGAAATGTTCCCTTGGTATCTCTAATTTTCTTGAAGAGATCTCTAGTCTTTCCCATTCTATTGTTTTCCTCTATTTCTTTGCATTGATCACTGAGGAAGGCTTTCTTAATTCTCCTTGCTATTCTTTGGAACTCTGCATTCAAATGGGTATATCTTTCCTTTTCTCCTTTGCTTTTTGCTTCTCTTCTTTCCACAGCTATTTGTAAGGCCTCCCCAGACAGCCATTTTGCTTTTTTTGTATCTCTTTTTCTTGAGGATGGTCTTGATCCCTGTCTCCTGTACAATGTCACGAACCTCATTCCATAGTTCATCAGGCACTCTGTCTACCAGATCTAGTCCCTTAAATCTATTTCTCACTTCCACTGTATAATTATAAGGGATTTGATTTAGGTCATACCTGAGTGGTCTATTGGTTTTTCTTCACTTTCTTCAATTTAAGTCTGAATTTGGCAGTAAGGAGTTCATGATTTCAGCCACAATCAGCTCCCAGTCTTGTTTTGTTGACTGTATAGAGCGTCTCCATCTTTGGCTGCAAAGAATATAATCAATCTGATTTCAGTGTTGGCCATCTGGTGATGTCCATGTGTAGAGTCTTCTCTTGTGTTGTTGGAAGAGGGTGTTTGCTATGACCAGTGCATTCTCTTGGCAAAACTCTATTAGCCTTTGCCCTGCTTCATTCTGTACTCCAAGGCCAAATTTGCCTGTTACTCCATGTGTTTCTTGACTTCCTACTTTTGCATTCCAGTCCCCTATAATGAAAAGGACATCTTTTTGGGTGTTAGTTCTAAAAGGTCTTGTAGGTCAGTTATATTTAAGAAATATTCTTTGGAAAGTCTGAAGAGCTAGAGTACATTATCTAGAAGATTCCACGTATCAAAAGGTAAGTAGAGGGGATTTCCCCTTCAAGGCCTGTTGGAGCAACAAGGACCAGACCTAACTGCTCACCGTAAATAATGATGGTTGGATAAAATTTGAAACAGTGGTTTTCAAACATTAGACAACAGTCTGCATAAGATTGTGATCCTTGAGAGAAAAGAAACAAAGTGAATGTGATAATTATCCTGGCTTTCTGCCTGGAAGCAATTTCTAGAGTGTAGATTCAGACAGATCCTGGCAGCCTTGCTGAGTTGAGGAGATGGAGGTCAGCGTTTGGGGAGGCTAGGGTGAGTAGAGGTAATGTGGGATGGAATTCTGGGAAGGAGGGAGCGATGCAGAAAAATGTAGTGTCAATGTGTAGTGAAGCGTGTCTTGCTGATACCATGACACAAATGTACAGAATGATACTCTGCAGGGCTGGATAGAAAAGACTTGTGAACTGTAAGTTGAATAAATCCCAGGGCACACATGAAATGAGAAAATGTCTGTGGCTTGATGAGCCAAATGGGTAAGTCCTTGTTCATCCTTGGAATATTCAGTGGAGACCCTAAAGTAATTATACATTAGAAATGAGTCTGAACTATCCTTGGAATGAAAGATCCTCTAGACCAGGGAAATATTTTCTTAAATTTACAGATAGCAAATATTTTTGGCTTGTGGGTCATATGGTCTCCATACAACTACTCAGTTCTGCCATTATTATGTGAAGGCAGCCACAGGCAATACATTAGTGAATGGGTATGACTATGTTCCAGTAAAACTTTATTAACAAAAATAGATGGCCAACCTGTGGGTTGTAGTTTGATCTCTGCTCTAGACAAGCATTGACCTATAGAAATATAATTAATGCAAGCCATATATGTAAATTAAAATGTCTAGTAACTGTAGTAAAAAATTAATAATAAATAGGTAAAATTAATTTTAATAATATATTCTATTTAACCCAATATATCCAAAATATCAATTCAACATATAATCAATATAAAAATTATTAATGAGAAAGTTTGCATTCTTTTTCTCACATTAAGTTTTCAAAATCTGTGTATTATAGATGAAGCAAAACCTTTATATTTTATACCTATAGCACGTTTTATTTCAGATTAGTCATAGTTCAATAACCATATAGTAATTGGCATACTGGATAGCACAACGCCAATCTCTTAAAATAAAGTTTTGATGGAATCAAACTGATGAGCAATTAACTTCACCACCTATTGAAACCAAACCCAATGCTCTTTAAAAGAAGACGACACAATGCAGACACTTGTCAGTATAAAGACATGCTAAAAGGTGGACCAAAAACAAAACAAAACACACACACCAAAACACAAAAAACAACCCAATAACAAAGAGAAGAATTAGCTAAGATAAAAAGAACTAGAAATGACAAGATAATAGAATTACCAGACAAGAGGACAAGAGTATTAAAATAGGCTTTATTATTATATAGAAGTATTTAATGGAAAATATTAAAAGAATCAGAAGAAAAATGAAAAACATAGAAAAGAACTAAGTGAAACATCTAGAGATGAAAAAAATACTATCTAAGATGAGGATTTCACTGAATGGGATTAACAGCAGATTAGGCGTAGTAAACCTGCAGACATAACAATTGATTTGATACAAGGTGAACCACAGAAAGGAAAAAAAGACTGAAAAAAATAAAGGAAAAGAGGTTCAGTGATCTGTGGGATAATACAAAATGATCTACCATAAATGGGGAAATGAAAAGGGGACAGAAAAAATATTTGAAGATATAATGCCGTAAACACTTTAAGGTTTGATGAAAACTATATTTCATAAATCCAAAAGCTTAAAAGCTCATTAAAAAAAAAGAAATTAAGACACATAATAGTCAAATTACTAAAAACTAGCATTGAAGAGAAACTTGAAAGCAGTTAGAGAAAAGTCCACCTCACACACAGAAGAACCGACCTGTACATGACAATAGATTTCAGTTCAGAACCTTTGCAGCCAGAAGACAATGAAATAACATCCTAAAAGTGCTAAAAAAGAAAAAAAAGTCAACTTACAATTCTGTATCCAATGAAAATATTTTGCAGAAACAAAAGTGAAATAAAAACCTTATCAGACAAACAAAATTTCAGGAAATTTGTTGCCAGCAAATATATACTATAAGAAGTATTAAAGAAAATCATTCAGGCTAAAACAAAATGATACCAGATGGAAATTTGGAATACAATGTGCCAAAGAGCCTAAATATGTGGATAAATAGATAATATTTTCTTTAAAAATTTCTTTAAAAAGTTAACCTCATTGTTTAAGGAACAAATAATTACAATGCATTTTTGAAATGTATTAAATAATTAGAAGTAAAATATATGACAGTCACTTGAAGAACAGGGTGGGGAAAATGGCAATCCATAGTCATAATACATGAAGTGGTATAATATTATTTGAACATATATTATGAATTAAAAATACGTATTGTAAAGTATAGAGCAATCACTAAAAATTTAGTAAGTTAAGAAAAAAAATAACACCAACAGTGCTATGTATAAAGAGAATACTAAGAATATCAATTAATTTAAAGAACCAAGAAAAAAGGAAAGAGTAACAAGTTGAGACAAATAGAATGCAAATAGTAAATAGCATATTTGAACTTAACCATGCTGATAATTATATTAAATGTAAATATTCTAAATAGTTCAATGAAAAATCAGAGATTGTCAGACTAGATTTAAAGAGTAAGTCTATTACATGCTTTGTGTGAGAAAACCGCTTTAAATATATAGACAAGATAGGTTAAAATGAACAGGATGGAAAAAGATGTGCTGTACAAACACTAATTGCAAGAAAGCTATAGTGGCTATATTAAAATGTTGTGGACAAGCAACATGTTATTATGTCCTTTGTTCAGTTCAGTTCAGTTGCTCAGTCATGTCTGACTCTTTGCAACCTCATGGACTGCAGCACACCAGGCCTCCCTGTCCATCACCAACTCCCAGAGTTTACTCAAACTCTTGTGCATTGAGTCGGTGATGCCATCCAACCATCTCATCCTCTGTCATCCCCTTCTCCTTCTGCCTTCAATCTTTCCTAGCATCAGGGTCTTTTCCAATGAGTCATTTCTTCGCATCAGGTGGCCAAAGTATTGGAGTTTCAGCTTCAGCATCAGTCCTTCCAATGAACACCCAGGACTGATTTCCTTTAGGATGGACTGGTTGGATCTCCTTGCAGTCCAAGGGACTCTCAAGAGTCTTCTCCAACACCACAGTTCAAAAGCATCAATTCTTTGGCACTCAGCTTTCTTTATAGTCCAATTCTCACATCCATACATGACTACTGGAAAAACCATAGCCTTGACTAGACGGACCTTTGTTGGCAAAGTAATGTCTCTGCTTTTTAATAAGCTGTCTAGGTTGGTCATAACTTTTCTTCCAAGGAGTAAGCATTGTTTAATTTCATGACTGCAGTTATCATCTGCAGTGATTTTGGAGCCCCCAAAATGAAGTCTGTTACTGTTTCCACTGTTTCCCTATCTATTTGCCATGAAGTGATGGGACTGGATGCCATGATCTTAGTTTTCTGAATGTTGAGGTTTAAGCCAACTTTTTCACTCTCCTCTTACACTTTTATCAAGAAGCTCTTTAGTTCTTCTTCACTTTCTGCCATAAGGGTGGTGTCATCTGCATATCTGAGGTTGTTGATATTTTTCACGGTAATCTTGATTCCAGCTTGTGCTTCATCCAGCCAAGCATTTCTCATGATGTACTCTGTATATAAGTTAAAGAGGCAGGGTGATAATATACAGCCTTGTTGTACTCCTTTCCCAATTTGAAACCAGTCTGTTCCATGTCCAGTTCGAACTGTTGCTTCCTTACCTGCGTACAGATTTCTCAAGAGGCAGGTCAGGTGGTCTGGTATTCCCATCTCTTTCAGAATTTTCCACAGTTTGTGGTGATCCACACAGTCAAAGGCTTTGGCATAATCAATAAAGCAGAAATAGATATTTTTCTGGAACCCTCTTGCCTTTTTTACCCAAACATTATTGACTGGAGTGTTTCAATATTCACTTAGATAACAAATCACTGACCAGAGGCATTAGTTTCTGCAAAATCTCCTGGTCAATAATGTGTTAATATTAGACAAAGCAGACGACATTAAAAAAAAAGAATATTGCTAGAAATGAGAAGGGATCTTTTATAATGATAAAGAGATCAGTTCATCAGGTAGATATGATAACCTTAAATGTAATAGCACTTCAAAATACATGAAGCAAAACCTGACAGAATGAGTCAGAGGTCTGGAAATAATTTAAATTCTTTGAAATTAATCAGTTGTGTGGCACTGGGGAAATTATTTGATCTATGAATGAAAGCTTGCTCCCTTATAAAATAAAAATGTTAGCATGTATATCATGAGAATTTTATGAGAATTAGATAAAAGTACATGTGAAACTTTTTAAAAATCTAACTTGAGGGAGGGGGGTTCATGTTTGGGAACACATGTAAGAATTAAAGATTTTAAAATTAAAAAAAAAATCTAACTTGATGAACTAAAGGGAAATTTTAAAATCCACAATTACAGTTGGATTAGTCAACATTCTTCAGTTAATAAGAAAGAAGACAGAACATCCACAAGGATATTGAAGACTTGAATGACACCATCAGTGAACTGGATCTAATTGGCATTCATAAAATACTTTGCCCAACAACAGTAGACTACACCTTCTTTTCAAGGTCACATGGAACATTAATCAAAAGAGACCATATGTTAGTCACAAGTGCTAATGAATTTTAAAGTATTGAAATCATAGAATTTGTCCTCTGACAATAGTGCAATTAAATCTGAAATTAATAAGAACTATTTGGGAAATCTCCCAATATTTAGGAATTAAACAGCACACTTCTAAACCACACACAGTTCAAAGAAGAAATCACAAGGAAATATAGAAGTATTTTGAATGAAAATAAAAACACGTATCAAAGTTTATGTGATGTTAAACCAGAATCTTGACAGAGATATATAGTTAAATGTTTATATTGGAAAAAAGGAAAGACCTGAAATCAATAATCAAGATTACAACTTTAAAAGAAAGGAAGAACAAATTAAACACAAAGTAGAAGGGAGAAAATAAAGATACAGGCAGAAATTAACAACATATAAGACAAAAATAATAGAGAAAGTCAAAGAAATGAAAAGCTGGTTGGTAAATTTCAATAAACGGTATAAACCTCTAGCTAGACTCATTAAGGAAAAAAAAAACGTAGAAGACACAAACTGTCAATTCAGGAATGAAAATGGGATGTGCCACAGATGCTGTAGACCTCATAAGGGTGATAAATAAATATGTGAATAATTTTACGTAGATAAATTCAACACTTAGAAGAATGGGCAAATACCTTAGAAGATACAATTAACCAGTATGACTGAAGAAGTAGGAAACCTGACTATCCCAAATCTAGTAAAGAAATTAAATGTGTAAACTAAAAAATTTCCCACAAAGAAAATTGTAGGCCCATATGGCTTCACTTGTGAATTCTAGAAAATATTGTAAAAAGAAACATACCAATGTTTCACAAACTCAGAAAATAAGAAGATGGAATACTTCTGAACTTGTTTCAAGAGACCAGCATCACCCTGATATGCAAATCTGACAGTAACATCACAAGAGAGAGAGAAAGAAAAACAAGTGGAGACCAATATGCCTCATAAACATAACTACAAAAATTCTTAGCAAAATAATAGCAAGTTGAATTCAGCAATCTCTTTAAAAAAAATAATGCCTTGTGACCAAAGGGGTAGGAATTATTTCAGGAATGTAAGAAATTCTAGAGGAAAACCGTTGAAGGTGAGGATGTATGCCAATGGGAAGTAAAGATAAAAAGGGAATATCACAAGCTCCAATAGTCTTGATTTCCACTCTTATTTATAGCAGCTGACATTTCTGAGCATTTATCACATTCCAGAAAGCATTTTCAGAGTTGTATGTGAATTAATCTCATTTAATCTTTGCAAGAACCCTATGAGGTAGGTACCATTTTACAAATAAGTAAACTAAAGCACAGAATGTTAAAACAACCTTCAAAAAACTAAGATCATGGCATCCGGTCCCATCACTTCATGGCAAATAGATGGGGAAACAATGGAAACTGTGACAGACTTTATTTTCTTGGGGTTCAAAATCACTGTGGATGGTGACTGCAGTCATGAAATTAAAAGACAGTTACTCCTTGGAAGTAAAGCAATGACAAACGTAGACAATGTATTAAAAAGTGGAGACATAATTTTGCCTACAAAGGTCCTTATAGTCAAAGCTGTGGTTTTTCCAGTAGTCATGTACTAATGTGAGAACTGGACAATAAAAAGGCTGAGTGCTGAAGAACTGATGCCTTCAAACTGTGATGCTGGAGAAGACACTTTAGAGTCCCTTGGACTGCAAGGAGATCAAACCAGTCAATCCTAAAGAAATCAACCCTGAATATTCATTAGAAGGACTGATGCTGAGACTAAAGCTCCAATCCTTTGGCCACCTGATGGGAAGAGCCTACTGTTTGGAAAAGACCCTGATACTGGGAAAAGTTGAAGGCAGGGGGAGAGGGGAGGACAGAGCATGAGACGGTTGGATGGCATCACCGACTCAATGTACATGAGTTTGAGCAAACTTTGGGAGATGGTGAAGGACAGGGAAGCCTGGTGTACTGCAGTCCATGGGGTCACAAGGAGTCAGACACAACTGAGCGACTGAACAACAACAAAAAGCACAGAGAAACTTAACTTGTCCACAGTCCCGTAATGTTTGGACCTATAGTGTCTGTCTCCAGATCCCTGGTGGCTCAGATGGCAAAGAATCTGTCTGCAATTAGAACCCGGAAGACCTGGGTTCTAATCCCTTGGTCAGGAAGATCCCCTGGAGAAGGGAATGGCTACCCACTCCAGTATTCTTGCCTGGAGAATTCCACGGACAGTCCATGGGGTTGCAAAGAGTCGGACACGACTGAGAAACTAACACACTTTGCTAATGTACTCTTTATACAGAACTGCTCATTTTCTGTGCTTTTGCCTAGCAAGACTGTTTTCATCATTCCTGAAGTGGCTCATCAGTAAAGAATCTGCCTGCCAATGCAAGAGACATACGATATGTGGGTTGGATCCCTGAGTCCACAAAATCCCCTGGAGGAGGAAATGGCAACCCACTCCAATGTTCTTGCCTAGAGAATTCCATGGACAGAGGAGCCTGGTGGGCTACAGTCCATGCGGTTGCCAAGAGTCAGACATGACTGAACATGCATATAGCACAACAAAAACATTTATGTACTTTTTCAGCTCATAGTTAAGAACTGCCTTCTGAGTCAAAGTATTAAGCAAAAAGCAGTTACAAATGCAAAATATATTTCTAAAATAAAAGTATGTTTATTAAATTATAAAACTCATGATACTAGAGAGGGAGATATGCTACTTTATACCCTCCTAAATTTTTATGTGACTACAAATGTTGCCATCTCCAAGAAGTGGAAAAGATACTTTCCCTTTTTCAGGTGTAGAACAAAATGCTTGTACTTTCCCCCCTGTGTAGACTAGATTTAAGTGCTGGCACTGTGACTTGGGCAAGGTCTTTAAGCCCTGTGGGCTTTAGCTCTCAAATTTGCAAAATGGAATGTGAGGATGAGGAAGATATCCAGGTATTCTTTTATTCTCTCTGATTCTCCCTAGCTTTTCTCCTCCACAGTGCTTGAGTTTCAGAAGGTTGACCTTCTCCAGAAAAGCCTTTTTCAAACTTTTTGGACCATTGTCTACAATAAGAAATAACTTGACTTCACAAACCAGTAGACACATGATGCACATATATATGTATAACGGAAGTGATCACCTAGTTTTTTGTACACATTAGGAAAATTATTACTTTTGAAAGTAACTATGCTGCACGTGGCTTCCCTTGTGGCTCAGACAGTAAAGCGTCTGCCTACAATACGGGAGACCCGGGTTCGATCCCTGGGTCAGGAAGTTCTCCTGGAGAAGGAAATGGCAACCCACTCCAGTAAATGGCAACCCACTCCAGTATTCCTGCCTGAAAAATCCCATGGACAGAGGACCCCAGTAGGCTACAGTCCATGGGGTCGCAAAGAGTTGGATACGACTGAGAGTGACTTCACTTCACTTCATGCTGCACCTATGGATTGAAGTCAATGGCTTTTCCATGGTTTAAATAAATAGATTATGGCTTGTATGTGTAAGTTTTTGAATGTTTCTATGAACCAAAATCACTATGGATTGTGACTGCAGCCACGGAATTAAGACACTTGCTACTTGGAAGAAAAGCTATGACAAACCTAGACAGTTTCTTAAAAAGCAGAGACATCATTTTGCTGACAAAAGTTCGTATAGTCAAAGCTATGGTTTTTCCAGTAGTCATGTATGGATATGAGAGATGGACCATAAAGAAGGCTGAATGCCCAAGAAGTGATGCTTTTAAATTGTGGTGCTGAAGAGGAGTCTTGAGAGCTCCTTGGACATCAAGGAGATCAAACCAGTCAGTCCTGAATATTCATTGGAAGCACTGATGCTGAAGCTGAAGCTCCAATACTTTGGCCACCTGGATGCAAAGAGCTGATTAATTGGAAAAGACCCTGATGCTGGGAAAGATTGAAGATAGGAGGAGAAGCGGGAAACAGGGGATGAGATGGTTGGATGGCATCACCAACTCAATGGACATGAGTTTGAGCAAACTCTGGGAGATAGTGAAGGACAGGGAAGCTTTGGCGTGCTGCAGTCCATGGGGTCACAAAGAGTCGGACATGACTTAGCAACTGAACAGCAACAACAATGAACCAAAATGTAGATAAAGAAGCATCTTGAGTAAACATTCTCTATGATATGTATACAAATATTAGAAAGAAGTAAACCCCATCTACTGTGATCTAGTAACCCCTATGCGGCTGGGGTGGAGACTTCCGGGGAGGGAAATGAGTGAGTGTTATTGGAAGGTTGATATTGATGAGGATAAGATAGTAAAAGTTGTGTGTGTGTGCGCACTTGGGTATGTGTACATGCACCTAACCAGTCACAGAACCCTGCCATCACCCCTTTCACCTCCTTCCTTCTAGCCCTGCTTCTTTCTTTCCACATGTTGCTCTTAGCCTACAGAGTTTAAGATCAGCGGTTCTTAATATTTCTTGGGCCTTATCCTGAAAACAATCCACATCCATTACACACAGAAAATTTCATATATATCAGGGGTTCTGGAACCCTAGATTTAGGAATATCTGACCTGTAGAGATTGTAAAACAATTAATTCATAGATAAAACTATATTTAGCCAATAAATATATGAAAGATGGTCAAGCTCACTAGCAATGAGTTAAAGAACTCTATTAGAGAACTCATAAAAAGGTCTGTGTTACATATAAATGCTTTTGTATATATTTAGAATATATATGCATTTGCCTATTAAGACATCCTCAGCTACCTAACACTCATCCTGTCCTTTAAGACTCAGTTTCAGCATCACCTTTCCCAGAATCTCTGGTCCACTAGCCACCTCCAGCCCAGTGGGTAGGGTGCTGCTGAGGGCTCCGTGTTCCAAGATGTATTTCCCATATTACACCACTTTTTGTGCCCTCCTGCCAGTTTGTTTTAGCATCTGTTTCCTTTAGGTAAGAACACTCTGAAGATAGAAGCAGGGCTTTGTGTCACTGTGTCTCCATTGCATAACCCAGTGCCTGGCCACAGTTGGCACCCACTATGTGGCTGTCTGAGGGTAAAATGCCCACACTTGCTTCCTGGCATCCTTAAAGAACTATGAGACACTGAATTTAAAAAATTTCTTACCAATTACTTTTTTCCATAGAACCTAGATTGAAATTTCACTTTTCACTTTCATGCATTGGAGAAGGAAATGGCAACCCACTCCAGTGTTCTTGCCTGGAGAATCCCAGGGACGGGAGCCTGGTGGGCTGCCGTCTATGGGGTCACACAGAGTCGGACACGATTGAAGCGACTTAGCAGCAGCAGCAGCAGGTTGAAATTTAGAATCACAAAACTACTGTACTTTTTAAGTGGAAATGACTTAGGAGGAGTTGTTTTCAATTAAGTGTCAATGCTACTGCTGCTGCTAAGTGTCAATAGATTAGTGCAAATTCTCACACTCAAAGAAAAAAACTATAAAAATATGAGCAATGGAGCAGATTAAAAAAATAGGTTAAATGATGCTTTCTTATTCTGATATTATGTTTCCCTCTCATTTTAAGGTTATTTTTAAATTCTAGGCTAGTATTTTTTGAAAAGTTCTATTAAATAAAAAATTCTGAAAACTCCAGCTCTTATGTCTTTCTGCTCAGAACTAAAATACGTAGAGATTGTGACTTTGCCCATGGCCAAACCAAGAAATAAACATTTCAGTCCAGTATCTTTCTGCTATTATGTTTAATGCAATTGTGTACATTTAAAATTTTTACAGATATGTTTGGTGCAATTGGTTTTCTGTTTAGCCTTTTAAATTTAGAAATGAAACAGTCAGTTAACATGTTTGTTGTATTATAGTCAGAAACAGGTTTGCTCTCTGAGAAGTATGTATAACCATATGATATTGCTGACTGTCAGTGTTTGGTGAGGTTTTAAGAAATGTCAGAATCTTCAAATTATATGTATATCTAATATTAATATTGGGGCTTCCCTTGTGGCTCAAATGGTAAAGAATCTGCCTGCAGTGCAGGAGACCTGGGTTTCAGGTCTTGGGTCAGGAAGATCCCCTGTAGAAGGAAATAGCAACCCACCCCAATATTTTTGCTGGGAAATCCCATGGACAGAGGAGCCTGGTAGGCCACAGTCCTTGGGGTTGCAAAGAGTCGTACACAACTCAGCAACTAACACTTTAATATTGACTTTGATATGGAATCAAAAACGTGTTTTCTTTCCATTTTTGGATGTGTCTTAATTTGAAGGTGTTATAAGGACTTAAAAAAAGAATTTGAAGAGATTTTGAATTTGGCTATTGCTTTAATTCTGATTTTAAACATCTGAATACTGTCCATCTAAGAAGTTCCACTTCTAGGAGCTTATTATAAGAAAATAATGAGATGTGCAAAAATGCATGCATAAATGTGTCTGTTAAAACATTTATGTTACTAAAGATTAGAAAAAAGCACAAATACCCAATAATAAAGAATTGGTTAAATACTTTGATATAGTCGTTTTATGGAAAATGCTTTGGTTATTAAATATGGCTGTATTTTTATCTTCTTCTATATACCTGTATTTCCTGATTTTTATCTATCACAAATATTTTGTACTTATGTAACTTATTTGAAAAGTTGTAAAATTTGCTCAACTCAATATTTTGTCTGAAATTATGTTCCTTACTTGTTTTCTTATGCTTTTTTCCAATTTGACATTTAATTTGACATTTTAATTGAATAGCCAAAGTTCAGTATAGGTGGACTCTAAGTTTTAATTTTTCAGTTTTACTTTTACATCTTCTGTGTTTATGTAGTTTAGCTGAACTTCAGCATCTGACACTGAGCTGCTTATAGAACAGCACAGAATCCAATGAAAAGCTGTCATTTTTGTCTGAACACTGTGCTCTCCTGCAAACTCATATCTGAGGCCTGTACATTCTAATTCTTGATAATTTAGTATCAAGTTGGACAAGCACAACCATAAACTCAGAGATCTAGAAAATATTTGAAGATGTAATCAGTTCAAATATTCTTTTTTTTCCTTTGTAGTTAGCTGCATCTTAGCTAAGAGTAGAAATTCTGGCTACAATTTTTTTGCCAGGATTGCAGCCTATTGGCCTAAAAGCCAGTATGTGTATTATCTTTAGTATTTACAGCTCAAAAGTTGCTTCTTTGAAAGAGGAAGACAAGTGGTTCCTGATTACATCATAGCTCTGTATGCCTGTGTGTGCATCTGTGTGCATGTGCGTGTCTGAGGGAGGAGAAGGAGGGCGGGGCGGGGCGGGGGGCGGGGTGTGGAGGAGAGGGAGAGAGAGTGGGCTGTGTAAAGGGTTTCTGTTGTCTTTGGCAATAGGTTCATTTGCGCATGTAAAGTTCTTGTAGACTCCAGTAGTTCTTCCTAGTAGTTGTACTACTTTAATTAATTAATTGTGTAATGTCTGGCTCTATTTCTCGAAGTCAAGAGACATCAGAGCAGGAACCATGTCTCCACCCGCCCCACTCTCTTTTTGCTTAGATTCCAGCACAGTGCTTTTTGCATATGTAGTGAGGAGTTATGAATGTTAGTTAAGTAAATGCATGCGTGGGTCTTAGAAAACTTGATTTGTTTATTTTCTACCGTGTGTAACAGCTTCTATGGTTGTTTTAGCTCCTCTTCCCCCTCTTTCTTCCAATTGCTTCTTAAAGCCATGTTTAGAATGGGGTGGAGCGGGGGGAACCATTGCCTCAGACTGAAGGAGGTGCCTGCCGACACTCCATCCATTTGTGAGCTTCCGAAGGTGGGACCTGGGCTTCAACCCTGTTAGGATCAGTGTTTGTGCTTCCCTTCCTGGCTTCAGATAGTATGATAGAAGCCAAGCATCTGTTTTACCATCTGCAGTAATGCAGAGGTGTAGCCTGCATTGGAGAAGGAAATGGCAACCCACTCCAGTGTTCTTGCCTGGAGAATCCCAGGGACGGGGGAGCCTGGTGGGCTGCCGTCTATGGGGTCACACAGAGTCGGACACAACTGACGCGACTTAGCAGCAGCAGCAGCAGCCTTTTTAGGACAGCAGATTTGGATGCCAGTGTGACTGTGGGAACTCCAGCTCTCTCATAGACAAAGTGTACAGCATCTTTAATTTGTGCAACATGCTAGGCTTTGCCTCAAGAAGGCTTGGTGAAGGCAGGCATTTCTGTCTGTGTTGTCTATTGCCGCATCTTCATCCCTAAGGACAGGGCTTGAATGCCCACTCTGTGGGCACTCAGTAAATGTTTGTTGAATGAATGATGAATGATGAAATATCCTCATAGCTGATGAATGTCATCGTGTGTTTGATGTGCCATTTTGGCAATAGTTCCAGTTAAGCTGGCTGGTTAGCTCAGTTGGTTAGAGTGTGGTACTAATAATGCCAAGGTCATGGGTTCGATCCCCATATGGGCCATTAAGTCTACTTTAGGGCTTCCCAAGTGGTGCTAGTAGTAAAGAACCTGCCTGCCAATGCAGGAGATGTAAGAGACACAGATTTGATGCCTGGGTCGGGAAGATCCCCTGGAGGAGGGCACTGCAATCCACTTCAGTATTCTTGCCTGGAGAATCCCATGGACAGAGGAGCGTGGCAGTCTCCAGTCCATAGGATTGCACAGAGTAGGACATACTTGAAGTGACTTAGCACACCAGTTAAGAACTTAAAATGTGTGCTGTTTATGAAGAGGCAGTCTTTTGCTCACCCTTTCCCCCGACTCCCCCGCCCCCACCCATTACTGTTTCCATGCTCCCATACTCTGCTGCATGAGCCTTCTAACAAGATGCCAATTCTTGCATTTTCCTTTATAGGACAGGCCAAACCATTCATGTTGGCAATCATGTGCTAGTGAGTATGTTGTTACAAAATTTCCAAATCTTCTGATCAACCCACTGCTACTGCTACTGCTAAGTCGCTTCAGTTGTGTTTGACTCTGTGGGACCGCATAGACGGCAGCCCACCAGGCTCCCTGTTCCTGAGATTCTCCAGGCAAGAACATTGGAGTGGGTTGCCACTTCCTTCTCCAATGCATGAAAATGAAAAGTGAAAGTGAAGTCGCTCAGTCGTGCCCAACTCTTAGCAACCCCATGGACTGCAGCCTACCAGGCTCCTCCGTCCATGGGATTTTCCAGGCAACCCACAAACTTTACAAATATAACAAATTCATTCTTTTTAATATAAAATGCATTTTCAAATCAATGTTTTCCATAAGAATACTGGTTTTTGTTGTGTGGATTCAGAGAACAAATGGTGATAATATATGCTAAAATTAAAATTGGTCTGCTTCCTTTTATAAACCAGAATCTTATCACTTCCCAGTTTATCTTGTCTCTCAGGAAGCTCAGAGCTAGGAGTTATGCCCACTTGTGCTTACCCTCAACTTTCTGAAACAGGGATTTCATCTCTGTTTTCCTTCATTACTTTGTTTCTTGAACATGAAAAATATATATGGTATTATGCCTTGTTGAAAGTAGCCTCAAATTCTTTTTGGTAGATGGAAAATTATAATTAATGAAAAGAAAAATATTTGACTGTTCACAGGTGCTTTTCAAAGCCTGCCTTCCACAATGCTATCAATGCCTCCATCTAACTCACTGGGTATTGACCCTCTTCCTGAGCCCAATTCCTCCAGTGTAGAGGCACTGGGAAATAGAGGCGTTTTATGTTAGAATATTAGCATTCAGCAGAAAGAGTCCTGGGTTTGAAGTCAGCAGAGCTGGGTTCTTATTATAACTCCATGAACTGCTGGAGTGACCTCGGACAAGTCATTTAACCTGTTTCTCTTCTATACATTGAGTATAAGGTCACACGCTGTATCAACTACCTTAGGTTCTCCTGATGTTGAGATAAAACATGTTTGCATGTTTTGTAACGATTACAGTTGTCTACATGTCTGTGGCCCCACAAGTCTATAACATTCTTTAAGGTCAGGGACTGCATCTTGTTCATCTTTGTGTCATCAGGGCTTGGCTTGTTGACGTGAAGATGCGGAGGGCATTGAATGTGGGTGACACTAACTTACTCATTGTTTTCTTTCAGCAAAGTTCCTCTGGTGTCTGTTCGTCAATAAACCTTCATTGGTCAGCTGATCTTAACTGAATACTTTCTACGTGCTTTCTACTACCCCTCAGATATTTAACTGTGGAAGAAGTACAGAGGATAAACACAGAAAAATGAAAATGCACACATATGCACACATACATACACCCCCCCATTATAGATTCCCAAATGTCAGAGGTCACAAAATAGTGGCTTAAGGGCTAAATCTGCCTTTAAATGTGCTTTCTTTGGCTCAAACATGAATTTTTAAAATGTAAACCAATAACTTAAAATCCAGACATGGATTTTGCTTCTTCGTGAAGTTGTGAACAGCTGGTCACACCAGGCCAGCTGCAGTGTTTGCAGGGACAACTGGCAATGCAGTGCTGGCTGTTACAGGCATTTCCTTGATGGGCCAGCCCAGTTACAGCCCTGTCAGTCCCCATTGTCTCGTGAACACCAAGGTAAATAGGAGCTACTATTTTTGATCACATTTATTATGCTTGCGCTTGGGTGGCAGCATTTACTGCGTACCAGGCACTATTCTAAGCTCTTTGCTTACCTATTCATCTCGACTGTTGTTGTTTAGTTGCTTAGTTGTGTCCGACTCTTTGAGACCCCATGGACTGTTAGCCTGCCAGGCTCCTCTGTCCATGGAATTCTCCAGGCAAGAATATTGGACTGGGTTGCCATTTCCTTCTCCAGAGGATCTTCCCGACCCAGGGATCGAACCCACATCTCCTGCATTGCAGGCAGTCTCCTGTGGTTACAGGTGGATTCTTTCTGACTGAGCCACTTTATACACCTAAGAAGGACAGGTAGGGAGACTGAGGTGCAGTTAGTCTGTGGTGGATCAGGATTCAACCCCAGGCGTTGGGCTCCCAGGTTCTGGCTCTTAATTGCTCAGCTAGCTATATCATATCTTGGTGGGGAGGGAAGGATATTAAAAAAAATCATACCTAAGAAGTGATTTTGTAGAGTTTTAAAGGTATAAAGAGTCATGAGTCCAGGCAGGTTAAATGTACCGTGCAGAGCCCTGGCTGGAGACCTGAGCACAGTCTTGGTTAACGCCCAGTGCAAGAGGGTGCAGACAGGAGACAGGCAGGAGGTGATGTGTGGCGGCAGGGGACTGGGAGCTTGGGTCACATTCCCTAGGGAAGGGGATGGCCCTCGGCCTCTTAGGGTGGCCTGAGCTAAGGTCAAAGTCCTGTGACCCACGTGGTGTGGGATGAGTCGGCATTCTTACAGGAGTTCTGCTGAACTTCATTCATTGCTTTCACAATAGAAGAAAAGTCGATTTTGAAACCCAGGTGTCCCTATAATACTGGCCTGACTGTTTACTTCTGCTTTGGTCCCTGAGTATATGAGCAAATACTTCAGGCACTACAACGAGCAGAAACTTGAGACAGAGCTTATCTTGTAATGCTGGGTTTTGCATCATATCCAGGGTGTGGTGTTACTTTAGAAGGCAAGTTCAATAATTACGTGTTTACGGATTGAGCAAACACTGCATGTGCCTGGGAGGGCTCAGGATTTATACTTTTAGAGCCTAGGGAACTTATTTAGCTGGTCAGCAGGCTTAGTGCCTGGATATAACAAATGGTCACAATATATTCAACACATTTACGTGTGTGTATGTGTATTTACATTGAATATTTATGTAACACCTGGTATTGAATCATGCTTATTTACAAAATAGTCTAGGGAAGCTTGGAGATAAGTGAATCAATTAAAGCTAATCAGGCAAGCCCTGATCATTGACCCACCCCATGTGTCCTCTCTTGTTACATGTGATCTATTAAATAGCACATTTTGTGTTTTTGATGTAGCCTAATGATATAATAAAGGGACAAAAAATGAATGTTAAAAGCATTAGGGTCACCAAAACTGCCTTCTTTAGAAAATAAGGATGGCTATTAAACAGTTACACTCTTTATTCTCTTGCCCTATTATTATGTCTCTCTTTAGGAGAGAGATTGAAAGCATGTTTATTGCTCTGTTCTTAACCAGGCTTGTCAACTACTGCCATACAGTAAGTGTTTAAAGCATCTGTAACAATGAATTGCAGCCCACACCCCTGCCTCATCTCTGTTTCCCTGCTTTATTGCCCTTTGATAATTTCTTCCATTTCTATTTTTGCATTTTCAAGGACAACACAAGGCAGAATAGTTATATGATTCAGGACTTTTAAGCACACTTGAAATATGGCATCACTTGTTATTCTTGATAACAAACCTAAAGGCAAGCTTTCAAGCACTGACTTGTCTTCTCCCTCCTTATTCCAGCTACTCAGACTTAAAGAGAAGGACTTTGAAATTATCTTCTTAATTGGGTTGCATGTCACTGCTGTTGGTAAAAGTGGCTTTGGGATACAGGTGTTGGTTTTGGGGGGAGGGCTTTGCTGTGGTTTTACATGTCTTGTCTTCGTTGCTTTGCTAGCTTCGAGGACCAGGCAACATCCTTGGCTTGTTCATTCCCTTTGAGGTTGATGCCGTCTGAGTCTGGCCTTTCTTTGCTCTGGCCGTTCAGGTGTTCTGGACTTGATATTCTGCTCCTTTTGAAATGGACATCAGAGGTCCACATACAGGCTTTTGGTGCACTTAGAGTTATGCTAGGAGGAGCATGAAATGACTTCCCAAAGGATGTGGTTCCCACCCCCTTAAGAACTAAAAAAGGGAAGGTCATGGCTGGACCAGTAACCCATCCTACTTGACTGTCAGTTTCCTTATTTGTAAAGTGTGAGAGTCAGACAAGATCAACTCTAACATCCTTTTCTGCTCAAATATTCTGAGCCAAAGCAGGCTGAGACCACATCTACACTGAGAATTCTGTAATTTTAATAATTTTCTGGAAAAGCGTGATGGTGGTACCAGCCAACAAGACTGAAACAGAGTTTGCAGTCAAATGGAATTAAGGATAAACCCAGTTTTGCCAGTTTTTTTTTGCTCTGTAACCTTTAGCATATCACTTTTCTTTGAGGCTTATGTTTCTCATCTTTAAATGAAAATACGATTACCTACCTAGCAGAGTTGTTGTACAGATTGAATACATACATTGGCATATTTTTGGCGCTACATGCATAGCCGACACATAGGATTCATTCTGTACATGGTGGAAGTTACTCTAATGACAGTGATCTTATGAGTCTGTGGTTTGGGGAATAGTTGAGGGTTTGGAATAGGTTCAGTCTAAGGAAGATGGCATATGGAGAAGTCTTTGAAGTTGAAAGAGTACTAAGAATGATTTTGAGGGTAGGGTCGCTGCTGAAAGAGATAATGCCAAGGATGTGATAAGAAGCAAATGAAGGGCACTGATGGGCAAGATCATTCATTCGCTTGATTCCAGTGCTTGCCACAGGTGTAGGTACTTTCAGTGAGATCAGCTCCTTGTGATCAGTGTTGTTTTGTGCCTTGTCTAGTACGTTATCTTCCAGATACAGAGTCAACCTTTGTGATTGAAGATGGCGGCACATTGATGACACGTTGTTCCTCCTGCCATCCGTCATGGATATGGGCATGTCTGAAAAGACCAGCTCAAGATAAAACCCAAATATACTCCAAAACCCACAGATGGAGACTGTTTGTTATTTTGTAGCTACTGTCAATGCATGTAGTGCCTGTCACTTACTATTTCTGCCGACATCTGGATGCTTGAAAATTTCACTTTACTTTAGATCTTAACCTGGGCTTCTCTAGTCCAGCGGATTTTTGAAGTCCTTGAGATTCTTTGCAGAACTGCCTGGATATGAGCATGTGTGCGTTCTGGGAGGGGTCAGACTTGAAAAAGCCAACAAAGCTGCTGAAGGTGTCTTAGACTAAGAAAGAATTAAAATGATTTTACAAGATGAAAAAATGATCTAACACAAACACACAGAGGTCCCCGATTACTTGTTTGTTTCCATAGCTTTCATAAGTCCACACTTTCTTCTTTCCTCTAACAAACAATGCAACGGATGAGTCTCTTTGGCAAAGTTTGCACATTTTCCGAGCAGCTCTTTATGACATGATCCGGGGTCTGGTTGAATGGTTTGGAGGATTTCTGGTGAGTGGGTGTGGAGACTTCGTGCTTTCTTCTTTGTTCCTAGAAAGAGCATTAACAAAAAAAAAAAAAAAAAAATTTTTTTAAATTTCTTTAGGAAGACTAAAGACTCAGAGAATAAAGTTTCCTGGAAAAGAAAATGATTTGGATACCAGCAACCTCAAAGGGTAAAGTAAAAGTGGCAGGGTAATAAGATTTTTAAAGAAAAAGAAGGAATAGTGCTTGTTATCCAGATTTCGTTTACAAAGAGAATTAGTCCTTTGTGCCTGGCTTTGCCTCCAGGCCAGCAGGGCCCACAGGGCCACTCCTCAAAGAGGGTTTGGGAACCTTCTCTCTTCCTCCTCCCCTCCTCTCCCCCTCCCTCTCTTCTCTCCCTGTCTTTTTCTCTCTCTTTCTGTGTTTCTGTCTCCATCTCTCTCTCCCCCTCTCTCAAACACACACACACACACTCATCTTTAAAAGGCACAACCTTCATTGTATCACCAGTATTAGGATTTGGAACATCTTAAGGAGATGTTGACCCCCACAAATCTAGATTAGAAAAGGAAGTGAATTTTAGTTGAACCTGCTTTGAAAATACAGAACTTTTCTTTTAAGAAACCGGAGAAGGCAATGGCACCCCACTCCAGTACTCCCGCCTGGAAAATCCCATGGACGGAGGAGCCTGGTGGGCTGCTGTCTATGGGGTCACACAGAGTCGGACATGACTGAAGTGACTTAGCAGCAGCAGCTTTTAAGAAACAAGAGGAAATAAATAACTAGATAGAATTTGTTGAGCCTCTGTGAGTCCAAAGCTCCTGTCGAAGCTTTCTGATAGAGTCAAAAGCCCCAAATTCATCATTCACCAAATTGTTACACAGATAAAATGATTCTCTTAGAGGCTGGCTGTAGAAGTTGCTCTTTAGATGTTTACTTTCTAGTCTGGGAGACAGATCTCACAAACATGGAACAATTAAGGAGAATAAAGTAAAGTCAGACTTCTGAGAAGGGAAAGCTTAAGTGGGCTGGAAGAATGCATCAGGTCAGCAACACACAAAAATTGATGCACTTCAGCAGGGGAATGGGTAAATTAAACTGATGGTTTCAAAAGATGGAATATTATTCAGTAGCCAGAAGTATTGAAATAAATCTATATGAGGCCACATGGATAAGTTTCAAAATATTGTTAAATGAATTTAAGTGAAAAATAAAGCAATTCGTTTAGGATGTGTATGGCATTATGGGTTTCCCAGCTGGGTGCAGCAGTAAAGAACGCAGCTGGAGTGCAGGAGACGTGGGAGTCTCTGGTTGGATCCCTGGGTGAGGAAGATCCCCTGGAGAAAGAAATGGCAACACACTCCAGTCTTCTTGCCCAGGAAATCCCATGAACAGAGGAGCCTGGTGGACTACAGTCCATGGGGTCGCAAAGGGGTGGACACGACTGTTCATGCAAACACCAGCATAGCATTATACCATGTATGAAGAAAAACACATAAAATAACATCATTTATTCTTTGTGTGTGCATGTGTGTATTTCTTTTTAAAGATCTGGAAGGAAACACCTTCACTCAGAATCACGGTTCCCTTGTGAGGATGGAGAAGGCTGACAGTCAAAGCTCGCTTTAGTCTCATCTGTTGCGTGCTGCTTTTGCATTTGGTGATTTCCTCTGTTGACTGGGAGTCTAGAGGCCCAGCTTTCTTCTGCAGGAAGCAGTTGAGGGTTTTGTAAAGATCTTGCCTTCTCCTAATACACCACATGACTTCCTGGTAGCCAGGGCCTCTCTAGATCTTTTCCATTTTTTTTTTTTTTTTTGGAGGGTTCCAGCAAAGTAATAAGTGAAGAAATGCCAGAAGAATGTTACAAGTGCACCATACATTTAAACTATGTTTAGCTGTTAAAGTTGTGTGATGATGTCTCTTCAACCCTGTCAGGGTATCTCTCGTGATACCATCAGAGGTCTATATTTTAAGTCCCAACTGTCCCCCTGCTGTGATCCTCCAAGTGGCCCCAGGGAGCCAGAGAAAGGCCCTGTGTGGAGCAGGCTGATGGGCTGACAGTGGGAGGCCTCTGAAGGCAAACTGCAGGGCCTTCAGTCCTTCCCCAGGCTTAAGTTCTCCCTTCTACCTGGCATTTGCATCTAGAGGGAGGTCTTGCCTGCAAAAGGGTTGAGTTTCAGCTTTATGTGTGTGTTGTAGAACATCACATGGAGAAAATTTACCTTTCCTATCACTACTGAATCCTTCTCCCACAACACTTCCTCCATTTAGGGCATTTAAGGTCGAATAGGCTTTTAGAACAGATTCTGGGCAACTCAGCCCAACTTTGCATCCCCCGATGTCCAAGGAGAATTGGGGCCAAATGGGGCTTGTTACAGTTTCATAGGCTATAAAATGTCCAATCATTTTATTTTTTAAGTGGGAAATGTTTATCCTAAGAAAAAGTTGCAAAGGGGCATAAAATATTAAAACTTGCATCTATTTCACTTTATAAAATAGATTTCATCTTCAAGTCTTTTCACTTGGTGAAATTCTCATTAAATATCTGGAGAATGTGATAGCCTTAGCCAATTGTGAGCACACTTCTGAACCCTTTTGAAGAGGCTTGTCCCTCTAGTCTCCCTCTTTTTAATATTCTATGGCGAGTGGATGTCTAATCTAAAGCATTCTCATTATGACAGCACTACTAATCATTTGAAAGAATACATTCATCTAAACAAATACTACACTCCAAGGAGACTCAAATGCTAATGAACATTTTATTGGACAAAAAGACAAACAATATAATTATACTTGAATTTCAGGGAATCAAAGAGTAAAGCAAAATTGACATCAGAGCCCAGAGCCAGGTTTAGGTTAGCCATACATGCATTCACTTTTCCAAGTTTGGAAAGTTTGTTCATTCTAGCTAAGGGCTACTTCACCAGACTAACAAAAAGGAAAATGTCTATCAGTTTTTTCTTTTGTTCTTTTCAGATCCTGTTCAAGTGCACACAGAACCAGCAGGTTCACCAGAAAAGCTATTGAGCGTTTGCTGGAACACATTATGCAGGGTAAATTTCTCCTGGAATGTTGCCAAGGGTTTTTTATGCTTCTGTGGTAGGCATTTCTGGAACATTGTCATTTAGCCAAGCAAAGAACATTTGCTTAAAGGATAGAAAATGTTAAAAAATTCTTGTTTGTTTAAAGGCAGGTTAAATAGCAATATGAGCTTAGGGTAGGGCAGCAAAAAGCACTTATTTCTGTAAGTGATCTGATTAGGTTATTTAATTTTGGGGGGGTTGGGGTGGTTAAACAGATTTGTAGCTTCTCCTAAAATAATTATATATTAATATTTTTTTCTAGAAAGTATCTTCCAGTGCTTATTTTTCTTTGATGTGATTTAGCTTTTTTTTTCTTTATTTCAAAACTGAAATTTTACATTAGCAATTTCTCATGTTTGTGTATATAGGAGCTACTAGTAATAGCTAAAAAAAATTGGAAGTGCAGAGCACATGCTAAATTAGAATTTCTTTTTTGACTTATAGCTTCAGAACTAGATCATAAAAAATTAAAAAGGAAAACATGAAAATACTTTTAAATTAGAGCAGATAATATTTTTAAAGGATTACAAATTGAAGTAGAAATCCAAAGTTCAAGTTTTGACACATTAAAAAAATATGACATAAACTCTCCCCAGAAATTATTTTCTAATGAGTAGTAAAATCTAATCCAAAACCACTTCACTTTAATAAAGTTTCATTAATACCAAAGTTAGCATCAGATTCTCTGCAATACTTACTGATATGTAAGGGATCTTATTAAATGTGGCAAGGAAATATCCTAAATATAAAAGTTTGAATTTTGTCTCTGCCATTTGCTGGCTGATCTTGGGTAAGTTACTTAGTGTCTCTGAGATTTAGTGCCTTCTGTGTAAGACAGGAATAATGATACCTATTTCAAGGATCAGAGAGGTGTGAGGATCAGAGATATTTGTAAGGAGTCTCAACAGTGCCTAGCATCTTGTAAAGGTTTAAAAAAGTATACATTCCTTCCTCATCTTCCCCAATCCATTCGACCAGAATAAACCAATTTGGAGATTAAAATAGTCAAAACTGTGATCTAAGTTAGAATCGTGTTGTTTTAGTGTTAGGATATTTCTGGCTGCTTCATTTCTACTTGGACCTTAAATATACAAGTTTCAATAAGCATTCTTTAACAAAGTTAATCTGTTTTTATTTTGATGAAGATAGGGCTGATTCTGATACAATGCTTGGAGAACTAAATGACGTGCAGGAGAATTTTGTCTTTATAGGGCTGAGTCTGTTAATGAAAATGTGCTCGGTGAAAAGTAAGTATGGTGCTACTTTCACCTACTTAGTGTTGAAATTAATTCATAAGGAAAAATATGGCAATTCTCCTTTTATAACTAAATCCTATGGAATTTGCTGCCTCCTGTATTCAAGTTTGGTTATGATCTTAAACTTGGCTCCCTTCAATTGAGTTTTGTTACATACGTGGCATGTTCCCACAGCTGAACCTCCCATTGGTAATTTGCACCTGCAGTTCACAATATTCAGCCCAGAGAGATCTGTACTTCCAGGCCACTCAGGTACCTACAAGCTCTGGCTGTGGGCTTTCATGCCAGTTTCTTGGCCAGTTGAGACACTGCAAACATTTGGGCGTTCCAGTTTCTGCAACTTTGCTTTGGTTCTTTAAAAACAGCTCTTCCCCCAGCCCTGGCACATCACCATTTCTCTCCAAGGCACTCTTTGTGAAATGGGAAGGCTGGTGTCTGTCATTTGCATTCCAGATTGAAAAGAACAAAATCTAGACTTTCCTGCTCTCTCTCTCTTTGGAGTCATGACAAACTAAAGAGGATATGAGATGTATTTCTTTTTGTGTAAAATGCAGATGTTCATGTTCAATTTTCCTCATTTGCTTTGAGCTGTTTGTATAAACCATAGCCCCAGTCTTTAATAGATACATGGAAGGTATGAATTTGGTGAGATACTGGGAGGAGAAGATGGTGGTGTGGAAAAACTCTCTCTTTCTCATTACCATAAGACATTTAATTCCTGGAAAGAAAATTTTGTTGTTGTTTAGTTGCTAAGTCATGTCCAACTCTTTTGCAGCCCCATTGACTGTAGCCTGCCAGGCTCCTCTGTCCGTGGGATTTCCCAGGCAAGAAGACTGGAGTGGGTTACCATTCCCTTCTCCACGGGATCTTCCCGACCCAGGGACCAAACCCAAATTTCCTTCATTGCATTAGGATTCTTTACCGCTGAGCCATCAGGGAAACCTAGAAAGAACATATATAATGACAAATAGAGTGTCTTGGTCTCTGGGCCAGAATCTGTGTTATGTATGTGCAGGTTTGTACATTTAGAGCTGTCATAGCCTTGGTTTCTGTTGTTCTTCCCCCAGCACAGCACATTCTTTCAAGGTAAATCAGCTTGATGATGGACCAGGATTTTTGGATAAAGAATAATAGATGCAACAGGCAAATTCATAACAATTTCTTAAAAAAAAAAAAAAAAACCTTAAAAAGGAAAATATTAGAAAAGAGTGTGGCCAAAATGGCACTCTTCCTCAAATGGATTCTGGACTGAGGAGTGGAGTTGGAGGCAGATGTGATATGATGTAAACGCAGGTTCTTAAATATTTAAAAATATTTTTGGGGAGGATAGTACTGAGAATCTATGGATTAATGTAATGCCTTTTTTTTTTCTTTTTAATTTTTATTTGAGTACAGTTGCTTTACAATTTTATTTTGGTTTCTGCTGTATAGCAAAGTGAATCAGTTATCTGTGTACATATATTCCATCTTTTTTAGATTTCCTTCCCACTTAGATCATCACAGAGCACTGAGTAGAGTTCCCTGAGCTATACAGTAGGTCATCATTAGTTAGTTATTAGTTATCCATTTTATGCATCAGTATCAATAGTGTATATATGTTGATCCCAATCTCCCAATTTATCCCACCTTCCTGTCGTCCTCCTTGGTGTCCATACGTTTCTTTTTCCTCTGTCTGTGTCTCTATTTCTGCTTTGCTAATAGGTTTATCTGTACCATTTTTCTAGATTCCATATATGTGTGTTAATATATGGTATTTGTTTTTCTCTTTCTAACTTACTTCACTCTGCTTTTTAACACTGTAAGTTTTGGTTAAGGTAAGCCATTAAAATTTGAAGAGTTTACATTTCCAACATCAGAGGTACTTCCCACCTTCCCTCCCCACACCCCCGTCTTATTTCTTTCTTCTTTCTTGCTTGTAATGGGCAGGAAACTTGCCTTCTTCAAGATGCTCATGATACAGTTAAGAAAGCCTCCAGGAAAAAAAAAAAAAACAACGCAGATAGGCTAGAGCAGAAAGGGCTCTAGAGAAAAGATATATACCTGCCACAAAGGGAATTCAGAAGCATCAATCCAAAAGGGCTTCACGGAGGAGGTGTCTTGCAGATGACTAGACACACAGGAAGTGGGGAGGGAGTGGTGGCGATGGGATCCTGTGGAACTAGCTCAGGCAAAGGAAAAGAACAAATGAACACTAATAATAATGAGTGCCTAGTACTTGAAAGTTTATTCTGTGCAGCCCCCTGCCAACTAGCTTTCTTGGATTATCTCACTGAATTCTCACATATAAGTTTTAGGGTAGATTTTTTTCCCTGTTTTAATCAAGAGAAAATTGAGGCAGACCAAGGTTATGCTCCTTCCCCACAGATACATGCTAGTGAGTGGGAGAGTCGGGAGCTGAACCCCAGCACCCTGGCTTTTATCATCTTCAGAAAGTTGCTGCTGTTTGGGGAATATTGAGTGGCTTGATGGAGTTAGAGTCCAGTCTGTTTCTTGTAGGTGTGGTGGGAGATGATTTCACTGCTATCTGGAGAGTAATATGTTTCCTAATGACACATCTGGGCAGAATTTGCAAATGGTTTTTCTTTAGGCAGTTGGGTAGGACATGAGGGGTGGGAGGGTGTAGTGAAATTTCAGGTTTTAAAATTAATTCACTTTTATTCTTTTGCTTATATTAATATGGAAGCGAAGATTTCCTTAAAATGTCCTCCATTTTTCTTCTACGTCTGTGTGTTTGTGAAAGGTCATGTGCAGACAGCCTGGATGGGGGTAGGATGGTAGGGTGGAGGAGTGGAGGGGGTGGGGAGGAGACCCTCAGATAAGAGATAGGGGTGATGAAGGTGAAGATGACAGTTACTGTTCAACTGAGTACTTACCATGGGCCACTACATCCTCATTTAATCCTCACAGTGGTCTCATGAGATCGTCATACCCTCAATGTACAAAAGAAGGGATTGAGGCTCCCAGAGGTTAAATAACTTGACTAATGTCAGATATGCAGATGACACCACCCTTATGGCAGAAAGTGAAGAGGAACTAAAAAGCCTCTTGATGAAAGTGAAAGAGGAGAGCGAAAAAGTTGGCTTAAAGGTCAACGTTTAGAAAACTAAGATCATGGCATCTGGTCTCATCACTTCATGGGAAATAGATGGGGAAACAGTGGAAACAGTGTCAGACTTTATTTTTGGGGGCTCCAGAATCACTGCAGATGGTGATTGCAGCCATGAAATTAAAAGATGCTTACTCCTTGGAAGGAAAGTTATGACCAACCTAGATAGCATATTAAAAAATAGAGACATTACTTTGCCAACAAAGGTCTGCCTAGTCAAGGTTATGGTTTTTCCTGTGGTCATGTATGGACGTGAGAGTTGGACTGTGAAGAAAGCTGAGTGCCGAATTGATGCTTTTGAACTGTGGTATTGGAGAAGACTCTTGAGAGTCCCTCGGACTGCAAGAAGATGAAACCAGTCCATCCTAAAGGAGATCGGTCCTGGGTGTTCTTTGGAAGGAACGATGCTAAAGCTGAAACTCTAATACTTTGGCCACCTCATGCGAAGAGTTGACTCATTGGAAAAGACTCTGATGCTGGGAGGGATTGGGGGCAGGAGGAAAAGGGGGTGACAGAGGATGAAATGGCTGGATGGCATCACCGACTCAATGGACATGGTTTTGGGTAAACTCTGGGAGTTGGTGATGGACAAGGAGGCCTGGCGTGCTGCAATTCATAGGGTCGCAAAGAGTCGGACACGACTGAGCGACTGAACTGAAATGAACTGAACTGAATGTCACATTGCAGGTTAAAGGCAGAGCTGGGATGTGGATAAGGGTCTGTCTGATTTCCGACTTCGAGGGAATGAATGTGTGCAGAGGAAAAATTTGGGTGAGGATGGTGTCCTGGGAACCACTCCACGGAGGGAGACGAGCTTGAGCATGAGTGACCCTTAGAAGCAGAGGTAGGGAATGAAGATCCTCCCCCTGGGCTTGTCACTCCTCCACTGGGTGGCTGTGGACAAAGCCTTTACCCGGCATCTCAACCTCAGCATCTGTGAAAATGTAGGAAACAACCCACTTCCCTAGACGACTTGACAAGATGTTATGTGATTATCAGTGAGGTGTGGTACATAAACATGCTTTAGGAACTCCAAAGTCCTTTACGATAGAATATGCATGAAGGCAAGAAGGGAGCAGTGGAGGGTCTGAACCCAACAAGTGGGCTGACGATGCTGAGGGGACAGAGCTGTGAGCTTGTACATAGAACAAGCAGAAGTTACTGAGATGTGCGTGGATTTGCATGGAAACCCTGGAAGAAATAACTCTTTAAGGAAGATTTAAAAGTAGGATAAGAGAGAGGACCGGGTAGAAACTCTAAAGAATGTTAGTGATGAGACTGGTGCCAGAAGAGGAGCCTGGTCTTTGTCTCCAGGGTGGGAATTCCTGCACCACCTTGACCCTAACGGGCTTTTGCCCTTTAGCACATTAGTCTCCATTTGGGGGGCTTATGTAAAAATGATGCATGTGGTTAGCATAAATGGACAAAACAGCCCAAACTGGGAATGCCAAGTACTGCTTTATCTTACTTCTGGTCCAGGGATCTATGGACGTTGTGTTGAGAAGAGGGGTGAGGCCAAGAGATCGGAAGTCAGGGTGGATGAGTGAAATCTGCTGATGGTGTGTGATGGGGGCAGTGCTTCATCCAGGCCTCTGACCCAGGCCTGATAAAACAGGAGACTCACCATCCAGGACACTGAGGAGAGCCCGAGGAAAGGCCTCTCTGGAATTCTGGGGACAAGGTAATTACTTGTGAGATGTCAGCCTTGTGGCTTTGTTCCTCCAGGGCAGACCTGGCCCTTTGGGACAAGCCTGTGCTCTGTGAGGAGACTGAGAGAGGGGCGCTGGGAGTGGCCATATTCTTCTGGAAGGTGACTCCTGGGGTCTGGGCCAAGAAAGGGTTTTGAACAGGAAAGGGGATTCACAACAGGGCATACTTGAGAGGAATTGTTTAAAGCTTTAAACTCACTCCAAGGCAAGTAACATGAGCCGGACCTGTGAGTTACTTTGGATCGATCCATCTATCTATCTATCTATCTATCTATTTATCTATTGTGTGTAAGTTGAAAATGCCTCCCCTGGCAGGATTTCTGTTTCTGAACTCCCAGAGAGTTCCTCTTGTGGAGTGGGGGAAGGGATTCCTCTGGGGATAGACCAAAGTGGGGATGCACTGGCTTTGAAGACTGCATTTCCTCCCTTTTTATGCCAGGGTTTAACCAGAGACCAGTGTCAACAAGGAATCTGGCTCAGGAACGCTTTTGTTTGCAGCTCTCCTTGGGGCGTGACTTGTTTTTTTCAGAGGTCAATGAATTGTAAATTGTGTAATTTCAGATTCTGCTGAACCAGAGTAGGGAGCATTTTTGAGGGGGGTGGGGGATGTCACTCAGGCATCTAGGAAACTCTTGCTGTCTGTCTGTAAGTCCAGACTTGGCCATGTGGAATCCTCCCATTCACAGGAGAAAGAAAATTTATGTGGATTAGACTGTTTATGTCTGAATTTGCTATATTTTCTATAGCAAATAGATCTTGTGTCAAAACTTCAAAATAAGATAATATCCTAAGTTCAGAGCAGCAAAAGCAATAAAACCAGTTATTTGGTATGCTTGATAACACTTTTCTGGTTAAAACTATTTGTTGTGGCTTATAAGGTCCGTCTAGTCAAGGCTATGGTTTTTCCTGTGGTCATGTATGGATGTGAGGGTTGGACTGTGAAGAAGGCTGAGCGCCGAAGAATTGATGCTTTCGAACTGTGGTGTTGGAGAAGACTCTTGAGAGTCCCTTGGACTGCAAGGAGATCCAACCAGTCCATTCTGAAGGAGATCAACCCTGGGATTTCTTTGGAGGGAATGATGCTGAAGCTGAAACTGCAGTACTTTGGCCACCTCATGCGAAGAGTTGACTCATTGGAAAAGACTCTGATGCTGGGAGGGATTGGGGGCAGGAGGAGAAGGGGATGACAGAGGATGAGATGGCTGGATGGCATCACGGACTCAATGGAGGTAAGTCTGAGTGAACTCCGGAGGACAGGGAGGCCTGGCATGCTACGATTCATGGGGTCGCAAAGAGTCAGACATGACTGAGCGACTGAACTGAACTGATGAAGGTATATGGGCTTCCCTGGTGGCTCAGTGGTAAAGAACCCACCTGCCTGTGCAGGAGACACAGGAGACGTGGATTCGATTCCTGGGTGGGGAAGATCCCCTGGAGAAAGAAGTGGCAACCCTCTTCAGTGTTCTTGGCTGGGAAATCCTATGTACAGAGGGAGCCTGGTGGGCTACAGTCCATGGGGTGGCAAAAGTGTCGGACACGACTTAGCAACCAAACAACAACAACAACATGAAGGTATATACCCTGTGCTCTGGGGAAGGGTACCAAGTTGGGAGCTTCTAAAGGTCTTAATCATTTTTTCAAAAACAATTTTATAGCTTCTATTTTTTCTTTTTAATTTTTAAATTAACGTGTAAGGGCTTCCCATGTGGCTCAGCTGGTAAGGAATCCGCCTGCAATGCAGGAGACCTGAGTTCAATCTCTGAGTTCAGAAGATCCCCTGGAAAAGGGAAAGGCTACCCACTCCAGTGTTCTGGCCTGGAGAACTCCATGGACTGTATATTCCATGGGGTCGCAAAGAGTCGGACATGACTAAGCAACTTTCACTGACTTAGTTTCAGGTGTGCAATGTAGTGATTTGACATTTATATACATTATAAATTGACACCATGATGAGTCTAGTAACCATCTAGACTCAACCACTACACAAAGTTTTTATAATATTATTGACTATATTCCCTGTGCTATATATTACATCCCCATGACTCATTTATTTTATGACGGAGTTTGTATTTCTGGATTTTTCTCACCTATTTTGGTATAAATTTACCTCTAGCAACTACCTGAATATTTGTTGGAAGGACTGACTCATCAGAAAAGACCCTGATGCTGGGAAAGATTAAAGGTGGGAGGAGAAAGGGACAACAGAGGATGAGATGGTTGGATGGCATCTGTGACTCAGTGGGCATGAGTTTGAGTAAACTCCGGAAGTTGGTGATGGACAGGGAGGCCTGGCGTGCTTCAGTCCATGGGGTGGCAAAAAGTCGGACACAACTGAACTGAACTCAACTCAACTAGCAACTACCAGTTTCTCTGTATCTATGAGTCTGTATCTATTTTTTGCTTTGCTTGTCTGTTTTTTTTTTTTTTTTAGATTCCATATATAGTGAAATCATACAGTATTTGTCTTGCTCTGGCTGATTTATTTTACTTAGCACAATACCCTCTAGGTCCTTCTGGGTTGTTGGAAAGGGCTACCTTTCATTGTCTGTGATGAGTGAGTAATGTCCTATTGTGTATATAGGTCTTAAGCATTTTTAATCTATATTTCCCCTCCTATACACTAGGATTAAAATTACTCATGCACTCAACAAAAATCTATTCAACATTTACCTTATTCCAACCACTGTCTTAAGGGCTGAAGACATAGAAATTACACAAGCGATTGCTCTCCCCAAGCTTACAATCTACTGGGTTGGGCCAGGTAATAAAATTAATGTTGTATAGTCTACCAAGTAGTGAGACTTGCTAGCAAGAGAAATAGAGAGGGCTCCAGGAGATGGAAAGGAGTAGTAGTATATCTGCGGAAGCAGAGTTGGAGCAGAAGTGAGGCAGTGAGCCCTGAGGCTGACTGAAGGAAGCATGCCTAAGCAAAAGGGGTGTCCAGAGAGGGTTCAGGGAAAGTGTTGGAGGTGAAGTCAAAGGGGATCTGGAATCACAGGTTGTGCAGATGTTGTGGGGCTTTGTGGGTCACTACAAGGACTTTGGATTTTATCCTGAAGGAGATGGGAAGCTTGTGGAAGGTTTTCAGTAGAAGTGGGACAAGATCATTGTGGCTACTGATTTTAAGACAAATTGAATAGGGCAAAGATGGAAGCATGAAAACAGGATACGAGAATCTAAGAAGCAAGGAGGATGGTGGCTGGCAAGATTTTCTGGTGAATGGAATGTGAGCCTGGAAAGAAAGGAGCAAAAAATGAGTCAAGGTTTTGGGTCTGAGCAGCTGGATGAGTAGAGCTGTTGTTTAACTAAGATGGGGAAGCCTGGAGGAGGAACACGTTTGGAAATGGGGGAGCCAGAATTCGTCTTTGGAATTAAGTCTATCAGATGTCTCGTAGAGAGGTCTAATAGTCCGTTGGATGCATGAGGGAAGCAGGATGGAGTTAGAGGTATACATTTGGGAATGCAAAGCACGTAAACGAATTGAAGCTGTGGATGAGATAATGTCACCTAGGAAGAGAGAGTATAGATGGAATGGAAAGTAACCTGGGGCTGAGCCTTGGGGATGCCAGCATTAGCAGCTAAGAACATGAGAAGAACCAGCCAAGGTGATAAGGAGGAACCAGTGAGATAGGAAGAAAGGAAAGTCCCAGGGACAAGGGGAGAAGCTATTTCAAGAAAAGTGAAAGTGTTAGTCACTCAGTCGTGTTAGATTCTTTGTGACCTCATGAACTGTAAGCCTGCCAGGATCCTCTGTCCATGGAGTTCTCCAGGCAAGAATACTGGAGTGGGTTGCCATTCTCTTCTCCAGGAGATCTTCCTGACCCAGGGATCAAACCTGTGTCTCCTGCTTTGCAGGCAGATTCTTTATTTTCTGAGCTACCAGGGAAGCCCCAAGAAAGGGCATGTCCTAATGGGTCAGAGGCTGCTGAGAGATCAAGTTCAAAGAGGATCTGAAGTTAGTCCTTGTATTTGGAACATGGAGGTTGTTGGTAAAGTTCACGAAAACCAATTTTAGTGAGATTGTGGGGGTGAAAACCTGATTTGGAGTAGTTTTGAAACAAAGTCAGAAAGGAATAAGTGGAAATTGTGAAGATATAGATAATTTTTCAAGAAATTAAGTATAAAGAGAAGTAACCCCTGCCCTGTCCCCACCCCAGATTGAGGCAGTTGCCAGAGGGAGTAATGTGTCTCTAATATGGCCCTATCACATGCCAGGATTCAAATAGGAAGTCATCTTCCCTTCCAGAAGAGCTGTAAGAGTCTATCCTGTGGCCCTCCTACTGGGGCTTGCCAGAGACTCTACCCTGCATCCCTATCACAGATACCTCTGCCAGATCACACGAGCCAAGGGCACCTCACATGGTAGCCTGGATCTACTGCAGAGCCCTCTCTTGCTCCAGACCTCACTTAGAACTATAAACGACTTCAATCACCCAATACATAGGAATAGTCCCTATTATAGGTTATGTTTCTCCAAAACCTTAAGGGGCTTAGCTAGCATTGTATTTCTTTCTTAGTAGTAGTAAGCCCAACGTGTACGAATGTGTTCTTTATCTGTCAGGGGATGTCCTGACATGCCTTAGATCACTGAACTCCCAAAGACTTCACTAGTGTGGGAGACATTGCCGGATCCTTTCTCAAGGGGACTCAGGTTAGGGGTCTGAGTACTGACTCAGATCTGGAAATTGAGTACATCAACGTTCTTCTTGATAGCTCTTGATGGTTTTTTTTTTCCTTCTTGTTATACAAGTCACATGATACCTTTATTGGCTGATCATCTATCCCAGTCCCAGGAACACCACGGTCTGTTAGCCTTCATCAAAACCTTGTGGGTGGAGGCACCAGACAACAGCTCTGGTTGTCCCTCTGGCCTTGTTACCTTTGTGTTTTATGTTCACCTTGACTCTGGTGGTGAAGCACTGATGTCTTGGCCTTTGTTATTCTGGAATCCCATCATTCCCCCTGAGTCTAGGGAGCCCAGTTATATGGCAGAGTCACATCTTCTTACCCTGGCCCACGATGGACAGTTATCTCCAAGCTTCTCAGGGATGTAGTTTCCCCTGACTGACATATTCCTTATTGCCCTAAAGCAGGGACTGTCCCCTGAACCCTCTCAGGAAGCATATGTCTCACATAAATTTGTTCTAACATTTCTGCCTCCCTGAACATTCTGATCCTGTCCTCAATTTTCTGCCGTGGTATTGCAGCCTCTCCCTGTGATTTGCTGTAAAGCATCATGCCTAAGCTTCAAAGAGCCATTCAGAAATGCATTCATTCTAACTTTAAGGGGGCTCCCAAGACAACAACCCCTCCCTCACCTTTGTATTCTGCTCTCCTTCCTTTCCTGTGTATCATCCTTGAACTTGCTCCCACATGTGTCCCCCTAGATCAGGCTGATACATCTTCATCAAATTCTGCGGCTCTTTCTGAGGACGGGATGTTTTCTTTTGGACCAAGCTCTGTATTTCTTCATTTGGGCTACCTTGAAACCTAACCCCAGTTATTTGACCGGAAGTAAAGAGTGGAGTTGAGGTAGATCATGAGGAAGGCAATATCTTTTTGGCATAGTCACTCTCAAGAATAGTCTCACCCAGATCTGCAGAAGAAAATAAAAGCAACATTCAGGTAAATATCAGGCAACTAATAGAATATTTTGGGTGAAATAAGAGAAGCCAGGGAATGTACCCTCAGGCTCCAGGCTTCTTTCTACAAGATTGGGAAGAAGCTGGTAGTGACAAAATGTGGATGAGCCAGGGGGAGACTTGGGAAGGAGGTTCAGATTTCTGGTTCTTGCAAATGAAACATCATTGATTCTTTCCTTTGTCTATTAATTCATTCAGTATTTATTGGAAGCCTCTTGTGTCAGTCACTCTGCTAGGTGCTTGGATTCAAAGACAAATACAACCCTGTCTTTACTTTTCAGAAATTCAGAGTGTCATGTGACTGGGTGTAAGTGGATAGAAAAGCGATTTACTATTTATTGCCTTACACATGATGGGAAAGAGGGATGTACAGGGTGCTATGGGAGTCCAGATGAAATACAAAAACAAAACACTCTTGCCTGGTGTGTGTGCATATGAAGGAAGAGTTATAGAAAGCCTTGTCTAGCTTCTTGTCCCCCCACACTTGCATTCCTCGTCTCTAGAGCCACTTGACCTTTGCTGGTCGGGTAATTTAAAGAATCCTGGTTTGGTAGCTCAGAGGACTAAGAAACCAACCTTCCTTTCTGTTCTCAGCATCTGTATGTAATTTCTTACTCTGTTTTTATGACCCATGTCCTCTTGCCTCCCAATACCATTGTCTTAGATATCTTTTGGCTACTGTTGAGAAATTAGTTGTCAGTTTTGTCATTGGTCCTTTGATGGAAATCTGTCTTCTTCCTCTGGCTGCTTTTATCTTCTTTGTTCATGGTCTTTAGCAGTTTTGCTTTAAAGTACCTAAGTTTTACTTTATTTTCAGTTTTGGATTTCCTGGATCTAACAGTTGATATATTCAATTAGTTTTGGGAAAGTTTCAGTTATTACCTCTTCAAGTCTTATTTCTGTTCTTTTATCTCTGTCTTCACCCTACAGGAGTTCAATTAAACATACATAAAACTTTTCATGGGTCTTTTATGTCAGTGCTATGGTCTGAGAAAAGTTAAGTACAAAAATTGAGAGTAAGAATTTTGAAGGTTTCATAGCAACTGACAGAGTAATTTTATATCTTACAAATCTAATAAAAATTTGGCCTATATTTGAATATGTCTATTACTTATTTCATTGTTCTACTATGATTAAATAAAGCCAATGCTTAAGAACAAAGAAAGGTATAGAGTAGCTATCAAAAGCAAGCACAAAAATCTCACAGAGAATAACCATTTTGGGACAATAAGTATAGGAACAAGTAGCTTTATCTGGTTTCCTAGACCCTCAGAACATGTCAGAGTTCACACAATGAGGATCATGAATTATTCATAAAAGGTCATATATTGTTTTTATTTCCTTTATTCCCTTTGTTTTTAAAAGATAGGAACCACACTGAAACATATAATGCCCATTTTCTTGTCTTCTTTAACAATGTGTTGTACTTTCGGAAGTTTCAGGAGTCTAGAAAGTTATTTTCTCTGGAGCAGTAGTTCTCCAACTACCACGTATCAAAACTCCCTGGTGCTGCTAAGTCACTTCAGTCGTGTCCGACTCTGTGCGACCCCATAGACGGCAGCCCACCAGGCTCCCCCGTCCCTGGGATTCTCCAGGCAAGAACACTGGAGTGGATTGCCATTTCCTTCTCCCATGTATGAAAGTGAAAAGTGAAAGTGAAGTCGCTCAGTCGTGTCCGACTCCCAGCGACCCCATGGACTGCAGCCCACCAGGCTCCTCCGTCCATGGGATTTTCCAGGCAAGAGTACTGGAGTGGGGTGCCATTGCCTGCAGGGCTTACTAAATACAGATTTCTGGACCCCCACCTTTAGAGTTTTTGATTCAGCAGGTTTGCATTTTTAATAAATTCCCAGAGAGATGCCAATGTTATTGGCCTGGGCACTACATTTTGAGGACCTTTGTTTGGGAGCATCCATGTCTCTGACGAATAAAGCATTGCAGTGCTAAAGAACCAGGAGTGGGAATATTTAGACAGAATATGGAGTAAAATAAAGTTCAAATGCTTTGCTGTGATATTCAAGGCCCTGCATGATAGAGCCCTTATCTCTCTCACCCCTGTTATCTCACACCATGTTTCTTAATTTTTGCATTGGCCTCCATTCTGTTACTTAAAGACAGCAGGCTCATTTCTGTCTCAAGGGTGTGCTTGCTGTCCCCTCTGCTTGGGGCTCTTCTTTCTCAGGTTATGGCTCTCTCTGTGTCATCACTGAAGGCTCCGAATGCCTCCTTTTCAGACAGGTATTCTCTCCTTAAGCCATTCTCTATCACACTTCTCCTAGTTGATTCTCTTCATGTCACTTATGATCTAAAATTCCCTTTTTATTTCCTTGTTGGAGAATTCCAATATAGCAGACGTCTTGTCTCCTAGTTTCTTTTGCTAGCTCCATTCTGGAGGAGGGCCTGATATGTTTTAGGTGCTCATTAAATATCTGTTGGTTGGAAACACCGATGTTTGGCATGGGTCTCTTACTTTTTACTTTGTTTCTAAGGGGAAATGAAGTGCACTGAAGAAGGAGCTGAGTAGCCTGAGGAATTTAAAATGTGGTCCCGCCTCCATCTGTCTATCTGTTATAGCTGCCAGGATTCTGCCTAGCTTATAAGGGGTCTGTGTTTTTCCCCACCCTTACACTGTCTACCCCTGGTTGCCTCATAAAAAGGCAATATGGTGACTTGGGTGGCACTCTTCATTTTCAGGGATTCTAGAGCGTTGCTAAATGGGTCATTTTCTCATGCATCCAGCACAGCCCTAACTTGTATAAGTGATTCTTTCCTGGGTGGCTAGCCTCTGCCGAGTTGTCCTCCGCTGCAGCGGGGGAAGAGGAGCTGCTTCCTACCTCTGTGAAGCGCCAGGTGGGCTCTGCGGCTGCTCCCCTCAGGTACCTCCAGCTATTTCAGATTCCAGGTGAGGAATGGACCTGATTGATCCTACTGGAGAAGGCCTGGGCCCCTAAGATGAACGAAAAAGTCAATTTGCTGACTCAGATGTTTTAAAACTGTGTTTTCCTCCCAGTGGTTTCCTCATTAAAAACTGAGAGCCTGTGCCCATGCTGGCTGTACTCAGGGCCTGGACATTCTCTCTACAGACAGCTGCTGGTGGTCTGACCTGACTCATCCCTCCCCTTCCCTGAGGCAATGCCCCTGGAGTCTGCTCTTGGAAGGTTGGTATTCTGGTAGTAGTCTCAGGCTGCTGCCCTGAGCCATAGGCAAAAGAAACAGGGCTTTCCTTAGGGAATTCAGGAGTGAGTCTCATGGGCTAGACGCTGGCTTTTGTTGCTGTTTGCGTGAGGTTGGGGTGAGGGTTTATCCCAAACAGGGAGAGCTGAGAGTCCTTTTGCTTGGGGATGCTCTGGATCCCCATAGCACTAGGGTTGAACATATTTTTACACAGGTCCGTTTTTATTTTATCTACCACTTAGAGAAGCCTATAGAACATTCCAACCACACTAACTTCTCTCACTTCTGCCCTTTATCTGTGTTAAAGCTGGTTACAGACACTGGTACTTGATTGATGACTTTGGCTTTGCTTGCACTTTTTGTTGTGCTGGGAATGAACTGAAGATGGATTTGATGAGAAGCAGAGGTCGTGCGTGGGAGGTTTTGACAGCTGCCAGAGGAGCTGCCTTGAGTGTTTTGTTAGGCCAGTTCACCTACTTCTAGAGCTTTCCATGTTTGGTGGGAGTTCACACATCAACTTGTTAAGCACCTACTCTAAACCAGGCACTCCTCCCAGTTAGGTGCTGGGGGTACCAACACTAATACAGGATTACCTTTTTGCCTTCAAGGACCTCAGCATCTTAAGGGCAGAGGGACCTGTGGTGGTGACTTCAAGATGGCTATACATTCTTTTTACTCCTTCTTTTGGATTTGAGCTTGTTCTATCACTTGCTTTGACTAGTAGAATGTGGTGTAAGCAATGTTGTGTAATTTTCGAGCTTGGGCCTTAAGGGAGCTACAGCTTTGGCTTTTGCCACTTAATATTGTTCTTCTTAGGAAGCCAGCCACCATGTAAGAAGCTGATCTACCCTAAGCCCAAATCCAGTGAAGAAGCTGAAGCTAGCCACACAGAGCCACAATGTGAGAGGACCACTGAGGACATGTGAGTGCACACATCATGAGCCTTCTGTTCAGTCCAGTGGCTGAATGAGTTCAGCTGAGTGAATGACCTCAGCTGATGCCATGTGGAGCAGAAGAACCACCCAACTAAGCTTTATCTAAAAGCTTGACCCATAGCATTTTGAACAAATAAAATGGCTATTCTTTGACCCCATTAAGTTTTGGGATACATTGTTATGCAGCTCTAGATAATTAACATATACACATATTTCCTTTCATTTTTTCCCCCTCTTTTCAGTGGGAGTTTAGTTCCCTGACCAGAGATTGAACTTGGGCCCTTGGCAGTGAAAGTGCAGAGTCCTAATCACTGGGCTGCCAGGGAATTCCCTACACATATTTTCTTGAAAGAGGTATGCATGGGATGTTATAGGAGCACAGAAGAAGTTACCTGAGCAAGCGTGTGTGATGAGAGGATGGACATGGACTGCCTCCCAGAGGAGGCTTGCTTGAGTAGAATCTTCTCTAAGGACCCAGATGTGAGTCAGGCTTAGGGGAGGGTAAAGTCTGTCTAGATACAGGGGAATTGTGCAAAATAGCATGGAAGTAATTAACAGCATGGTAAAATATGTGGCAAGAATACACAGAAGAATTTTACAAAAAGATCCTAAAGATCCTGATAACATTAATGATATGCTCACTCATCTGGAGCCAGACATCCTGGAGTGTGAAGTCAAGTAGGCCTTAGGAAGCATTGCTATGAACAAAGCTAATGTAGGTGATGAAATTGCAGCTGAGCTATTTAAAATCCTAAAAGATGATGCTGTTAAAGTGTTGTACTCAATATGTCAGCAAATTTGGAAAACTTGCAGTGGTCACAGGACTGGAAAAGGTCAATTTTCATTCCAATCCCAAAGGAGGAGAGTGCCAAAGAATGTTCAGACTACCATACAGTTGCACTCATTTCACATGCTAGTAAAGTTATACTTAAAATCCTTCAAGCTAGGCTTCAGCAGTATACGAACCAAGAATTTCCAGATGTACAAGCTGGGATTAGAACAGGCAGAGGAAACAGAGATCAAATTGCAACATTTGCTGGATCATAGAGAAAGCAACAGAATTCCAGAAAACCTCTACTTCTGCTTCATTGACTACACTAATGCCTTTGACTGTGTGGATCACAACAAAATGGAAAATTCTTTAAGAGATGGGAATACCAGACTATCTATCTGTCTCCCAAGAAACCTGTATGCAGGTCAAGAAGCAACAGCTAGAACCTTACGTGGAACAATCAACTGGTTCAAAATTGGGAAAGGGGTATGCTAAGGCTGTATATTTAACTTATATGCAGAGTACATCATGTGAAATGCCGGGCTAGATGAATCACAAGCTGGAATCAAGATTGCTGGGAGAAATATCAACAATGTCAGATATGCAGATGATACCACTCTAATGGTAAGAAAAAGTGAAGAGGAACTAAAAATCCTCTTGATGGGAGTGAAAGAGGAAAATGAAAAAGCTGACTTAAAACTCAATATTAACAAAACTAAGATCATGGTATCTGGTCCCATCACTTCATGGCAAATAGAAGGGGAAAAGTGTAAGCAGTGACAGCTTTTATTTTCTTGGTCTCCAAAATCACTGTAGATGGTGACTACAGCACACAATTAAAAGACACTTGCTCCTTGGATCGAAATCTATGAGAAACCTAGACAGCATATTAAAAAGTAGAGACATCATTTCACAAACAAAGTCCGCATAGTCAAAGCTATGGCTTTTCCAGTAGTCATATATTGATGTGAAGGCTGAGCGCCAAAGAATTGATGCTTTTGAATGGTAGTGCTGAAGAAGAGTCTTGAGAGTCCCTTGGAGAGCAAAGGAGATCAAAGCAATTGATCCTAAAAGAAATCAGCTCTGAATATTCATCGAAAAGACTGATGCTGAAGCTGAAACTATAATACTTTGACCACCTGATGGGCAGAGCTGGCTTATTCGAAAAGATCTTGAGGCAGGGAAAGATTGAAGGGAACAGGAGAAGGGGGAGGCAGAGGATGAAATGGTTAGATAGCATCACCAACTCAATGAACGTGAATTTGAGCAAACTACAGAAGATAGTGGGGGACAGAGGGGCCTGGTATGCTGCAGTCCATAGGATTGCAAAGAGTCAGATGTGACTTAGCTACTGAACAACAACAACAACATGTGTGAGGGTACTTCAAGGTCTGTAAGACAGGGAGTAATGGACAAGGTTGCAGAGATGTTCTTCATCATTATTATTGTCATCATCCTCATCGTAATTGATTACATTTCTTGAACTTTACTATGTGCCAGATACTGACCTATGGTTATATATATATTAACTCATTTAATTCTCACAACTCTATATTATGATTCCTTTATTACATCAGAAGAAAATCAGACACAAAGAAATAACTTGTTCAAGTCCACATGGCTTGCAAGTGCAGAGTAGAGATTTAAGCCCAGACAAGACCTTGGAGAACTTTGTGTGCCTCCTGAAAGAGCTTGGGATTTGTTCTGTAGGTGATGGGATGTGACCCAAAGGAAAGGTTTTAAGTAAGGGGGTGACATGGCTGTGTTGAAAGGTCCTGTAGTCTTTGTAACTTCCCTGACTTTGGTTTTTTTTCTTTGCCTGCTATCTATTTCTCTACAGTGACTAGCAGTGAACTCTATAATAAGCAGAGTCTGTGATCTTATCTAGGAAGGCTACAAGGAAAGAGGGAGGCATGTGGGACACGTGCTACTCCACAGCTGGTCATGGGGGTGGAGGGGAGGACGGAACGCCCGGGGAGAGAATGGGTGTGGTGGCCACCAAGAGAGAAAGTGGGCTGTATCCTTGACCCCATGGCGGGAGAACAGCAGCATATGGGAGCCAGCCTGTTCTGAAAAGATTCGTTTAGGCGGAGGCACAGATAGGCTCATGGCTGTGCAGACGATCTGGCTTTCTCTCTTTCCTCCTCCCCATGGCCTTTCAGGTGATTAGCATCAAAATATTAAAAACAGCTGTTTAAAAAAAAATAAAAAAATAAAAAAAATAAAAACAGCTGTTTAGTTCCCAGTGGAGGTTAGCAAGAGTGTGTTTCACATTGGTTCAGAGGGGCTCATCCGGATGAGGCCATTCCTTTGTGAAACAGCCCTCCTGGGTGAGCCACTGAATAGTCCCTCCTGCACACACCACACCCAGTTTCTCCCTGAGCCCTGCTCTGTCGACCATGGGTGGGAGAACTGACTCGATAGAGTCGTAATCTGTAGGCAGACTCATCATGTTCTCACTTCAACAGATTTTGTGCAAGGAAAGAAGAGACAGAGTGAAGAAGAAAGAACTCTGGTTTAGGTTCTAGCAGAATCTAGGAGATCCAACCCTCAGACTTGGGTCAGCTCACACTTGCTTTGTGTGATAGGGACAAATGTCTGAAAGTCTCTAAGGTCTCAAGATCTTCGTCTGTAGTAGGAGGGTGTTGGGTGAAGACTAATCTTACCACAAATAATAAAAATAACCATAGCTAGTGTTTACTGAGCAGGTACCAAAAGTCTGACTCTGTGTTAACCATTTCATACATCTTATTTATTTAATCTGCACAATAACCTAAGCTCACTGAAGCTCACTGAAGCCTTTCCTGATCATCCTATCTAAAACTCTCTGTATTAATTATTTATTGTCATGTACCAAATAGCTTCAAATCTTAGTAGCTTAAAAACCACAGTAAAAATGATAGTCTCATAGTTTTTGTGGGTCAGAATTCCAGCGCAAATTGACTGACTTGTTATGGCTTGGAGTCTTTTATGAATTTGCTAGGGTTGCAAGCATCACTTTCAACATGGCAGGTAGACATCGGCTATTGGCAAGGTCAGTACTAGCTGTTGACAAGGTCAGCACTAGTCTTTCATCACCACCTTGCCATAGGATTGTCCATGAAACCATCTGAATGTTCTCACAACATGGCAGCTGGCTTCCCCCAGAGTAGGCGACCCAAGAAAGAGTGGGATAGAAGCTGCAGTCTTTTGTGACCTGTCCTTGGAAACCACACACCATAATTTCTATAACATCCTATTGGTTACCTCAGCCATTCAGTGTAGTGAGAAGTATACAAGGACAGGAATACCAGGAGGTGACCATCATGGATGCCCTTCTTTGAGGCCAGCTATCACCTCCTCCCTAAACTTACCTTATATTACTGTGTATTACCTTTAATAAAAATTCTCTGAAATCAAATTTGTTTCTTTGATGCTCATTTCCTCCCCACTGGAATATAACCATGCTAAGAGCAAGAATTTCATCTTTTTTAAAAAAATTCTTGTATCCTCTGTACCTAGAACAAGGCCAGGTGCATGATTGATGCTCAATATTGAGCATAGGATAGGTACCATCATTATGTCAGTTTCAGATGCAGAGCATCAGAGAAGTTAAATAATTTTTGCCTGAAGCCACGGAGATACTAAGTGTTGGAGCTGGGATACCAGTTTATTCATAGGGACTGATAGCAGTCTACATGGATAGCAGTCAATGAATAATTGAATAACTATAATTGAACTGGATAATTCCAGTGCTGCAATTATGCAAGTGGAATTATCTGTGGAAGTGGAGAGCAGGACAGCATGCAGGAGGACTGGGAGAATTCCTGGGTAATTGGGAGATACTAGGAGGAAATATGTAAGTGTGTATATAAATGGATGTGTGCATATGGTTGAGATGGTTGTGAGAAATATATAGAGATGGGTAGATAGGTAGGTAGATAGACAGATAGATAGGTAGATAGATGGAGGAGATATGTGGGCACGGTAGCTGGATCATTAAAGGGGAGATAATGTACTCCGAACAGCTGTTATGACATAGACCTAGAGATAATTCTTTGACCTTAGTCTTATTTGTTGCAAAATTCTTTGAAAAATTTGTCTCTCAGGAACATCCTTATTAAAATGACCAAGTAAATTTTCCTTTAGAAAATCTCCAAAGCAATTTAAGTCGTTATTTAACTAGAAAGTATATTGCCAAATTATACATGGATTGCTAACTTGATTGTGTTTGTGGGAATTATCCATTTTCTGGATTACACACCAGAAAATAAAAGCACCGACTGTTGGCCACCCACTCTCCTTTCTTCTTCCCAGCCTCTTGAGGGAGGGGTCCTGGTATTTGTCAAACATACAATGGGTCCTCTTAGAACAATGCCACACCCACCCCCCTCTCTTGGCCTGGGAGATGGAAATTTGGGGAGGAATGGAGGGAAATGATTATAAAAGTGTCTCACTTACTGTCCCTCCTCCGAAGCACTCTGCATCATGAGTTTGGAGGCAAGAGGTCTTTGCTCTTAGGGCAAGATGAGGGTGAGACTCAGGGGAAATGCTATAGAAGGCTGATTCTGATCTAGCCTGGAAGCCAAGGTGGTGTTGGTCCCTGAGTTTCTTCGAGGTCCAGCTCAGTTCACCACAGCAAGAAAGCAGACAGTGATTCTACACCAGAGGCCCACTCAGGAAAACAAAAAAGAGTTTGAATTTAGCTTGAAAGAATCCTCTGGAACCTGTGGGTAGCTGTGATTAGTTGGAGCAAACCAGACTTGGCTGAAAGATTGAAATGTTTCCCCTCAAATGACTGAGTCTCTCTTTATGAGCAGTATCTAGACAGAGACCCCATAGCCTTGTGTGAAGGGGAATAGCGTTCCCTGAGCTTTCCACTGAGACTTGCCACTTGCTTTAGTCAAAGCAGATTCTAGGAGGGCCCACCTTTCCCTTTACCATGATTCCTTTAGGAGGGGGTATTTGTTGTTGTTCAGTTGCTAAGTCTTGTCTGACTCTTTGCAACCCCCTGGACTGCGGCACACCAGGCCCCTCTGTCCTCCACTATCACCTGGAGTTTGTTCAACTCTTGTCTGTTGAATTGGTGATGTCATCCAACCATCTTGTTCTCTGTTATCCCCTTCTCCTTCTGCCTTCAATCTTTCCCAGCATCAGGGTCTTTTCTAATGAGTTGGCTCTTGGCATCAGACGGCCAAAGTATTGGAGCTTTAGCTTCAGCATCAGTCTTTCCAATGAATATTCAGGGTTGATTTCCTTTATGATTGACTGCTTTGATCTCCTTGCTGTCCAAGGGACTCTCAAAACTCTTCTCCAACACTATAGTACAAAAGCACCAATTCTTTGGCTCTCAGCCTTTTTATGGTCCAACTCTCACATCCATACATGACTACTAGAAAAACCATAGCTTTGACTGTATGGACTTTGTTGGCAAAAGGATGCCTCTGCTTTTTAACATGCTGTCTAGGTTTGTCACAGCTTTCCTCCTGAGGAGCAAGCGTCTTTGAATTCCATGGTTGCAGTCACCATCTTCAGTGATTTTGGAGCCCAAGAAAGTAAAATCTGTCACTGTTTCCACTCTTCCCCTTCTATTTGCAATGAATTGATGAGGCTGGATGCCATGATCTTAGTTTTGTTAATGTTGAGTTTTAAGTCAGCTTTTTCACTCTCCTCTTTCACTTTCATCAAGAGGCTCTTTAGTTCCTCTTCACTTTCTGCCATAATGATGGTGTCATCTGCATATCTGCAGTTATTGATTTTTTCCCTGCAGTCTTGTTTCCAGCTTGTCCTTCATCCAGTCCAGCATTTCACATGATGTACTCTGCATATAAGTTAAATAAGCAGGGTGACAATATACAGCCTTGACGTACTCCTTTCCAATTTGGAACCAGTTCATTGTTCCGTATCTGGTTCTAACTGTTGCTTCTGGACCTGTGTACAGATTTCTCAGGAGCCAGGTAAGGTGTTCTAGTATTCCCATCTCTTTAAGAATTTTCCACTGTTTGTTGTGATCCACACAGTCAAAGGCTTTAGCATAGTCGATGAAACAGGTAGATGTTTTCCTGGAATTCTTCTCTACTTTCTGCCGTCAGAGTGTATTATCTGGTTATCTGAGGTTGTTGGTATTTCCCCTGGCAGTCTTGGTTCCAGCTTGTGATTCATCTAGCCTGGCATTTTGCATGATGTACTCTGAATGTAAGTTAAATAAGCAGAGTGACAACATACAGCCTTGATATACTCCTTTCCCAATTTTGAACCAGTCAGTTATTCCATGTCTGGTTCTGTTACTTCTTGACTCGCATACAGGTTTCTCAGGAGACAGACATGGTAGTCTGGTATTCCCACCTCTTTAAGAATTTTCCACAGTTCCTTGTGGTCCACAGAGCCAAAGGCTTTAGTGTAGTCAATGAAGCAGACGTAGATGTTTTTCTGAAATTCCCTAGCTTTCTCCATGATCCAACAAATGTTGGCAGTCTGATCTCTGGTTCCTCTGCATCTTTGAAACCCAGGTTGTACATCTGGAAGTTCTTGGTTCACGTTCTGCTGAAGCCTAATTTGAAGGATTTTGAGCATAACGTTGCTAGCCTGTGAAATTGGAGAAACTGTACAGTAGTTTGAACATTCTTTGGCATTGCCCTTCTTTGGGATTGAAATGAGAACTGACCTTTTCCAGTCATGTGGCCACTGATGAGTTTTCCAAATTTGCTGATATATTGAGTGCAACACTTTAGCAGCAGCATCTTTTAGGATTTTAAATAGCTCAGCTGCAATTTCATCACCTATACTAGCTTTTTTCATAGTAATGCTTCCTAAGGCCCACTTGACTCCACACTCCACGATGTCTGGCTCTAGGTGAGGGACCACACCATCATGGTTATCTGTGTCATTAAGACCGTTCTTGTATAGTTCTTCTGTGTATTCCTGCCACCTCTTTTTAATCTCTTCGGCTTCTGTTTCTTACTATTTCTCTCCTTTATCGTGCCCATTCTTGCATGAAATGGTCCCTTGATATCTCCAGTTTTCTTGAAGGGATCTCTAGTCCTTCTCATTCTATTGTCTTCCTCTGTTACTTTGCATTGTTCACTTACAAAGACCTTATCTCTCCTTGCTGTTCTCTGGAACTCTGTATTCAGTTGGGTGTATCTTTCCCTTTCTCCCTTGCCTTTCAGTTCTCTTCTTGCCTCAGCTTTTCATAAAGCCTCCTCAGACAATCATTTTGCCTTGTTGGATTTCTTTTTCTTGGGGATAGTTTTGGTCACTGCTTCCTGTACAATGTTACAAACCTGTGTACATAGTTCTTCAGGCACTCTGTCTACCAGATCGAATCCCTTGAATCTGTTACCTCCACTGTACTATCATAAGGGATTTGATTTAGGTCATACCTTAATGGCCTAGTGGTTTTCCCTACTTTCTTCAATTTAAACCTCAATTTTGCAATAAGGAGCTCCTAATCTGAGCCACAGTCAGCTCCAGGTCTTGGTTTTGCTGACTGTATAGAGCTTCTCCATCTTCAGCTGCAAAGAATATAATCAATCTGATTTTGGTATTGACTATCTGGTAATATCCATGTATAGGGTCATCTCTTGTGTTGTTGGATAAGGGTGTTTGCTATGACTAACATGTTCTCTTGACAAAACTCTGTTAGCCTTTGCCCTGCTTAATTTTGTACTTCAAGGCCAAAATTTCCTGTTATTCCAGGTATCTCTTGACTTTGTAATTTTGCATTCCAATCTCCTATGATGAGAAGGACATCTGTTTTTTGGGGGAGGAGGGTGTTAGTTTTAAATGGTCTTGTAGGTCTTTATAGAGCCTGTCAACTTCAACTTTTTCAGGTTTAGTGGTTGGGGCATAGGCTAGGATTACTGTGATTTTGAATGGTTTGCCTTGGAAATGAACCAAGATCATTCTATTGGTTTTGGATACTTTTTTGATCATGAGGGCAACTCCATTTCTTCTCATGATTCTCTGCCCGTAGTAGTAGATATTATGGTCATCTGAATTAAATCACCCATTCCTGTCCATTTTAGTTCACTGATACCTAAGATACTGATGTTCATTCTTGCCGTCTCCTGCTTAATCATGTTCAATTTACCTTAATTCTTGGACCTGACATTCCAAGTTCCTATGCAATATTGTTCTTTACATCATTGAACTTTACTTTCACCACCAGACACATCCACAACTGAGCATCGTTTCTGCTTTGGCCCATTCGCTTCACTCTTTCTGGAGCTATTGCCCTCTGTTCTTCCCCAGTAGCATACCGGTCCCCTCCTGATCTGGGGAGCTCATCTTCCAGTGTCATATCTTTTTGCCTTTTCGTACTGTTCATGGGGTTCTCTCATCAAGAGTACCATGTGGGTTGTCGTTCCTTCCTCCAGTGGATCATTTTTTTGGTCAGAACTCTTGACTATGACCTGTCCATCTTGGGTGGTCCTGTATGGCATAGCTCATAGCTTCATTGAGTTACACAAGCCCCTTTGCCACAAGAAGCCTGTGATCCATGAAGGGGATGAGGGGGCATAGCATGGTGGTCAGAGCAAAGGCCTTAGAGTTTGCTTTAGTTTGTGCCCTGGACTCTGGCACTTACTATGTGGCCTTAAGCAAGTTACTTAACTTCTCTGTGCCTCCATTTTCTCAAATGTAAAATGGGAATAATGATTGATTTTACTTCATAGAGTAGTTGTGAAGATGAAATTGGGATAATACGTACAAAGCTCTTATAACAGTAGGTTGCATTAAATATTCATTTAATAAGCATATATAGAGCAATATACATTGCTGTGTGCCAGGTGCAGGAGAATAGTGGCAAAGACCTGGTTCTGGCTCCCAGTAAAATTGCTATTTCAGTATGTGTGGAGGGTGGTAGGGAGAATAATGACCCCTGCCCCCAAGATGTCTGTGTTTGAATCCTCAGAACTGGTGAATATATTAGGTTACACGGACCAAAGGGAATTAAGACTACAGATGGAATTGAGCTTGCTAATAAACTGGATTTAAAATAGAAGATTACTTTAGATTATCTATATGGGCCCAATGTAATAACAAAGATGGAAAGAGGCAGAGAGTATCAGAGTGATGCCATGTGAGCAAGACTTGACCTGCTGTTGCTGACTTAGAAGACGGAAGGAGGACACATGCCAGGGAGTGCAGATGGACATTGTGAGATGACAAAGGCAAGGAAATGAATTCTTCAAAAAGAACACAGCCCTGCTGATATCTTGATTTTAGCCCAATGAGGCCCATTTCAGACATTCAACCTCCTGAACTCTAAGATAATAAGTTTGCATTGTTCAAGCCACCAAGTTTGTGGTGATTTATTACAACAGCAGTAGGAAGCTAATAGTAATGCAGACAAAAATAAATCAGCGAGCGAATATATACGTAATTTCAGGTAATGATAAGTACTAGGAAGAAAATGAAGCAGATTAAAGGGATAGAAGGTGATGGGGGTGGGAGCTCTTTTAGATGGTCAGGGGAGGTATCTTTGGAGAGATGACATTTGAGAAGAGGCTTGAAGGAAATGAGAAGACAAGCCATGGGTCTATACTCTAGGCAAAAGGAATAGAGCCTACAAAGGCATCAAGGAAGGAAAGGCCTTGAATCATTGAAGAAGAGTCAGTGTGGCTAAGGTATAAGGGGCAAGTGGGAAAGCAGTAGGAGGTGAAATCAGATGAGGCAGAAGTCAGATCTTACAAGCCCCCAGAGTTTTGATTTTGTGGTAAGAAAGTCAGATTTTATTCCCAGTGCAATAGGAAACCATTAGAGAGGAAATATTGGAAGGGTGATATGAAATGATTTAAGTTTTACAAAGCTCATGCAGGCTGCTGTGCATGAAATAAACTGGAAGGAGTTGAAGAGTGGAAGTAACAAGCTAAATCAGGAGGATGGCATGGAAAACAATGGACTAGTCTCAGCTGGTGTGAGAAGGAGGTGCAATCTAGGCACATCTTGGTGATTAGAACTGACGGGACTTTATGTTGGTTTGGATGTGGGGTTAGGGGAAGGAAACAAATTAAGGACACCTAGCTCTGGGCTGGAGAAGCTGGATGAATAGACATGCTATTTACTTACATGAAGAAAACAGGAGAGGGACAGGTTTGGAAGGTAAAAGTCCTGAATGGTCACCTGATAAATGCCTAGGATTATTTTCGGTATCTGATACTCCCGACTCACTGATCTCTTGTTATTTCTTATCTGTATCTGTGCTCAAGCTTCCCTGGTGGCTCAATGGTAAAGAATCCACCTGCCAATGCAGGAGATACAGGAAACACAGTTTCGATCCCTGGGTTGGGGAGATCCCCTGGTGGAGGAAATGGCAACTCACTCCAATATTCGTGCCTGGAAAATCCCATGGACAGAGGTGCCTGGTGGGCTACATTCCATGGGATCGCAAAGGAGTGGGACACGACTTAACAACTAAACAACGACAGCATCTAAACTTATTATATTTCCTTCATCTGGAGCTTCTTCCTTCCACTCTGTTGTCTCAATCCATTCCCATCCTTCAAAGCCCATATCCAATATCACCTGTTGCCTACTTCTGCTATAGAGGAGACTACTCTTGACTTCACAGAGGCTAGTGTTTGGGTCTCTGTTATCAGTTTGCTTCTGGACCTCCTCTGTAATGCCTCATCTTCCCTGCTGGGTAGTAATCTCCTTGAAGGCAGGGATGTGCATTTCTCTTCTTGGATTCTCTGCTGCTAGCACATAGGAGGGGGCCAGTAAATTATTGCTGAACGGAATTGGATGTTATGGAGAAGGCTGTGTTGTGTAAGGGAGTTGAACTAGGTGTTCTCTAAGGCTAGTTTCTGCTATAAGATTTCATGATTCATTTGAAACCATGGTTCAGAGGTTTCCAAGTTGCCTAGTTTTGCACTTGATTAAGGGATATATGGAGAATGAAATCGTCCGTCAATGCCAGTCCAAGGAACATTTTATTAGGAAGGAAATTTGGGGTTTGTATTAATAAATACATTCAATGATGGTTTTCTGAGAGCAAATACAAATGGTTTCAGATTGTGTACAGTTTTATGCTATACCATACCCACCCTTTCTTTCTATTCTTTCCCCTCTCCAATTAATGGGGACAATCTTACAATAGGTCAAAATTAGGAAATGAAAGTAGGATTTCAGTACTGCCTTCAATTATTCCATTTCCACAACTGTGCAAGAGTCTCACATGTACATGTATTTAATGATTTAATTTTGGCAGCACACGTATGTATCCGTTTCTAATGCCAAGATTGCTTAATGAAAGTATATATTCAAAGATTGCTTAATGAAATGTGGTTAAGGGAAGTTATTCTTAGCAGCAATTTATATGGGAAGTTGTTCTTAGCAACAGGGTTTACATTTATGCATGTATCGGTTAGCTTTTGCTAGATGACAAATAATCCCAAAGCATCATAGCTTAAAATAATAGTCACTAATTTAATTCTTATTTCCGTAGTGTGCAGTTTGGGCTGGGATAGCCAAAAGTCAGGTCTGGGTTGGCTTGGCTGAATCCACTGTGTATCTGTGATCAACTCATGGGTTGGTCGGGCCTGGATGGTTTGATGGCTCAGTAGAGGTGGCTGGGAAAAGTGAGTTACTCTCCAGTTTTTCTCCTCCTGCATAGGCTAGCCTGGGCTTCTTTATATGGTGGCAGCAGGATTCCATAAGTGAGAAACCAACTGTGTAAAGCCTCTTCAGGATCAGGCTCAGAACTTTTCAACATTGTCCAAAGCAATCACAAGCCCATGTTCAAGGGGTAGAGAAATTATCTCCTGCTAGAAGGAGAAGCAGAGTTGCATTTTGCACAGGCCATAGATACAGCGAGTGGTGAGGAACTACGGCCATTTTTACAGTCCGTCATCATCAGTTAGGGGGCTTCTGGCCTAAGTAACAGAAAATTCAATTCCAGTTGCATAAACAATAAGGACACATTATCTCACAAAATAAGGAGTTTGGAGGAAAAGTGATTATAGGCTTATTTCAGCTACTTAGCAATGCCATCATGGACCTAGAGTTTTTTTTCAATCAACTTTCAGCTCTGTCGTTCCCAACATGTTCATTTTTGTCCACATTTTAACAATATGTCCATGACAGTTTCAGGCTTTATTTATAGATGACAAAATCCAGAGAAGAATGGAATGTGTCTCCTTATAGAAATGAGAAAATCTACCCAGAAAAGGAATCTTGTATCTCCTTTTAGAAATGAGAATCTACCCAGAAGCCCTTGTGGTCTTCCTGTTGGATCCCATTACATCATATCCCTGTGCCTAAGGACTGAATAGCCCTGCTTATCAATCTTATACTAGGCGCTTTTGGGCAGGAAAGATGGGGATTAGAGGTGGTGAGCTAGGGATACATTTTCCTCAATAATTATAGAAACTTAGGAATGTTGAGTGGAGGGCAAGTAATTCTACCCAGAAAGTGGTTTTGGATTTATCATTCTTCTATTCTTACCATTTTCAGTGATTCCTTTCATAATAATAATAACAACAACAATAACAATGACAACAGCAAAAATAGATGGTAAACATATGTGCAAGCATAAAACGAATTCAATTGGTAGGACGTCTTTGACCCAAGGCAATTTCAAGTAAATTAAAATAAACAAAAAAATACTCTTGTTAAGTGAGCCTTATTTTGACTACTTATGTGTGCTTCTTGAGCCATGTAATGCAAAGTATAATTCTTTAAATCTTAGAGGTCAGTGATAAAATCTGATTTTCACAGTCTTAAACAGTCAAAGAATAAAGGGATGAAAAAAAAAAACAGCCACCAGCTAGGAAACTTTGAAGCTTTTGTTTACAAAGTACATTTGTCCTTAATTTAATTAAGTCAAAACAACATCTACTAGTTCTCCTGTCTTTAAAACTTGACCTGGAGTGACATGTATGGCAAATGCAAGTATCATTTTTCTAGAAAGTCGTAAGTAAAATATGCCTCTCCTTTAACCATGCTCCATAAATAAAATGTCTTGTAAAAAGGCTATCACCTTAGCAACTGTCAACTGAATCAGCTTTATGAAGACAAAGTAAAACTACAAGTAAACCTGCAGATAAGGCCTGACTAATTTTTTTTTACCATTAAAGAAAGTGAATTTTTTTTAAAAAGTGATGTTTGACCATGCTTTGAGAAAGATTAAACTAAGTAATTTTAAAGTAAACACAGTTTTCAAAAAGAAGAAGTTACCCTGAAAGGCAAGCTTGAAAATCGCTTTGTTCTACAGTTTCCTTCCATTTATGACTTGTTTGACTATCTATTTTCTCTCCATGTTAAACTGCTTACACTTCAAAAGCTTTTCCTCTTTCTGTAAGTATTACCATTAAAGTGAAATCAGCCAGAGCGTTTAGTGAATCCCACACTTTGGATTTCTTTTATAGTGTTTTGATCCTTTGGTAGCATTTTGTCATGAGCATGCTTGTGCATATGGGGAATTGGGTTGTCAACCCTCCTGCCCAACAACTTAAATATCTATGACAGGTCTTTCAAAGGTAAACCACAATGATTTTAGAAAAGTATGAGCGACTTGGGTAATTGGTCAATGATCTAATGTATGATTGACTTTTTTTTCCCCACAATCACATATTGCAGGGGTGATGTACTTCAGACACCAGGGTGTGATGCTGGTTAGGAGAAAATTTTTGGTAAATTTCACCTTAGAATATTCTTTCCTAAGAACAAAAAACTGCACTGAGAAATATAAAATCATCTTTTGCACTCTCACCCCCAGTATATATGCACGGAAGAAAGCCCGAAATCACTGCCTCCAAACTGTGTTAATTGTGATTGATCTCTGAGGTGATTCCTCTTTGGGAATCCCCACTGTGTTGAGTTTTGGTAGAGTACTGTGCCCTAGTTGCCTGTGGAAGTGAAAAGTGGAACCCCTTCCATGCTCACAGCCTAGCAACTAGAATGTGGTTGTATGAATTGGGCTTGTACACTGGAGCTTCCATCTGGAACTTCAAAACTTGAGTGTGTGTCACAGGACCTGGAATAAGACGAGGCAAATGAGGCATCGAGGGTGTTAGAGTGTGAAATTTAAGGAGGCACACATTTTCAAAATCTTTGAAGTGCTGATATGCATTTGTATGACCCTTAGGGTACGTGCCTCCTTAAATGTGGTTCTCTAGGCACTTGACTTGCATCCTCAAGTCCCAGGCATGGTTTGACATCTGGACAGTCAGAAAGCAGGTCATCACAGTAGGTGGAGGCGATGGTAGTGAAACAATGATGGGGTTGTGCTTATGACAGAAGAAGTGATGATGGTGGCAGTGGCTGTGGTACTGCTGACTCCATTGGTGGCATCTTGTACCTTGGGATGAGCTCGGCACTGGATCCCATGGGAAGGACTGCGGGTTCTCCTGCCTTTGGATTTGTCATTTCCTTAATAATCCTTCCAATACATTACGTGCGTGCTAAGTCACTTCAGTTGTGTCTGATTCTGTTCGACCCCATGGACTATAGCCTGCCAGGCTCTTCTCTCTATGAGATTTTCCAAGCAAGAATACTGGAGTGGGTTGCCTTTTCCTCCTTCAGGGGATCTTCCCGACCCAAGGATCCAAGCAGCAGCTCTTACATCTCCTGCATTGGCAAGCAGGTTCTTTACCACTAGTGCCACCTGACTGGAGTGTTAGTCACTCAGTCATGTCTGACTCTTTGCAAACCCACGGACTGTAGTCTGCCAGGCTCCTCTGTCCATGGGGTTCCCCAGGCAAGAATACTGGAGTGGGTTGCCGTTCCCTTCTCCAGAGGATCTTCCTGACCTAAGGATAGAACCCAGCTCACCTGCATTGCAGCCAGATTCTTTACCATTTGAGCTACAGGGAGGTCCCTGAGCTACAGGGAAGCACCACTTGGAAGGCCCTCAATAGATTACATTTATACTTAAATGAACTAGTGTTGGTTTCTATTGCTAGCAACCAAGATCTCTAATACAGCAAGATAGTGAGCAATTTATATTTTGTTCTCCTTTATCCTTTTCTGTGTTTCCCTGTTTCCCATACTTATAACCAGATTACTCTTTCATGGAAGGCCAGATATTTTTTATCAACTTGTTCTGTCATCAAGTTGACCAAAGTGTGTAGGATGGGCTCCAGAGTGAGCTAATCCAGCATTTCAATGATGTTAACATGAGGAAGCTACATTCTTTTCATCTCCCCACTGTTCCATAGTTGACGTTGGCTTTATCTTCAGGTTAGTGGCAGCCTGACAGTAGCAATTCCAAGAATTCCATGCAGAAATGACAATGTATAGAGGAAGAAGAGAAAGGGTCTCTTTTTATGGTTCTCCCCTAGGAATGAGGCATGGTCTTCCAGAAGCCCTACCAATTTCACTCTCATTTTTTTGGTCCAAATTGAGTCACACGCCTAGGGATGGCCTAACTCCTGACAAGGGCAATGTTCTCCTGAGACCAATCAGACCCATTCCTGGGGCTGAGGTTAGTTTCCCCTGAGGCACGTGACACTCTAGAGGAGAGAAGAGAACTGAATAAAATGAACATTCTCTTAGGGAAGAAGAAAGATCGAATGAAGGTTGGATAGGCGACCTGCAGTATCCATAACTTATTTTGATTGCTTGTTGAATGCTTTTGCTCACTTTAGGGTATGTGGCTACAGTCTGAGCATTACTGTATATGTGTTCTCTTAAGCAAGAGTTAATCCCATTTTCTGAAACCAGCTTGAAAATGCTGACCAAATCATAGTAAAATAGTGCAGTCACTGGAAAACAGTATGGCAGTTCCTCAAAAAATTAAACAGAATTATCATATGATCAAGTAAGTCCACTTCTAGATATTCAAAAGAATTGAATACAGGATCGCAAACAGAAATTTGCATACTCATATTCATAGCAGCATTATTCACAATAACCAAATATAAGAGCAACCCACGTGCTCATGAATGGAGAAACCAAGTGGAGCATATGCATGTAGTGGGATATTGTTGTTGTTCAGTTGCTCAGTCATGTCCGACTCTTTGTGACCCCATGGACTGCAGCACACCAGGTTTCCCTGTCCTTCACCATCTCCTGGAGCTTGCTCAAACTCATGTCCATTGAGTCGGTGATGCCATCCAACCATCTCATCCTCTGTTGCCCTCTTCTCCTCCTGCCCTCAGTCTTACCCAGCATCAGGGTCTTTTCCAGTGAGTTGGCTTTTCATATCAGGTGACCAAAGTATTGAGGCTTCAGCTTCAGCATCAATCTTTCCAGTAAATATTCAGGGTTGATTTCCTTTAGGATTGATTGGTTTGATCTCCTTGCAGTTCAAGGGACTCTCCAACACCGCAGTTTGAAAGTATCAATTCTTTGGCGTTCAGCCTTCTTTATCTCTCACTCCCCTGAGTGGGATATTACTCAGCTTTAAAAAGAAAGGGAATTTTGACACACACCAAAACATGGAAACTTGAGGATACCTTGAAGTGAAATAAGCCAGTCACAAAAGGACAAAGCTTGTTTGAGGTACTTTTGTGTGTGTGTGTGTGTGTGTATGTGTGTGTGTTACTGGTTCAGTCATGTCCGACTCTTTGCAACCCCACAGACTGTAGCCTGCCAGGCTCCTCTGTCCATGGGATTCTCCAGGCAAGAATCTGGAGCGGGTTGCCATTCCTTTCTCCAGGGGATCTTCCTGACCCAGGGACTGAACCCTGGTCTCCTACATTGCAGGCAGATTCTTTACCATCTGAGTCAGGAAAGCCTACATGTATGAGGTACTTAGATAGTCAAATTCAGAGACAGAACATGGAACAGCTTTTGCCAGGGGCTGGAGGAGGGGAAATGGGGAGTCACTACTTAATAGACACGAGGTTTCAGTTTGGCCAGATGAAAAAAATTCTGCACAACAGTGTGAATGTACTCAATGTCACTGAACTACACACTTAAAAATTATTAAAATGGTAAATTTTATGTTGTATGCATTTCACCAGAATTTTAAAAACCATAAATTAAAAAAAGAAAAAAAAGCCCTTTATGAGGATTAATTTTACTTGTCAACTGGCTAGGCTATTGCACACCAGTTGTTTGGTCAAATACCAGTCTAGATGTTGCAGTGAAGATGTCTTTTAGCTCAGATTAACATTTAAATTAATGCCTTTGGTTCGGTTTCTCTGGAGACTAGTACCTCAGTTATTTCATAAGCATTATATGGTATTTACAGAAATTTAATGATTCAACAAATGCCCTCCTATCTGTGACTTGAGGATGTGGGACCCATGATTGTGAATCCCAGCAGGGCTGGATCTAATGCCCATGGAATGGGTGGAAGTCACATAGGAACCGAGGAGCAAGTGTGTGTGTTGGGAAAACCCTGCAGAGCTTTACCCTTGGCCTTCCCTTGCCTTATGCAGTCCTCTACTCTATGCTTTATGAAACTACTCAAAGCAATAGCTGGAATGACGAGCACTCAAACTATGTTAGTAACTTTTATGATTATTTTAGGGGAAGATGTGTCTTCCCCATTCATAATATTTCCTTTTATGTGGAGAAAGCTCTACAAGGGAAATAATCTGGCCTCTCCTTCCTCTCTCTTCTCACAGATGGTTAATTTAGAAGAAGAAATGGAGTTATTAGTCTCTGAGAATTGTTGTAACAAATTAGCCCAGGTTGAGTGGCTTAAAACAAGAGGAGCTTATTCTTTTGCACTTCTGGAGGCCAGGGGTCTAAAGCCAAGTTGTGGACACTGTTGGTTCCTTTCAGAGGCTCCAAGGAACAACCTGTCCAGGGCCCGTCTCCTCACTTCTGATGGTCACCCACAATCCTGGGCTTGTAGGTATATCACTTTATTCTCTGACCTTCTCCTCTCTATCTTCCGTCCTTTTCTCTTTTTTGGGAAAAATATTTATTTAGTTGTTTGGCTGTGCTGGGTCTTAGTTGTGGCACATGGGCTCTTTAGTTGCAGCATGCAAACTCTTAGTTACAGCATTGGGATTTAGTTCCCTGACCAGAGATCGAACCCAGGGCTCCTTCATTAGGATCATGGAGTCTTAGCCACTGGACCACCATGAAGTCTCTACCCTATTCTTTGAAGGATGCTTGCCATTTGATTTAGGGCTCACCCTATCACAGGACTGATCTCATTTCAAAATCCTTAATTATGTCTGTGAAGAAGGTTTTTTCCAATAAGGTCACAGTCATAGATTCTGGGTGGACATATCTTTTGCAGGCCAGGGGCAGGAAGGTCACCATTCAACCTGCTACACTGAGCATGTATATTTCAGCCTCCTTCTCTCTGTTTTTTTTTTGTTTCCTGAAGTGGGGTAGGGAATAAGCCTGCCTGCTGAGAATATGTGTTCTGCTCTGATTCTCCTATTATAGGTTTTATCGGAGCTTTGCTGTCCCTCAGAAAGCCTGTGTGGCAATGCAGTCCTTGTGACTGTATGGATAAATCTAATTCAGGGTTTAGACTTGAAAACCCACTTACCCACAGTCATAAAGCCTTATTCTTCAGTATCAACTTCATCAAGTAAAGGTGATAGTTTGGTCTCCCATCTACCCTATTCTTCTATTTCAACTAGTTTAGTATTTAGGAATCGAAATAAGCTGCCCTTTATCCAGCTCCCTTGAAAAGTCCATTAATATTTCTAAGGCTCCCATCAGATGTCCACAGCTTTCTAAATTGTTGCCTTACTCTCACAGGCAGAATTAGCCCTCTTTTCTGGGCCGTCACCCTCCTTTGCATTATCTTCCTTTAGTATTTTTCCCTTGGGATTACAGTTGTTCACAGACCAGCTATTCCCCATTTTGCATCCCCTGAAACCCAATTCCATTGAGTTCTATGGATAAAGGATTGGGGCAAGCAGGGACTATATGTTGACAACCCAGACATCCTCTTAAGAATACTACAGCATCGCACACGTGGTTAGCCACCCCCCCATTATTCTGTTATGCTTTTGATTTCATTGTTGTCTTTGTTTTCTTAGCTGTTACAGGTCATGAATAAGAAAAGAAGTCTCTCTTTTTTTCCTGGAAGCAGGATCCAAATATCTTATATATATATATATATATATATATATATATTTTTTACTTTAACTAAGTTATTTATTTTCGGCTGTGCTGGGTCTTCGTTACTCTTTTGTGGGTTTTCTCTAGTTTCGGAGAGCAGGGCCTACTCTTCAATGCGATGCACAGGCTTCTCGTTCCAGAGCTTCTCTTTCTGTGGAGCGCAGGCTCTAGGGTGCACAGGCTTCAGTAGTTGCAGTACAAGGGCTCAGTAGTTGTGGCTCGCGGGCTCTAGGATTCACGCTCAGTAGTCGTGGCACACGGGCTTAGTTGCTCTGCGGCATGTGAAATCTTCCCAGATTAAGGATTGAACCTGTGTCCCCTGCATTGGCAGGCGGATACTTATCCACTGTGCCTCCAGGGAAATCCCTTCTGTATTTTCTGTCAAACTAATTTGTGGGTTTTACCTACTAAGAAAGGAGGGTCTTTTATGCTATTTTATATATCTTACAATTGAGGGGTGTGTGTGTGTGTGTGTGTGTGTGTGTGTGTGTGTGTGTGTTTGCCTTTGAAACACTGAGAAGTAAAAAAGTGCATATGAAAGAACATAAAACTCAACATCACCCCATCATCCAGAATCCTTGTTAATTCATCTTTCTCAGTTCCAGAGGTGAATGTATAATTAATTCACTATAATACTATATATTATAATACTATATAACTTATATGTACTGATTTTTATTTAACCTTATATCAGTGAGCATTTTTCTTTATTAGGATATATTCTCCAATTCATGATCCTTTGGAAGGCTCTATAGTATTTCATCTTATAAATACAATTTATTCAGCTATTTTCTTCTTGTAGAGGTATTCAAATTGCTTTTAATTTTTACGTATGTAAAGTAACTTTCAAACTGTGCCAACAATTTAATAATTGTTATAACATTTTGTCTGACATTATTTGCAGCAAAGTTGAACAGCTGACATAGTCAAACTCAAGAAGGCAAATAACACACTAGGACATTGTTCTGGAGAAAAGTCAGTTGTGATTGCCAGGCTGAGCCACACCCTCTTGCCATGCAAGCTGCTGCAGACAGTGCTCTATGCATGGGTTGACATGATGTAAGTCAGAGCCCTGATTCCTTGGTTTTAGCAGATTGAACCGAGAACTGATGCTTGACCCAGAGGCTGTGGTACTCGGGATGTCCAATAGCCAATGAGACTGGCTGATGCAAGAACTCCGCCCAGCGTGGTCACTGTATCCTGGATGATGACTGGCCAATCAAACACAGCCTCTTTCACACAATTTGAGTTTGAGACCTATTGGGAGTACTAAGCCGAAAGGTTGGGCAGAAATGGGCAGATACCCAGAGAGGAGTCCGGAAGCCCTGGCTCCAGGCAGTGGGAGCCGTGACACAGCAGGGGCAATGGAGTCGAGAAAGAACTACAGAGAGGCCGTGGCAGCGCGAGGAGAGGAAGCAGAGGCAGAGTGTCGCTGAGTCACCGTGTTGGCAGAGCAATAGAGAGGGAGCAACAGATGCCCACTGCTGAAGCAATGTCAAGAAAAACAGGTGGCTGGAGATGTGCTGTGTCCTGAGCGACGTTCCCAGCTCCGCCAGGCAGCTGCTAAAACGGCTTCCTGCTCTTTCCCACTTCCTCGTGTATCCTTACAACACACCACATTCACCCAAGTCACCAGAGCACGTCTCTTCTCCTGGCAACCTGAAAGAGCCTCATCAACACCACGTAATATTCATATCTCTCTTATGGCACATATCAGGTGGCATTATGATGATTTGTTTTTATGATTTATTCAGACTAAACTTCTGAGGTCAAGGACTGTGTGTTCTATGCCTTTTAAAAACATCCTCTGCGACTAGGACATACATTATCACATAGTAGGTGCATATTAATTGTTTCATGAATGAATGACTGGTGAGCAGTCGGAATGTGCAGGTGGGCAAAACAGCCTTCAAAGCACAGGGAACTCAATTAGAGGACATTTCTCTAAGGGAAGTACACTTCTGGTTTTTTATTTTGTCTGCTGTTAATAGGGGTATCAAACATTTTAATCTCATAAATTTTATTTGAAACAATGGTTAGGCAAATATTATCCTTTAATTTTGGTGTAAATAAAAAACATGTTTTAAAAAATATATTTATTCACTGAACATTTATTGAGTCTGCCTCATATCAGACATGGCCCTAAGCTCATAGTATACATTATACTAAGCTCTGTGGGAAGCAAGTACGTAAGGCAAAGCCCTGGTGCTTTGAGGTTTTCAGTCTAGGAAAGGAAGTGTGCCATCCACACCAAGGTAAATAAAACAATGTAGAATGCCTACAGTATTGCTGTAAAGTGCTAAGGAACTATATTCCTGAAATGTGATTTTAGGAAAGGCACTGGAAGGTTAGCTCTTACGGTGATGGCATTTTTTAAAACAGTGGTTAATAGTACTCTCTACATTGTCAGTTTAATAGGGCATGATCCTTAAATTTCAGATTTTTCAAAGCTATTTGAAATGTAATAGATTGTGAGCACCAGAATATTTTTCCTGTCTTAGGGAAACTTTGATCCACAGTCTAAGTGCGGCAAGGGGATGTTTTTCCTGTTTCAAATGAGACAAGAAATCACTAATTATTTTTTCCAAAAGGAAATTTAGCAATATAGTACTTTGATGCAACAGAGTCGCATCAGCTTGCTGCTGTTTTCACATGAGCTGAATGAGTTCAGTTTGGCCATGTGGGGTTGCAGTATCACCGTCACACTCACTGTTGTTGAGAACCTGTCAGCAGTTAAGGTGAAACTTAAAATTGTGACTCAAATTGCAAAGCATTTATTTTGTTGTGTTCAGACTTTGAACCACAGTTACTTAGATATCTGAGTTTAAAAAATGATATTGAATGGCTATCATCTAAAAGAACACAAATAAATGTTGGTGAGGATATGGAGAAAAGAGAACCCTTTGTACATTATTGATGGGAATGTAAATTGGTGAGTTACTATGGAAAACAGTATGGCGATTTCTCAAAAAACTAAAATAGAACTAGCATATGACTTAGCAATTCCACTCCTTAGCATATATCTGAAAAAAATGAAAACACTAATCTGAAAAAATACATACATCCCAATGTTCATGGTAGCATTATTTACAGTTGCCAAGATATGGAAGCAATCTAAATGTCCATTAACAGATGAATGGATAAACAAGATGTGGAATATTATATATATATAATGGAATACTACCCAGCCATAAAAAAGAATGTAATTTTGCCATTTGCAGCAACATGGATGCACTTGGAGGACATATGTCAAACCTATGCTCTTTCCAGTTGTCATGTGCAGTTGTGAGAGTTGGACCATAAAGAAGGCAGAGTACCAAGGAACCGATACTTTTGAACTGTGGTACTGGAGAGGACTCTTGAGAGTCCCTTGGACAACAAGGAGATCAAACCAGTCAATCTTAAAGGAAATCAACCTTGAATACTCATTGGAAAGACTGATACTGAAGCTGAAGCCTGAATACTTTGGTCACTTGATGAGAAGAGTCGATTTATTGGAAAAGACCCTGATGCTGGAAGTGATTGAAAGCAGAAAAAGAGGGTGACAGAGGATGAGATGGTTGGATGGCATCACTGATACAATGGACATGATTTTGGGTAAACTCTGGGAGATGGTAGGGCACAAAGAGGCCTGGTGTGCTTTGCAACATGGGATTATGAAGAGTCGGACGCAACTGAGCAACTGAAAAACAGCAGTGCTAAGTAAAATCAGTCAGACAGAAAAAGACAAATACTGTATGATGTCACTTATATGCAGAATCTAAAAAAATATAACAAACTAGTTAATATAACAAAAAATAAGCAGACTCACAGAGAACAAGCTAATGGTTACCTGGGCCAGAGTGGGAGGGAAGGGGCAAGGGGCAATATAAGGGTAGAGAATTAAGGTATAAACTATTGGGTATAAAATAAACTACAAGGATATGATGCACAATACAGGGAATATAGCCAATATTTTATAATAAATATAAATGGAATATAACCTTTAAAATTGTGAATCACTATGTTGTACACTTATAACATAAAATATTATATATGTCCACTATACTTCAATAAAAATAAATGAATAAAATAAATGAAAATATTGTTGAATTTCTCATCATATACTGCAGATATATTTGAAAAACCTCTTTCCAGTGAACACTTAAATTAGCAGAGGAGACTCTTCACAGTAGAGGGTAATCAAACTTTGAAATAGAATTGCCTATTACTCAAACTTTTGGCCTGCTTTCAAATCTGCACAAATTTATTAAATAATTTAAAAGTATCCTAAATGTTCCAGTAGGCTGTTTGAAAAACTTGCTATTTGTAACTACTCACCTATGTGAATCAAGATTTTCTCAATACTGTGCAAATAAAATAAATGCAGAAGCAAACTGCAAGTTAAGGCTGATGTAAGCCTGCAGTTGTCATTCCTTAACCCAAATTTAGAACGTTTGCATATTATTTGCAAATTAGAGTAGACTGTTATTTTAACCTGTCCAGCATCTTTCCTTCTTCTCCTGGCATTAGCACTTTGGTTTTCCTCTGAGACGCCATCTGTCCCCACTCCCAGTTCATGGAGACTCTGGGAGGACGAAGGACCCACCATGACCATTCAGTGTGTACCACGGTCCAGGGCACAGCGAACAGGTCTGGGGATGGGTGTGTGAGTCAACCAGGCCACGGAAACTTCGTTCTGAGATTGTGTTGGGTTCTGTTAAGAAGGAGATTGCAACTTGTAAAGATCGTTATCAGCCTAGATCTGCTGGGGACTGCCACAGGGAGGACACCCATCTTGAGAATGAAGGCGGCCAACATGGAGGGACACAGAGCTGAGAAATGGACAGAAAGCTTTGATGATATTCTTTCAGCCCCTCCATCAACTGATTCCAGAATCCCAGAACCACTTTTAGATTTACATGAGTCTATATATCTTTCTCCTCCCTCACTTTTTGTGTTTCTTCCCTGAGTTAGTTTGGCTGGGGCTTTCTGTCATTTGTACTTGATTGATGTGCAAACGACTACACTTTTTTCTCATTAGTTAATTTAAGAATAAGCAAATGCAGTAAAGTTGAGATTATGAAAGTAAGTTTGTATTCATAAAACATCACTTCTCTTTGTTATATGGATTCAAGTTCCTCATAATAATTGCTTGACAATATAAATATTTGCAGTATAAAAATTTAAAAATAAATATGGAACAAATATATGAAATGTTTACAATTTGCAGACTACAGAATAAGCTCAAGTACATGTGTTGCAAGTCATCACAGGCCATTTGCAGTCTCTCCTGACTTACTTTTCCAGTCTCAGGCCTTGAATTCTCTTCATGTCAGAATTCTAACATTCTCTCTCTAGCTGCCTCTGCCTCTCAATCTTCTGAGTCTTATCCTCTGCTTAGAATACCACCCTTTTCTAGATCTTGAATTTTTTTTTACTCATTCTTTATGGATCAGCTAACTAGTACTTCTTCTGTAAAGCCTTCTAGAATATTTCCATGTGCAGTTAGCTATTCTTTCTTCTGTTTAGACCTCATCACAGTCTGACCCGTACTGTGACTGGGAATGCACAAATGACCTCCTTCTAGTCTGGAGTTTCATGGGCTGGGCCTGCTTCTTACTCATCTTTGGATACTTCCTGCTTAAGCTCTGTCTGGCACCTGGTAGATGCTTGATGCTTATTGTCAAATAAAATTTCAGTGCTAGGGCTGGGGGTAGGTATTGCTTTTATTTTCTCTCTGAGGTGGGCTTGCCAGGTGGCACAGTGGTAAAGAATCCACCTGATAAGGCAGGAGGTGCCAGAAATGCAGGTTCCATCCCTGGGTGGGGAAGCTTCCCTGGAGGAGGAAATGGCAACCCATTCCAGTATTCTTGCCTGGAAAATTCCATGTACAGAGGAGCCTGGCAGGTGATAGTTCATGGGATCGCAGACATGACTGAGCATGCACAATCTCAACCTCTGTTTGAGGTACTACCGGCCCTTCTCATTTAGGGTGTAGAGGGAGGTGTATATATTGTACTTAGTAGTACTACTGTCAGCATTCACAATCACCAAACACCATAAATGATCCGTGTTCCACTCATTCAGAGTCCTGGTCCAAGGGTGAGTCTTCTTGGCTCTATTAATTGGCTCAGACATAAACTCCTTGATTTTAATGGGGCTTTGAGCCAAACTTAGAAATGCACCAATCAAAAAGCTCCAAGGCCATTCAGTATTGTGGATGGTACCATTCTTCATCAGTTTTTATTTTGGCTTAGTCGTTTAGTATATTTTTCCCTTGGAAATTTCCATATTTCCCAAAAATGGAAGATGCTTACCCAAGTAGTTTTCAAGTATTTCGAAACACATCTAGCTATCAGGAGGCTTGCTTTGTACCCAGCCACACTGGGCGCGTCAACTTCTTTGGGCATCATTCATGACTTCTGTCACCGTCTTGGGCTGTTTAATTGACCTGCATGCTTTGGGCCATCTGACCTGGTAGTGACTTCCCATGTTGCTTTCCTGAGTAACTAATGATAGATACTATACCTACCAGTATTAACCACTCCCAATTTCAGCTGGACTTGTTGAACAACATTAAATGCTCTTAAAACTGGCCTTCTTTTGCTGATGGACTTTCTTGGGGATTGAGCACCTCACCCACTATCTCCCTGTTGAAGAAGAATATTGCTATGGACCCTTTACCTTGTATCACAGGATGCCTTCTGTCTTCCCGTCTGGAAGAGAATGCAGAGCCCATTCTATTGACCAGTGGGTAGTTAACTGTGATGACCTAGTTCCTACTGAGTAATAAGGAACATTTTCTTTGTGGAAACAGCCATGCAGAAGGGAGTGACAATACAGATGCTAGGGTTGTTGGGCTGGCCCTGGGTCAGTCCACAGATATCAAGACTAAGTTCATCTCTTTGGGATTGAATTCTGCTGGATTTTCATGGGGAGTAAAGAGGAAGATTGGCAACAGAGGTGATAAGGTTCTGTTCCCTTGGGCCTTCCTACTTTGTTGGACAATGAAGGCAAATTATAGACTGGAAAACACTGTTTGGGACGCATGATGACTTGTTAAGAAGAGTCAGCTACTTTGATAATCCTGGAGTAGGAAATGACAGCCCACTCCAGTATTCATGCCTGGAAGGTTTCATGGACAGAGAAGCCTGGAGGGCTATAGTTCATGGAGTCACAAATAGTTGGACATGACTGAGTGACAACATGCACGCACTCTGCTTTTCCAGTAGTCAATCCCATCATAAACCATTTTATTTTCAAAATGACCTTTTCTGTTGATTTGGTTGTCCATTGATAGCCCTCTATGAGTTTGCCCAATTGCCCCTTCCTAGCATTTGGGGCCGGAGAAGGCATGGCACCCCACTCCAGTACTCTTGCCTGGAAAATCCCATGGGCAGAGGAGCCTGGAGGGCTGCAGTCCACGGGGTTGCGAAGAGTCGGACACGACTGAGTGACTTCACTTTCACTTTTCACTTTCACGCATTGGAGAAGGAAATGGCAACCCACTCCAGTGTTCTTGTCTGGAGAATCCCAGGTACAGTGGAGCCTGTTGGGCTGCCGTCTCTGGGGTCGCACAGAGTCGGACACAACTGAAGCGACTTAGCAGCAGCAGCAGCATTTGGGGCTCGGTGAGTTTTACAGGAATCATAAAATCAGAGAGAGAGAGTGTGTTTGGAGTAGATATGTTGCTTTTCATGATTAAAGTCTGAAAAAATAAAGAAAAAAGACTTCCCTCCCATTCTCTAGAACATTTTTGTGTTGTTTTCCTGAAAATGTAGAATTACACATATTTTAGAAGGTAGGATAAACTGATTAAGAAAATATGATCATAAATGACTACTCTGGATCTCGGGAATCCAGTAAGGGACAATCTGCTTTTAAGGAAAGGGCAGGAGCCTTGGGGTCTGCTGGACATGAGTTCAGATCCTATCATTGGTTCCTATTGCTGTGAATAGAAGGATTACTATGAGGTTCAGAGAGAGAATATATAGCAAAGTATCAGATTTCTAATAGTGTAGTTTACTGTATAATAAGAACACTTTAAAAAGTAAAATTAAGTATTCTTGAAACTTTGGTCAGTATATATACCATGCAAAAGTAAGCTGCTTGCTATTCCCAGGGATTCTGTCACTTTTGTAAGAAAAGGTGGTGGTGGGCAGCCTTTTCTTTGTTTGCAGCCTTTCTGTGGTGCATTTTGATCTTCAGATTGGTGGATGCCTTCCTGTATCCTCCAAGGACTTACGGTTTGGTGGACATTGAGAGCAGTACCCACTTGTTCCTGCAGAGATGGAAACAAGGGGCTTATTGGCCATCCCACTCAAAAGGCTCTAGACAGAGAAGGAGAAAGAGGAAGTGAAGAGGTTTAGGATTTGGAAGGAGATGAGTGCTCTCTGTATCTGCCTGGCAGAGTGAAAACTCCTAAGTGCAGGAAACATAATGACTGCCTTTGTTGGCTGGAAGGTTGCTGGTGCCTTTGGTTTTCAAGTTTTTGCCTGCTTCATAGAGGCAGGCAGAAAGCAAGAGATGCTAGATTCCCTTGAGTTAAGCACTTTGTAGTGCCAGGATATTAAAAAAATTTTTAAATTTGTTGGAATGCAAATTCAAGAGGAAAATGTGAAATTGTTGCATAAATGCATGACATTTCTAAGTCTAATAAGTCCAAAGCATTATAACTTTGTGAGAAAACCATAAAACATAAATGCTATTAACCGAGCAAAGTCATCTTAATTATACTAATAATATTGCAAACATTTGTCTTCCCCCCCACCACATTTCTCTTAAAAGTGGGAGAAGGTACAGAAAAGTTCTTCCCCCCACCTTTATGCGTTAAAACATTTTAGTAGCTCCCTTTGTATAAGTGATTATTGTATGAAGGTAAAGGCATGGATGTTGCCTCAGTTTAAGTGCCAGCTCCACCTTTTATAAGGAAATCCTTTAACCTCTCAGTGATGTGATTTCTTTTAAAATGGGATTATTGTAAGTATTAAATGAGTGAATACGTGAAGTGTTTGGCAAGTAAGTATTACGTAAGTGTAATACTTTCTTTTTCTTCTTATAGGCCAGTTTATTTGTGAGGAAGACAAAGTAGGAGTTACTAATGTCCTCTGTGGAATATAAAGCTCAGAATGACAGAGTACCTTCTGTGGGATCAAATATTTAGTAAGCTGAAAAAGTGGGATTCAAATTTAAGCATTCTAGCTTTCTACTCAATCTTCCTTAACTTCTAGACATTTTACACTCTTGGTCTTCTCCTTAATGCTCTGGGAGTGAATTGAGCACAACTATTGATTGAATATGTCTTCTTCAAATATATATTTATTAATTGAATAGAATGACTAAGAAGGAGATATTGCCTAAAGGAATACTAGCAAACATTCTCTGATATAATAACACAAACATTCAAGCATTTTATAGAATTTTTCCCCCTTAGAGTAACAAAGTGTTTTGTTATTATTATTATTTTTAGATAAGGTTGAATAAAGACAACTGATGCTCAAGTTATCACTATGCCAAGTTCAACAACCAAGAGTGAACAAGTCCGTATGCATGATGAAATGACACAAAAGCCATATTACAAATGATGTGGTCACTGAAAATGAAGCATTTGCACAATTCAAAAGTACGGTTAATCTTACAGGAGATCTATTTCCATATCTTTTGTCCACATGTGGCTATCATTGCTTTTAATCAAAACACTGAAGCATGAATCACCCTGAACAACAGCACATAAGACTGAGAACAAGATTTCAGAAGAAATCCCTTCATTTTATCAATGTGTCTACTTGGAACCTGTAGGACTTGGAGAGGAGGAGTTGATGGCTATATTGTTTTCTACATTGTTATGCTGAACAATTATAGAGGGGGCAGGGAGAGGAGATTGATGATAACCTGAAAGAGCAAAGATGCTGCTTAGGGCACAGTGCTTGTTCAGTTCAGTTCAGTCGCTCAGTCGAGTCCAACTCTGTGACCCCATGGACTGCAGCATGCCAGGCCTCCCTGTCCATCACCAACTCCCGGAGTTTACTCAAACTCATGTCCATCGAGTCGGTGATGCCATCCAACCATCTCATCCTCTGTTATCCCCTTCTCCTCCCACCCCCAATCTTTTCCAGCATCAGGGTCTTTTCCAATGAGTCAGTTCTTCACATCAGGTGGCCAAAGTATTGGAGTTTCAGCTTCAACATCAGTCCTTCCAATGAATATTCAGGACTGATTTCCTTTAGGATGGACTGGTTGGATCTCCTTGCAGTCCAAGGGACTCTCAAGAGTCTTCTCCAACACCACAGTTCAAAAGCATCAATTCTTTGGTGTTCAGCTTTCTTTATAGTCCAACTCTCACATCCATACATGACTACTGGATAAACCATAGCCTTGACTAGATGGACCTTTGTTGGCAAAGTACTGTCTCTGCTTTTGAATATGCTGTCTATGTAGATCACAATTTTTCTTCCAAGGAGTAAACGTGTTTTAATTTCATGACTGCAGTCACCATCTGCAGTGATTTTGGAGCCTCCAAAATAAAGTCTGCCTCTGTTTCTGCTGTTTCCCCATGTATTTGCCATGAAGTGATGGGACCAGATGCCATGACCTTCGTTTTCTGAATGTTGAGCTTTAAGCCAACTTTTTCCCTCTCCTCTTTCACTTTCATCAAGGGGCTTTTTAGTTCCTCTTTACTTTCTGCCATAAGGGTGGTGTCATCTGCATATCTGAGGTTATTGATATTTCTCCTGGCAATCTTGATTCCAGCTTGTGCTTCTTCCAGCCCAGCCTTGATGTACTCCTTTTCCTATTTGGAACCAGTCTGTTGTTCCATGTCCAGTTCTAACTGATGCTTCCTGACCTGCATACAGATTTCTCAAGAGACAGGTCAGGTGATCTGCTATTCCCATCTCTTTCAGAATTTTCCAGTTTGTGGTGATCCACACAGTCAAAGGCTTTGGCATAGTCAATAAAGCAGAAATAGATGTTTTTCTGGAACTCTCTTGTTTTTTCAATGATCCAACGGATGTTGGCAATTTGATCTCTGGTTCCTCTGCCTTTTCTGAAACCAGCTTGAACATCTGGAAGTTGATGGTTCACGTATTGTTGAAGTCTGGCTTGGAGAATTTTGAGCATTACTTTACTGGAGAAGGAAATGGCAACCCACTCCAGTACTCTTGCCTGGAAAATCCCATGGACAGAGGAGCCTGGTAGGCTACAGTCCATGGGGTCGCAAAGAGTCGGACATCACTGAGCGACTTCACTTTCACTTACTAGTATGTGAGATGAGTGCAATTATGCGATAGTTTGAGCATTCGTTGGCATTGCCTTTCTTTGGGATTGGAATGAAAACTGACCTTTTCCAGTCCTGTGGCCACTGCTGAGTTTTCCAGATTTGCTGGCATATGGAGTGCAACAGTTTCACAGCATCATCTTTCAGGATTTGAAATAGCTCAACTGGAATTCCATCACCTCCACTAGCTTTGTTCGTAGTGATGCTTTCTAAGGCCCACTTGACTTCACATTCCAGGATGCCTGGCTCTAGGTGAGTGATCACACCATCATGATTATCTGGGTCATGAAGACCTTTTTGTACAGTTCTTCTGTGTATTCTTGCCACCTCTTCTTAATATCTTCTGCTTCTGTTTGGTCCATACCATTTCTGTCCTTTATCGAGCCCATCTTTGCATGAAATATTCCCTTGGTATCTCCAATTTTCTTGAAGAGATCTCTAGTCTTTCCCATTCTGTTCTTTTCCTCTATTTCTTTGCATTGATTGCTGAGGAAGGCTTTCTTATCTCTCCTTGCTATTCATTGGAACACTGCATTAAGATGCTTATATCTTTCCTTTTCTCCTTTGCTTTGCGCTTTTCCCGTGCTTGTTACGTGTAGATAAAGTTGCCATAAGGAAGTTTGTTTTAGTTCTTTTAAGGTTTTAGAAAAGATGTCTAAGTTAATTTCATAGAATTTTATTACTGAGAAGAATTTTAGAACTTAATTGCTACAACCTTTTCACTTTTTTTGGTCAAGTAGACAATTGAGCTGTCTCTCTTTTTCTCACTGATGCAATGGACATGAACTTGGGCAGAATCTGGGAGATGATGAGGGACAGGGAGGCCTGGCATGCTGCAGTCCATGGAGGCACAAAGAGTCGGACATGACTTGGCAACTGAGCAACCATAGGCAATTGAGGTCTAGAGGGATCAGCAGTTCCTCCAATGTCACAAGTTGAGTGTAAACCAAGTCGTGATTAGGTCTTTTGATTCCCCTTTTAGCTCATTATTGAATCCTGTGCCTGATATGTCGCTGGTATTCTGCAAATATTTGATGAAGGAAAGAAAGAAAAAAATGAATGAATGACTCTATCTGTCATCCCTTTGTTTTTGGACCATTTTGTACCCCAAATTAAGAACAAGTCAAAAGAGATTGTCTTGTGCTTTGTAGTTGGACATGGAGATGGGGAAAGGAAAATTTCTAGTTCTGACACAAACATTTCAGAAAAATGACCCCATTTCTTTGTTATTTGCCTCTTTCCCAAGGGAGGAATCATTCAGCAGAAATGTGTCTGCTGGGAGGGCCAGGTTCTGGAGTTAGCCACAGGATGAAAATTACAGATAAGCAAAACTTACCTTGAGGCTATCTTAGGGAGGTACCATGCTGGGGCCTGGTGGACTATTTCTCAGTCAGTTTTCCCTCTGTCTTTGGAGCAGACAGCTGTTTTCTAGATTGAGTACCAGTGAAGCAGTTAGCTTACATTTTGGGGTCAAATATATGAAAAATGTGTCTTTTAAGCAAAAGACTGCACAGGGAAGGGTCTGTAGGCATGGAAACAAACCTAGGGCAAGACATACATGCTGGGGTTCTGTCTCATGGTCACGCTGGGACATATGCTTTTTAAAATCAATACTCTCTCTCTCTCTTTCTCTCACATATAATCCAATATGTATAAATTTAACATATGTAAGATTGCACTCCACCATTCTATCTAGTACACTGGAAAAGCTGAATTAAACACTGCCCCAATATCCAGAATTAAGATCCACATTAAAGGTATTTCTTTTATCTTGTAGAACATCTTAGATAAAGATGAGATGGCTAAACTCTAGAATTAGATAATTTTGCTGACTGTGCTATAAATTATTATTACTTTTTTTTTTTTTTTTGCTGTGGAGGCTTAAAAAGGAATTTTTGGTATGGATATGCCTGGGAAAAGGAAAATATATGATGACTGAATTTAGAGAAATTTAAATGCGAAAAACAATCAGCTTCTGCTACTCTTGCCCTCTTCTCCCATCTCTGAAAAAAGCAAAACAAGATCCCTGGTTTGCTCAGACTCCCTCTTTAAGACTTGGTTCAGACATCCAAGCTTTCTATCTTCAATAGGGTGTTTGTTGCTTTTTCTGCTTCTCTCTCTCACTTCCCACTCATCTCTACTCCTAAATCTCCATTCCTATTCTTTTTCATGCTGCAGCTTCACCATGGACACAGACCATAGTATCAAGGAGGCTTTTGTGAGAATTTCTTAAATTTACTAAAAAGTAATCAACTCTTGCAGACATTACAAAGGAGGCCTTTGGACAGAGACACCTAGCTGATATCTTGGAACAATACCTGGGGAATTATTTTTTGGCTCCAAGCGGATAATATTTTAAGTTGTTATATATTTGCTGATCTTGTGGGGATGGTTGGAACCATCCAGCATGCACAGGAAGCTTGGGCTCTTGGCCCAGTTGGCTCAGTCTAAATATTTGGAGGATGAATATTTGAAAATGCATTTAAACATTTAGAGCATTTTATTTGTTTTTCTAATAAGTTGCATTGTTAATGCAATACACTTCTGAAGCAGGATTCTGTCTGTGGGAGGAATGAACCTCCTGGACAAGCCCAGGCTCGAGTTTCATCTTAGGCCTTGGTGTGAAGCCAGAGATGTGCATGTCCATTGGTTAATGTCCACACCCATGAAGTGGGTTATTATTATAATCACTCACCTTCAACGCCTGTGTTCTAAAGTCATGCTAAGTATCTGACCCAACTCTGTACTGAAGCCAGGAATGGAACTTCTCACACACACACACATAGACACATACAGATACACACATAGACACAGACACACACACACACATGTACACACACACACATCATTTCTCAAACCATTTGCTGCAGTGTTTCCCTCCTTTTGTTAGTGAAGTAGCTTTGTTATTATTGCCAACTTTTAACTCTACACTGTGAGCATCTGTGGTCAGTTTTCCTCTCCCACCTACTAGAACATATCTTTGGACTGGTATTTGCTTAGAGAATTTAAACTAATACAACTGCATTAGATTATGTAAAACGTAATTAGGAAAGCAAATTTTCTGTAAAAGCAGCCTATGTGTTCATAGAACTTGGAACCAATTATAAGCAACTAGGGGATTTTCCATGTTCTTTAGACCCACAGATATATCCAAGGACCTCAATTATATCAATTATTTGCCTGTCTCAATCAAATGATCTAGATAATTGCCAAATATCTACTTTGCTATGCTATGGCGTCCTAGACTCTCATTGTCTCGGTGGAATGGGAGTGAGTGTCAGCTTCACTCCTGAAATTTGAAGTAGAGAGGACTGGGGAGGGCTGGTGGGGTGGGGTAGCATGGGTGTGTACTGGGCCTGTAATTACCATGGTAAGGTGTCTTAGACAACCAGATAATAACCCTCTCAATAGAATTGGGGACGCAGTAGCAACAGTAAAAATTATATTAAACTGGGCCCAATGCCCAGACTATCAGCCTCAGATAAACAAAGGGTAAGAGAAACATTTCAAGAGGGACTAGCTTGTGAATCAAGGAAGCTAAGACAGACCAGAGAGGTGCTCACTTGAGGAGCTTTTACCTCCTTGCAAAAGCTCTGCCCAAACTAATTAAAATGCCCAATCTAATTAGAAATCTAACCATAATCCCCCTGGTGGCCCCTCACTCCACCCTCTTCCATTGTTAAGATGCTAATAGGGTCGCCTGGCTGAAAAATTATTGAACTGGTGACTATGTGAGCACATACACATAATCCCCCGCCTACTGAGTTGGAGCAAAGATGCTAGTGATTTGTACAGTGATGGTGTTGTCTCCCTCAGCAATGATGTATGACATGGATTAATGCAGAGCGGCCATCTGCTGTTGAGGAGGGTGATAGAATCTGTTCCTCGGTGGCAGACGGCTCCGCGGCGCCAGCCAGCTGGCTCAGGGTGGACAAAATTGGACTGGGTAAGTGATGCCCCAGCAACTCTCTGGGGAAGTAACTCCAGGGCCTTCCCCTCAGGTGCCTATATTTCTCCCCATTGGCTTGATGCGTTCATATGCATCATAGAGCTGATACAATACAGTCCACTTTGGAATGTGGAGAAGAGGAAAGAAGCACGAGCCCTCCATGAAGGGTAAAAGTTGCTGGTCTAGAGCATGAGATGTGCCCTCGAGTTTCATGGTGGTTATTGTTCAGTTGCTCAGTCCTGTCTGACTCTTTGTGACCCCATGGACTGCAGCATGCCAGGCTTCCCTGTCCTTCACTATCTTCCGGAGCTTGGTCAAACTCATGTCCATTGAGGCAGTGATGCCATCCAACCAGCTAGTCCTTTGTCATCCCTTTCTCCTCCTGCCTTCAATCTTTCCCAGCATCAGGGTCTTTTCTAATGAGTCGGCTCTTGGCATCAGGTGGCCAAAGTATTAGAGCTTTAGCTTCAGTCCTTCCAGTGAATATTCAACACTGATTTCCTTTAGGATTGACTGGTTGGATCTCCTTGCAGTCCATGGAACTCTCAAGAGTTTTCTCCAGCACCACGGTTCAAAGCATCAATTCTTTGGCACTCAGCCTTCTTTATGGTCCAACTTCTTTATGGACAAAAAGAGGAAAACTGATAAACATATGGCTCATGTTATCTGGGAAAAGAAAGTCAGTTTCTCAGAAGAAATAAACTTTTTCTTACTTTTTCACATTTGACTTCATAAAGAGGAGAGACCGAATTTCTCAGGATGTTTATTACAAAAACGTCAAATTGATAGAGTGCTTGGCCTATTGACAGAGAAAGGACCTGAACGTGGGCCTCCAGTGATGAATGAAAAATAGGTAGCCCTCTGCAATTCCCTAACAAGATCATGATTTTTACCTTTTGCTCTTTGCACATCTGTGTATTTTCTAAAATATCCACTGTGAACGTGCATAATATTTTCTTTTATTTATTATTTTTTTTGACCGTGGTGGGTCTTTGTTGCCATGTGGGTTTTTCTCTAATTGGAGCAAGCTGGGGCAACTCTCTAGTTGCAGTGCTTGGGTTTCTCTTCATGGTGGCTTCCCTTGTTGCAGAGCATGAGCTCTAGGGCGAGCACGCTCCAGTAGTTGCAGCTCCCAGGCTCTAGAGCACAGGCTCAATAGTTGTGGTGTATGGGTTTAATTGCTCCACAGCATGTGGGATCTTTCTGGATTAGGGATGGAAATGGTGTCCCCTGCATTGGCAGGTGGATTCTTTACCATTGAGCCACCAGAGAAGCCCCTACAAGACATTTTCATGCAGATGGGCCTGGTTCTGGGTCTGCTTGACCTGAGATCCATTCCTCACCCTTCCTTCCGGGGGTGTATTCAGGAGGCCTAACCCTTCAGACCGATGTTCTCAGGTCCCATGTCAGCTGGCTCCCAACTGGGTTTGGTCCATGAAGGCTCTGGTGGGAGTTTGGAGAACAGAAGGGAGGGAGAAGTTGGGGTATCTCTCTCTCTCTCAGTACTGGGTGATATCTCTGGCAGCTGCTGCCTCTCTTCCTTGGCTCCAGCTCTCACAGGAAACCTGCCGTAGTTCCCGCTTCCTCTGGGTAATTCCAGGCCCAGGGCTTGGGTAGCATCGCCTCCTCCCTTTGTCCCTCCAGCCTGGGAGTGGCGGCGACTTCCTGCCATGGTTAGTCTCTGGATTGCCTCACCGTCCCTTGTTTGGCTTTTAAGTTTCTTTCATCTCAGTGCATTAAACTTCCTCTGTTTTAAATATTCAGAGTGGTTTCTGTCTTCCTGGTTGGGCACTGACACAAAGAAACAAAAAGGTGTTTGAAACAAAAATGAATGGGGCACAAGAATTTAGAGGACCATGAGTTGGGAAAATAACCAAAGAAGTAAAAGACAACAGATCATGGCAGCAGACACAGAGCGAAGTCCAGACTTGGTATGCACCAGCTGAAAGGGACTTCTGATCATGTAAGGGCCTTTTTAGGCACATTCACACACACAAATTAAAACTGCACTTGGGAGTTATCAGCTCCTGAAGTGAAGGATAACAATATGTCTGTTTAGAGAAAAAACAACCCCACCCTAAACCTCCATAGGATTTAGAGTCCTAAGTCTTTCGAGTCCCATAGAATTCAAGTCCTGCCTTGTGGTGGACTTTGCAGCCTCCATTTCACCCTTCCTGAGTGGCATATCAGCCATGGAATTTGGAGAGCACTGATCCAACCTCCAGCTTCTGGGTTATGGCCTTGATTGACATGGTCACTACTAGTTCTTGTACTCCAGGCCTGAGCCAATCAGTACATGGCATTCCCTCGGCCACTGGTGCAGTAGAAATGAAGCCTGGGTCCCATGTTTGATGACTGGAGAGAGAAAAGTCCTTTCTCCTTCTAGGTAGTGTTGTGGGCCCTGAAACTGTTCCAGCATTTGGCTGCTAAATGGACAAAGAACCTGACAATAGAGCTGATGCAAAAAGAAGGATAAATTCAAGATAACCAAAATAAAACAGCTGGATTTCTGATCAAACTGTGCCCAAAGCCTACTGTACCACTGAACTTTTCTATTACAGAGTTTCTATAGTCTATTTACTGTTTAGTACATTTTGATTAGCGTTTTCTGTTACTTGCAACCAAAAACATGTGGTTCAGTGGTTAGGACTCTGCACTTTCACTGTTGAGCGCCTGGGTTAAATCCCTGGTTGTAGAATTAAGATCCCACAGGTCTCACGGTGCTCCTCCCTCCAAACAAAACAAAACAAAAACATGCTGGTTGAGACACAGAAATGTTGTCTAGTTGGCTGTGTGGCCTTGGGCTAGTCACTGAATCTTTCTGACATCACTTCCCTCATCTATAAAATGGAACTATCACGATAATTTATCTTCAGGAATTTTTGTGAGGATCTCGGTGGATCATCGAAAAAGCAAGAGAGTTCCAAAAAAACATCTATTTCTGCTTTATTGACTATACCAAAGCCTTTGACTGTGTGGATCACAATAAACTGTGGAAAATTCTGAAAGAGATGGGAATACCAGACCACCTGACTTGCCTCTTGAGAAACCTATATGCAGGTCAGGAAGCAACAGTTAGAACTGGACATGGAACAACAGACTGGTTCCAAATAGGAAAAGGACTACATCAAGGCTGTATATTGTCACCCTGCTTATTTAACTTATATGCAGTTATAAGAAACGCTGGGCTGGAAGACACACAAGCTGGAATCAAGATTGCCGGGAGAAATGTCAATAACCTCAGATATGCAGATGACACAACCCTTATGGCAGAAAGTGAAGAGGAGCTAAAAAGCCTCTTGATGAAAGTGAAAGAGGAGAGCAAAAAAGCTGGCTTAAAGCTCAACATTCAGAAAACGAAGATCATGGCATCTGGTCCCATCACTTCATGGCAAATAGATGGGGAAACAGTGGAAACAGTGTCAGACTTTATTTTTTTGGGCTCCAAAATCACTGCAGATGGTGATTGCAGCCATGAAATTAAAAGACGTTTACTCCTTGGAAGGAAAGTTATGACCAACCTAGATAGCATATTCAAAAGCAGAGACATTACTTTGCCAACAAAGGTCCGTTTAGTCAAGGCTATGGTTTTTCCTGTGGTCATGTATGGATGTGAGAGTTGGACTGTGAAGAAGGCTGAGTGCCGAAGAATTGATACGTTTGAACTGTGGTGTTGGAGAAGACTCTTGAGAGTCCCTTGGACTGCAAGGAGATCCAACCAGTCCATTCTGGAGATCAGTCCTGGGATTTCTTTGGAGGGAATGATGCTAAAGCTGACGCTCCAGTACTTTGGCCACCTCATGCGAAGAGTTGACTCACTGGAAAAGACTCTGATGCTGGGAGGGATTAGGGGCAGGAGGAAAAGGGGACGACAGAGGATGAGATGGCTGGATGGCATCACTGACTCGATGGACGTGAGTCTGAGTGAACTTCGGGAGATGGTGATGGACAGGGAGGCCTGGCGTGCTGTGATTCATGGGGTCTCAAAGAGTCAGACACAACTGAGCGACTGAACTGAACTGAACTGAATGAGGTAATAAAGGAGAAGGTGCTTTGTAAATTGCAAGCAGTTATTTGAATCTTCTTATCACACATATAATTTATTTCAATTGTTAATGCAGTTCTATATCTCTCCTACATATAAAAAATCAGTTTTGTCAAGCATAAAGTTCTGTAATACCTCACAACACAGTTCTTTGCTGTGTTGTGAGTGTTCACCAAGGTTCATCAGTAATAGCCATTATTTCACTCTGGTGGAAGTTTGGTCCCTAACTTATGTCTGACTATTGCAACCCCATGTACTATAGCCCATCAGGCTGCCTCCTCTATCCGTGGGATTTCCCAGGCAAGAATACTGGAGTGGGTTGCCATTTCCTTCTCCAGGGGGTCTTCCTGACCCAGGGATCAAACCTAGGTCTCCTGCATTGCAGGCAAATTTTTTGACTGAGCCACCAAGACTTCACTCTGTGTAGTCCTATGTAGCTTACTTTTTTTTTTTTTCGTAGCTTACTTTTGAAGTCCTGGGTGACCTATGTAAACTGGAAAGGATTTACCTCAAAACCCTCAGCCAGTGGACATGAGCTGAGTAATCCCTCTGCGTGACCATGCATCACTCACTCGGAAAATGTGTGGTTTCATTGCTCCCCTGGAGCAGCCGTGAAAGTGGGTATGTGACATTCCTCTCACGGAGTGAAAGTTCAGGCGCATCCGAAAAGGACCAGCTGGTCAGTTCTGCCCTTGCATTTTCCTGGAGTTGCTGCCCTGAGGTTGTTTGGTAACCTGAGAGTGGTTTAAGCTTGAACCTTTAAAACGGCTGCAAAATTGAAAGCTTCCAGGGAAACAACACTTAGTGTTTAGATTTTTGTAATAACAAAAGATTAAGAGTAATTAATTTATCAGGCCTAGTTAGATAAGCTGTCTAACATTTAGGGCAATGAAAATAAAAGTGCAAAAGAAGTATGTTTGTCTTCCAATAATGGTATATCTTGGGACAGGACTTGGGATGTTCTTGCAGGCTATGATGGATCAGGACAGACCCATAATGACTGGAAGTAAGAACCTGACCCACCTCCCCGCAGGGCTGGGACAAGCCCAGAGAACAGGAATTACAAGTTCAGACTTGATTTTTCTCACCGAGTACTGTGAATTCTACCTCCCAATTTGACCCCACGTCTCTCCCTTCTCTGTCTGCCTCATAACTGAGTTGGGTCAAGAGCTCATTACATGTCACCTGGGTTAATCTCCCTGCCCCCAGATTTAAACCCCTCAAGTTGCCCTCAACTGACCTCTCTTCATCCTCCACCCTGCTATAGGAGTCATCTTTTAAAATTACACTATGTTGCCCCAGTCTCTTCCTCCCTTAAAGCTTTTCACTGGCTCCCTATGGGCTGATCCTATAAAGGCCAGAGCCCTTAGCATGTCAAGGAATTGTGGGATCTGACTCCTCTTAACAATCAATCCAGCTGCTTTCCTTCCTACCTCCCTTTCCACTCCCCACCCCCCACCCCCACCAAGTTCCTTCCTAACTGAACTAGAGACCTGGGACACAGCTCTTCAAGGCTGTGGTTATCAAGGTTTGATGGTCGTAAAAATTACTTGATCCTGTTTAAAATACAAATTCCTGGGCTATATCCTCACATGATTATGATCCAAGGGGCCTCGTCTAGGAATGTGAACTTTCATATGAACTTTGGTAAAGTCAGGTGCAGTCGGGAAGACGTGAAAGTTCAGGCTCAGCTGGGAATGTTGAACACCTACCTGTGGCCCCTGGTGTGGCTGGATTCTGAGAGGGACCATCTGGAGATGGAGCTCTGGAGAGTAAGTGCTGTCAGAGGACCAGGCAGAAGCAAGGAGACCTCCATATCTAACCTGCCTTTAGAGGCAGGCAGCATCTCCCAACTACCCTTCCAGTGAGTGGCTAAGGCCAGCACCAAGCCTAGAGAAGTGAATGTACACTTCGCCTCTTATAGGCAAGCTCACCTAAATGCATTTCTGGAAAATGCAATTTGCTACAACTATTAGATGGTATTAATAAACGATTGTCATTTTTTTCTTGTCCTGTTTTCATGGATTTTTTTTTGAAGTATTTATTGAATTTTTTACAATATTGTTTCTGTTTTTCATGTTTTGGTTTTTTGGCCACAAGGCATGTGGGTTCTCAGCTCCCCAGCAAGGGATTGAACCTGCATCCCCTGCTTTGGAAGGTGAAGTCTTAACCACTGACCTCCAGGGAAGTCCCTTGGATTTTTTTTTTAAGTCCTTGATATATTAGAGAGTCATGCTAAGTATTTATGAGTGAGATGATATGTTTGATATTTGCTTTAAAATCCTACAAAAAACTATCTGCCATCATAATTACTCATGTTTACGTAGTTGTTGCTGTTTAGCCACTAAGTCATGTCCGACAGTTTTTGCAGCTCCATGGACTATAGACGGCCAGGCTGCTCTGTCCATGGGATTTTCCAGGTAAGAACAACTGGAGTGGGTTGCCATTCCTTCTCCAGGGGATCTTCCTGACCCAGGGATTAAACACACATCTGTATCGGCAGGCAGATTCTTTACCACTGAGCTACTAGGGAAAGTCTTGTTTACATAGTATCATAACTTAAATGTGTGGTAACTTATAATTTCTGAACATTTACATTTAGAGCATTTTCAACTTTTTGATATTAAGCTTATTGACTGGGATAAATATCTTTGTTTCAATATTTAGTCTCAATTTTATTTCCTTAGGGCTTACCTGGTGGCTCAGAGGTTAAAGCTTCTGCCTGCAATGCGGGAGACCTGGGTTCAATCCCTGGGTCGGGAAGATCCCCTGGAGAAGGAAATGGCAACCGACTCCAGTATTCTTGCCTGGAGAATCCTATGGATGGAGGGGCCTGGTGGGCTACAGTCCATGGGGTCGCAAAGAGTCGGATGCGACTGAGCGACTTAACCTTCAACTGTAACTTTATTTCCTTAGTGTAGACTCTAAAGCTACACATGGTATTATATGAAAAACATGACCTATAAAATGATTCTTGACATATTGCCAGATTTATTTTCAAAGAGTTTCTGTTCACTTATGGTTTTCCTCCTCATCCCCAGAACGTAGGAGTATCAAGTCTTAGGTGATATCTCAATCTCTCATGCTTGCCTGTTATCTTTCCAAATGAACTTCAGAATAATCTAACTAAGTGAAAAGAAAGAGGAAGAGGGAGGGAGAAGAAAGAAAGAAAAAGAAAGCTTGAGAATTCCTATTAGGATTTTCATTGGGTTAAAACAAAATCCTGTGGTGCTTAAAAATCTCATACATAATGCATGAATACACACCTCCTTAAGAAATCAAATCAGAGCTATGTGGAGAGGCAAACATTCATTTCTGTTTACCTCTCCTCTCTTGGTTGCTTTTCCCTCCAGAGACACAATTTTTAATGCCTATCACACCAGGCTTAAAAAATCCTTATGATTTTATATTTATATATGCAGACACATATACTTATTATTAGATTGATTTTTTGTTTCTTGCTTCTATTTTATTCATACTATCTCTATTCCTCTAATAATTATTCTTAAAAACCTAGTACATCTATTTATACATCTTATTCATTCAATGTCTAAAGTTAAACCATAGTTGGGTCCTTGCCACATAATAAGACAAATGTCGTAGCAAGTTCTTACTTCTCCCTTCTCTCCATTTCCTACCATAAGGAAATCATCTGGGGTTTTAATTCCAGATTTCATTAATTTATTTACATTGTGTATCAGAACTATTTAAACTTAAGCACCCATCTTTCTACATAAGGTTTTTTTTTAAAAATATATATATATATATTTATTGGCTGCTCTGGGTCTTAGTTGTGGGATCTTAAGTTGTGGCATGTGGGAACTAGTTCCCCGATCAGGGATCGAACCTGGGCCCCCTGCATCAGGAGCTCCAAGTCTTAGCCACTGGACCACCAGGGAAGTTTTTTGTGCCCCATTGTTTTTTTTTTTTTTTTTCTTAGAAGCTTCATTTGTCTGAAATATATTCTCAAGTAATTCTTTCAGAAAGGAGCTGAGCATGTTATACTTTCCCGTTCAAGAAAATCTGTTTTTTCCCTCCATTTGAATGCTGGCTAATGGGGTATATAATTTTAGATTAAAATTCTTTTGTCTGAGAATTTTGAGGATTTGCTCTATTTTTTCCCATCATCCAGTGTTGTTGACAAGAAAGCTATTACCAATCAATTTTTTAATGGTTGTTGCTTAAAACACATGATTGCCCCTCTCTGTAATCTTTCCAGCTTTATTTTCATGGTGTAAAGCATGAATCTCAAAGTGAGTGCCTCCTTACATCTCTGCCCTTGGCCCACCACGGAAGCCAGGCACTGCTCCTGTGTTCTCTAGAAATAATAGAAAACAAGGTAAACTCAGTCTCTGTCTGCATGGAGAGTATATTTGAGGGTTGGGGTTATGGAAGACAAGCCTGTAAACAAATGCATCAACAAAGTAATTGATGTGAAAAGAAGGAAAGGAACATGTTGTTATAAATGAGAACAGTGGATTGGGTGTATAGCTTAAGATGAAGGAACATTTAGGAACATATAGAATTTAAAAAAAACAAAACGGTATTTGATGGGTCTCTTTAATTTGAAGACTTGTGATTCACTTCAGCTCTGGGAATTCTCATTTTTGTTCAAAAAACTTCCAGTTTTGCTACCATATGCCTTTATTTCATTTAGGACTTTTGCAGGAGTTGGGGGCAACTTTAAAAGAATATTTATTTATTTGGCTGTGCAGAGTCTTAGTTACAGCGTGTGAGATCTTTTAATTGTGGCATGAGGGATCTAGTTCTCTGACCAGGGATTGAGCCCAGGCCCCCTGCATTGAAAGTGTGGTGTCTTAGCCACTGGACCACTGGGAAAATGAAAGTGTAAGTCACTCAGTTGTGTCCGACTTTTTTTGTGACCCCATGGACTATGCAGTTCGTGGAATTCTCCAGGTCAGAATATTGGAGTGGATAGCTGTTCCCTTCTTTAAGGAATCTTCCCAGTGCAGGGATGAACCTAGGTCTCCCACACTGCAGGTGGATTCTCTACCAGCTGAGCCACTAGGGAAGCCTGACCACTGGGAAATCCCTGTTTAATACAGTTGGCTGTCTTTTTTTTTTTCCTACAATGGCATACCTATTAGGATTTTTCATTGCACCCTCTGTCTCATGTTCTCTTTTCGTCTTCAACCTTTTGTTTTGCCATGCTACCCTTTGGCCATTTTATTCTTATGTATCGTTTAGTTCACTGATTCTTTACTCCTTTGTTTAATCTGCTGTTAAACGCATTTTAAGAATGAAAGTTCTTAATTTTGGCCGTTGTATTTTCAGTTCTAGAATTTCTATTTGATCGCTTTTCAAAGCTGTAGTGTCACTTTTATAGTTTACAGATCTTTGCCAACATTTAAAGCTTATCTTTTATCTCCTTGAACATAGTAAGCATTGTTGTTTCAGAATCTATGCCATATCTATTAGAATGTGGAGTATCTCTGGGTCTGTTTCTGTTGTCTGTTATTTCTGTTGGTTCTCACTTATGGTGTTTTGTCTTTTTTATGTGTCTAGTTATTCTTAATTGTGTCCCAAACATCTTATTATAAAAACTTGTAGAAATAATTTGAGAACTGAGATGATATTTTCTTTTTACCATAAGACAAATTTTATTTTTGTATCACATGAATGTATTAGCAGTCTGCTGCTGCTGCTGCTAAGTTGCTTCAGTTGTGTCCGACTCTGTGTGACTCAGTTGTGTCGGACTCTGTGTCCGTCTCAGAGACGGAAGCCCACCAGGCTCCCCCGTTCCTGGGATTCTCCAAGCAAGAACACTGGAGTGGGTTGCCATTTCCTTCTCCAATGCATGAAAGTGAAAAGTGAAAGTGAAGTTGCTCAGCCGTGTCCAACTCTTAGCGACCCCATGGACTGCAGCCCACCAGGCTCCTCCGTCCATGGGATTTTCCAGGCAAGAGTACTAGAGTGGGGTGCCATTGCCTTCTCCGGCATCACCTTAATCCAAGTTATGCATTGACTGATATTTTTCAGCCTCTGGACGTTGTAAAACTGAGCTGCAGTCAGGGTGATGGCTGATTTGCTTCCAGTTTACCTTTACCCTTCAGGGTCCCACTTTAAAGTAGTGGTAGAGCCTACATTTTATCAGAGAACTGAGCTGACTTTGTTTTTTTGACTTTTTATTCCTTGTCCCTGAGAGGCTGTCAGTAGTGGATGTGTCTTCCCAGCCTTTTCTTCCAGATTGGCACATGTCCCCTCCATAAAAGCGATTTGAGTGGCAGAATCACTTTCCTGGCTTCATTTCTTTTCCAAGATCTTGTTTCTTAAAGTAGAAGTCTTTCTCTCTCTGGTAAACTGAAAGACAGTTTTCCTTGCTGAAAAGAGAATAAATTCTCCCTATGTAACCTCTCTATGAAATGAGAACTCCTCTTGCATTGTAAGCAAAGGCTTCCAAACCAGGTAATTAAGAGAATCACTAGAGGAACTTTTAAAATGGCCCAACTCTGGGATGTGTATATATCACTGAGTGAAGACTCTCTCGGGATTTGTGACCACAAATGACTTTAAGGTGATTTACAGATCCCTAATGTCCATAGATACTTCTCCCTTAGAAGCCACCTGTGCTTAGATACTCTCTTTTACAGAGCCCTTTTCCTATTAACAGCTACCTGGGTGGACATTGAAACCAATCAGAGTTCTCAGTCCTCCTGGTATTCATAGTTTTTTTCTGTCCATGAAACTGAATCAAGGTGAATCAGAATCCTACCTGGGATTTTTTTTTAAGGGCCATCAGAAAAGATTTGTACCTTTGGGACTGTGATTACTGAGGTGGGGTGGATGTGAGTCTGGCATTGCTAGTGGTCATTTTTCTTTCTCTACAGAAAATCTGTTTAAGAAAAGAAGAAAGGAAGAGAGAGAAATAGACTGCTGACTACATGATGAAACTTCCACATCTTGTGCTGGATACCAGTTGCATCCCTGGACTCTGTAGTTAACAGACAATACATCCCATTTCTTCTGCTTCAGCTAGTTTGAGTTGGGTTTGTATCACTGGCAAACAATGAATGCTCTGTCTCTCCGTTCCAAGGAGACTGGTGTGAATAGGCAGGTTGCCAAGACAAGAACTTGGGTCCAGGGAGAGAAGGCAGGTACTTACCTATGATACCTGAAACATCTGGGATAGGACCAGCAGCACAAGATTGAACTGGGAGGATATAAAGTAAAGTCAGTGCATAGATCCATCATCTCTGTCCTGTACTCATAAAAGACATCACTAATTGATCACAGCATTCTTTCTACCAAGTCAGGACATCATCATAATCCTACTTTTAATACTGAGCATCAGGCAATGACTACTACTGATTTGAATTTAATGCCTGGAGACTGAGATTTATTTGTCCCAGAACTAGGCTTGAACTCGGAGAGTAAACTAATTTTAGTTGGGATTTCTTTCTTGTGATATTTTCAGAGTATGCCTGGTCAATTATTATTATTAAAAATACTGTGAATATGTATGATGATAAATTATTGAGCTTTCTTTTTATATATTTTAAATATTCTACATGAAACTATAAATCTGGGCTTTCCTGATAGCTCAGATGGTAAAGAATCTGCCTGCAATGCAGGAAACCAGGGTTCAGTCTCTGGGTTGGGAAGACCCCCTGGAGAAGGGAATGGCAACCCACTCCAATATTCCTGCCTGGAGAATACCGTGGTCAGAGGAATGGGTGGCTACAGTCTATGGGGTCATAAAGAGTGGGGCACAACTGAGTGACTAACACACACAGAACTATAAATCTGGTTCCTGAATCCATGTCTTCCCACTGGTAGCTTTGTTTCTTTTAGTTGTTCTAGAGAAGTGATATTTTCAGTTGATTTTGAAAGTTGTCAAGCACTGCTGGTTTTGGAATTATCTCTGTCCTTTACAGAGAAAGCCCAGGAGATCTTGAAGCTGACACAATGGTACATCACTTGGCAGTTACAGATTTTCTTCCTGCAGTGGCATAATGCTTCCTTTTGCTAACCACCTTAATTTCCTGCCCTTATCAACTTGAAAATCAGTGATACGTTTCTATTATGTGGGTTTTCATTGAATCTTTTATGTTTAAATTCAACCATTTCTCCATAACCAAGCCAACACGATGTCCTACTCAACGGATTCAATAGCAATTGCTAACTGTGGTGCTGGAGAAGACTCTTGAGAGTTCCTTGGACAGTAAGGAGATCAAATCAGTCAATCCTAAAGGAAATCAGCCCAGAATATTCATTGGAAGAACTGATGATGAAGCTGAAGTTCCAATACTTTGGCCACCTGATGGGAACAGCCAACTCATTGGAAAAGACCCTGATGCTGGAAAAGGTTGAGAGCAAGAGGAGAAGGGGCAACAGAGGATGAGATGCTTGAATAACATTACTGATTCAATGCAGTTTGAGCAAACTCCAGGAGATAGTGAAGGACAAGGAAACCTGGTGTGCTTCAGTTCATAGGGTCACAAAGAGTTGGACTCGACAGCCACTGAACAACAACAAGAGCGTTTGTCACAGAGTCCCATGGGCTTTAGCAAAAAGTCAGTACAGCCAAATATCACTCAAGTCTCTACCTATTTCTAACCCTTCTTAAAATTTATTAAATATTACAGAAGAAATGTCAACTGTGTTATTGTAGGAATAGTAGCCTTTTTGTCTCTGAATTACAACTCACCGATAGATTAAATTTAAGATGACTTAGGACAAAATATAAAAAATCATCCAATACTTAAAAAAAAAATGTTAGTACATCAAAAAGATCCACATAAAATGTTCATTGACCACGTTGAAAGTGCATTCACTTTGGCTAATTATAGTAGTTACTATGACTCATTATCATCAACCTCAGCTTTAGTAGCTAACATTTATTTAGCATTTGCTTGTGCTAGACACTCTACCAAGTGCTTTGCTTGAATTATTAAATTTAATTCTCACATAAGAAGAATATACTTTTATTCTGTGCTTGAGATATGGAGAGATTGGGGAACTTACCCAGTGTTACAAATGTTAATTAATTAATATACAACTGCATTCAAACCTAGATTTATATGAGTGTGGAGCCTATGAATAAAATGTGACTATGAAGACTTGCATATATTCTTTAGGATCAGACACAAGTAATAGAAAATCTCAAAATGACAGCAGGTTAGTTTATCCATTTCCCTTGTGTTTAAGGGGTCTGGAGGAAGTCCAGACCTGGTAAGGCGTTCCATGGTGTATGGGACTTAAGCTTATTTTGTTGCTCTGCCAATGTGTGACTTCTATTCTTGAAATCACCTTAGGGATCAAAATGGCTGCTGGAGCACCAGGCATCACATCTGCATTCTAGAAAGCAGGAATTCACACATGAATTGTATTTCATGTTTTTGCTTTGAAGTTAGTCATAGGGTCACACCTAGCTTCAAGGATGTCTAGGAAATATAGTCTCCATTCTGGGCAGCCATGTGTCCAGCTAGAAGTCAGGAAGAAGCAAGAATAAATATGGAGAGTAGCTTAAATAACAGTTTTTATAACATCATATTTTCAGCTGCTTTCTCATAATTCATGTGAATACAGTAATTTTATAGTTTTGCATTCAATACTATTCAGATTATTTTTAAAAATCAAGAACTTCATTAAACTTTTGCTTATTATTACACATTCAGACATGTCACAAAACAAATTAAAATTCTGAATCTAACATGACATGAAGCAAAAGCTTGACATTATCATTTGTCTACTACACAGGAGTCAGTGTTGCCTTGAATACTAACATGAGAAGGGGTTCCGTTATTGAGAAATATATATATACATATGTATTTAATTTTATATTGAAGTATAGTTGATTTACAATGTGTTAGTTCCTGGTGTACAGCAAAGTAATCCAGTTACATATATATGTATATATGAATACATATGTATACATATTCATATTCTTTTCCATAATGTTTTATTACAGGATATTGGATATAGTTCCCTGTGCTATATAGCTGAACCTTACTGTTTATCTATTTTATATGCAATAGTTTGTATCTACTAATCCCAAACTCCTTATTTATTCCTCCCCCACCCTCTTTCCTCTTTGGTAACCATATGTTCCTTTTCTACGTTTGTGAGTATGTTTCTATTTCACAAATAAGTTCAATTGTGTTAGATTTTAGATTCCACACAGGAGTGCTATCATATGGCATTTGTCTTTCTTTCTCTCATTTCATTTAAAGTGATAATCTCTAGGTCCATCCATGTTGCTGGAATGGCATTATTTCAGCCTCTTATATGGCTGAGTAGCACTCCACTATGTGTATATCCTACATCTTCTTTATCCATTCATCTCTCAATGGACATTTAGGTTGCTTCCATGTCTTGGCTGTTGTAAATAGAGCTGCTACGAACATTGAAGTGCATGTATCTTTTTGAATTAGAGTTTTGTCTGAATACATGCCCGGGAGTGGGATTGCTGGATCATATTGCAACTCTAATTTTAGTTTTTAAGGAACCTCCGTACTATTCTCCATAAAGAACATGCATTCCTACCATAGTGCCAACAGTGTAGGAGGGTTCCCTTTGCTACAATGGAATATTTTAACCAGCATTCTTTCATGCTCTGTCTGTAATTTTTTTTTTTTTCCTGCTTAACCATCCACTAGAAGCCATGAGAAAAAAAAATTTCCTAGTTGTTCACTCTTTCCTTTAAACTGTGCCAAAATCTGAGCTGGAAAGTGTATTACTTTAAACATTCATTCAGTCAATAAAAAATTCCAGGTACTTTGCTGGGTGTCTCACTAGTAGCGGTAATACTAATATAATTCTGTGCTGTTGTTTATTTGTCAAAGATTTTACACTCCTGCCATCTGCTTTGATCCATGTATATGGGAATATAAATGTCATAATCAGAGAAGTCCTGGAGCAATGATCGAACATTTTTTTCACTTACTTATTAAGCTCTCACTTGTCTCAGAACTGCTTAGACACAGAGAGAAGAGATCCAGTCAATGGTGACTCTTCACACTGCTGAGTTCAGAACTAATTCAGAGACAAAATAAAGGAGTAGGGCAGACAAGGACGAAACTCATCTTTATGACTGATAAAGTTTATGTTAGGATGTGGCTTAAGTTTGTGACACAGGTCCCTCAAGCCCAATGGGCGTCATACATAGTCTCCAGCAATGCTAGTGATCATTATGGGGCTTGACCTTGTAAAACCTGTGGGATGAAGGAACCAACCAATAGACTGGACTGAGATTTGCTCTACATCCTAGAGGAAGGCTGAGGTTATACCAATGGAGTGGAGACATCAAGAGTGAGCAATGTTTCCCTCATCTGTCTCTACCCCCACAGAGATCAACCTAGAACCATCCGGAGGCACCCCATCATCTACGGAAGAACTGTTTCCTGTCTCTCCAGCTTTTCCCTTCACCATCCTCCAGCTCCTCGGATGGAGGCAGAGGTTTCCTAGAGGTTGAGGTCCTCTCCTCATCTCCAGGTACATCAGCAATATATCTGTCTGTTGGCTCACTGTTTCTATTGGCTGACTGACCAGTCTCCTTCTACCATCTTTCTCCCTGATCTTCTTTCATTGAGACATGGTCATGTGACATTTTCAGTTTGGGATACTGAGGGGCAAGTGTAAGTTCTTGGGGGAGGCTGCCATTCCCAATCTACAGGGCAGAATCTTTCTAAAGGGGAAACTTTTGTAAGGGTGGGCCCTTCATTGTTCTTTTATTTTCATGCCTGGAATGTGAAGATGAGGTCCAGAGGAACAGTGAGAAAACACTTCATAAAAGGATGAAAAAAGGCCCTGTGTTAAGAACGTGGAGCAGAGCTGGAAAGTGCTTGGATCCCTGATGGCACTGTGAAGTGCCTTTATGAGATCTGGACCAGTTATCTCACAGATCCCCAAATGAGACACACTGTGTACTATGGTCTGAATGTTCGTGTCCCCACCAAAGTCAAACGTTGAATCTTAATCCCTCAAAGTGAAAGTGAAAGTGTTAGTTGCTCAGTCTTGTCTGACTCTTTGCAACCCCGTGGACTGTAGCCTGCCAGGCTCCTCTGTCCATGGGATTTTCTAGGCAAGAATACCGGAGTAGGTTGCTATTTCCTTCTCCAGGAGATCTTCCTGAATCAGGGATCGAATTCGGGTCTCCGGCACTGCAGGCAGACTCTACCACGTGAGCCATCAGGGAAGCCCAGGTCCCCGAGGTGATGGCACTAAGAGATGTGGCCTTTGGGAGGTGATTGGGTCATGAGGGCCGAACCTTCATGAACAGAATTAGTGCCCTTATAAAAGAGGCCCAGAGAGTTCTCTTGCCCCTTCCACCATGTGGACATAGCAAAAGGGACAGTCATCTATCAACTAGGAAGCTTGCTGTCATCAGACACTCTGAATCTTGGACTTTCTGGCCTTCAGAACTATGAGAACTAAATTTCTATTGTTTCAAAGCCACTCAGTCTATGGTATTTTGCTATAGCATCCCACATGAACTAAGACATCTTATATCAAAGCCATAAAAATCCTGAATTTTGCTTATCAGAAGTTATACTTAATTTATAAAATATTATTTTGGAGACAGGTATTTGACTGGATGTGTTCTGATGTTGAAGGCAAATATATGCTTTTGAAGTTAAATATTCATTAACTTTATTCTTTGAAGCATGTATTTATATAAGCTGGTATGTCAGACGGGGATGGGGATGCACAGGTTGGAGACCGAGAAAAATGAAGAACAGACTTCTACATCCAGCATCTCAATACCCTTAATGTCCAAGCCAGACGGGAACCTGGGGAGCTTCTAGTCTAGAGATCTCGGACTGTTTCACCAGGTCCTTGGACTTCCTGGAGGTGCTTCCAGGGCTGTCTTGAGGGGATGATAGGAAGTAGAGTAGACGGGCTCTAGCCTTCACCCTGGTTTAACCAGAACATCTCTACATTTATCTGTGCTCTCCACTGGGATTCCTTGTAAAATTCATACAGGAGGAAAAGGTGGAGATGGTTTAGGTTGTCAAATTCAGTTTAAAGTGACTTGTTTAGTCAAAATTAAGTTTAAAAACCAACTTATGTTTCCTAACATCCTTATTTTATAAATAAGGAAGCTGACACCCAGCGAAGTTCAAATGATTTGATCAAGTGGCAGACAAGACCTGAGTTCCTCAATATCCTCCCTTCCTGTTCATAGTATAGTGCTATTCTGAATTAATGCTCAATTTCTACAGATTGTGCAAAAGAGAATTTCCTCCAAAGGTTCATCTCTGCAGGAGTGGATTTCCTTGGGACAGCTCCACATACAGGAACCTCACAATGCCTTAGCATTGTAAACCCCAGTCATCAAAGGGAAGGATGCAGCCTGAAAATTCCAGATGTAGATGGACTTCAGATTTGGTCTGATCAGAGCTCTCATCCTGTAATCTTCCATGAGCAAATCCCAACCTTTGCTCTGGACCATCTATGAACCAATAACTGCAGCAAGCTGTCTTGGTTGCTCAGGACAATTACCTTGCATTGTTGGTGTCTGCCTAATGCTTGTGCAGGCATTGATGTTGCCTGTGCTTATTACAGTTTACAAGTATCTCTTTAACTCAATGATCTTACATGATCTAGTGATCAATTTCCTTATTTTGTTCCATTCTTCCTTTTCTGCTAAAGCATTACCTGAGGTGTTTTCTTCTTAGTACCTCATGATTCAGAGTTCCGCATTGTGTCCCTTTAGTGCCAGCTTCATTTTTAACATTGTCCAACCTGAAAATTGAGGTGGGCTTGCTCAGCTTTTGCAACTTTCACCATTCAAGTGATCTGGAGAGTGGTCTATTCATCTTCCCTAATTGATGGGGGTGAGTTTATATTCCCTGTGCACCATTTCATGAGTCTCCTCTCTATGGAGATGACTGTGGCATGTGAGAAACACAGCAAGCATCATGGTGAGCTGAGGTTGCTCAGGGACACTCATATCACCAGATCTCTCTGACTTCAAACACTGTGTTTTCAAACCCCCTTCCCCACTTCCCCAGCCATGAGTAGGGACTTGGAATTGGGGCTGTGGGATATGTCCCAGACTCTGAACTGTCGGGACATCCCTGCACTTTCTATCTTGTCTGGATTAGCAGCTAATCCGTTAAATCAAAATGACCTGAGTCTTTGTTCCTAAGGATAAAGAAAAAGGATAAACCTGGCTTGAGGAAGAGGAACCTTAAAGCATGAGTGAGGGGTGATGAGGGAGGTTGGCTAGGAGAAAGAGATGAGAGTAAGGCTCCACCAGAGGATTCGGGAATGGAAGACCTGGGTTCTTGACAGAGTTCGTGGTTCTGAGGGTATGTAATGGGAGGATAAAAGAGACAGTTGAGGGGTTGGGGAAAACTTGGAGGAATATTTTCGTCAAAACACCACCCAGTTATAATTTCATTTGCAGGAGGTCGAACTTCCCAGGTGGCGCTAGTGGTCAAGAACATGCCTGCCAATGTAGGAGACATAAGAGGTGAGAGTTTGATCCCTGGGTTGGGAAGATCCCCTGGAATAGGAAATGGAATCCACCCCAGCCTTCTTGCCTGGAGAATCCCATGGACAGAAGAGACTGGCAGGCTGCAGTCCATGGTGTCACAGAGGAGGACACGACTGAAGCAACTTAGCATGCATGCAAGAGCTAAACAAATATATCAAAAGAAAAAGATGCCATAAAAGCAACCATTTTTTTTAGCAGTGTCTATGTAACTGTACACTGTATTTGCTGAAATAACAACAACAACAAAAAAAAACCCACAAAGAAAGAAAGAAAAGCATTTTGAATACCCAAGGACAGAGAAATAATAAAATAAAATAAGATTCCAATACTATGAAATATTACATATCCACTGTAAGAAACACATACAATGAGTCTTTAGAACTGTGGTGGCCAATAGTAGAGTCATTTACCCACAAGTGGCTATCTACATTTGCATTTAAATGAATTAAAATTAAATAAGATAAGAATTCAGTCCCTCAGTTACATTAGCTCCACTTCAGATGCTCAAGAGCCACATGTGGCTAGTAGCTACCATTCAGGAGCAGGTATTAGGCATTTTCATTATCACAGAAAGTTCTTCTGGGTTGCTCACTGTTTTCAGTGATACTCTAGAAAGCTGCAGCAGTGTTTAATGTGACTGTTCACATGGAACCGAAGAAGCATAAGAAGCACATGCACTGATTATGCCAACATAAAAATTATATATATGCCTGATACATATTAATCAAGACAAGGAGCCATTAAAATTATTTCCACAACACCCCACTCCAGTACTCTTGCCTGGAAAAATCCATGGACGGAGTAGCCCGGAAGGTTGCAGTCCATGGGGTCACTGAGGTTTGGACATGACTGAGCGACTTCAATTTCACTTTTCACTTTCACGCATTGGAGAAGGAAATGGCAACCCACTCCAGTGTTCTTGCCTGGAGAGTCCCAGGGACGGGGGAGGCTGGTGGGCTGCCATCTCTGGGGTCGCACAGAGTTGGACACGACTGAAGCGACTTAGCAGTTAGAGTTGAACTACTAATACATGAATTATTAAGTACTATATTAATTTTGGAAGCCAACTGTTCCTGCCCCTCCTGGGCTAGACACTGAGAAGTTGTAGAGGTGGTCTCAGAACATGGGAGTAAGAGTCTTTTGCTAAAAGAGCTCTGCGATGTCATAGAAGTCACTGCAAGTTTCCTGGTTTCTTTGGTTAGTTAGTCTCTAAGATCTCTTCCAGCTTAAGGGAATGGTTGTCTTTGTTTTCCACGAAGGGCACGTGTTCAAGGGACCTTTTATGCTAGTCTTTGAGAAGCTGCACGAATGGAGAGATGGGGGAAAGTTATCAAGAAGCAGGGGAGTTCAGCAGAGTCTGGGGATAGATCTGTAGATCTAGTCTGTAGATCTCAGGGACAAAGGAAGAGTTGTAGAAAGGATTACTCAAGATTGAGAAGCTGGTCTTTGACACGATGGGGATTTATAGTCCCGACACTAAAGACCTATAAGAAAAATTGCATCTGTTTTTATTAATTGTTAGAGATGACTTTTATCAGAAGCTAAGTGAAACTGCAAACTCAGCTGAGAAAATCCCATTGCTGTCTGGTTCCTCAGAAACTCCACCCCCTCTTTTTCCGGCTGGGTCTCTAGTTACAAGTAGTGCACCAAATACCTTCCCATTGCCTCATTAATAACACTCCAAGGCAGGGCAATTCTTCCATTTTTTCAACAATTTCTCTGATGTCAGATCATAAAATCATACTTCTTGAAAATCAGTTATTCTTGCATATTTCCTCGCTGAATTGATTTTACAGTTATATCACTTTATTTAAATCATTTTATATGTCTTTTTAAAGTAGAAAAGTATGTAGTGTCTCATCTCATTTCCCTCCTTATATATTTTTCTATTAAACATCACATGGAGAAATGCTTCTACTAAATAAGTGATGTTATCATCTATCTTTATGAGTTTTGATGCATAATAACTACCTATTCACATGTCTTTGAGATGCCTCATATGGTGTGATTTCCTGTTTGTACTTTTGCTGTATATATATGTGTGTGTGTGTGTGTGTGTGTGTGTGTATGTGTGATCTACACATTCACTGAATAATGAGCCACCTACTATATGCCATGCCCTGTGGGAGATGGAAGTTGAAAACACATAGTCCTGTCTGCCAAGGAGCTTATAATCAAATAGACAAATACTTTGATCATTTCAGAACAATCTCCAAATTAAAAAAAAAAAATTGGGTCCCCCCAATTTTTTTTTTTTTTTTTTTTTTGGCTAGGTAGCCTGGCAATTCCCAGACCAGGGAATTGAGTGGAAATGTGGCATCTTAATCACTGGACTGTCAGGGAAGTCCCCCCAAATGGATTTTAAAGCCAATATTTTGGAACCCAAAAGAATTTTTCTTTACAAAAATTTTACACATTTAATAGTTTTCAAGTTCAGTCTCCCTCAAATGACTGAATGCATACTGTACTCTGCTTGAGTACAATACAAGTTGTATTTAGTATAACTTAATTACCAATTATTTACTGACGTACTTTGTGAGGAACTAGAATGCAAAAATGTGTAAGACATATTTCTTGATTTCAGGCAACCGATAGTTCGGTAGGAAAGGCAAATCAGTAAACCGGTAAGTTCTAATAGGCACAAAGGGTGCCAAGTTGGTCTGGGAAACTTCCCAGTGAGCACTGATTACCAGCCTACCAAGTTCCAAGTGTCATGGACACCACTGTTTAGGGACAACATAGGCGGCTTGGAACACATTTTCTACTGACAGAGCTCTGATGGTGGAAGAGGAAGACTCCATTTTTCTTACTCTTCAGACCTGCTGGTGAGGCTGTGGAGAAGCACAAGCTCCAAGGTAGTAGGGTCATAGCCCAGCGCAAAGGCTGAATGATCTGTCAAACCAGGACTTCCCGTCAGTGCCATCGTGCAGGCTGACTTCCTGTTTCCCCTTGCTCTACATCAGGAACCAAGAGTGACCCCTGGTTTTCTTCCACTGACAATCCATTGACTCCTTTCCTGGCTCACTGTGCAGCTAAGAGTAGCCTAAGAAACCCATAAGAACTTCTCACTGGCTTTAGGATAAAATCCAACCTTCCTTCAGGGCTGGTCTGCGACTACATCTCCATCTTCCCCAAACCACACCCCACTGTGTTCTCTCTTCTACAGTCATGCTCCCCTCTCTGCAGTGCCTTCAGCTCTGTGCTCTGCAGTCTCTTCTCCAGTCTCTTAGTTATACTCTTCCTTTGACCTCACGACTTTCGCTCCTGCTCTAGGACAGACGCCTAGTCATTCACCCATCCTCAGCTTACAGGTCATCTCCTTAAAGAGTTCTTCATTGATCCACTGTGAGGGAGCCTCCAGGTGACCCGGCACCTCCCTGACCTTAGTCCTCATCACGCTTCAGATGATTATTCCTTTCACTCTTTCTTCTGTGCGCTCTAGAGGGAGGACACAGACCACGTGTCTAACTCACCACTGCATTCCATCACCTGGCCCATCATTTGACGGATGCAGGATGGACTTCATGGGCGTGCAGCCTGGGTAGTTGCACCAAGTCTCACACTCACAAAGGTGAGTTTAATGCTTGATTTAATGGTTGCTATGGCCATCTTGGAAATTCTTAGTCATGCAGAACAAGCGGTCCCCATTTGAATGTCGCAGCAGAGCCACACAAATTGTGAGGCTGATCCTATGTGGATAAATAAGTGAATTAATGGATATGTATATCAATCTTCAGAATTTGCTGAACCAAGGCAATTAAGATTTCTGAAGTCCTAACTTCAAACAAGAAAAAATATTTTAGGAAGAAGTTTCAGTGTGCAGTTTAGGTATCTTTATGATCTGTTTTGCTACTTTTTGCCTATTGTTTGTTAGAGAGGCAGTGCCTGAGAGATGTACTTCCTTGTTTTGTGAGAAGTATTTTCATTTTAAGTTACTTTTTATTCAACCACAATATTTATGAATTTCCAGAATGATTTACTTTGTCTTGTGTCTGTTTCATTCTAGTAACTGGAAAGATGAGTCTAACTTCTGAGAAAAGAAAGACAAGGGAGCTGGAAAATTCTACAAACAGTGAGTGCTACCTAGATGGTACCTCCTTAGGATGCATGAGCGTCAGCAGGAATATCATAATTTGAGTAATAAAAGCAGTATTAGAAAATAATGACTCTCAAAGGAAAAAGATGCAAAGTGGGAACATTCCATTCTTAAACTCAAGGATACCATTCAAGAGAAAAATGTCTGGGACTGAGCTTTCAAGGTCTGTAAACGAACTTGCGGTAAACTGTGTGAGGACAGCTGGGGAGTCTTCTAGTTCTTTTATTAAGGGCCTTTCCTAACCTTCACCACCTTCCCTAGCAACCTGTGACTGCCTTTACTATCTTTGACAGACTATGGAGAAAGCAGCTCTTTGGAGGAAGGAGGATAGGAATATGGATTCCAGCAGAGAGGGACCTGGAGCTCTTCACCATTTTGAGAAGCTAATTTCTTCTTGCTCTTGTAGGTCCAGAGACGCAGCTTCAGGTCTGGCTATGCTGATCGCTCGCTGTACGACTTTAATGGTTTCTTGCCTCTATAGTTGTGCTTTCTTGTGTGTAAAGCCAGAAGTGGATTAAGATTTCACATCACCTCCCACCTATCTTTCCAGTACTCCCAGTCTCCACTGAAGGACGTTCCTCTCCCTGGCCCCAGGAGCTTGGAACTCACCTCCTGATCTCGGGCTCTGGGTTCTTGCTCATCAGACCTCCTTTTGCCGCTTCCTGACCCTCTGTCCTTTCTTGGATGTGCTGTGGTCTCTGTCTCTGTATCTTACTGGCTAGTCTTCCCTGATCTCCACACTTTCTTGATGTACCTGCCTAATACCTACGCAGCCTTCAAGAAGTTAAATCCCATCCTGCTCAGAGCTCTTTTCAGTTCAGCCTCTAGTCCACATGCTACCTTGTCCTGCACTGATTCCCATATGTTCTCACAGCCAACACTTCCCACTTCCAGCTCTCATCACACTTCATTGTTGTCTATTTCCTTCTGGAGTCCCAGAGTTCTTTGAGAGCCCAAGTTATGCCTCTTCAACGTGTAGCACAGTCAATCGGACACAGTAGGTGTTCAATCAATGTTTGTAGAATGAATGAACCTATGAAGGAAGGAATGAGACTTCAGTATCATTCATTTGGCTTTTAGAAAGCAGTTCTTGCCTGGAGAATCCCAGGGACAGTGGAGCCTGGTGGGCTGCTGTCTGTGGGGTTGCACGGAGTTGGACACAACTGAAGCGACTTAGCAGCAGCAGCAGCAGCAGCATGCATTTAACTGGGCCTCCTGAAAACACAGTGTCTTAATGAGAGAGGGCCAAGTTGTAGAGGTTTGGGCTGAGGGGGGAAAAGGGGTCTCTCTGCCCCTCAATTGGCCCTTCTGCTTGGCCTCAGCCCACCTTGCCCAGCTTATAGCGCAGTTGTAGGGAGTAGCAACAAGAGGCATCAGGAAGCTCCTTGGGTTTTATTGACTTTGCCCTCATTTACTGGATGTTTTCGCCCTGTCTTAATGGTACTGGCAGTAGGAAGGAGGGAAAGGGAGCAATTATCCCCAATCACCGTAGCTCTTGTCAGATTGGCACAATTCCTTTCTCAGACGTACCCAGGACTGTATGTTAGAGACATGATCTTCAGGCTTGGTGAGGAGAGTGATGTAGCTGATGGAGGTTATATTCAGCAAACACACATGCAGCAGGCTCTGCGCTGGTGCTGGCATAGGTATGTGAGGACCAGACACAACTCCTGGCTTTGAGAAGCTATAGTCTATTTGGGGAGCCAGACAGAAACACTACAGTGGAATGACTATTATGTAAACTTTTCTTTCCTCAGTATGTAAATAGCTAGGAGAAAGATATACCCAACTGAATGCAGAGTTTCAAAGAATATCAAGGAGAGATAAGAAAGCCTTCTTAAATGAACAATGCAAAGAAACAGAGGAAAAAATAGAATGGGAAAGACTAGAGATCTCTTCAAGAAAATTGGAGATAACAAGGGAACATTTCATGCAAGGATGGGCATGATAAAGGACAGATACGGTAAGAACCTAACAGAAGCAGGGAGATGAAAAAGAGGTGGCAAGAATACACAAAAGATCTATACAAAAAAGGTCTTAATGACCCAGATAACCGTGATGGTGTGGTCACTCACCTAGAGCCAGACATCCTGGAATGTGAAGTCAAGCAGGCCTTAGGAAGAATTTTTATGAAAAAAAGCTAGTGAAGGTGAAGGAATTCCAGATGAGCTATTTCAAATTCTAAAAGATGATGCTGTTAAAGTGTTCCACTCAATACATCAGCCAATTTGAAAACTCAGCAGAGGCCATAGGACTGGAAAAGGTCAGTTTTCATTCCAATCTCAAAGAAATGCAATGCCAAAGAATGTTCAAACTACTGTACAATTGTGGTCATTTCACATTTTACCAAGGTTATGCTAAAAATCCTTCAAGCTAGGCTTCACCAGTACATGAACCAACAACTTCCTGATGTTCAAGCTGGATTTGGCAAAGGCAGAGGACCAGAGACCAAATTGAGAACATCTATTGTATCATAGAAAAAGCAAGAGAGTTCCAGAAAACATCTACTTCTGCTTTATTGACTATGCCAAAGCCTTTGACTGTGTGGATCACAACAAACAGTGGAAAATTCTTAAAGAGATGGGAATACCAGGCAATATATTTTACCTGCCTCCTGAGAAATCTGTATGCAGGTCAAGAAGCAACAGTTAAAACCAGAAATGAAACAATGGACTGGTTCCAAACTGGGAAAGGAGTACATCAAGGCTATATATTGTCACCCTGCTTATTTAACTTAGATGCAGAGTACATCATGTGCAATGCTGGGCTGGATGAAGCACAAGCTGGAATCAAGATTGGTGGGAGAAATATCAATAACCTGAGATATGCAGATGACACCACCCTTATGACAGATTTTATTTTCTTGGGCTCCAAAATCACTCTAGACAGTGACTGTAGCCATGAAATTAAAAGATGCTTGCTCATTGGAAAAAAATTTGTGACCATCCTAGACAGTATATTAAAAAGCAGAGACATCACTTTGCTGGCAAAGGTCCATAAAGTCAAAACTATGGTTTTTCCAGTAGTCATGTATGGATGTGAGAGTTGGACCTTAAAGAGGGTTGAGGGCTGAAGAATCAAAGGTTTCAAACTGTGATGCTGGAGAAGACTCTTGAGAGTCCCTTGGACTACAAGAAGATCAAACCAGTCAATCCTAAAGAAAACCAACTCTGAATATTCATTGGAAGGACTGACACTAAAACTGAAGCTCCAGTACTTTGGCTACCTGATGTGAAGAACCAACTCACTGGAAAAGACCCTGATGCTGGGGAAGATTGAAGGCAAAAGGAGTAGGGGGCAACAGAAGATGAGATGCTTGGATGGCATCACCCACTCAGTGGACATGAGTTTGAGCAAACTCTGGGAGATAGTGGTAGACAGAGGGCCTGGCCTGCTGTGGTCCATGGAGTCACAAAGAGTTGGACATGACTTACTGACTGAACAACAATATAGTAGGAACAGGACTGGACACAAGAGCTGCAAGCTCCAGCCTGGGGTGGGGTGGCTGGTTACGAGGAAGTTGAGACAAGATGTGGAACTCCTCTGGGGATAGGGAGAGACCTGGGTCCTACTTTGACTGCAGAGGCCTGGTTGGGAAAGGAGGCCAGATGATTTCGACATAGTGGGTTCAAAGGGCAGTGTGTGCTCCAGCCAAGGATAGACCAGTGTTGGCACCCATTGGCATCAGGTAGTGTAATCCAGCAACTGTACTTTGGCCAGGATATTAGACTGTAGCCCAGAGCATAGGAGCCAGCATGTGGCTATGGCTAAGACCAAGTCTAAACGCAGATCCTCCTGCCTCTTCCCCCAGCTTCCCCAGCAGAGCGTGGGCAGCAGTGCTCCAAGGGGCTCCAGGACACCCTGACTACAACTCTACTTGACTCTATGTCTGAGTTCTTAGGTCCTTGGTATATCGGAGGCCACTGACTTCTTGCCCCAATCAGAAACAGAGGTGTGTCTGGGCTTGTAAGTAGATGCAGCCAATAGGAGAGCTAGCCAAGGGTAGGCAAAGGCCAGGGAGAGAAGGAAGGGCCTGGGAGTACCTGGGGTAACTTGCAATTAAGTGGCAGAGTAAATTACTCAGAAGACAACATTCCTCAACCATTCCGAAATGAGTTTACTGTAATTCCAGATAAAAACAAAACTTTCAGAACTGATACTTCGACACTTAAGTCAAGGTTGGTTTGTGTTTTTTTTTTTTTCTATAGTTTCAATATAATTCAGCACTTTCACTTTGCGAAGATAGACCTGACCTTTATGTGGTCTGCAGAATGCTGATTCAACATCAGGGTAACCAGTGGTGCAATCATGATATGAAACATGACTGGTGGTTGTCAGGGTTTTTAAACCTCCTGACTTGGGTTATCCCACGATCTCTTAACACTCTGCCTTTATCGGAAACTAGAATCCTTGCTAAAGCCGAGGGCTGGGTATGCGCACGTTCATTCGGAACCGTTTTTTAAAGGATTTTGTTGTATTTTATAAGAGGTAGAGTGCTGATGTGATGCAGGTCTTTCTTCCTTTTCTGTAGTAGCTGGCAGCTGAAGGGCTGATGAAAGAAGAAAAGGGGAAGGAAGAGGAGAGAGAAGAGGAAGAGGAGAGGAGGAAGAGGGGATGAGGAAGAGGAAGGGCCAGCAGGGAAGCCTCACTTTTCCTTCCCTGGAAACCTTGTGTTCATTTCCAAAACTCTAACTTAAGGTTCTCCTGGAAAAGAAAAAGGCTTGGGTTCTTCTGCATGCTTGATTGTGTGGGTTTTTTTAATCTGGATTGATTTTATGGTTTCTCTGGAATCAAACTGGGAATTGAATTATTCCCCAGGTGAAAACATAGACAAAAGTTCTACAGTGTTCTCCAAAACACAATGCACTACCCACCCCTTACACCGCCCCCCGCACCATACACCCACACTTCAGAGCACCAAATTGACGTGTTTGACATACTTATTGTAAATCAAATCTGCTCTGCACACCAGTACGTAGTGCCAGTAAGCCCAGTGTAACCAATTCAGATTTATCAGCCTTGACTTCCAATGGTGAGAACAAGTGAATGCTGGCAGAGAGAAAAAGGACAAGGCAAAGATGCCATGGACATGCTCTTTCAGAAGGCAGGAGCACCGCTGGAGTCGGGGAGGAAGGGAGCCTGAAATCAAGGCTGACCCAGTGCTCCTCCGGGATAGGCTGGCAGAAGCCAGACTGGGTCACGTGGCCTCAGGGTGCTCCTAGTGCACCCTGAGGGTGCGAGAAGTGACCTGTCTTCTGGTTGGTGGGACCCAAGCCGTAAGCAGCAGCCCCTGATCCACGTCTTCTCACTTGTCCTAACTCTCACACCCCAGCTCTGGTCCTTCTTCTAGAAACTTGATTTTTGCCCGAGTCCTTAGTTCACCTCTTGTGTCGAGTTGTATCCTGGGTACATACAAATTGAGATATTCTTCCTTGAAGCTCACCACAGCTGCTGCTTTGATCCTTCTGGTTCTGCATCCTTCCTGTTCTCTACTGCTGTGCTATCTTCCTTTCCAGCCCCTGGTGCTCCCCATATCCAGCCTTGGACCTCCCTCCCGCTGAGTCTCTTTAGGAACAAATATATAGGTCTATTGTTGCCAGGCCCCTTTAGACACTACCCCTCCACAAAAGGTTTATCTCATTTCATCTTCTCCATAAGGAAGCTCTTCCATCTCCTGACACGGCACGCAATCTGTGAAAATAGAACTCTCAAGTCAAATCTTGCGATCTGAATCACTTTCAGATTCCTCGTAACGTATTACAGATATATTGTTAGTAAGGAAAGAAGTTTTGCTCTGTAAATTCAGCTGTGGAGTTGTTTCTCCCATTGTTCCTGGCATGGTGCCTGATGTTCCACAGCACCTGCTTTGGGAAACATCACTCTTCCTGCTGCTGGGCCGTGTGGTACAGAGGCTGAGTGACTTGCTAGGGGACCGTGCTACTTCTTAGAATCACCTCAGGTGAGTTAATCTCATCTTCATCTGGAGATCAGGCTGATCATAACATATTGCTTTGTAAGGACACAATGAGATCACTGATGCCAGGTGCTTAGAATATGACTAGAATATTGTACCCACTCAATAAGTGACATGAGTTGTTTTTCTCATTTTCTTTTGGGCCACCTCCAGTTCTGTAGTGTACAATATTTTCAAGGTGCTCTTTTTTAGCAACAAGTAACACTCTGGGGTGCTATCCCATGCAAACATTTTAGATAATTTCCCCATAATTTACAACCTTACATGTGTATACAATAAAGAATCTTAGCCATATTTTTGCTTACTTCTGCAACCTCAGGAGGTACTTGAGTAGTGCTTCAGTTTAAACAAAATCTCCATGATAGTTGAAGGGAAAAAAATCAGCTTGTGTCTCTCCCACAAAACAGATGGCAAATGATTCAGAACAGGACAGTCTCTAGAGTTACAAATAGTGCCCTTTCTTTTGGAAGAAAGGATGACTTATTTTTTTTGTGCCTATGCCAAAGTCTGGGACAAAATTAAGTTACTCCTTGTTTATTTCCTTTTTCCTGTGTTATCTCCAACTGTCTGGCGACTCTGCCCACTCTGAGTGAAACGTCCTTTCTCCACTCAGAGGTTGTAGCTCAAAGGAATAAAACACCTCTTTTAGAAACAGACAAACATAGATAAATAAACAATTGTCCATGTGCCTGAAGCCTCCCAAATAATAAATTAGAAAGCCCACTCTATTCCTAACTACGAGTGACACATCAATGTATTCTCCTACAGATAAATCTGAAGTCCTCCTTGACTGCCAACTCAATCTCAGGACTTGGTTTGCATGCACACACACACACACACATCATTGTCTTGTGTTTGCTTTTAAGTAAACTACATCCAGTTTTATTTTTCAGCCTATCAGTTCAGTTCAGTCACTCAGCTGTGTCTGACTCTTTGCAATCCGATGGACTGCAGCACGCCAGGCCTCCCTGTCCATCATCAACTCCCAGAGTTTACTCGAACTCACGTGCATTGAGCTGGTGATGCCATTCAACCATCTCATCCTCTGTCGTCCCCTTTCTCTTCCCGCCTTCAATCTTTCCCAGCGTCAGGGTCTCTTCAAATGAATCAGTTCTACACATCAGGTGGCCAAAGTATTGAAGTTTCAGCTTCAGCATCAGTCCTTCCAGTGAATATTCAGGACTGATTTCCTTTAGGATTGACTGGTTGGATCTCCTTGCTGTCCAAGGGACTCTCAAGACTGTTCTCCAACACCACAGTTCAAAAAGCTATTTCAGTCTATTTCAAATTTATTTAAGTGATTCATGTGTTAGCCCCTATCATTCACAGCTATAACTTCATCCAGTGAAACTGCATTCCAAGTACTAATAATACCATTGTTATTGACATTATTATCTGCAACAACCTTTTCTTATTAGATTGCATAGATCAGTTTTTCTCAAACTTTGTTACATATTAAACTCATCGAGAAACTTGAAAAAAAAAATCTTAATATCCAGGCTTCACCCAGGGCCAGTGAAATCAACATTTCTAGGGGTGGGCAGAGGCATCAGTGGTTTAAAAGATGACCAGGTAATTCCAATGTACAGCCAAGTTTGAGGGCCAGTGGTTTAGGAGATGTTTGAATTCTGCCTCCTTAAACCTGATTCCTATCACCTTCACATCCATGTTTAGAGAGGCTCTGAACTGGTCCAGGCTCCCAGGGATGAAACTTGGTTGGCCCAGGCAGACCAGGGGAACCTGTTCTTCTCTCCTGGCCACCATCAAAAATGAAAGCTGAGCAATAGCATTTTGCTGTCATTTCTTTTCTGATAATTTGGAAATATTGTAGCAGGTTTCTTCTGAGCCACCAATGAAACCTTCAGGAATATTCTGGGATATCTACGGAGGTTTTTCACTTTTAAAATTTACATACCAAAAGAAATTTGTTTTCCAGAACTCTGGGATCAGTCCACAGAACTATTCATTTAAACACTGCTTTGGTTACAATACTATAGATCAAAACAGCACCAGAGAATGAAATTACAGATGCCCCGCTCATATAGGCAATGAAGGGGTAATGATGTAAAACGTTATGGAAAGCAGAATAGTGAAGAGCAAATGCAAGGACTTAAATTTAGACAGACTCACATTCCAATATTGGCACGGTCACTTGATCTGTGCATGCGTGCATGCTAAGCCTCTTCAGTCATGTCCGACTCTTTGTGACCCTGTGGACCATAGCCTGTCAGGCTCCTCTGTCCATGGGATTTTCCAGGTAACCCTGGTCAAATTACATCATCTTTTTGAGGTTGTTTTCTCATCTGTAAAATGAGCATACTTTTGTCTACCCCGTATATTTGTACAGATATGATTGTTAAAAAGTTTGTTAGAGTACCAAATATTTATTGGCACACAGAGGCAGTCAACAAAAGCTCTCTGATATTTCCATTTCAAAGTCTGAAAATAACCCAATAACCTGTTTTGTGATCTAAATAGAATCTGAATATTGGCTCCGCTCCCCGATATTTGCATTCCCTAATTTAAAGAGTGGTGAGATGGTCCACAGGAATAGGAAATAGATTCTTTTTAAAGCAGAAGGGACTGAGCCAGAGATGAAATATTTAAGTATCACTGGTTCTCGCTTTGCTTGGTTCTAATATGGACAAAATTCAGTTTATCACAGTTTAGTTCAATAGCACCAGATCCCAATGACACAGTTTAAATTTCAGAAAAGTGTTAATCACTCAGCCGTGTCCAACTCTTTGCGACCCCATGGACTGTAGCCCGCCAGGCTCCTCTGTCTGTGGAATTCTCCAGGCAAGAATACTGGAGTGGGTAGCCATTCCCTTCTCCAGAGGATCTTTCCGACCCAGGGATTGCACCTGGGTCTTCTGCTTTGCAGGCAGATTCTTTATCATCTGAGTTGACAGGGAAGCCCTGTATGAGCAATTGTATAAGCACAAGAAATTACAAGCTTTGCTGCTAGTTCTTTAGTCCACAAATTCCTACATAGATAACGTGTGCAGTATGGCCATGAACAATCACATCACTTCTTTCAGAGTCTGTTGTGAATGGTCACTGGGTATCTGTTGTTAAGTTCATATATTGACAGCAAAGTCTTCAGTTGCATTGCTTCCTTGTCTCCAGGTGATAAACCCATATGACCTGTTACAAACATGGATAATCAGAAGAAGGAATTGGCCAACAAAAAAGAAAGGGAAGCAAGAAAACAACAACAATAACAGAATAATGCTGGAAGTGAATTCGAATTGCATATAAATAGAAGAAATAGGTGAATGTGAGAGGTTCTAGACATGCAGCCAGAGAAACTTATTGAAGGGGAACTTATTAACATTAAATGAGGAATGTGACTGTGATGAAAAAGATGAACGAAGATATCTGAGAAGTGATGGTAGCGAAAACTGAAGGAATTCTCAGATGTCTTTTGTAACATTGAGAATGCAAAGGAAGAAATGTTGGAAGCTAATCTAAACTTTACGACAGTGTGCGAAGGCATAAGAAAACAGGCTTGTTTTCTATCCTAAAGTTACATGATGAGAAGACAAGCACATTCACATGGCTCTTGAGAATTTTTTGACAAAGAACTAGAACACTTAAATTCTCAGTGTCTCTAATATTTTAAATTAGCATCTACGAAAACAAGCATTAGCTTCACTATGTTTACCTATACACTTAAAACGAGTGTTTTCTTGTTTCCCTATACACTTATGGTTGATAGTATTTTTAATGTTTTGACAAAACATTTAAATATCACAAAATTGACATCATTTCCCACTGATTATTAAGATTGCTCAGCACTATGTCATCTTGCATGGTCTTTTTTATGGTTCCCACGCTGCCATGCAAAGCCTGTGCTTCCAAACTGTTTGAAAGAGAACTTGTAGTTGAGTGAGTGAGATTAAATGTGATCAACAGGAAACCTGGCTCCTCCCTCAGCTACTTCCGGGAAGGCAAATATGAACACCTATGCCCCTCCAAATGTCACATGTGAGAGGAGCCCATGGAAAACTACCTAGGTTTTTTCTTAATCCTTTCCTTTGAATTTCTTTATGGTCTGTACTATGAACTATTGTATCTGCTTCTGCAGAACCAGCAGCTTCTAGAGTTGCAGGCAGGATTTGGTCAGGGTACAAGCATAAAGCCCTTGCATTGTGCCTGATACGTAGTATGTGTTCAATAAATTATTATCAAGAATCTTGCTGTTTGACTCTGTGCTGACTGACTGTCCCAGTTTGTCCAGGAACCTGGAGGTTTCCTGGGATGCAGGATTTTCAGTGCTGAAACTGGGACAGACCCAGGCAAACCAAGATGGTTGGTTACTCTATTTGAGTGTCTAGATCTAGGCCAGACAAAATACTGAAACTACTGTAAGAAATTTTCTTGGGATGTAGGAAGTAATTAGAAGAGAGAAAATTCCCCATGCATAATTTCTGGATTAGAACTTTAGGGGTAGAAAAGATTTTGCAGCCTGTGCTTCAACATCACACAGCAGGGCCAATTCCTCCCATGCAGACTCTGTTTTTGAAAGCCTACAAGGGAAGAAAGTAAATGATGTATTCCACTGATAAATATCATTGAGCAATCACTCTGCCAAGTACCGAGGGAAACTAAGTGAATGAGACTCATTTCCAGCTCTATAGAAGCTTACATCCTAATAGACAAAACACCAGTTATATGCACCATGATTTATCAAGAAACCACTGACTCGATGGACGCGAGTCTGAGTGAACTCCAGGAGTTGGTGATCGACAGGGAGGCCCGGCGTGCTGCGATTCATGGGGTAGCAAAGAGTCGGACATGACTGAGCGACTGAACTGAACTGAACTGAACCCTTGACAAAGAACTGACACTATGCAAGGCGCTTTAGACATGTGATCTCACTTGTTAATTAGTCACTCAGTCATGTCTGATTCTTTGTGACCATGAACTTTAGCCTATCAGGCTCCTCTGTCCATGGAATTCTCTAGGCAAGAATACTGGAGTGGGTGACCATTCCCTGCTCCACGGGATCTTCTCAACCCAGGGACTGAACCCAGGTCTCCTGCATTGCAGACAGATTCTTTGTGATCTCATTTAGTCCTCACAATAATCCCAACGAGGTATCAATATTATTCCATTTCACAGATGAGGAAAGTAAGGTTCAGAGAGATTGAGTTGTGCAAATTCACAAAGCTGGTAGTTGTTATAACTGGTCTCAGGACCCAGAGCATGAACTCTGGAGTCTGCTAATATGTGTTTGAATCCTGATTTCCACTGTCTTGCTATGTGACAAGTATCTGTGAGCTGCTATTTCCTCCTCTGCAAAATTGGACAGGTAATAATATTCACTTGTGTGAGTTGTGAAGATTAAGTGAGAAATCCACTTAGTATGTGCTTAACATTTGGTGTGTGTATTGTGTCTGACTCTTTACCAACCCATGGACTGTAGCCCGCCAGTCTCCTCTGTCCATGGAATTTTCCAGGCAAGAATTCTGGAATGAATTGCCATTTCCTTCTCTAGGGGATCTTCCTCACCCAGGGATTGAACCCATATCTCTTTCATCTCCTGCACTGGCAGGTGGATTCTTTACCACTGAGCCACCTGGAAAGCCCCTAACATATGATAAATGTTCAAAAATATTTATCATTGTCACCATCAAACCAAAGTTGGAGTATTTCCCCCATAGCAGGTGGCCTCTTCCATTTCTAGGCAAATCCATAGGGGAAAGAGAAATCAATGGAATACTTCAAGAGTTCAGAGGTGAAGATGACTGTTTCAATTTGTGATGATAGATAAAGACCTCCTGTACAGTGGAATTTGATCTTCATAAATGAATAGACCTCAGTATCTTGAGGTTGGGGCAGAGAGAATATTCCAGGCAGAGGGAGGGATTTTAGTTGAGGCAAAGAATCAGGAAAGCACAATGAGTTTGGGGAACAGTAACTACTGATGGTTGGAGTGTAGGCATCTTTTAGGAGACTGGTGGAGAAAAGGCAAAAAGAGTGAAAGCCTCATAACTTGGGTGATGTTCTAGGAACCATTATATGGAACTTTTCCTTCAGAAGCTGCTTTCACTGTCTTCTTAATTCTGGGCTCTCAAATGGACTGAGATCAAGACTTGACTCACCGGGGCTTGCCTGGGACAACTCCCCTTGACCCTGCTATCTCACTATCTTGTCTTCATGCCTCTTTTGTGGTGTGTGGAACTCTGGTGTTGGGTTCTACCTTTTCCGGGGTGTTCACAGATAAGTTCACAACCCCTGCTGATGGACTGGGGTTGAGGGTGGGGCAGAGACTGAAAGACAGTCTCAATGATCAAGTCCTTGGGACAAAGACAGGAAAAACAACACTTGTTTCCAAAATGGACAAGTTTCAGGTTTCTTGACTTTCTCTAGAGGATTAGATTGAATCAAAACACAGCACAACACAGCCACCTGCGGTGTGTATTGGAGGCATGTATATTTCTCAGAAGTCTGTTTCTGGAAAGATGGTCCTGAGTGCTCATGGGAAATTTAGGAGGATGAGCTTCTACGTCTAGAAAGTGAGGATTACATTGGGGAGAAATGTTTGGAAACAGAAGGAAAGGAACAAAGGCAGTGTTATGACCTGGAGATATAAGTGACTTTTCTAATAATGTAGGGCTTCCCTGATAGCTTAGTTGTTAAAGAATTCACCTGCAATGCAGGAGACCCCGATTTAATTCCTGGGTTTGGAAGATCCACTGGAGAAGGGATAGGCTACCCACTCCAGTGTTCCTGGGCTTCCCCTGTAGCTCAGCTGGTAAAGAACCCACCTGCAGTGCAGGAGACCTGGGTTCGATCCCTGGGTTGGGAAGATCCCTTGGAGAACGGAAAGGCTACCCACTCCAGTATTCTGGCTTGGAGAATTCCATGGACTGTATAGTCCGTGGGGTCACAAAGAATCAGACATGACTGAGCGACTTTCGAATTTCACTTTCACTTTTAACAATGTAGGCAGAAGAAGTTGTTCTGCATGGAAGGTATTTTGTGATGGATTGTGTTCCCCCAAAATTTGTATGCTGAAAATGTGACTGTATTTGGAGATGCGGTCTGTAAAGAGGGAATTAGAGTTAGTGAGGTCATTTGGGTGGGCCCTAATTCACTATGACTATCGTCCTTATTAGCACACAGACACACAAAGAGAAAAAGTATGCAAAGGGGAAGGCAGAGATGGTCATCTACAGGCCAAAGAGAAGGGCCTCAGAAAAAACCGACTCAGATGACATTTTGATCTCGGACTTCCATTCTCCAGAATTTTAAGAAAATAAATGTTTGTCATTTCAACCACCCAGCCCATGATCTATTATAGCAGCCCCAGCAAACTAATACAGAGGGTAGGGGAATACTGTCAGCTCTGCTCCAATAGCATCTATTTAATTTGTCGATTCTTTTTCATTTCTCTGTAATATGCTCCAAAAGGACTTTAAGGAATTCATATGTTTATTTTTCAGAATTCTGTCAAAGGTAAAAATGAAGAAAATTAATTCCCTCCACCCAGTGGATGGATCCTGATGACCTGCATAGCCAGGGGCAGCCCCTACAGGGGCAGCCCTGAAGCAGGTGCTGAATAGCAGACCTTGATTTCACTGAGGACCATGAGGTCTGAGAGGGTGGAGTGTGGGTCTATTAAAAGGTTTCTGACCCTTTAGGCTGGAAAATCCCGTGGAGGGAGGAGCCTGGTAGGCTGCAGTCCATGGGGTCGCTAAGAGTCAGACACGACTGAATGACTTCACTTTCACTCTCACGCTTTGGAGAAGGAAATGGCAACCCACTCCAGTGTTCTTACCTGGAGAATCCCAGGGATGGAGGGCCTGGTGGGCTGCCATCTATGGGGTCGGACACAACTGAAGTGACTTAGCAGAAGCAGTAGCAGGCCTCTTCTCCCCAGGTCTTTGTCTCCACCCCTTCCTCAAGCAGCACCTGGACCTCACCTTGGTGTACTCAGGGTGATTTAGCCTGCCTATCCACAGCCCCTGAAGGCTCTGCCTCTCTGCTCGCTCACTGATAGTGTTAGTTGCTCAGTTGTGCCTGACTGTTTGCAACCCCATGGACTGTAGCTGCCAGTCTCCTCTGTCCATGGAATTCTCCAGGCAAGAATACTGGAGTGGGTTGCCATTTCCTTCTCCAGGGGATCTTTCCGACTCTGGGATTGAATCCAGGTCTCCTGCATTGCAGGCAGATTGATTCTTTACCATCTAAGCCACCAGGCACCCTCTGCTTACCACCAAAGCGTTGACTCAGCACAAGTGGGTCTTTCCTGGGAACTTACTCTGCTACAGAGGAAACCATGATCCTTCTCTGTATGTGCATCTCCTGCTGGGCTAATATTTGCCCCCTTGGACTCATCTATAAGACTTTCCTCTGTAAGAAGTGTGAGAAGAGAAAACAAGACCCAAGAGTCAGCTATACCTGGACTGTGGAAGGGCGCCTGGTGGGCCAGGCTGACATGTGAATCAAAGTGAAGTCACTCAGTCGTGTCCAACTCTTTGCAACCCCATGGACTATAGCCTACCAGGCTCCTCTGTCCATAGGATTTTCCAGGCAATAGTACTGGAGTGGATTGCCATTTCCTTCTCCAGGGGATCTTCCCAACCCAGGGATCGAACCCGGGTCTCCCGCGTTGTAGACAGATGCTTTACTGTCTCAGCCATGGGAGGCTCTCAAACAGGAGGGATGGTGACCCACCTGGGAGCTGAACAAATGGGCTAAATAGGAAGACAAGATATGAAGAGGAGTTCAGCCAGGAGAGGGAGAGGAAAGGTTGGCCATGGATCTGAGGAGGGAAGAGCAAGTGCAGAGACCCTGTGGTGGGAGTAAGCCGGCGTGATAAGGGCAGGGGCCACGCAAGGACAGCCCATGGACAGGTTCACTTCAAGCATCAGAACCTCGGAGGCCTGAGGCATACTCCTTACCTCCCATCCCTAAACCCACACAGAAGCCTCAGAACCATGTTGCTCAGTTGTGTCCCCTGAAACAACACTTTCCACCGTCATGTACTTCCTCCTTCCAAATGAACTTTGCTATCAGGGGAGAATCTGGGAGCTCCCTGCTCCCTGGTGAAGTGGTTTTTTTTTTTTTTTTTTTTTTTCTATTTTGCTATAAACATTCCCTCAGGCCTGATTTTCAAAATTGTGTTTACATAGCTAGGAGTAGCTGTGAAGTCTTTCGAGTCTGTCACAGAAGGGTCTTTGGCCTTTCTGTTGCTGTGTGGTCAGAAACCTGCCATATAGAAGCCAGCCTCTCACCACACCACCGTATGCTCATTTGAGGGCCAGCAGGCGTTCTACCACAGAGAGGCCTCTGTGGCTTTGAGGCCTCATATAATCCCTAATACCAGAACTTTGCAAACGTTCCACTAATTTGTTGCTTCTCCACCCTGGGGCTGTGGGCCAGGTCTGCAGCATGCCTGCTGTGTAGTCAACCTACAGCTCAAGGCCTCCTCTGCAGTCCTGGCCTGCTGTTCTCCCAGAGTGTCTGTAGCCTTGGTCAGCACTTGCTGGACAGTCAGCCCACGAAAGGACTCCAGCCCCAGGTAAACATGCAACAGTGCATGGGGGTTGGGGTGGGTGGGGGCTTGGGAGAGGGCAAAGGAGCAGAATTTAGTCTCTTCAGTGGATCTCCTGTCACCTTCTGGGACAGAATCCAATATCTCAAGGGCTAAGGTGCTTCCATCACCTGTCTACACACTGTCCATTGGCCTGGGATTTTCTGAGAGAGTTTCTGGGAGAAAGTGTGCAAACATTGCATACACTGGCATGTCCGGATGACCTTCAGAGGCAGTCATCCCAAAGCTAGCATCATTTTAGAGCTCCCATCCACAGGTGTGATAGATCTGAAGATCCTCACGATGGTGCCAGCTTGTCCTTCAGTCTCTCCGGCCATTGGGTGGAAGGTGGCCCACCTTGCTTTCTTCTCAGAATAGTTTAATCTGAACTAGAACTGACTCCTCTGCCCTAAAGATCCGGGGTGGGACTGAGAACCATAGCCCAAGTATGGTCGACTTCTCACAGGAAGCCCTGGTTTCACCCCAAGCCAACCACAACATTTTTCAATACATTTTCATATCTCCAAAATGAAATACAGAGAAACGTGTACAGCACATAGAGTAATGTGATTATACTCAAAAGTTAGTGAGGAGGAGGAGGAGAAAAGGGCTTATGTGACACATGGTAGCAAACAACAAAACTCTCTATCAACCACTTGGTTTTTCACACCTCCAGCCCATTAATTCCCTCCTCAGCCAATAGCTCCTTGCTCTCGGCACCCCCACTCCCTCGTCCTCTCTCTGAACCACGTTTCACATTTATATGCTGCAGTTGTTTGATGGAGCGTCCCATCAAATTTGCCAGTGAGGCCAAATTGGTGGGTAATGCTGTTCGAATCTTCCGTCACCGTCCTAGGGTCATTTTCCAGTGGCCTTTTGCTCTCTCTCCCGACACTATTATTGGATCTCTGTTTCTTCTGAGTTCCTTGTCCATGTGTTTATTTGGGGTTTGGCCTCTGTCTCTCACGGTTATTTTCCTCAAGTGTCTGCTGATCCTAGGTTGTCCGCTTATATTTGAGTTGAGGATGAAGCACTAGCAAGGTGGTGGAGGCTCTGTGTCTGCACAGAACTTGCTGATCTATGGGCTATCAGGTGATTGAATGGACTCAGATGGGGAGACTCACAAATGCCTGTACTTCTGGGTCTTTTTATTGAAAGTTCTACTTCTCTGGAGAATAACTCTCTGGGATCAAGAAGGGGAAGGCATAGGAGTCTCACCATTCAGTATGCACTTAACCCCCTTGACATCAACAGGGAGCTCCCTGCTCAGCCCCCTCTGTTCACAGAAAATACCAGTTGGTTTCTCTGGAGAATAAACCCAGTAGGAGAAAGGCAACTGCCACAATCTTCTGGGTGAAGGTAGGAATCCAGGTATCTTGCTACCCTGTATTAAGGTTTTGAACCAGTCTTGGTATTTGCAGCCCTCAGTTTAGTTCAGTTCAGTTCAGTTCATTTCAGTCGCTCAGTCATGTCTGACTTTGCGACCCCATGAACTGCAGCATGCCAGGCCTCCCTGTCCATCACCAACTCCTGGAGTTCACCCAAACTCATGTGCATTGAGTCGGTGATGCCATCCAGCCATGTCATCCTCTGTCATCCCCTTTTCCTCCTGCCCCCAGTTCCTCCCAGCATCAGAGTCTTTTCCAATGAGTCAGCTCTTCACATGAGGTGGCCAAAGTATTGGAGTTTCAGCTTTAGCATCAGTCCTTCCAATGAACACCCAGGACTGATCTCCTTTAGGATGGACTGGTTGGATCTCCTTGCAGTCCAAGGGACTCTCAAGAGTCTTCTCCAACACCACAGTTTAAAAGCATCAATTCTTTGGTGCTCAGCTTTCTTCACAGTCCAACTCTCACATCTATACATAACCACTGGAAAAACCATAGCCTTGACTAAACGGACCTTTGTTGGCAAAGTAATGTCTCTGCTTTTGAATATGCTATCTAGGTTGGTCATAACTTTTCTTCCAAGGAGTAGCATCTTTTAATTTCATGGCTGCAATCACCATCTGCAGTGATTTTTGGAGCCCAAAAAGATAAAGTCTGACACTGTTTACACTGTTTCCCCATCTATTTCCCATGAAGTGATGGGACCAGATGCCATAATCTTCGTTTTCTGAATGTTGAGCTTTAAGCCAACTTTTTCACTCTCCTCTTTCACTTTCATCAAGAGGCTCTTTAGTTCTTCACTTTCTGCCATAAGGGTGGTGTCATCTGCATATCTGAGCTTATTGCTGTTTCTTCCGGCAATCTTGATTCCAGCTGTGCTTCTTCCAGCCCAGCGTTTCTCATGATGTACTCTGCATAGAAGTTAAATAAGCAAGGTGACAATAAACAGCCTTGACGTACTCCTTTTCCTGTTTGGAACCAGTCTGTTGTTCCATGTCCAGTTCTAACTGTTGCTTCCTGACCTGCATATAGGTTTCTCAAGAGGCAGGTCAGGTGGTCTGGTATTCCCATCTCTTTCAGAACTCTCCACAGTTTATTGTGATCCACATAGTCAAAGGCTTTGGCATAGTCAATAAAGCAGAAATAGATGACCCTATATATTTATATTATATATATATTTATAAATAAATAAATAAATTTATTTATTTATTTTATTAATAACTGCAAAGTGCAAACTGGTCACTGAAGTGACTAGTCACTGCAAACTGGTCTTCCAGTTACTGAGTCTTTCCAGGGTGCTGTGATTTGAATGGGTTTGCTTTTTATGTTAATGAATAAGTTTTATTTTATATTGTTAGCATATGACACATCATGATGATCTGGGCAATTCCTTTTTTTTCCCTAATTATGTATAATTTATAACATAGACTGCCCAAAACCAAAACAACAAAGTACAAATAATAACGATTAAAAAAAAAATAAAACTGAAGAGTAGATCTCAAAATTTTGGTTTCAGGACCTCTTGCAACTCTTTCTGTTTTTTTTGAATGGGTTTGCTTTTATTGGTGCCATCCTTGACCCAAAAGAGTTAAGCTTCGGTTTTCTTCACTTTTTATTTTTCTTCATTTAAGAAAAATTGGATGTCTGGCCAATAAAGCCATCAATGGATAATGGAGAGAGAAGAGAAAAGGGGGCTTTGAAAGGTTTGCAAAGGAAATGGCATTTTGATTGGGTCTTGAAGAAGTAGTAGATTTTGACTATAGTATTATTTTGGGGGGCTCCAAAATCACTGCAGATGGTGATGGCAGCCATGAAATTAAAAGATGCTTACTCCTTGGAAGGAAAGTTATGACCAACCTAGATAGCATATTCAAAAGCAGAGACATTACTTTGCCAACAAAGGTCCGTTTAGTCAAGGCTATGGTTTTTCCAGTGGTCATGTATAGATGTGAGAGTTGGACTGTGAAGAAAGCTGAGTGCTGAAGAATTGATGCTTTTGAACTGTGGTGTTGGAGAAGACTCTTGTGAGTCCCTTGGACTGCAAGGAGATACAACCAGTCCATTCTAAAGGAGATCAGTTCTGGGTGTTCTTTGAAAAGACTGATGCTAAAGCTGAAACTCCAATACTTGGCCACCTCATGTGAAGAGTTGACTCACTGGAAAAGATTCTGATGCTGGGAGGGATTGGGGGCAGGAGGATAAGGGGACGACAGAGGATGAGATGGCTGGATGGGCATCATCGACTTGATGGACACGAATTTGGGTGAACTCCGGGAGCTGGTGATGGACAGGGAGGCCTGGCATGCTGCAGTTCATGGGGTCGCAAAGAGTCAACGACTGAAAATGAACTGAACTGAACTGAACTGAAGACTGGCTGGAGTATTAGTATGTATGAAAGAAAATTCTAAGTAAAAGTGTTTTTTTTTTAATGCTGTTAATATTATAATATCAGGGTGTTTATGGGGAAGTAAATATTTTGAGCTATGAGGTAGATAGAAATTCCATTTGATGGTCATTTGTTTCTTTTATTTTTTAATTTAATTTATTTATTTTAATTGGAGGCTAATTACTTTACAATATTGTAGTAGGTTTTGCCATACATTGACATGAATCAGCCACAGGTGTACATGTGTTCCCCATTCTGAAGCCCCCCTCCCACCTCCCTTCCCATCCCATCCCTCAGGGTCATCCCACTGCACCAGCCCTGAGCACACTGCCTCATGCATTGAACCTGGACTGGGAATCTGTTTCACATATGATAATATACATGTTTCAGTGCTATTCTCTCAAATCATCCCACCCTCGCCTTCTCCCACAGAGTCCAAAAGACTGTTCTATACATCTGTGTCTCTTTTGCTGTCTCGCATATAGGGTCATCATTACCATCTTTCTAAATTCCATATATATGTATTAGTATACTGTATTGGTGTTTTTCTTTCTGACTTACTTCACTCTGAGTAATAGGCTCCAGTTTCATCCACCTCATTAGAACTGATACAAATGCATTGTTTTAAATGGCTGAGTTAAGTCAAAGATATTACATGAACAAATAAGGAGCAAAGTGATTTAGGTTAAATGATTTCTTTACTCTAAGGTAGTCATCAGCTTCACCATCTGCTTTCCATATGCAAAATTTGGACAGCTCTGGCCCACTTTTGTCTCTTCTCCTGAACTTTGGCCTTCTTCCATTTTTGATCTTTCCATAACTTTACTGTCAATTTAATAGGGCTTGGAAGTAGGGCAATAATGAATGCAATTTTTAATCCAAGGCTTCTCAACCTCAGTACTGTTGATGTTTTGGGCCAGATGGTTCTTCATTGTGGGGAAAGGGCTTCCTTGTGCGTTGAACAGGTTTAGCAGCATCCTTGGAGGCCAGCAATTCCTCCCCGCAGTTGTGATAACCAAACATGTCTCCAGATCTTGCTACATGTCCCTTTTTGGGGACAGGGGGGTAGGAGGTGAAGGATTGTTCAATTAATCACTGGTTTAATCCATTGTCTTTATTGGATGTCTGGAAAAATAGATTTATGAGTCAATGATGGTGAGAGGAAAGAATAGCAGTTCTGGAAGTCTTACTAAATGTATTTTGACAGAGTTTTGGAGAAGAAGTCAGATTTTGAGGATGGAAAATTGGTTAGTGTTAGAATGCAGGGAAGGAAATTCTAAGTCAAAGAAACTATGTAAACCAGGGGGAGCAAAGTGATTCAGGTTAAATGGTTTTCTATAATCTCTGTGTTGGGTACACGTGGTGGGGAAAAGGCTGCAAAAGTAGGAAGGTACAAAGGCTTGACTGCAAACATCTGGAACCTGGCCCTTATCACACAGTGATATTATCACATCTTTGACCAATGACTCTTAACTTTAGAAAATGAGACCTGAGCGCTTGGGATGAGTTAGGTGTTTAGGGCAATAGTCGGGGATGTGGAGCCTGACTGGGGTAGTGGAAATGGGAACTAGAATCTTTAAGTGTCTTCATTTTCATGATAATTAAAGGGACTGAAGGGGAGCTGGGGGATGAGTTCATTATATATTTGCAGATTGAAAGAAAAACTATGTCTTCATTCAAGGAAAGTACCTTAACCAGTGGGAATTTCAGGGTGTGGATACCCCAAAAACCACACCCATGAAACAGCAGCCTGCTTTATTGGTATATTGTCAGCCCAGGGGCCAATTATAGTAATTGCCTATCACAGATGGCATTGATGCTTGAGGTTAAAAAGGGAACTAATACTTCCTAATGAAGACCGTTTAAATTTGCATTAGAAGGCAAGATGGTCTACAGAAGAGGTGAAATGCTTTCGGAGGGAACATCACCCCGTCACCCTTGACACCTCAGTTCCTAATCTTAGTAAGAGAAACGGAACTACCCTTTTATCTCAGGTCTGCTTGGAAGATCAAGCCAATTTGGCTTTCTGACAGCTGCTGCTATTTTTTTTTTTAAAGGTAATTGTAGAAACTGTGTTTGAATCATTTTGCTTACAAGTAACAAATTCATTAAAAGCAAAAAAAAGAAAAAAAGAGAGGGTGAGAAGAAATTGTTCAGAGATCTTGGAATTTGGTGGGTAGAGAAGAAATACAGAGGCAGCCATCCTAGCGTTAAACTTGTATGTGAACAATTGGGACATTGGTGGTCCTTCTGGGGGTCAGGGGAGGTGCCGTGACCACACCCCTCCAACTATCCTTCCCACTTTCAATTTCTCCTTTCTACCTGTCCAAAGGGTTTGAAATTTTGACTTCCCAGGTAGATCAGCTGGTAAAGAATCTACCTGCAATGCAGGAGACCCTGGTTTGATTCAGGGTCAGGAAGTTCCCCTGGAGAAGGGATAGGCTACCCAGTCCAGTATTCTTGGGCTTCCCTGGTGGCTCAGACAGTAAGGAATCTGCCTACAATGTGGGAGACCTGGGTTTGATCCCTGGCTTGGGAAGGTCCCCTGGAGGAGGGCATGGCAACCCACTTCAGTATTCCTGCCTGCAGAATCCCATGGACAGAGGAGCCTGGTGGGCTACAGTCTGTGGGGTCACAAAGAATCGGACATGACGGAGTGACTAAGAGCAACACATGCACACTGTCCTCCTTATTAACGAAATGATGGGGAAGTTTTGGTGTAAAGTGAATACTTCCTGATCTGAGTAAAATCAGAAAAAAGTACAGAAAGGATATATGGTTTTGAGAGCAAAGGGAAACTGACTAAATGTGAAATCTTTGGTGGCTATATTAACCTGGGAACTCCACTTGGAACCTCATATTGCAGGAAGTTCTTGGAGACACAGATGCTGAGATTCTCACATCTCCCGATAAACTGAGGAACCAGGCCTGATTTAAGCGTCTCCATGTGACACCTTCACCTTAGACTATATTTTCAGGCCTGGCTTCCCATTGGAAAGTGTGTCACACATCTGACTATTACAGGGTTAGAAATCTGTTCTATCAATAGAGAAAGTGACAATCAACTTTGAAGATTTCAGTAAATCTTCATAGAAATCTGATAAATAATGTAAGCAATGACTTGCTGCTAGAGAGGATGAAACATCACGTATTGGAAGATATGTGTTCATTTAATTTCATGTTATCTCCTTGGAATTAAACAAGAAAAGAGCAGATACATTTTAACAAATGATTCATCTAAGTCTATTCTCCTTCCATATAAAATATCCAAGGCAATTATATATATGTATATATAAAATTTTCTACAAACTATAGTCATACTCTGCAAAGTTCATCTCTTCTTTCAGCTCAGCCAAAGTTTTAATTGTGGTGCACTATGGCTCAATAAAGGACAGAAATGGTAAGGACCTAACAGAAGCAGAAGATATTAAGAAGAGGTGGCAAGAATACACAGAAGAACTGTACAAAAAAGATCTTTATGACCAACATAATCACGATGGTGTGATCACTCACCTAGAGCCAGACATTCTGGAATGTGAAGTCAAGTAGGCCTTAGAAAGCATCACTATGAAAGAAGCTAGTGGAGGTGATGGAATTCCAGTTGAGCTATTTCAGATCCTGGAAGATGATGCTGTGAAAGTGCTGCACTCAATATGCCAGCAAATCTGGAAAACTCAGCAGTGGCCACAGGACTGGAAGAGGTCAGTTTTCATTCCATCCCAAAGAAAGGCAATGCCAAAGTTTGTTGAAACTACCGCACAATTGCACTCATCTCACACGCTAGTAAAGTAATGCTCAAAACTGTCCAAGCCAAGCTTCAGCAATACGTGAACTGTGAACTTCCAGATGTTCAAGCTGGTTTTAGAAAAGGCAGAGGAACCAGAGATCAAATTGCCAACATCTGCTGGATCATGGAAAAAGCAAGAGAGTTCCAGAAAAACATCTATTTCTGCTTTATTGACTATGCCAAAGCCTTTGACTGTGTGGATCACAATAAAGTGTGGAAAATTCTGAAAGAGATGGGAATACCAGACCACCTGACCTGCCTCTTGAGAAACCTATATGCAGCTCAGGAAGCAACAGTTAGAACTGGACATGGAACAACAGACTGGTTCCAAATTAGGGAAGTAGAGATGTCCCCTTAAGTCAACCAGCTGAGACTTACAACACAGATGGGACCAACTACCTGGGACAGGGACACGGGAAACTGAAGATGTGGTGACCACAAAGGATCCAGCAGTGCAGGCAGGATGAAGCCCCACACACTGGTCGGCTCAGCGAGCAGAGCCCTGGGCACTTACACGAGCCCTAAAACTGGCTAAAAGAAAGAAGGTAAATATACATGCTGACTCACGGTATGCCTTCACTACCTTACGTGTACACGGAGCCATAAATAATGAAAGGGGGCTATTGACTGCATCTAGCAAGGAGATAAAAAATAAAGAGGAAACTCTGCTTCTGTCGGAAGCAGTGTGGGAATCCGCTGCAGGGACAGTAATACCCTGTAGGGGCCACCAAAGGGTGGACACACCTCAGGCAAAAGGGAACTGTCTGGCCCATCGAATGGCAAAGCAAGCAGCCGCCCAGGACAATACAGCAACCAAGCTTACGGCGACACCTGTGGTGTCTAGCCTACTAACCGCCCAAGCGGCCCCAGCTGATGGCAAGGAAGAAACCACCTGCGCACGAACTGAGCAAGCAATGCTGTGGGAGGACGGATGGTGCAAACTCTCAGATGGGAGACTTTTCGACCCCTCTAGGTTGGCATTTCAACTGGTTGCGGATTTCCATCAGTCCATCCATTTCGGAAAAACAAAGATTTGCGAGATTTTAGACCGCTATTTTGTCATACCACGTCTAACAGCCTTGTGTGCAGATGTAAGCCTCAGATGCATAACCTATGCCAAAAATAACCCATCTCCCAAGGAGACCGTGCCTCCTGGAATGCAACTAAAGGGGATCCCTCCATTTGTACATCTAGAAATAGACTTCACTGAGGTAAAACCATGCTGAGGATACAAATATTTGCTGGTAATGGTATGTACAGTTAGAACTGGACATGGAACAACAGACTGGCTCCAAATAGGAAAAGGAGTATGTCAAGGCTGTATATTGTCACCCTGCTTATTTAACTTATATGCAGAGTACATCATGAGAAACGCTGGGCTGCAGGAAGCACAAGCTGAAATCAAGATTGCCGGGAGAAATATCAATAACCTCAGATATGCAGATGACACCACCCTTATGGCAGAAAGTGAAGAGGAACTAAAAAGCCTCTTGAGGAAAGTGAAAGAGGAGAGTGAAAAAGTTGGCTTAAAGCTCAACATTCAGAAAACAAAGATCATGGCATCTGGTCCCATCACTTCATGGCAAATAGATGGGGAAACAGTGACAGACTTTATTTTTTGGGGCTCCAAAATCACTGCAGATGTTGAACGGCAGCCATGAAATTAAAAGACGCTTACTCCTTGGAAGGAAAGTTATTACCAACTTAGATAGCATATTCAAAAGCAGAGACATTACTTTGCCAACAAAGGTCCGTTTAGTCAAGGCTATGGTTTTTCTAGTGGTCATGTATAGATGTGAGAGTTGGACTGTGAAGAAAGCTGAGTGCTGAAGAATTGATGCTTTTGAACTGTGGTGTTGGAGAAGACTCTTGAGAGCCTCTTGGACTGCAAGGAGATCCAACCAGTCCATTCTAAAGGAGATGAGTCCTGGGTGTTCTTTGGAAGGACTGATGCTAAAGCTGAAACTCCAATACTTGGCCACCTCATGTGAAGAGCTGACTCACTGGAAAAGACTCTGATGCTGGGAAGGATTGGGGGCAGGAGGAGAAGGGGACGACCGAGGATGAGATGGCTGGATGGGCATCACCAACTGGATGGACATGAGTTTGGGTGAACTCTGGGAGTTGGTGATGGACAGAGAGGCCTGGAGTGCTGCGATTCATGGGGTCGCAAAGAGTCGGACATGACTGAGCAACTGAACTGAACTGAACTGAACTGATGTAGACTGAACCTTTTTTTCACTCAGGAGAAAAAGAGAAGGAAGAACTGGAGAAACAACTAAGTTCAGAGAATGGTCATTCACAGAGCATCTACTGTGAGTCAGGTTCATGTGCATTTATTATCTTGCTTAATTCAACCAACAGTCCTTAGAGATCTGTTATTATTCCTATTAGAGATTAGGGACTTCATTGCGGTTATGTAGATAGTAACTCCTGCTAATTAAGCGGCAGGGTCTGAGCTTGACTGTGTGCCTCAAGAGGGGATCACAATGGATCCTTCTGCCCAGGCATCTCCTATGATGCCCATTCTTGGCACTGTTGGACTAGGAGCAAAGGGTACAGGAAAGGGGAGGCTGGCATGTCATGATGACAGATTCCAGAGATCAGAGCCTTTTCTAAGTTAGCAGAGGGTGAGCCAGCAGGAAGGGGGCTGGGTACCAGGGCTAAGGGAGGAATTACCTCTGGAAAGGGTAAAAATGTGCACCAAACGTGCCCTCAAGTGTATCTTTGTGAAGTCTCCTCTAGACTCACCCTGTTACTTTCAATCATATTGCAAAAATAAGAGGGAAGTTCATCAGGTTCTTCTGTTTAACGGAAACCATGAGTGTGAGACTGTTGGCCTTATTGATAACCTAGAAATGCCACACAAACTTTATTTTATAGAAGATTCATACCTAAAGGGTCTTTAATTGACACTGTTATTCTTTAGAATCAAGTTTCAGAAAGTGGTCGTCTATTTTTAAGAAGCAATCACAAATATTTCTCCCATTAAGAATTCATACTGTTCATCTGATAATAGCACGTAGAGTGATAACTGCATGCTGGTTAAAACATGGTTTTATTAATAGAATCAGGCAGAACCAGGTTCAAATTCCAGTTCCACTTTGAAATAATTTGGGATACAGGTTGGCTATTTAAAAGAAATCCAAATATCAGAGGTTTCAGCAAGAGAGAAGTATATTTTTTTCCATTACTTAATAGTCTGAGGTAGGTGACCCAGGAATGGTCTACACCACTAGGTTCCCAAGAACTAGGCTCGTTTGATCTTATTCCACCATCTATAGGATGATGCCGTCAACTGTAATGCCCAAGACGTCTTACTCTTTCAACATTTCCAGCAGCAGGAGGTGGAAGAGGAGAGAGCAAGGATGCTCCTTCCCTTTAAAGCCAAGACCAGGAAGTTACCCAACCTGTACCATTTCTCCTCTTAGCCCATTGGCCAGATCTTAGTTTGTGTCTGTACCCAGCTGCAAGGGAGGCTGGGAAATGAAGTCTCTCTATTCTAAAAGGTTATGTTTTCAGAAAATCAGAGGTATGATTGCTATGGGACCAGCTGTGTGACATTGGGCTAGTTAATTAACTTCTGTGCCTCAGTTTCTGTATGTGTAAAATGGGAATAGTAAAGTCTTACCTCACAGAGTTGATTGGTGATTAAAGAGGAATGTATTTAAGCACTTAACAAATTGAGTTATGTTTATTAGTGGCTTCCTGAGATTGGAAGCAGTGATGACACAACCCACCCAGCTTGCCAGGATCCTGCCCTTTTCTTTTCAGTGAAAGCTCATGTCTGAATCTTCTAAAGACTTTTCTGATTAGAATTTAGTGACCAAAAAATTACCTTCTAACAATGATAAACAAGGGTCTGTTCCACATGGTTCCTAGGAGAAAAGGAGTTGGCAGTGGCTACGGTTTCTTTGCCCTGTTCACTAGCTCACGGAGAACCATGGACTGGGGTTGGGGGATGGAGGTGAGGAGCAGAGTTTGGCTCCATCTTCTGCTGCCTAGTCATGCCCAAAGCTTACCTTTCATCTCCCCAACCCCGCACTCCAGTTTCAAGCTGAAGTATGCCAACTCCCCACACAGTGCTCTCACTTCCATTCTCCCCGGCCTGGACCCCGGCCAGGACCCCGGCCAGCCCACCACAGAGCCAGTCACATATAGCTGGAAGCTAACAATGAATTATTATTAGAAAATAATTTTTATAGTTGCCCAGTTTGCCTTTTGCTGGCTATGTTTCAAGAGGCTGGGTAATAATGCAGGTGCTAAATCAGATGGGAGGGAGAAGCTTCTTTCTTCCAGAAGAAGCATGGCCTCTAGAACCTTGCTGGGGAATGCATTTGCACTATGACATGACTAATCCACTTTAAAAGACCCTGTTAAATATTCGGAGTTCAGAGAAGCCACCTGAACCTCTCTGAGGGCTGTTAGTGCTGTAGTGTATAAACTACTAGCTCTTCCTTACATGTGACCTACCAGGCACGTGTTTTCAGGTAGCCCCAGTTTCGCTGAACATCCTCATTTCAAGGTCTGCTACTCTGTTCCAAACTCTTTCATAGCCCTTGGGCTCCCACCTTCCGGGTGGTGGGGGCATTGTCAGCCTGCTTTGCTGATGAGCAATCTGACCACTTAGCACAGCTCAACCTCAGAATTCTGTGGTGTTCTTACTGCATTCTAGGATGTTGTTTCCTTGTCCCATTCCTCCTCATGGAAAGAATTATCTCCTTAACTTCAACACTACATCTGGCAGCAAAGGCTTAGAGCCCAAGGCAGTTGAAAACATGCATGTATTTTCAGTCCACAGGGGATGAAGTTCTTGGCTGTAAATCATCAAAGAATTCCTCAGCGGCAGTGGCTCCATTGTTATCACATAGAGATACTAATGAAAGATGTTATGTCAATAGTGTTTCTTATGTTCCTTCCTTCTGTCCCTCCCTTTTCCCCTTTCTCCTTCCCTCCCCTGCTTCCTTCCTCCCTCTCTCCCTCTCCTCCTTCCTTCCATTTCTCCATCTTTTCTTTGCTCTTTTTTTCTGGGAGTTGGGGTGGGGGCGGTGTTAGACATCACTGCAATTGCAATGAACAGCCTAGATTGAGGTTTCAGCGAGCTAAGGTTTACAGATCACTAATCACTAGCTTGTCCTCACTACAGTAAGCTTATTTGATGCCCTCTGCACAGTTAAGGGAACCAAAATGAACTCTACTCCACACTCTGGTTATCCACAACGAGGACCAATGCCTTGAGATGCATCACTTATGATAAAAACTGGTTTTTCAAATTGATTCAATGTCCCTCAATTCCATCTGGATAATAGAAGTTGTAATGTAAAACAAAAGCAACTCTGCATTCTGCATAGAATAAGGGCCATGTGTGGAACTGAAACCACTCCTTTTCAATGTAGCTTATTTTCTAACAGTTTGGGCAATCTAATTTGTGATAGCAAGGAAAACTCTCCCAAGGCAGCAAAGATTCCCTCCTCCCATTCTTTAATATTTTTATGTTGATTCTTTGCTACTTAGACCTAAGGAAATAATTTGGCTTAAATATAATAGTTATGTATTACCATAACCTGTTGCTTGGTGTGGTTTTAAAGCAACTTTTATTTTTAATATATGGCCTTTGATAACAAAGTAACATGATCCTTCTAGAAATTAGTAATGCTTTTCAACAATCACTCTCCCAAAGGAATTGGCATAACTCTGCAAGTATAGTTAAGTTTCATGTTACTATTTGTACATAGATACAGGGAAGATTTTATAGACAGGCAGAAATGCTACTCTTAACAACACAGGAATCAATACAACCCCCACTGGAAAGATTCATATTCTCCTGTTAGAGGCAAAAGCCTAAAAGAGGGCAATCTATACTTTCTTCAAAGAAATATAAGACAGAACATAAAGGTGGTGGGTAACTTGAAAGAACAACAAGAACGACGAGACTGCTCTTCTAAACTCACGGCAATTGGTTTCCACTACTTTCTTTTGTATTTTTTAAAAATGTATTTACTTTTTACTTTTGGTTGCACTGGGTCTTTGTTGCTGTGAGGGCTTTTTCTAGTTGTGGTGCTTTGGGTCGGGGGGGTAGGGAGCAGTTTTTGGTCCTACAACATGGGCTGAGAAGTTGTGGCACACAGGCTTAGCTGCCTCGAGGCATGTGGAATCTTCCCAGACCAGGGATCAGGCCCTTGTCCCCTACACTGGCAGGTAGAGTCCTATCCACTGTGCCAACAGTCCTATCCACTGTCTTCTTTTCTGTTTTTTACTAGACAAAAAGACCTCTATCATGTGATAAAATAACTGATAAGGCATTATTCAAGGAATAGGAGGAAACATTTCATTTTAGTTGACTTTAACATTGAAATGTGTATAGGAAATGTTCATAATTTATATTTAAGTGAAAGAAAGCAAATTGCCAAAATGCCAGATCAGGAGCTCAGTTTTGTAAAAACTGGGAAAACATACATTAAAAAGATTGAAAGACTATGTACTAAAATGTTAGCATTTGTTTTCTCTGGTATTGAGATTATTTTGAGGGGATATTTACCTTTTTTAGGGGCTTCCCCGGTGGCTAGGTAAAGAATCTGCCTGCAATGCAGGAGCCACAGGAGGTGCAGGTTTGATCCCTGGGTTGGGAAGATCCCCTGGAGGAGGGCACGGCAACCCATTCCAGTGTTCTTGCCTGGAGAATCCCATGGACAGAGAAGCCTGATGGGCTACAGTCCAAAGGGTCGCAAAGAGCAGGACATGACTGAAGCAATTTAGCATGCATGGACGCACACCTTCTTTATTCTCTTGTGCCACTTTTTATTTCTATAGTGGTTAAGTTATATTCTTTTAGGGGCTTCCCTGGTGGTTCAGAGGGTGGGGAATCTGCCTGCAACGAGAGGGACCCAGGTTTGATCCCTTGGTCAGGAAGATACCCTGGAGAAGGAAATGGCTACCCACTGCAGTATTCTTGCATGGGAAATCCCATAGACAGAGGAGCCTGGAGGGCTACAGTTCACAGGGTTACAGAAAGTTGGACATGACTGAGCAGCTAGAGAAAAATATGAATTTAAGAAAATACAAAATAATGCAAGGCCTCCTTTACCAATAGAAATAAAGCAGGAAAACATCGGAAAAAAATTTCTTTCAGAAAGTGAAACTTTGGGTATTTTTTTTTCTTTCTTTATTCCAGGAATTGACAAACTTTTCTGTAAAGGGTCAGTAGTGGATATTTTATGCTTTGTGGGCCATCAGCCTCTGTTGTAGCAAATTTACCCAGTCATTTTAGTACAAAAGCCAGTGGGGACAATACATAAATGAATGGGCATAGCTGGGTTCCTAAAAAACTTAATTTTTTGACACCAAAATCTGAATTTCATGTTATTTCATATATTATGAAATATTCTTCTTCTTTTGATTTATCCCTTGTATTTAAAAATATAAAAACCATTCACAACTGTGACTCATATAAAAACACATGGCAGGCCTGATTTAGCTTTCAAGCCTCTCTGCCAGCCATTGCTCCATTCTATTCTGCCATGTTCCCCCCAAAATGTAAATAGAGATGCATTAATTTTTTTCCAATGTTTTTACTTTAAAATGTTAATGATCAAAACACATATCCCACAGACATAGAAAACAAACTTATGATTACTAAAGGGGAAAAGGAGAAGGGAGGGATAAATTGAGAGTTGGGGATTAACATATACACATTATTATATACAAAATAGATAACCAACAGTAACCTACTGTATAATACCGGGAACTACACCCAATATTTTGCAATAACCTACAAGGGAAAAGAATCTTAAAAAAATAATATATGTATGTATAAAACTGAATCACTGTGTTGTACTCCCAATATGACCAAGACATTATAAATCAACTATATAAAAACACGTGGCAGGCCCAATTTAGCTTAAAAAAATAAAAAAATAGAAATTAAAAATGATTGCATATACTCAGGTCACTCACAGTACAAAAGTTTATTCCTATGGGTAGAAACTAAGTTAAGTTCTGCTCCAACTGAAATCTTAAGTTTGGGTGGTCAAGTCTTAGAATTCTAAAAAGTGGCTGGTGTGGCTTCACTCTTCTGATGAAAGGGAAGGGGGTCTTTCCCCACAAACGTAGCCATGGCTAAGCCTCAGAAGCCGTTCCTCTGAAGGTATCTCGTGATGGTGTCAGTGACGCTTCCTGAGCACCTCAGCGTGGAGGGCACAACCATTCTCCGTGGTCGCCACAAAGGCTGAACCAGGAGTACTTTCCCCACTACAATGAGTCAGAAGTTACCCCACACAGTACCTCACTGGTTCAAAGAGGATGTTGTTTGTAGGAGAGGGAGTATGTAAACGAGAGGTCAGTGTGGCTCAATGTCAGTAATTTTGTGGCCGTTCTAAGTGACTGTTGTCATAAGCTGTGGTGACTTGGGGCTGGGAGGGAGGGAGTAGAGTCAGACCCCAGTTGTTTATTTTTCTCAAATATTAGTAGACTGTTTCCTGGAGTCTTTTGTTATTAAAAAAAACCCTTCCCCCCTTTTTTTCAACTGCTTCATTATCTAGTTCAGTAGAGAACAGAATCATCTTAGCAAGGTCAATGTAACTGAAGAGAGAGGGACAGTGGGTGTCTGGGGGAGGGGCACAATTGTGGGAAATCGAAATGCCATGAACCCAACAGAGATGGATCAAGGGAGGTAGGGCGTGTACTTCATATTGTCAGTCAATGCATCTACTGCAAAGCACTCATTACTTACCTACTATGCTCTATGGCTCTGGTACATTCTGTCTGCTATTCTATACCAAGGATGCTGGTGGTGGTTTAGTCCTTATGTCGTGTCAGACAACAGACACAATATGCTTCCAGGACTGATGGAAGGTCCATCAGCTCAGAAAAGTACAGGGAACATTTTTTTTTTAAATACAACTTTGCAGCTTACTGCAGACTAAAAGGTCTGCTTATCAGAAAGGGGCTTAATATAGGAGACATTATAAAACTAATTATAGACAAATAGATTCAAGGGATTAGATCTGATAGAGTGCCTGAAGAACTATGGATGGAGGTTCGTAACATTGTACGGGAGGCTGTGATCAAAACCACCCCCAAGAAAAAGAAATGCAAAAAGGCAAAATAGTTGTCTGAAGAGGCCTTCCAAATAGCTAAGAAAAGAAGAGAAGCAAAAGCCAAAGGAGAAAAGGAAAGATATATCCATTTGAATGCAGAGTTCCAAAGAATAGCAAGGAGAGATAAGAAAACCATCCTAAATGATCAATGCAAAGAAACAGAGGAAAACAATAGAATGGGAAAGACTAGAGATCTCTTCAAGAAAATTAGACATACCAAGGGAACATTTCATGCAAAGATGGGCACAATAAAAGACAGAAATGGTATGGACCTAAGAGAAGCAGAAGATATTAAGAAGAGGTGGCAAGAATACACAGAAAACTATACAAAAAAGATCTTAATGATCCAGATAACCATGATGATGTGATCACTCACCTAGAGCCAGACATCCTGGAATGTGAAGTCAAATGGGCCTTAGGGAAGCATCACTACGAACAAAGCTAGTGGAGGCCATGGAATTCCAGTTGAGCTATTTCAAATCCTGAAAGATGATGCTGTGAAAGTGCTACACTCAATATGCCATCAAATTTGGAAAACTCATCAGTGGCCACAGGACTGGAAAAGGTCCGTTTTCATTCCAATCCCAAAGAAAGGCAATGCCAAATATTGTTGAAACTACCGCACAGTTGCACTCATCTCACACTCTAGCAAAGAAATGTGGAAAATTCCTCAAGAGTTGGGAATGTATGTAGGTCACGAAGCAACATTTAGAACCAGAAATGGAACAACCAGACTGGTTCCAAATGGAGAAAGTAGTATGTCAAGGCTGTATATTGTTACCCTGCTTGTTTAACTTTATGCAGAGTACATCATGCGAAATGCTGGGCTGGATGAATCACAAGCTGGAATCAAGATTGCTGGGAGAAATATCAATAACCTCAGATAGTCAGATGACACCACCCTTATGGCAGAAAGTGAAGAACTAAAGAGCCTCTTGATGAAAGTGAAAGAGGAGGGTGAAAAAGTTGGCTTAAAGCTCGACATTCAGAAAACTAAGATCATGGCATCTGATCCCATCACTTCATGGCAAATAGATGGGGAAACAATGGAAACGGTGAGAGACTTTATTTTCTTGGGCTCCAAAATCACTGCATATGGTGATTTTAGCCATGAAATTAAAAGATACTTGCTACTTGGAAGAAAAGCTATGACCAACCTAGACAGCATGTTAAAAAGCAGAGACATTACTTTGTCGACCAAGGTTCATCTAGTCAAAGTTATGGTTTTTCCAGTAGTCATATATGGATGTGAGAGTTGTACCATAAAGAAAACTTAGTGCCAAAGAATTGATGCTTTTGACCTATGATGTTCGAGAAGTCTTAAGAGTCCCATGGACTGCAAGGAGGTCCAACCAGGCAATCCTAAAGGAAATCAGTCCTGAATATTCATTGGAAGGATTGATGCTGAAGCTGAAGCTCCAATACTTTGCCACCTGATGTGAAGAACTGACTCATTAAGAAAGACCCTGATGCTGGGAAAGATTGAAAATGGGAGGAGAAGGGGACAACAGAGGATGAGATGGTTGGATGGCCTCACCAACTCGATGGACATGAGTTTGAGCAAGCTCTGGGAGTTGGTGATGGACAGGGAAGCCTGGCGTGCTGTAGTTCATGGGGTTGCAAAGAATCTGACACAACTGAGCCACTGAACTGAACTGATAGAACTAATTAATATCCCATTGTGTAAAGATATGCTTCTTAATAGTCCATGTTAAAAAAAAAATCACAAGAGCATGTCTCCAGTTTTCCTATCTTATTTGGTAGAGAAAGTTCCCACAGTACAAAGACATACCTTATTAGGATCTGGACAGAAGAACAGATGAATCCAATTCACTGGCTGTGGAAGGAGTCCTGACGGTGTGTGCTTCTCTGCTGATGATCGTCTGACAGTCATCACCATGATCTGTGTGTTCTTAGAGGGCATCCAGACACCGCCGTGGCAGGAGACGGGGCTAGAGTGTGATCCCAATAGCCCAGAGAACTGGAAGCATCATAGATGCCCTCCCTCCTTGACAGATCCGCTCTTTTATTTCACATTAAGCCAGCAAGAGCTAGGTGATAACTTTAGGAGAAGAAATAGATTTAGGCCCTTGGGCCTCTGCAGGATCTGGACGAGGGGTCACACAAAGAGGTTAAAGCTGCTTCACACCTTGTCCTCTTGCAGGCTGGGCTTAGTCCCTTGCTGGCTGACAAAGCACAGCACTACTCAGGGATGAAGGACATTTCAACTTTTTGAATTAAATATTTTTTCTTGAAGTCAAAACGTTTTGTGAGTACATAGCTCTGGAACCACAAATGGGAAAATCTGACTTGTTTTGCAGAAATTGACTTTTTTTCAGGGACATTTTATTTTCTTTTAATGCAAGCCACTATGTGTTATTATTCCCATCTTAGTGAATCTCATGATTTCTGGAATTTTTTAAGTTAAATTGGAAGAGGTAGTCAAAAAGAAAAATGGGAGTATGTGTGTGTGTGAGCACACATGCGTGTCTGAATGAATGAAAGTTGCTGTAATACAAGTAATTTATGTAAAATATAGGATTTGTGAATAGGATAGACACAGGTTAAAATCCTAACTAATTCCAGCTATTTTTAATGAAGTGATTTGGGACAAATTAGATGACCTCAGTTTTTTTCATCTGTAAAACTGGTATAACCTTAACTGTTTAGCACTATCACAGAGGAGGTAGGTGCTCAATGAATGACAATGTTCATTATTACATACAGTGCAATTATTACATACATACAATTATGACATTCATATATAACAATTATATTATTATATACATACAATTATTGCATTCATTATTGCATACCTCAGAAAAAAATTGTATGGAACTCATGACCCACTTCCGTAGTTTCAGAAGTTCTATAGTTTGATTTTGTTGCTGTTGTTCAATCGCTCAGTCATGTCTGACTCTTTGCGACCCCCATGGACTGCAGCACGCCAGGCTTTCCTGTCTTTCACCATCTCCCTGAGCTTGCTCAAACTCATGTCCATTGATTCAGTGATGCCATCCAACCATCTCATTCTCTGCCGTCCCCTTTTCCTCCTGCCTTCAATCTTTCCCAGCATCAGGGTCTTTTCTAATGATGAATCAGGTCTTTGCATCAGGTGGCCAAAGTACTGGAGCTTCAGCTTCAGCATCAGTCCTTCCAATGAATATTCAGGACTGATTTCCTTTAGGATTGACTGGCTTGATCTCCTTGAAGTCCAAGGACTCTAAAGAGTCTTCTCCAACATCAGAGTTCAAAAGCATCAATTCTTCGGCATTCAGCCTTCTTTATGGATCATATTTGGATCACAGAGGAAGCAAGAAAATTCTAGAAAAACATCTACTTCTGCTTCATTGACTATGCTAAAGCCTTTGACTGTGAGGATCACAACAAACTATGGAAAATTCTTAAAGAGATAGGAATACCAGACCACCTTACCTGTTTCCTGAACTTTTGATTACTTTACCAATTGCCTAGCGAATCTTCATACCTGTTAGCTTCAGTTTCAGGACTCCAGATTTTGAAAGGTGTCTCATGATAGGATTTGAAAGGGAAGCCCGGACCCATGGGTCAGGGATATGAGGGTGGGCCAACTCACTGCAGATCCCACATCACAGCTCTTAAGGTGATCATTCTTGATGTCTAACAATGCCACTATTTAAGAAAACTTGGGCTAACTAAAGTTATTTTCGTTTTCCAGGGTGAATGATTAAGAAAGAGTATACAATGTCTGAAATTTACTTACAGGCAGGAGACGGCCCAGAAAGTGAGTCCTGGACGAGAGTTCTGGGGATCTGGGCAGAAGAGACAGGGAGCAGGGGCGAGAGAGTGGAAAATTCCTCAAGTCAGCATTGACAGGTAAAGCCAGACTGAAAGACAAGCAGACAGCCCACCTGAAGTGTTACTCTAAAGAGGCTCAACAGAGCTGTGGACGCACGAAAGCAGAATCAGTGGAAAACCTCCGAACAAAGTAGGAGGTTTGGGCTGGAGACAGGAGAGACCTGTGAAAACTCCCTGAGATCTTAGAAAGTCACTGTGGGAGGATCCGGGTTGGAGAGTCTGGGTGTCTGGATGTGTGTGGGGGCAGGTGGGGTCTCCAGAGTGCCAAACTAAATCACACACACACAAAGTACAACCTTGACACCAGGTTCTACTAGGGAGTAAAGAGTCCCTCAAATATATTTGGTTTTCAATAGCTGAATTTTAGTACTTAACACCTTAAGATGATGGTTCTCAACTTTGGTAATCATTTGAGAATATTTTAAGAACTTTACACAAACGCGGATGTACATGCCTACGTGCTAAATCACTTCAGTCATGTCCGACTCTCTGACACTATGGACTACAGCCCCCCAGACTTCTGTGTCCATGAGATTCTGCAGACAGGAATACTGGAGTAGGATGCCATGACCTCCTCCAGCGGATCTTCCTGATCCAGGGATCGAGCCTGCATCTCCTGCATTGCAGGAGGATTCTTTGTCCACTAGCCACCTGGGAAGCCCAGAAATGCTAATACCTGAGCACAAACTCACATCAACTGAATGGAATTTGGTGAGGGTGGGTCCCAGATACAGATTTTTTGGAAAAAGCTTCTCCAAACATCCTCCTATGCATCTAGGTTTCAGAACAACAGTCTTAAAACATTTAAAATTTAACTTATTTTCTTATGGCCGGATTGCCACTTACACTGTGTCAGGATTCATAATGCTTTTATTTGCTATTTAGATGCCATCTTTTTGCACTGCTGTTGACACCATTCTACTGCTAGGAGCTGTCTGTCCTCTTTCCTCCTCTCCTTTGTTCTAATTTAATCTTTCAAATGATGTTCATATTATCTAGGGAAGCTGCTAACCAAACATGTTAGAATTGTGGTTCACGATCATTCTCTTTGGCAATTGACTCTTTGATCCTCTAAACTTCCAGCTTCAGGGTGTCCAGGTATTAAAATGTACGTAATTCTTAGGTCAAGAAGATTGAGAACTAAGAACCCAGAAACATAAAACATGGACTAGAGGGTAGGCCAGCCCATTTGGTACATGGTAGCCTCACAATTCTTACATTGCAGAGTTTGAATTAAAGCCCAAGGGAATCTACTAGGTATGGAAAGGCAGAAACAACCCAGATCTCGGAGACCTGGGTTTTAATATTGTCTCTCTCATCAGCTGTGTGATCTGGGGTCAGTTTGGATCTCTGTTTCTTTAAAAAATAAGGGAGCTGGACTAGACGGTTTAGAAAGCTGTGAGATATTTTGAACAGAAACTCATATAGAATGACATAACATTTAGAGTGCCACCCACTCGAATAACTTCTATTCCTTTGTCATATTTCCGTCTTAAGATACTTCTGCAGCCTCTTCTGAACTCTGGCCTAATCCCATTCTCCTCTCTTCATCCCCAGAAACAATCACTATCTCTTTAGTGGGGTTTATCGTTCGTTCCCATGCATATTTTAAAAAGATATTTGTTTATTTATTTGGCTGCAATTCGTCTTAGTTGCGGCATTCGGGATCTTTGATCTTTGTTGCAGCATGCAAATCCCTATGTGGGGCATGTGCAATCTAGTTCGCTGACCAGGGATCAAACCAGGGCATCTAAGGCACGAAGCCTTAACCACTTGACCACGAGGGAAGGCCCTTCCATGGGTACTTTTGATACTCTACACCTGATTGCAAACACTGTCTCACATCATTTTGCTTGCTTTTACACTTGAAATGAAGGGGATGGCAGTTCTTATGCTTTTTCAGTTTCCTTTTTAAAAATGTAATTCCATGTTTGGAGGTTAATGGATACTGATGCACGTTGTTCTGGTTTGTTCTGTACAACATCCTGTTAAACAAGTATACCATCTGATTTAGCCATCCTTCTGATGATGGATCTTGAGTTGTTCAGAAAGAGAAATTCTAAGGTGTTCTCTAGTTGTAATGTTCTAGGATTTGGCATAAAAATACAATTTTTTCTGAAGAAGTTTTGTAGCAACATCTTGGGCTTTTCCCATTGTTCTCAGGTGTCCACTTTTTCCAGTGATATCTTGGGGGTGTGTGTGAGATCACCAGAAGCCTGATCTTGGACCAGTGAGGTCATCCAAATGGTTAGTAAGCACCAGAGAGGTTGCATCATGCAGTGATTAAAAGCACAGACTTGGGAACCAGTCAGACTTTGTTTTACATCCTAGCTTTGCCATCTGTGAACTGAATGGTTTGGGCAAATGATATAACCTCTCTGAACCTGAATCTCCTCATCTGGAAAAAGGGGAAAACAACCTCTATTCCATATGGTTGTCATGAGGATTAAAAAAAGATAATGCATGTACAGCACTGGGCAGCATGCCTGCCACCTAGTAAGTGCTAGACAAAGTGATAGGCGATATTATATATAGATCTATAAGATAGATAGATCTGGATCTTTATATAGTGACAGAGAATACTCTGCCAAGACCTTAGCTCATGTTTACCATACTCTCCAAGGCATTTCCAGCTCAGCATGATGCCTAACACATAGTTTACACTTAATAAATATTTGCGAAAAAAAGAATGAGTTTCTTACAAAATTAAATGTAATTTTACTCTATGATCTGATCACATTACTTGGTATTTACTCAAAGAAATGGAAAGTCCATGTCTTCACAAACACCTACACATGGATGTTTGTAGGAGCTTTCTTTATACTCGCCAAAACTTGGAGGCAACCAAGATATCCTTCAACATGGAGATGGATAAATTTGGTACAGTCAGACAATGGAATATTATTTAGTGCTAAAAAGAAGCTGGACCATAAAGAAAGCTGTGTGCAGAAGAATTGATGCTTTTGAACTGTGGTGTTGGAGAAGACTCTTGAGAGTCCCTTGGACTGCAAGGAGATCCAATCAGTCCATCCTAAAGATCAGTCCTGGGTGTTCATTGGAAGGACTGATGCTAAAGCTCAAACTCCAATATTTTGGCCACCTGATGCGAAGAGCTGACTCATTTGAAAAGACCCTGATGCTGGGAAAGATTGAAGGCAGGAGGAGAAAGGGACGACAGAGGATGAGATGGTTGGAAGGCATCACCGACTCGATGGACATGAGTTTGGGTAAACTCTGGGAGTTGGTGATGGACAGGGAGGCTGTGCTGTGGTTCATGGGCTCGCAAAGAGTCAGACACGACTGATGACTAAACTGAACTGAAAAAGAAGTGAGCTGCCCAGCTATGGCAAAAAAGGGAGGAAACTTCAGTGCATATTCCTAGGTGAAAGAAGCCAACCTGAAAAGGCTACATATTGTATGATTTCCATTCTGGAAAAGGCAAAACTACAGAGATAGTAAAAGACCAAGGGGAGAGCTGGAGGGAGGACTAGGTGGAGCACAGAGGATTTTAGGGCAATAAAAATATTCTGTATGATATGATAATGGTAGGTTCAGATTATACATTTGTCCAAACCCGCAGAACGAATAACTCCAAGAGTAAACCCTAATGTAAACTATGGACTTAAAGTGCTGTGATGTGTTAATGTAGGTTCATCAGTTGTAACAAATGTACCACTCTGGTGCGGGATGTTGTTAATGGGGGAGGCTGCGCACATGGGTGGGCAGGGGGAATATGGGAAATCTCTTCCCCTCAATTTTGCTGTGAATCGTACACTACTTTAAAATACAGTTTAACTTAAAGATAGAATAACCAAGTATGTAAATATGTAAGTGACACTATAGGAAAGTGTATTTACCAGTGGGATGGAAGAAAGCGCAGCCTATGAAATGACACAGAAGAGTCTCCCAGAGGTTCCTATTAGTAGACTTTGAGTCGAAAAGGTGAGAGGATTCTTTTCTGAAGATCAAATATTCTGTTGTATAAACCGGTCATTTCTTTCGGTCCCCCAAACAATCTTGCTTAAGCTCTAGGCAAAGAATAGCCGCAGCCTACAGCTCAGATATTACCTACAGTTTCCTATTTGTCACTGTCGCAGCTCCTGGCCCTAATTGCTCCATCCTGTCTGATCAGAGTTCATTCTCGAGACAGCCTGACTTCTTAAGTGAATGTCCACGTTTACCCTGGAACAGCAGGCACTTCCTGGCAGGCTCCTTCCAGACAAGGAGCCTCTGTTCGCCTTGGGACTGGGGAGGAAACAGCCTCTGACTGTCCCAGCTGGTGAGTGAGGAGCCCCAGCCCTGAGACAGCAGACTTTACATACATATTTTTGAGCCGTGGATGGGAAGCAAACCAATAGGTTATGATGCCAGCCTTTTAAAAAAGTAGCACCCAGCAGTAGTGTTCACAGGCTAGCCTTTAGGACAACAGAAATGCCTATCTACCAGGAATTCCTTTTCAGTGGTAGAGAGTTTGCAAAGGTGCGTCCTCTCTGAATAAAGAGCTTCTGACAGGAGCTCGTGCTGAAAAAATGGTGGAGTACGTTCAGGGTTATCTGCTACTTGGGAGGCAGTGTTTATATACAGCTTCAGGCCTTTAAAAACACTGCATATAATTTTGAGACTAGTTTACTTGGCTTCTATTTAAAAAAAGAAAAAAAAAGAAGAGGAAGAAGATAACTCGTGTTTCTGCCTGACTTTGGGGTTAGTAAATTGAATGTGGCGGGCTTGTGGTCTTTGGTCTGCTCAGCGAAATAGATTCAAATCCCCACTTTGAATCAGCTTTTGCCTGCCTTGGGGGTCAAACTGAGGCCTTTTGTTAGGGGGCATCCTGAGTAGGGGGAGGGCCAAGGAGGTGGAGGAATGACAAGTCTCACAAGCAAGCTCCTACAACCAAACGCCTTTCTTCTTCGGTTGAGGGGAAGCTGGATGAAGCAGGAGAGTGAGCTCTGGGGGCTGGGGCGAAGGGAGGAGAGGTGAGAGGGGCAGTGTAGCCCCTGAGACCTGCCTACCCGTCCCTACTACAGCCCCACCCCCACCCCTCACCCCATCGCCTTTCTGCTGATCCGGAGAGGGACCACAGTGACACGCTTTGCCGGAACAGAGCACTAACTGGCGGTGGCCTGCTTAAGCTGAGGCTATTTTCTAAGCCAGTCACTAATCAGAAGTGACTGAGGCTCTGAAGAGAATACAGCCCAGCCTGGGTTCCACCCTCCATGCTAATGAAGAAGGCAGTGAGGTGGATAATTAAGGGCAGTGATGTGAATAATTCCACACTGATAATCCAGAGGTAATGAAATGCACTATGAGTTTTGGGGACAGCAGATTTCCTTTACCAGCCGAGGCTGTTTCATGATAAAATGAACTTGCTTTTTCTAAGCCCAGAGCAGCTGACTCTGGGAGGAGCCACCCTGGGATTCGGGATTCAGGCAGCCATTAAAAACGTTTAAGAAGCCTGCATAGCCATACAGGGAAATGTGTGTGATGAGCTTTTAAGTGAGAAAATGAAGAAGTGTGCAAAGTAAGTATTTTGGACAACCACAGCCAGGTACAAAACAAACAAAACTAACACCAAGCAAACCGTTACATGCAAAGAAGAAAGACTAAAAGGAAATACACCAGGATATTAACAAGAGTTAATGTAAGTTAAGTAGTGGGACTGCAGAGATTGCTTTTATTCTTCTGTTAATTTTCTCTAAATTTTACATTAAGTTATATTATTTCCTTAATGAAAAAAAAGAATGCACTAAAAAAAAAAAAAAAAAGGCTTGGCAGAATTCTTCCCCCGAATCGACATTGGAGAAGCAACTCTGATGCAAATTTTCTGACTAATGCGGATGGGTGTCCAGGCTAGAATTCAATGCACAAGCTGTTCCAGGTCCCGGCAACCCTCTTCTGGATGAGAACATTTCCTCTGTCAGATTCAGACTGTATATGAATCTCCCTGGCCCTGCTTCTCTGAGAATCGAAGAGATGTTTTCAGTGGCACTGGCTCTTTGGCTACACAGTCTTGGTGTAACCAGTTCCTACCATACTTAATGGAACCTTCTCCTGCTGCTGCTGCTGCTAAGTCACTTCAGTCGTGTCCGACTCTGTGCGACCCCATAGACGGCAGCCCCGTCCCTGGGATTCTCCAGGCAAGAATTATGTTTCTTTCCCCAGTTTTCTGGTTTACAGACTCTTTTGGAAAATAACACTATCATATTAAATGTACTTCTTATTTCACAAGTCATGGGACTGTGGGTTTTATACTAGGTATCCAGGAGATGACTCGTTATTCTTCACTCTTACTAATAAGACAGATGTGGGAGAGTTGGTAGCAAATTCTTTTTTTCATTAAGGTTTTTAATTAACAAAGAGGCTCTGACAGCCAAAATAAAAGCCATACTTCCTTCTACAAATGTTTGGGTGTTAAAACAAAATCCTCAGGGACCCTCTGAATACTCATTCTTACAATGTTGCTTTTGGCACTCGATCTGCCGGATGTTTATGCTGCTGTTGGCCAGGACCTTCTTGAGGGTGGGGTGGATGCATTGCTGGAAAGTTAAGGTCCCACAGTCTGATGGAGTTGATTGCATTACTTAGTGCAATTTTATATCATCCAGATTTTTCAGTCTTGTCCTCTTAACACCCGAATTTGTGCTAATGTTTCATCATTTCATACAACCTGGAAAATGAGGACAAGGATACCTTTAGTTATTCAGAGAATTAAATGAAACGTGTGAAGTGATCAGCACAGGGTTGAGCAGACAAATTCTGTACTGTACCCATCAGTCAGGTGTGTGTGAGTTATGGTGCTCACGTGGAGGAAGCCAAAGTGCTCACAGTGCTCACAGCCCCTCCTGAGCACGGCCCTGTGGAGTGCTGTGAAGTACTTAGGTAGCTCCTTATGTAGTATGGAGACTGTAACAGGGTTTTTAAATTTTCTTTTTTTGGGTGGTGGGATAGTTTTTGAGGGATGATGATCCAAGAGCTTAGTGGGGAGAAATATAAACCTTTGGGTATGTAGAATACAAAGTTGGAAACAATCATAAAAGGGAAATTCTGAAACAGAAGCTTAAAGGGGCTTTACTCTTTCTTCTTTTGAAACACACCACTGAATAGCGTGTCTTCAGCATCCCGCAGCATCTCCCCAGGACAGATTGAGGAGAAGGTTAGAGCAAGGCTCCAATTCTTCCAAATTTGCTTTTTATGTGTTAATGTATTCTTGAGTGTGGGCTAAACCGCTTCAGCCCTGTTTGATTCTTTGCAACCCAGGCTCGCCTGTCCATGGGATTCTCCAGGCGAGAATACTGAAGTGGGTTGCTGTACCCATGTCTCCTGTATTTTCTGCATTGGTAGGCGGGTTCTTTATCACTAGTGCCACCTGGGAAGCCCATTAACGTATTCTTAGTTAAATGCATTTACTGATATTTGCTTCTAAGAAGTGCGTTCCCCAAATTGACCATGGAAATAACACGTTTCCTGGAGCTCCCCACTCACTGGCTCCTGTTGCCTTCTGCTTGCTCAGCCCCAGACCCTCCAGTTCCCTGGGACTCTACATCCTCAGCCACACTAACCCAGAAGCTGGAGGGGGCAAAGTTGTGCTGGCTTCTCCTGCATTTTCCTGACTTTTGCTGGCAGGTCAGGCGACACTGCTGGGCTGCAGGCCTGGCCCAGCTGCTCGCAGGGCAGGTCAAGAGCACTGCGTCCTGATGGCCACTGCCTAGGTGTCTGGGGTGCAATGTTCTTCAGTCCCCAGGTGTGCAGTTCGCTTCTCCATACTGCCTGTTGGGAGGTTTGGAGTTCTGCAGATGAAACTTTCTATGTTTAAAAAGTTTATATAAATTACATGAATTGTAGTTTTCATATTAATAGAAGTGCAAATGAAACATTCTGCCTAGGCCAAAAGAAATGCCTAAACAACATTCCCTGGTGGCTCAGTTGGTAAAGAATCCACCTGCAATGTGGGAGACCTGGATTTGATCCCTGGGTTGGAAAGATCCCCTGGAAAGGGAATGGCTACCCACTCCAGTATTCTGGCCTGGAGAATTCCATGGACTGTATAGTCCATGGGGTCTCAAAGAGTCGGACATGATTGAAAGACTTTCACTTTCACTTTCAAGCAACATTCCTCATTTGCTCAAGGCTGCTGAATGTCATCGATATCAATAACAATGAAAAAGCTTGTCTAAGGCAGGCAGAGGGAGCAAAGATTTCAGCGTGGTATTCTATAAGCCAAGATTGCAAACCACTCTCACTATACAAAAGTTCTAATGACGTACAGAGTTTTGTATAGGAAACTCTTATGCTTCTGATTGGCACATCACCTACTTATCAATATGTGAAATCAAAACAGAGGTTTTTGAGAGGTTGTACAAACCATTGTATTTACAAAAATGGTACAGAGGTGAATTGGGTCGATGTAAGTGCACACTTCATTCACGTCTTCAGCAACAAAAATTGTCAGCACTGCACAACTAAGAATACTCGCTCCAACTGCAGCTGCTAAACCAGAATGGGCAAATATTGTCAAGTAACATTTACTGTTAAAGCAGAAACAGGTGACAGTGTAGCCTTGCCTGTGTTCCAAGTCACGTCCCCTTGTCTGCTGCTGTTTGGATCAGAGAAGACCACAGGACCTGAGGACGGTTTATCTAGAGGCTAATTAATAGCTTATGAAGCTCTCCTCATCTCTGCCCATCTGGAGTATTGGCAGCTCCCTTTCTCAGTCAGCTCTCTCAGTGAGCTGGGACTCAGGATATTCTTGGAGGGTCAGTTAGCTGAAACAGTAGAGACCAAGTCAAAGGGGAACTAAGTCACTGAAAGGGCTATAGCTTTTGTCTGCTCAGCTTCTTTTCCTGTGCCCCCTTCTGGAAACAGGCCCCAACCTTCCGGTCATAGCTAACCAAGCTGTGTCAGAGGTCTTTCTCAACTTTTCCTAATTTAAGTTCTCTTCCTTCTCTGGGAAGGAGGTCCTGTGGACCCTGGCTCTACAAGCAGATGCCTGCCAGACTGGTAACTTCAGTGAGAAGTGTTCAGATAGGGGGGGAAAAAAATGGGGCTATAGAGAGCCTGTGACCAATAAGAAGGCACATCTAAAGGCAATCAAGTTAAAGAAGCATTGACACCAGGCCACACCTGGTGTCTGGCTATTAAAATAAGTCATATCTTTCCCCCCATTTTATTGAGACATATTTGACATACAGCACTAAGTGTGGGCTTCCATGGTGGCTCAGTGATAAAGAATCCACTTAGAATGCAGGAGATGTTGGTTCTACCCCTGGGTCAGGAAGACCTCCTGGAGGAGGGCATGGCAACCCACTCCAGTGTTCTTTTTTTTCCCCCTGTGTCTGTGAGTCTGTTTCCTTTTTTTTTTTAATTGAAGGATACTTGCTTTACAGAATTTTGCTGTTTTCTGTCAAACCTCAACATGAATCAGCCATAGGTATACATATATCCCCTCCCTTTTGAAACTCCCTCCCATCTCCCTCCCCATGCCACCCCTCTAGGTTGATACAGAGCCCCTGTTTGAGTTTCCTGAGCCATACAGCAAACTCCTGTTGGCTATCTATTTTACATATGGTAATGTAAGTTTCCATGTTACTCTGTCCATACATCTCCTCCCCTCTCCTCCCCTCTCCTCCCCTCTCCCCATGTCCATAAGTCTATTCTCTATGTGTTTCTCCATTGTTGCCCTGTGAATAAATTTTTCAGTACCATTTTTCTAGATTCCATATATATGTGTTATGCTATGCTATGCTATGCTATGCTATGCTATGCTATGCTAAGTCGCCTTAGTCATGTCCGACTCTGTGCGACCCCAGAGATGGCAGACCACTAGGCTTCTCTGTCCCTGGGATTCTCCAGACAAGAATACTGGAGTGGGTTGCCACTTCCTTCTCCAATGCATGAAAGTGAAAAGTGAAAGTGAAGTTGCTCAGTCGTGCCTGACTCTTAGCGACCCCATGGACTGCAGCCTACCAGGCTCCTCCGTCCATGGGATTTTCCAGGCAAGACTACTGGAGTGGGGTGCCATTGCCTTCTCCATATATGTGTTAGAATATGGTATTTATCTTTTTCTTTCTGACTCACTTCACTCTGTATAATAGGTTCTAGGTTCATCCACCTCATTATAACTGACTCAAATGCATTCCTTTTCATGGCTGAGTAATATTCCATCGTGTATATGTACCACAACTTCCTTATCCATTCATCTGTTGATGAACATCTAGGTTGCTTCCATGTTCTAGCTACTGTAAATAGTGCTGCAGTGAACAATGGGATACCTGTGTCTCTTTCAATTTTGGTTTCCTCAGGGTATATGCCTAGGATTGGGATTGCTGGGTCATATGGTGATTTTATTCCTAGCTTTTTAAGGAATCTCCGTACTGTCTTCCATAGTGGCTGTATTAATTTACATTCCCACCAACAATGCAAGAGTGTTCCCTTTTCTCCACACCCTCTCCAGTATTTATTGTTTGTAGAGTTTTTGATGAGGGCCATTCTGACTGATGTGAGGTGATAGCTCATTGTAGTTTTTATTTGCATTTCTCTAATAATGAGCAATGTTGAGCATCTTTTCATGTGTTTGTTAGCCATCTCTATGTCTTCTTTGGAGAAATGTCTGTTTAGGTCTTTTTCCCACTTTTTGACTGTGTTGTTTGTTTTTCTAATATTGAGTTGTATAAGCTCCTTGCTTGTATGTTTTAGAAATAAATCTTTTGTCAGTTGTTTCATTTGCTATTATTTTCTCCCATTCTGAGGGTTGTCTTTTCACCTTGCTTATAGTTTCCTTTGCTGTGCAAAAGCTTTTAAGTTTAATCAGGTCCCACTTATTTACTTTTGTTTTTATTTCCATTACTCTAGGAGATGGGCCATACAGGATCTTGCTTTGATTTATGTCATCAAGTGTTCTGCCTATGTTTTCCTCTAAGAGTTTTATAGTTTCTGGTCTTACATTAGGCCTTTAACCCATTTTCAGTTTATCTTTGTGTATGGTGTTAGGAAGTGTTCTAATTTCATTCTTTTACATGTAGCTGTCCAGTTTTCCCAGCACCATTTATTGAAGAAGGTGTCTTTGCCCCATTGTATATTCTTGCCTCCTTTGTCAAATATAAGGTACCCATAGGTGCATGGGTTTATTTCTGGGCTTTCTATCTTGTTCCATTGGTGTATATTCCTGTTTTTGTGCCAGTACCATACTGTCTTGATGACTGTAGCTTTGTAGTATAATCTGAAGTCAGGAAGGTTGATTCCTCCAGCTCCATTCTTCTTTCTCAAGACTGCTTTGGCTATTCGGGGTCTTTTGTGTTTCCATATGAACTGTGAAATTTTTTGTTCTAGTTCTGTGAAAATGCCATTGGTAATTTGACAGGGATAGCGTTAAATCTGCAGATTGCGTTTGGTAGTATAGTCATTTTCACAATATTGATTCTTCCTACCCAGGAACATGGAATATTTTGTCTTTGATTTCTTTCATTGTTGCTGCTGTTGCTGCTAAGTCGCTTCAGTCATATCCAACTTTGTGCGACCCCATAGACGGCAGTCCACCAGGCTCCGCTGTCCCTGGGATTCTCCAGGCAAGAACACTGGAGTGGGTTGCCATTTCTTTCTCCAATGCATGAAAGTGAAAAGTGAAAGTGAAGTTGCTCAGTCGTGTCCAACTCTTTGTGACCCCATGGACTGCAGCCTTCCAGCCTCCTCTGCCCATGGGATTTTCCAGGCAAGAGTACTGGAGTGGGTTGCCATTGCCTTCTCCTTTCTTTCATTAGTGTCTTATAATTTTCTGTGTACAGTTCTTTTGTCTCCTTAGGTAGGTTTATTCCTAGATACTTAATTCTTTTTGTTGCAATGGTGAATGGGATTGATTCCTTAATTTCTTGTTCTGATTTTTCATTTTAGTGTATACAAATGTAAGTGATTTCTGTGTATTGATTTTGTATCCTGCAACTTTGCTAAATTCACTGATTAGTTCTAGTAATTTTCTGATACTATCTTTAGGGTTTTCTATGAACAGTGCCATGTCTTCTGCAAACTGAGAGCTTTACTTCTTCTTTTCCAATCTGAATTCCTTTTATTTCTTTTTCTTCTCTGATTGCTGTAGCTAGGACTTCCAGAATGTTAAATAATAGTGGTGAAAGTGAACACCCTTGTTTTGTTCCTGATCTTAGGAGGGAATGCTTTCAGTTTTTCACCATTGAGAATAATGTTTGCTGTAGGCTTATCATATATGGCCTTTACTATGTTGAGGTAGGTTCCTTCTGTGCCCATTTTTTGAAGGGTTTTAATCATAAATGGGTGACAAATTTTGTCAAAGGCTTTTTCTGCATCTGTTGAGATTATCATATGGTTTTTATCTTTCAGTTTGTTCATATGGTGTATCACATTGATTGTTTTGCATATATTGAAGAATCCTTGCATCCCTGAAATAACCCAACTTGATCATTGTGTATGAGCTTTTTGTTGTGTTGCTGAATTCTGTTAGCTAAAATTTTGTTGAGGATTTTTGCATCTATATTCATCAGTGATATTGGCTTGTAGTTTTCCTTTTTTGTGTTGTCTTTGTCTGGTTTTGGTATCATGGTGATAAGCCTTGTAGAATGAGTTTTGAAGTGTTCCTTCCTCTGCAACTTTTTGAAAGAGTTTTAGAAGGATAGGCATTAGCTCTTCTCTAAATGTTTGATAGAATTCTCCTGTGAAGCCATCTGGTTCTGGGCTTTTCTTTTTTGGGAGATTTTTGACCACAGCTTCAATTTCAGTGCTTGTAATTGGGTTGTTCATAATTTCTATTTCTTCCTGGTTCAGTCTTGGAAGATAGAACTTTTCTAAGAATCTGTCCATTTCTTCCAGGTTATCTGTTTTATTGCCATATAGTTGTTCATAATAGTCTCTTTTAATCCTTTGTGTTCTGCATTATCTGTTGTAACCTGTCCTTTTTCATTTGTAGTTTTGTTGATTTGATTTTCTTCTTTTTTTCTTGATGAGTCTGGCTAAAGGTTTGTTGATTTTGTTTATCTTCTCAAAGAACCAGCTTTTAGGTTTACTAATCTTTACTATTGTTTCTTTCATTTCTTTTTCATTTATTTCTGCTTGGATCTTTCTGATTTCTTTCCTTCTACTAATTTTTGCCAGGGTGGGGGGTGGTGGTTTGTTCTTTTCCCAGTTGTTTTAGGTGTAAAGTTAGGTTGTCTATTCAATGTTTTTCTTGTTTCTTGATGTAGGATTGTATTGCTATAAACTTCCATCTTAGAACTGCTTTTGCTGCTTTCCATACGTTTTGAGTTGTTGCTTTTTCATTGTCATTTGTTTCATTGACATTTTTTTATTTCCCTTTTAATTTCTTCAGTACCCTGTTGGTTATTTAGAAATGTGTTGTTTAATCTCCATGTGTTTGTGTTTCTTACAGTTTTTTCCTTGTAAATGATATCTAGTCTCATAGCATTGTGGTTGGAGAAGATGCTTGATACAATTTCAATTTTTTTAAATTTACTGAGCTTTGATTTGTGACCCAAGATGTGGTCTATCCTGAAGACTGTTCCAATTGCCCTTGAGAAGAATGTATATTCTTCTGCATTTGGATGGAACGTCCTGAAGATATCAATTAGATCCTTCTCATCTAACGTATCATTTAAGACTTGTGTTTCCTTATTAATTTTCCATTTTGATGATCTGTCCATTGGTGTGAGTGGGGTGTTAAAGTCTCCTACTATTATTGTGTTAATGTCAATTTCTCCTTTATGTCTGTTAGTGTTTGTCTTATGTATTGAGGTGCTCTTATGTTGCTGCTGAGGCTGCTAAGTCACTTCAGTTGTGTCTGACTCTGTGTAACCCCAAAGATGGCAGCCCACCAGGTTCCCCCGTCCCTGGGATTCTCCAGGCAAGAACACTGGAGTGGGTTGCCATTTCCTTCTCCAATGCATGAAAGTGAAAAGTGAAAGTGAAGTCACTCAGCTGTGTCTGACTCAGCGACGCCATGGACTGCAGCTTACCAGGCCCCTCTGCCCATGGAAGTTTCCAGGCAAGATTACTGGAGTGGATTGCCGTTGCCTTCTCCCGCTCCCTATGTTGGGTGCATAGATATTTACAATTGTTATGTCTTCCTCTTGCTTTGATCCCTTGATCATTATGTAGTGACCTTCCTTATCTCTTGTAATCTTCTTTAAGTTCTATTTTGTCTGATATGAGGATTACTACTCCAGCTTTCTTTTGCCTCCCATTTGCATCAGATATATTTTTCCAGCCTCTCGCTTTCAGTCTATATGTGTCTTGAGGTCTGAAGTGGGTTTCTTGTAGACAGCATGTATAGGTCTTGTTTTTATATCCATTCAGCCAGTCTGTGTCTTTTGGTTGGAGCATTTAATTCATTTACATTTATAGTAATTATTGATACATATGTTCCTATTGCCATTTTCTTAGTTGTTTGGGGTTGATTTTGTAGATCTTCTTTCTTCTGTTGTATTTCTTGACTATATAAGTCCATTTAACATTTGTTGTAAGCTGGTTTGATGGTACTGAATTCTCTTAACTTTTGCTTGTCTGAAAAGCATTTTATTTCTCCATCAGTTTTGAATGAGATCCTTGCCATATACAGTAATCTTGGTTGTAGATTTTGCCCTTTGAGTACTTTAAATATATCCTGCCATTCCTTTCTGACCTGCAGAGTTTCTGCTGAAAGATCAGCTGTTAAGTGTATGGGGTTTCCTTTATATGTTACTTGTTGCTTCTCCATTGCTGCTTTTAATTTTCCTTTGTGTTTAGTCTTTGTTAGTTCGATTAGTATGTGTCTTGATGTGTTTCCCCTTGGGTTTATCCTGTATGGGACTCTTTGTGCCTCTTGGACTTCATTGATTATTTCCTTTTCCATGTTGGGGAAATTTTCAACCATAATCTCTTCAAAAACTTTCTCATACCTCCCCCCCTCCCTTTTTTTTTTCTGTTCTTCTTCTTCTTCTGGAATCCCTATAATTCGAATGTTGGTGCATTTGATATGGCTCCAGAGGTCTCTGAGACTATCCTCAGCTCTTTTCATCCTATGTAATTTATTCTGCTCTTCAGAAGTTATTTCCACTCTTTTATCCTCCAGCTCACTGATTCTTTCTTCTGCTTTAGATATTCTGCTATTGATTCCTTTTAGAGTATTTTTAATTCCAGTAATTGTGTTGTTTGTCTCTGTATGTTTATTCTTTAATTCTTCTAGGTCTTTGTTAATTGATTCTTGTATTGTCTCCATTTTGTTTTCAATCATCTTTACTATCATTACTCTGAATGCCTTTTCAGGTAGTTTGCCTATTTCCTCTTCATTTATCTGGACTTCTGTGTTTCTAGTTTGTTCCTTCATTTGTGTAGTATTTCTCTGCCTTTTCATTATTATTTTTTTTAAGTTATTGTGTTTGAGGTCTCCTTTCCCAGGCTTCAAGGAAAGTTGAATTCTTTCCTTGAAGAAGGTTGAATTCTTTCTTCCTTTTGGTTTCTGCCCTCCTAAGATTGGTTCAGTGGTTTGTGTGAGCTTCATTTAGGGTGAGATTTGTGCTGAGTTTTTGTTTTTCCTCTGATGGGCAAGGCTGAGTGAGGTGGTAATCCTATCTGCTGATGATTGGGTTTGTGTTTCTGTTTTGTTTGTTGTTTAGATGAGGTGTCCTGCACAGGGTGCTACTGGTGATTGGGTGATGCAGGGTCTTGTCTTCAAGTGGTTTCCTTTGTGTGAGCTCTCACTATTTGATACTCCCTAGGGTTAAGTGAGTGAGTGAAGTCACTCAGTCATGTCTGACTCTGTGACCCCATGGACTGTAGCCTACCAGGCTCCTCCATCCATGGAATTTTCCAGGCAAGAGTACTGGAGTGGGGTGCCATAGTTCTCTGGTAGTCTAGGTCTTGGGGTCAGTGCTTCTACTCCAAAGGCTCAGGGCTTGATCTCTGGTGAGGAATGAAGATTCCACAAGTGGTTTGTTATGGCATTAAGAGAGATTAAAACAAATATCCAAAATGAGAAACCAAAGATGAACCCCAAACAAATGGCTGTTACAAAATCAGGCAAATAATAATTAAAATAATGGAATATACACATATGCATATACACCCATGAGCAAAGTGAAAACAGTCCACCAAAAATAAAGTACAGCAGATTGACCCAGCAAAAAAGGAAATCAAAAATTACATTCATCAGTTAAGAACAAAACTAACTTAAGCACAAACTGGAAAACAAAACTAAAGAGAGGTGCCAAGTGGGGAATAAAGAAATAAAAACAAAACTAACAAATATGTTGAAAGGAAAGGAAAGAAAGAATAGGTATGCAAATTTAAACAGAGGTAGGTGAAGAAGATTTATAGACATTAGAGATTAATTGCAAGGGGAAAAGAACAGTAGGAAAGGCAAACAAAGGAATAAATGCTGAAACATATGATAGGTTTTAAAAAAATTAAAAATTAAAATTATAAAAAAGAGAAAAGAAAAAGAAAAGGAAGAAGAAAGGAAAAAGGAAAAAAAAATAAAAAGGAAAACTCCATAAAACTGCAAAAGCCCAACATAGAGGCAGAGGTTTATAATAACAATAGAAAGTGTGACTTTCTATTGTTAGAAATATACACCTATACGCCCATAATCAAAATCAAAACAGTCCAACAAAAATAAAGTACAATAGATTGACCTGGCAAACAAAGGAAACCAAAAATTATATCTATCAGAACAAAACTAATTAAAGCACAAACTGGAAAACAAAACTAAAGCAAGGTGCCAACTGGGGAATAAAGCAGTGAAAAGAAAACTAACAAATATGTTGAGAGGAAAGGAGAGAAAGAAGAGAAAGAAAGAATAGATATGCAAAGTTAAATAGAGGTAGATAGAGAACATTGATATGTGTTAAAGATTAGCTGCAAGGGGAAAAGAACAGTAGGAAAAGCACACAAAGGAATAAATGTAGAAAAAATAATAATAGGTTTAAAAAATTAAAATTTAAAGTTAAAAAAAGAGAAAAGAAAAAAAGAGAGAAAACTCCACAGAACTGCAAAACCCTTCATGTAGAGGCAGAGGTTTGTGACAACAATAAAAAATGTGACTGAGAAAAAAAAGAGCTCAAAGGCTTAATTGGATTTCTTAGTGCCAATAAAACTGACAACTACAACAGAGGGGGAGAAAGGAAATAAAGAAAAAAGAAAGAAAAATCCAAAAGGATCTACAGAACAAGTCAAAAATTAAGAATAATAAATGTTTTTCTTGAGTCACTGCTGTCAGAGTCCTTTCCCTTGCTGGGAGTCACAGTCCACCTCACCTCCCTAGGATGTCCTCCAACACTGTGCTGATCTCTCAACCTGCTGTGGGGGCAGCTCAGATTCTAATCTGGTCCTGCTCTTGTGTGTTCTTGCTTCCACAGCTATCAGAGCTAGTGTGTTTTCTTTTGGGGAGCTGTCAATGGCCTTTTATATATTCTGTTGACACAGAGTCTGCTTAGGTAATCGTGTGGATTTAATCAGCAGCCTGTACAGCTGGTGGGAAGGTTTTGGGGCTTCTTCCTTAGCCACACTGCCCCTGGGTTTCAATTGTGGCTTTATTTCCACCTCTACATGTGGGTCGTCCACTGGAGTTTAGTTTCTGAGGCCGCCCTGGAGAGCTTGGGTTTGCCCCTGTGAGGGCCAGGTGTGGAGGTGGTGCAGCTGCTTGGGTCACAGGGGTTCTGGCAGCACCAGGTACTCAGGGGAATTGGCGGCTAGGGCAACAGGAAATATAGTGCTCTAGAAAGATATGGCAACCAGTATTGGCCAAAACGCTCCAGTATGCTTGCCTGGAGAAACCCCTCTCTGACAGAGAAGTCTGGCAGGCCACAGTCTACATTGCTGCAAAGAGTAAGACACTACTGAAGCAACCCTGTGTGCATAGAGGTTTTTATTTTGCCTGTGGCAGCTCTGACCCAGTGAGAGTTAAGTGTGAAAGTTGCGTGGCTGCTTGGCTTACGGGGACCCTGGCGGCATCAAGTGTGCAGGGACACGGACTGCCTCTGACACAGGAGTTATGGCTCTCAGTTCAGTTCAGTTCAGTTGCACAGTCGTGTCTGACTCTTTGTGACCCCATGGACTGCAGCATGCCAGGCCTCCCGTCCATCATCAACTCCCAGAGTTCACTCAAACTCACATCCATTGAGTCAGTGATGCCATCCAACTATCTCATCCTCTGTTGTCCCCTTCTCTTTCTGCCTTCAATCTTTCCCAGCATCAGGGTCTTTTCCAATGAGTCAGTTCTTCACATCAGGTGGCCAAAGTATTGGAGCTTCAGCTTCGGCATCAGTCCTTCGAATGAATATTCCGGACTGATTTCCTTTAGGATGGACTGGTTGGATCTCCTTGCAGTCCAAGTGACTCTCAAGAGTCTTCTCCAACACCACAGTTCAAAAGCATCAATTCTTTGGTGTTCAGCTTTCTTTATAGCCCAACTCTTAGATCCATACATGACTACTGGAAAATACATAAATTTGACTACATCGGCATTTGTTGGCAAAGTAATGTCTGTGCTTTTTAATAGGTTGTCTAGGTTGGTCATAGCTTTTCTTCCAAGGAGCAAGCATCTTTTAACTTCATGGCTGCAATCACCATCGCAGTGATTTTGGAGCTCAAGAAAATAAAGTCTGTCACCATCAGAGTGTTTTTTTGAGCCTCTTGTAGCTGGCAATCAGCAGGCCTCTTTGACCAGGCTTTCTCTGTAGCTCCACCCGTTCCGGTACTTAGAGGGCTCCCTTGCCTGGGGTCCTTCTCTGTTGTTCGACTTGTCAGTCACATAGAGGAGTCCCCTGGCTGGGATTCTACTCCATAAATCAGTGCATCAGGCACTGAAAGGAGCACCCTGGGTGTAGTTTGGTGCGTCAGACATTTGATAGGCCAGTTGCTTTATTGGCCAGCTGCCAACGCGGGTGTGTGGGGAGAGAGAGGCTGTGGTAACAGCTTCACCTGCTACACGTGACTCAGCAGTATCGCCTTGCTTCCATGGCTGCCTAGCTTGCCTCCACCAGCATTTCCCACCACAATCTCCTCCCTCACATCCCCCCAATCCGTCTCCACAGTCAACATCAGCTCTTGCCCTGGGATTGCTCCACAATCCCTAAACTCTGGCTCCCAGCCTGTCTGGGGTCTCTATGGCTGCAGCAAGGACTATCTGATTCTCATTCCATTTAGGCTGCCACGGATCAGCTGTTTCACTCTCAGCCTTAAATGGTTATCCTCTGACTCAGACAATTGCCCTGCTGTGGGGATCAGACCCCTGCTTCAGTCCCCCACCCGCTGAGGACAGGTCCAGTCCTACTAACACTCCTGTTTTTCCCCCGAGTTCCTTTGTCCTACCAAGTTTTGCGTGGCTTTTATATATTCTTTTCCACTGGTCAGGTACTCCTTCCACCCTTAGCTGGTGTTTTGCATCCACCCCTGTGTCTGAAGGTGTATTCCTGATATATCCATGGAGAGAGACGTACCCCACGTCCACCTACTCCTCTGCCATCTTGCTCTCCTGCTCCAGTGTTCTTGTCTGGAAAATCTCATGGACAGAGGAGCCTGGCAAGTTACAGTCCATGGGGTTGCAAAAGAGTGAACGTGACTTAGCAGCTAAACAACAACAAACAACTAAGTTTAAGGCATAAAGAAAGCGTAATGATTTGACTTATGTGTATAAAATAAAGGAGGTCTTAACATGACCCTTGCTGGGGATTTACTGCCCCAGATAATGTCAGCTCAGAAGCCCGGGTTTCATTCACTCACCCTATAGATGGACTTTCTCCAAGAAGTGGAGGATGTCATGGGCCAAATATTTGCATCCCCCTCAAGTTCATAAGCTGAAATTCTAACGATCAGGGTGATGCTATTAGGAGATTGGGCTCTGGAAGGTGATCAGGTCATGAGGATGGAGTCCTCATGATTGGGATTAATGTCCTTTTAAAGGAGGCCTCAGGGAGCCCCCTCAACCCTTCCACCATATGAGGACATGGTGGGAAAGTATCATCCATGAACCAGGAAGTGAATCCTACTAGACAGGACCTGCCAGCATCTTGCTCTTCTTGAACTTTCCAGTCTCCAGAACTGTGAGAAATACATTTCTGTTGTTTATAAATTATTCAATTTATGGTATTTTGTTATAGCAGCCCGAATGAACCAAGACAGAGTGGTTACTCTGTGTTTGGTGACTGGCGGTCTAAGTATTAAAGACGAAAATCCTAAAGGAATAGAAATACTTAACCAAATAAAAGAGATAAAACCTCTGTAAATTAATAAATTATAAGGCAAAAGAGAGACTAAGAAAGTACTTGCAATACACATTTTTTGGGTGCTGCCAACTCTAGCTGAGCATTAATGCCACAGGCCATTTCTCTTTCCTTCTGCGGTTTGTTAACTTACTCAGGCTGGCAGATACAAACAACTCTCTCTGTGAGGTGACAGAGATCTATTAGCCTGTGGGTCGTCTGTTCTGCTTCATCTGAACAACTAATCCCCCAAATCGGTTTGGTTCTAAGACTAAGGGGGAAGTTAAATATTTCATTTTTGAACTTTTAATTGTCATTTCTATGTGGTATCTCCAAAGAGAACTCTTAGATATTTTGAGGTGAACTTTGAAAACTTAAAGTTTTCTGATATTTGGTCTTCTTGGGATATAACAACAAAACACCACTGAATGATGACATCATCTCTGAGCCCCTGGCTCTGAGTCATATAGGATTGGAAGGGTCATGATACATTCATGCAGAAAATGAATGCTTCTGTGTAAGAAACAGTTTAAGTGAGCTCAGTTCAGAGAGAACTCTCACATTTCCTGCTTTTCTTTGTACTATCTTCTGTCCTGTGAGAATTAAGTAAAGTACCTGGGTTTTAAACCAGCAGCACCATTTCCCAGCTATGATTTCCTTTGTGACCCAGTAAACCCCCTAACTTATACATCTACTTCATAAAATTAAAAATACTTATTAATATCAAACAATAGAAGCCATTGTTTTTCTTTTGAATGCACTGGACCTCGTAACCTCATCCATAATATCACAGACCTTGAACAGCTTTGGAAAATAAGCTGTGAATGGGATGTTGGAAACAATGTTTTAAGGAAAGACAGAAGTAGAATATATACTCACAGAGATAATCCCACTAGTAGGGATTGCCTATTGGGGTATTCTTAAACCACAGAGATTTTAGAGACATAAGACAAGAAAATTCATGGACAAGCAGGGGAAATCATCACTTCTCTTTTACAGATAAGGTAGGGCTAATTCATGTTGGAACTCTTAGGAGGATCCCCTTTGGTTATGGGGACCCTAGTATCAGCATTCAAGAAGATACCTGAGAAGGGGAAAGGAGAATAAATCACAAAGGGGAAAAGAAAACCATCATTCTAATCATCTTGTTGCATAATAAGCCACATGAGAAGTTCATGACATAGCACATCAATTCATTATTATTTCTCATGATCCTTTGGGTTCACATGGCTGGAAGAGCTAGGGGCAGAGGGGCATTGCTGTCCATGAGACCTCTCTACATGACAGGTTGGACTTCCTCACAGCCTGGTAATCTCAGGCTAGCCTGATTTTTTTTTTTTTTTTTTTTTTTTTTACATGATTGTCAGCTTCTGCCTGAGCAAGTGTTCTAAGAGGCCAAGGTAGAAGTTGTCAGTCCTGCTGAAGACTGGGTCCAAACCAGCATAGTATCTCTCTGCCATTCTGTGTTGGTCAATGGCTAGTCATAGGTCAGCCTAAACTTAAGAGGAGGGGAATTTAATCCCACTTGGATGGAAATAGTGTCAAAGAATTTGTTACCATATTTAATCCGCCACCACCATCAAGATGGTCTTGAAGGATGAAAGAAGATCCAAATTAGAGCCTGAAGGAGCTAAGTAGAAAGGATGGCTTTTCCCTCCCACCTACTGAGCGTGAGGGTATGTAGTTGTGATTTCAATAATAGGGGAGGGAGATAAGAAATTTGGAGATGTTTCAGAGAGATGAGGACCCCACAGCAATGATTTAAATGTTGAAAAGTGAGATCTGTAAAAGGGATTAAATGACATCAGATTGATTTGGCCTCAAGCAGGGAAGACTGAGGAGTAACTGAGTAATCATCTTCAAATATATGAGGGTTATTACAAAAAAGATGCAGGAGAGCTGAAATTGAGCAAAATGGGACTGGGCTGAAAACACTAATGATTTCCCCACCAAAAAACGGGTATCTTTGGGACCTGGAAGAAAATCTGCTTTCTGAAGCTATTTAAGGAGAACACATTATATAAGCCTGTAAAAAAATTAGGATTAGTTATACTGAAGATGGGCTTCCCGTGTAGCACTAGTTTAAAGAACCCGCCTGCCAATGCAGGAGACATCAGAGATGTGGGTTCCATCCCTGGGTCAGGAAGATCCCCTGGAGGAGGGCATGGCAACCCGCTCCAGTATTGTTTCCTGGAGATGCCTATGGACAGAGGAGCCTGGCAGGTTACGATCCAAGGGTCACAAAGAATCAGATACGACTGAAGTGACTTAGCATGCATGCACACATGCACACACGCATACTGAAGACAGAAATATTAGACCAGACCTTTTTTTTTTCTTCGTACAAGAGCTATTTTTTCAAGAGAAACCTTGCATGAAACAGATGAATGAAAAGTGATGCTGTTTGTGTTAAGCCAATGGTATGGCCCTAGTGACGTTTACTCTCTTCCCAACACTTAATATCCCAGGTGGCCCTAAAGTCACCATATGAGACACAAGGACACTGTTAAAATTTGTTTGAAAATAACTGAAACCAATAAAGAGCTTTCTAACTTTCTACAGAAAGTTATGGGTGCGTGGAGATCTTTTTTGATGGCAGTTCAGCCTTGGGAATTTTGTGGAAGTGCCGTATTCTTTCCTTGGTTCAATTTTTTGTTTTGTTTTGTTTTGGCTGGGCTGGGCCTTCCTTGCTTCCTGGGCTTTTCTCTAGTTGAGGTGAGTGGGAGGCTACTCTCTAGTTGCATTGCAGGGGTTACTCAATCCAGTGGCTTCGCTTGTGGAGCGCAGGCTCTAGAGCACAAGCTTAATGGCTGTGGAGCGTGGGCCTAGTTGCTCCTCAGCATATTTGATCTTCCCAGATAGGGACTAAACCCATGTCTCCTGCAGCGGCAGGCAGTTTCTTTACTGCTGAGCCACCAGGGAAGCCCCTCTTGCTTTAAATTTGTGAAGCAGTGTTATTTCTGAGCTTAAGTCCTATCCTTCTGTGTATTGTCAAATGGCGCTCTTGTATCCACTCTCTTAGTAACATATTTGTTACTAAGTGTCCCAATATCTAAGGGGAAAAACAGATGAAAATTTTAATTTTCTTGTAAATTTATTTAATTTGCTTAAAGTTCCAGTAAATGAAATTAGCAGTTTTACTTCATTAATGGTCAATGAAATTGTGTTTACTTTATTAACTCTTAAAAAAACATTCTTTACAAAAAGGAGAACATCGTATAACCACCAAGACTTTCATCCTAATGTTACTTCATCAATAATCATTTAATTTGGGATTCTCTCTATACAAAAAAAACAAAATGTATTCTGGCACCCCTTTAACACACATGTATTATTATGGCTTAATTAATTTATAAAGTTTAGATGAAATTTTTAAATATATGAAGATTTCATGGTTGACAACTTCTAGCTTCATGACGGTGAACTGATCACCTGCCCTTCATACCAAGGCCATGTAATTGGTAAAAATATTTTAAAAATGCACACAACTATAGTAAAAATCTAGCACAACCTTCAACTTAGGATGATTCAACTTATGATTTTTTTGACTTTAGTATGGTGTTGTACTCTTCCCTGGTGGCTCAGAGGTTAAAGCGTCAGCCTCCAATGCGGGAGACCCGGGTTTGATCCCTGGGTCAGGAAGATCCCCTGGAGAAGGAAATGGCAATCCACTCCAGTATTCTTGCCTGGAGAATCCCATGGACGGAGAAGCCTAGTAGGTTACAGTCCACAGGGTTGCAAAGAGTCGGACACGACTGAGCGACTTCACCTTACCTCACCTTACCTATGGTGTTGAAGTGATAATGCATTCAACAGAAATCGTACTTTGAATTTTGATCTTTTCCTGGGTGATAGGTGGTACAATCTTATTTCATGATGCTGGGCAGGGCAGCAAGTCACAGCTCCGAGTCAGCCACGTCATTAGGAGGGTAAACAACTGACACTCTGCTTATAACATTTCTATACCCAGATCGCCATTCTGTTTTTCACTTTCAGTACAGTATTCAATAAATTACATGAGATATTTAACACTTCACTATAAAGCAGATTTTGTTTTAGATGATTTTGCCCAATTAGGATAAAAGAAGTGTTCTGAGCACAATTAAGATTGGCTACGCTAAGATAAGATGGTCTGTAGGTTAGTTTTATTAAGTGCAATATCACACACAACTTAGTGACTGAACGGCAGCAACAATATAACAATAGTTGTAACTTATGATGGGCTTATTGGGATATAATCTCATCATAAACTGAGGAAGATCTATACAGTCAGATTGTATTTAAAAATATACCTACATTTTTTACAAGAAATATCTTAAAGAAAAATAACACAGAACAGTTGAAAATACAGGAATGCAGTGGCTATTATGGAAAACAACATGGAGAATTTTCAAAAAATTAAAAATAGGACTACAATATGATCTACTGCTTTCACTCCCCATGATATTATCAGAAGAAAACAAAAAACTGTAGAAAATATATAAGTACCCCTATGTTCACTGTAGCATTATTTACAATAGCCAAAATATGAAAGCAACATAAGTGTCCATTAGTAGGTGAATGGATAAGGAAAACCTGGTATATACATATAGAATGGAATATTACTTGCCATGAAAAAGAATGAAACCTTGCCATTTCTGACAACATGAATGGCACTAGAGAGTGTCATGCTAAGTGAAATAAGTCAGATACAGAGAGACAAATAATGTATTATTTTACTTGCATGTGGAACAAAAAAGAACAAATGAAAAACACAATAAAATATAAATACAATTACAGATACAGAAAACAGGTGGCTGCCACAGAAGAGGCAATTAGAGGGAGGGAAGAAAGGGTGAGAGAGATTCAGTATCAGTTCAGTCACTCAGTTGTATCTAACTGTTTGCAGCCCCATGAACTGCAGCACACCAGGCCTCCCTGTCTATCACCAACTCCCAGAGTTTACCCAGACTCATGTGCATCGAGTTGGTGATGCCATCCAGCCATCTCATCCTCTGTCATCCCTTTCTCCTCCTGCCCCCAATCCCTCCCAGCATCAGGCTCTTTTCCAACGAGTCAACACTTTGCATGAGGTAGCCAAAGTATTGGAGTTTCAGCTTTAGCATCAGTCCTTCCAATGAACACGCAGGACTGATCTCCTTTAGAATGGACTGGTTAGATCCCCTTGCAGTCCAAGGGACTCTCAAGAGTCTTCTCCAGCACCACAGTTCAAAAGCATCAATTCTTCGGTGCTCAGCTTTCTTCACAGTCCAACTCTCACATCCATACATGACCACTGGAAAAACCATAGCTTCATGACATATGTGAGTCAAATAATTCTGCTGTACACCTTAAATTTTATAGTGCGGAATGTCAATTATATCTCAATGAAACTGGAAGAAAAAGAGGTAATCATAAAGCTAAAAAACACAAGAATTAAAGAAAAATTTACACTAAGTCGTGTCCAACTCTTGAGACCCCATAGACTGTAGCCTGCCAGGCTCCTCTGTCTATGGGATTTCCCAGGCAAGAATACTGGAGTGGGTTGCCATTTCCTTCTCCAGGAGATCTTCTCATCCCAGGAATTGAACCCAGGTCTCCTGCATTGCAGGATTCTTTACCAACTGAGCTACAAGGGAAGCTGTCAGACAAAATGTAATTCAAAGTGAAAAGACACTATCAGACAAAAAAGAATTCGAGGATGAAAAAAGGTACTTCATGTCAAGGAGAGTAACAAGTCACTGAAAATATATAGCATCATGTGCTTTTAATGCACCTGATAATGTAGCTTTGACAAATAGACAGGTTTGAGGACATAGGTCATAGCATTGTTGATGGTTATAAAACATAAATTAAAACAAAATTGAAAAGAACCTAGAAGTCCATCAGCTGATGATTGGCTAAGTATGCTGTGGAATAGTAACACTTTGAAGTATTTTGTAACAAAGAATGAGGTCAATGTCCTAACATAGCTGGCTCTCTAAAATGTATTGTTGTCTGAGAAAGCAACTTTGAAGAAAGATATGTACAATAATATAAAACCACTTACGTTAACACACACACAATGTTGCTATGTATTTACTTTGGATACAGAAGTCTTTATGTAAACAAATGACAAAAAAATCAGAAAAGAACCCTTACAAAAGATGTAACTGTGATCACCTCTGGGGAGGGGAAAAGAAGTAGACTTGGGTTGGGATGCTTAATCAGAAGGGAGTCAAGATTTCATTTGGAATGCTTCCAAAGAGAAATTAATTTTATTATTACTCATGTTATGAAAATTTTTAAAAAGATTCCGTGATTTCAGAAAGTTTTGAAAGCCCTGTGCTAGTTGATATGTCAAATTGGATGCCTTTGGATGCAAATACCACAAAACCTAATCTAAATGATAAAGCTTGAAAAGTAGTGCAGTTTATATTATTTTGTGTAACAGGATGTTCTGCAGAGTAGAGGGTTGCTGCTGCTGCTGCTGCTGCTGCTAAGTCGCTTCAGTCATGTCCAACTCTGTGCGACCCCATAGACGGCAGCCCACCAGGCTCTCCCGTCCCTGGGATTCTCTAGGCAAGAACACTGGAGTGGGTAGAGGGTTAACTGAGTACAAAGTTCAACTGTATCATGGAGGACCCAGCTTCTTTCTATTAATTTGCTTCAACACATTTTGAAGAAATTTACTTCAAATTCTCTTTGCATCTCTTGAGAATGCTTAATCCTCAGGTTCAAAGCAAGATCATGCCAGCAGTTTCAAGCAACAACATTCATTATAAAATAATAATAAACAACAGCTATATAGTGTTTTCTGCATGCCAGCGTTTTACATACGTTAATCCATGTTTTGTTCTCATAACTCTTTTTGCTGATGAGAAAACAGAGGCACTGAAATTTGCAGTATGTTACATAATTGTAAGCGGTAGATTCAAATCCAGTCAGTCTGGCACAAGAATATGTGCAATTAACCTCTGTACTTTATATGTTTTCCCTCTGACTTTTTTTTTTTCTTTCTTGTCTTTTCTTGTAATTTTCTCTAAGAAATAAGGAAACTTTCCCCAGGAAGACAGCAGACAATTCTACATCTCATTGCGGATGCCCACTCCTGAACCAATAAATTACCCTCAGCCCAAACAGACCACCCCTGGAATAGAGAGTGGGGTCACCTGCCCCCAGGGACATTGCTGTGTGGGTAAGTGCAGGCACATGAACCAAATCTGGGCCCTCTTTGGACAGAAAAGGGAGCTGAGGGGGCTGAAGCTGAAAAGATAACCAGCAGTCTCCAGTGAAAGTAACTTCTATTAGTCCCTTATATGTCAATGAATGACTCATTCATCTGAATGCCTGTTATGTTGGGCACACAAGTGAAAATTTCCAGGAAGAATATATGATTTGAATCTTGAGGAAGGAGAATCTAGGCTAGAGATAGAGATCTGAGTATTGCCAATGCATAGATTATAATTAAGTCAACAGGATGGAGAGAATTTCCGCAGAAGATAGTCTAGAGTTTTGAGAGAAGAGGGTCTAATATGATAAGATTTAGTGTTTGCTAAGATTTACTGTTTCCTTCTTCCATGTTATTAGATTAAAAGTAGTATGATTAAAAAAAGCTTTAACTGCATCTAGTGTACTTAATTGCTATTAATAAAATACCTCCTCATTTGTTCATTCATTTGTTTATTAGTTTATTTACTTTATTCAAAACATCATAAATAATCTTGTTCTTCGCAAATCCAAGATGCTGAAGGGTCCAATAATCACACTTTCATAAAAGTAACCTAAAGCTAAATGCAAAGCTAAATCCCTAGCTAAATACAAAGGATGAAGTAATATTGCAGCAGAGATGACAAGAGTTGTATTTGGTACCTGTACCAGCTTTGCCTTGGATGTTTCCTGTACTCATCCATCTTGAAGAGATAACTCCTCAGTGGGTGTTAGTTGGGCCAATCTAACAACCCCCATAGCTCAGTGGTTTAATCCAATAATGGTTTATTTCTGGTTTACACTGTAGTCCAGCTCGGTATGGCAGGGATCAGTTCCTTCCATTCAGCAGCTCCACTACGACCTTGAGCCCCAAAGTCTGCCCCTGGATCCTCGTCATTTGGCTAGGAAATGACACAAAAGAGAAAGAGCATGGAGAATTGCATAGGAGGCCTTGTGGGCCAAGCCTTGGTGTGGTAGATACCACTTCTGATCCACATTCTGTTGACTGGGGCTCAGGCACATGATCACAGTGAGTGTAAGGAAGTTTGGGAAATTTAATTTGTAGCCATGCACCAGGAAGAAGAGGAAAATGGGGTCGGTGGGTACCTGGTTAGTCTCTGACATACAACGGATTGAGTGAAACACTTTTACCATGTTAAAATGTAATGCTTTTGTTTATTTGGTATTTTTACTGTTTCTCTGCAATATCTTATACTCATTTATGACATCTTTCTTATGCTGTATTCTTCCTTCCTGATTGTAGTCTGATCATTATTCATATTTCATGCTTTTAATTATTTGGAGTCCTCCCAGTTTTGCTTTTGTAGTCTCCAGCTATTTTCTTCTTTCTTCAGAGTTCTCTGCCTTCCATATTTTGGACTTGCATTTCAGTCAGATTACATTTATCTTTCTTCCAGTGCTTCAGTAACATTTTTTTCTGTTTCCTATAGTTTTTACATATGGATCAGTTATTTCATGCATCATAAAACTTTTAAACCTTGCAGTAAATGGACATTCAAAATACATTATTTGATTAATTAAATAAAACCTCAGACATGCACTCAACTCTTAGAAACACCTTAATGTACTACACTGAGTTCAAAGCAGATAAACTGTATTTAACATTATGAACTGTGGAAATTATAAGCTTGATTTTTAAAAGATTAAATAAATGCTCAGAAACACAATCACTCTTGAGAAACAATCATTACGTACCCATCAACTGGCACTGTTAGCATTTAAAAATTAACCAACATGGTTTTCATGTAATCCTGGCAAGATCAGGTAAAAACCACACCCAGCCAAACCTCGGAGAAACATCCTTGAGCAATTCAAGTATATTGATATTATTTTTTCCATTGCTGTCATTACTGTCAAGATCAATAAATGCTTAGGGACAGATGAAGCCATAGCTGTTGCAATTAATTGTACCCTTATAGCCTCAAGAAACAAGCCCCAGCAGTGGTGACCAGCATAGTCCCAGGGAGTGACAAGTCCTAACAAGGGCACCTTGGCAGAGCACTCTCTGGGTCCCTCCCTGAAGACAAATCAGTAGCTTGATTAGGTGGGGCTGGGGCCAAGCCTCCCTGGGGTGGGGCTGGGGCTGGGCTTGGGCTGGGGCTGGGCCTGGGTGGTGGCACTCTCTTAAGTGCCGGCTCTCATTGGCTTGGCTACACTCCACTCTATTACTCTACTTAGGTGACTCAACTCAAAGCCAGGTGAAGCAGTTTGGGAACCACAAATAGGGCACCTGATAATTAGCTACCATTTTATAAGAGTGAGTCGAAGGGTCATCGGTCCCCATTTTACAGCCCTGTGTGCGTTCATGCTAAGTTACTTCAGTCGTGTCCAGCTCTTTGCGACCCTGTGGACTGTAGCCCACGAGACTTCTCTGTTCCTGGGAGTCTCCAGACAATAATACTGGAGTGGGTTGTCAAGCTCTCCTCCAGGGGATCTTCCTGATCCAGGGATCAAACCCGCATCTCTTATGTTGGCAGGTGGGTTCTTTACCCACTGAACCACCTGGGAAGTCCTTTAGCAGACCTACTGGCTCACTATCAGAACAGCAGGGAGTGGTGGCTGCAGCTCTTCATGGCAGAGCAAGCATGGCAATGGTAGATTTCACTGAAAATTGTGACCCTCATTTGCCCAGTACTTGATCAACATTTGACTACTCACATCATGTCACAAATGATGTGTAGTATATCTTAGGTTTTTTTTTTGTTGTTGTTTGTTTAAATGACTTGTTTTATGGTTTGCTCTGAAGCCAGAATTAGATTCTTAAGTGCTGTATGAAAAGTTCTAAGCAGAATTAAATCTAACCTGGCTATTTCATTATCTGCTAGATCTAAGTACGTCTTCCTCATATTGTTCTCATCTCAGTGAGATAATTAATTAGCAATTCCAGGAGGTGTTTGTGGAAAAGCAAGGTTTTGGGGGGTGGGGATCCTGTGCCAAACAAAGGCCCAAAATGAAAAAGAAGAGTTCATCATTTTATCACCTGTCTCTTGGAAAATATAAACTCTTGTGTTCATGCAGCTAGATTTCCTGGAGGCAAATAGGAAACCTGGAGAATCAGATGGAGATGTTAGCAGTTTAACCCTGTATACCAATCCCTGGGGGAAGGGAGAGTGGAAAGGACGGAGAGGGGAGGGGATTACCCTCATGTGCAAGGTGCTTGATCTAGAACAGTGTTTATGCCATTTCTTTCTGGATGGAGCCTGCCAGCTCGGACTCCTGACTACACAACACAGTCATTCAGCTCCCATTAAACAGGTCATTGCTGAAATGAGCAAAAACAGACATCATTCTGGGTTGAAAAGGGAGAAGAGTTGGAAAATTGGGATTGGTCTTATGGAACTTCAGCCACTTGGAAAGCTCGGTGCCAACTCAAAAAGTGTCTTTAAGCAAAATGACATGAATATGGATGTAAGACAAGAAGGGCCACAGGATCACGCATCTGCCTTTAAAGGTAAACTTACAACGTAAGTGACCCAACTTGGTAGAACAACATTCAGAGACAGGGGGGCACACCAGAAGGTTAAGTGATTGAGTGGGATAAGCAGTAGCTACAGTTGGGCTGCTTTGGGAAATTCTGAGCTTTTTCTTCTGGGGGCTGAGGGTGGGTTTGGGGGTCATGAATCGGGGCTTGGCTAGGCAGTCTCTGAGTCTCTTAACTTCTATAGATAGTGCCCAGGGATGGGGAAGCTACATCATGAAAATTTCTGACTGTCAACATCAGGGTGTTAACTGGTTGCTTTTCCTTTAACACCAATTAAGTGTTCACTTGGATGTTTTAATTTAGGAACCTCTGAAACTTTACTGTTTTAGCGTCATCAAGGTAGTATTTAGCAATTTTGATGCTTTAAGAACCTGGCTCTATTTATGTCTAAAAAGCTTTACAGTGCCTTTTAAAATGTTCTCACTGAAACACTTGAGATTATATCAGCACTAGGTATGTCATCCACATGAATATCCTTAGAGTCTCACGGTGAATAATGTGATTAACAAGCATAATGTGTGGCCACCTGGCACATCAGGTGCTTCATCAGCCTGACTCCTCAGCTAGCTTCCTGGGAGGCACTGGTGTAAACATCCTCCAAGATGGCCTCATCTTGCCTAAGAATTTTCACTGGCAAAGGAGACGAGACTGAGAGGTCCTTCAGACTTTCAAGCCCTGTGATGAAGGAACACTAAGAATTTAACATTTTTATTCTGCATAGATCTTTTTGCTTGTAATGGACAGAGGTAAATGTGCCCTTTGAGAGAACACCTTGGGAGGCAACTGAATCAGTCTTTCTGGCTAGCCAATCCCTCTCCTTCTCCAGCCACAGAGGAAGAGGTGGTGGTTGGTGGGGGGTGGGATGGAGTGGGGGGAGGAAGAGCATCATAATAACTACCACCATTTTCTCTAACCTCTGGGCTCACTCTGACCTCCCGGTATTCTGATGCAGGAGAAGGCAAACCTGTATCCCTAGTCAAAATCTGTCAAAAGAGGTTTTGCTTAGCAAATGAAGATAGATTTGCTAAGCTCCAACCTCTTCCCAACTCCTTAGAACCTAAGGATAATGTAAGCTGGTCACATTTCTAGGGGGCCAGATCCTGGTAGAAAGCAAAGAGGAACTGAAGAACCTTTTGATGAGGGTGGAGGATGAGAGTGAAAAAGCTGGCTTGAAGCTCAGCATTCAAAAAACTAAGATTATGGCATGCAGTCCCATCATTTCATGGCAAATAGAAGGGGAAAGAGTGGAAGCAGCGACAGGTTTTATTTTCTTGGGCACCAAAATCAGTGTGGACAGTAACTGCGGCCATGAAATTAAAAGACACTTGCTGCTTGGAAGGAAAGCGATGACAAACCTAGACAGAGTATTAAAAAGCAGAGACTTTGCCAACAAAGGTCCATCTAGTCAAAGCTATGGTTTTTCCAGTAGTCAGGTATGGATGTGAGAGTTGGACCATAAAGAAGACTGAGTGCCCAAGAACTGATGCTTTCCAATTGTGGTGCTGGAGAAGACTCTTGGGAGTTCCTTGGATTGTACAGAGATCAAACCAGTCAGTACTAAAGGAAATCAACCCTGAATATTTCTTGGAAGGACTGATGCTGAAGCTCCAATAATTTGGCTATATAATGTAAAGAGCCAACTCACTGGAAAAGACCTTGATGCTGGGAAAGATTGAGGGAAGGAGGAAAAGGGGGAGACAGAGGATGAGATGTTTGGATGGCATCACTGACTCAATGGACATTTTGGGACATAGTGAAGGTGAAAGTCACTTAGTCATGTTCAACTCTTTGTGACCCCATGAACTATACTATACAGTCCATGGAATTCTCCAGGCCAGAATACTGGAGTGGGTAGCCTTTCCCTTCTCCAGAGGATCTTCCCAACCCAGGAATTGAACCCAGGTCTCCTGCATCGCAGGCAGATTCTTTACCACAATGAAAAGGTCAGTTTTCATTCCAATCCCAAAGAAAAGCAATGCCTAAGAATGTCCTAACTACTGCACAATTGCACACATCTCACACGCCAGCAAAGTAATGCTCAAAGTAATGCAAGGCTTCAACAGTACGTGAATCATGAACTTCCAGATGTTCAAGCTGGATTTAGAAAAGGCAGAGGAACCAGAGATCAAACTGCCAACATCCACTGGATCATAGAAAAAGCAAGAGAACCAGAAAAACATCTACTTCTGCTTTATTGATTACAACAAAGCCTTTGACTGTGTAGATCACAACAAACTGTGGAAAATTCTTCAAGAGATGGAAATACCAGACCACCTTACCTGCCTCCTGAGACATCTATATGCAGGTTAAGAAGCAACAGTTAGAACTGGACATGGAACAATGGACTGGTTCCAAATTGGGAAAGGAGTCTGTCATATAAATAAGCTGTATATTATCACTCTGCTTATTTAACTTATATGCAGAGTCAGTCATGCAAAATGCTGGGTTGGATGAAGCACAAACTGGAATCAAGACTGCTGGAAGAAATATAAAAAACCTCAGATAAGCAGATGACATCACCCTTGTGACAGAAAGCAAAGAAGAACTAAAGAGCCTCTAATGAAAGCGAAAGAGGAGAGTGAAAAAACTGGCTTAAAACTCAACATTCAAAACACTAAGATATTGGCATCTGATCCCATCACTTCATGGCAAATAGATGGGGAAACAATGGAAACAGTGACAGACTTTATTTTTGGGGGCTCCAAAATCACTGCAGATGGTGACTGCAACCATGAGATTAAAAGATTCCTTGGAAGAAAAGCTATGACCAACCCAGAAAGCATATTAAAAAGTGGAGACATAACTTTGCCAACAAAGATCCATCTAGTCAAAGTTAATGGTTTTTCCAGTAATCATATATGAATGTGAGAGTTGGACTATAAAGAAAGCTGAGCACTGAAGAACTGATGGTGTCGGAGAAGACTCTCGAGAAGCTCTTGAAATGCAAGATCAAACCAGTCCATCCTAAAAGAAATCAGTCCTGAACATTCCTTGGAAGGACTGATGCTGAAGCTAAAACTCCAATACTTTGTCCACCTGACGTGAAGAGCTGACTCATTGGAAAAGACACTGACGCTGGGCAAGTTTGAAGGCAGGAAGAGAAGGGGACGACAGAGGATTAGATGGTTGGATGGCATCACCGACTCAATGCACATGAATTTGAGCAACCTCTGGGAGTTGGTGATGGACAGGGAAGCCTGGTGTGCTGCAGTCCATGGGGTCACAAAGAGTCAGACACGACTCAGCAACTGAACAACAACAGCTCCTATATGCTGCCATGACAATGTCTGGTGAGAGTTTGGTTCACCAGCCTCCTTTATGGAACATTTCCCCACAGTTCCACCCACTCCCATTCCAATCTTCTACAACATTCTTCTCACTTCGAATTTAAGGTCAAACGCTTAGGCTCCCATTATGATATATTTCATCAAAATGAAAGCAACAACGTCAGCAAAATGTTCAAACCACAAGCAGCAATAGGTGGTAAGAGTAAGATCACTTCTGGAACAGAGAAGTCAAAGTCACAAAGTTCGCCTTTTCTGCATCATCTGATACAACTTTTCTACTCTTACCCTCCCAAAGAACTTTGGTGAGAGTACAACCTTCCATATTTAAAGGTGGTGTTCACTAAGCACTCACCATGTGTCGGGTGTCTGCTGGGTACTCGACTCTCTTTTCCTCTATTGAGTCTCACAGTATCCCTCTGGGGCCCATAAAAAGCATGTTTTATTGGTTTTGCCACTGTATAGATGAGTGAACCGGAGAAGGCAATGGCACCCCACTCCAGTACTCTTGCCTGGAAAATCCCATGGACGGAGGAGCCTGGTGGGCTGCTGTCCATGGGATCGCTAAGAGTCGGACATGACTCAGCAACTTCACTTTCAATTTTCACTTTCCACTTTCATGCATTGGAGAAGGCAATGGCAACCCACTCCAGTGTTCTTGCCTGGAGAATCCCAGGGACGGGGGAGCCTGGTGGGCTGCAGTCCATGGGGTTGCTAAGAGTCGGACACGACTGAAGCAACTTAGCAGCAGCAGCAGCAGCAGCAGATGAGCGAGCAGAGGTGTAAGGTGATTGGGGATCTTGCTAAGAGTTGCCATGGCTGATCCCTGGCTCCACAGATCTGTGAAGCTCCAGGTCTATCCAAGTTCACACTCTTCATTACTACCAGGTGGCACTGAAGTCTCATGAAGTGATACTTTCCATTGAGGATCATGGAGGTTAAAGTCAGCAAACCGAGAGAGGAAGCCGATGGAGAGTTTGATTTGCAATTCCGAGTTTTGTTTCTTGGTTCTTTCTTTCCCAGTTCAACCCAGATGTCTTAACAAAACCAGCTGTGTAATTTTGCCCGGTGCAAAATGAAAATGTGGGCTTCTTCAAAAATTATGAAAAATTTCAAAATGGTGCCCATGAAGCTGGCTCTTCATCTAGCCCTGATTAAAGTTGATTATTTCTAGTATTCTGCCTCTAGGACTCTCAAAACCCCATTTGGGAGTACTTTCAGAAGAGTGGCTCCAGGAAGTAGACATCTAGATGGAGATGCAGATATTGCTGAGTGAGCGTTGGTGGTATTTTTCTCTTGTGTCCCAGGTCAAGGAAGCTTATTCATGTTGCCACCATCACTTTGGCAGCAAAGTGATGTTATACACCTTTTAAACCTAAACACTTAAATGTAGTTTTTATTTGTTAATGTGTATATCACCTTGCTGACAAAGATTCGTATAGTCATATCTATGGTTTTTCCAGTAGTCATGTATGGATGTGAGAGTTGGATCATAAAGAAGGCTGTGCACTGAAGAGTTGATGCTTTTGAACTGTGGTGCTAGAGAAAATTCCCGAGAGTCCCTTGCACAGCAAGGAGATCAAACCAGTCAATCCTAAAGGAAATCAACACGGCATATTCATTGGAAGAACTGATGCTGAAGCTGAAACTCCAATACTTTGGCCACTTGATACCAAAAGACAACTCCCTGAAAAAGACTCTCTTGCTGGGAAAGATTGAGGGCAGGAGAAGTGGACAACAGAGGATGAGATGGTTGAATGGCATCATCAACTCAATGGACCTGAGTCTGACCAAACTCCAAGAGATACTGAAAGACAGGGAAACCTGGCATGCTGCAGTTATGGGGTCAACAACAAATAGTTGACAATAGCTAGGTCAATGGATTCTATAGATGAAATGATCCAAACTGATGTCTCCCCAATTAGTAAAAACAAACAAACAAAAACCACATCCATTTATTTTATTTAGTTCATGCAAAACAGCTTTGCTTGAGTGAAGAAGGAACACATTTGAGGCACCACCCTGGCTCTGAGTCCTCCTACATGGCCCAGAGGGTGGCTTAAGTCATGGAGAGGCATTTTCACAAGCAAAGCCCTAGGCAAGAGCCAGGTTCACCTAAGGAAAGACCTCTTTTGCCAAGACTGGACCTGGAAAGGGTGTGGGCTCCACCAGGTAAGTTGAGCTTCAGGACAGCCTCCAGGCCCAGCATGCAGCTGGGCCAGCATCTCCCTGGGCTGGACAAACTGGTCAGGGGAGGTTACAGAAGGCCTGAAGAAACACGCAGGAAGACGGATACCACACACAGTCAGGGTGGAGAACCCTAAGGGACTCAGGAAACCAGGGCAGGACCTGGGTGGGGTCAAAGCCGCAGGTGATGATCTGTGGGCCTGCAGCTATTAATAATGTTTCATAGTGAGGAAGCATTAGAGTGCCAAGCACAGTTCTCTAAGTACTTGAAATGCATTAACAAAGTTGGCAGTTCTCAAACTTGAGCATATAGCTGTTAAGACAGATTGCTGAGCTCACTTTCAGGGTTTCTGATTTGGTAGCTCTCTTTCTCTCTTTTTTTCTTCCTAAAGCCTCTCCTTTATCCATATCCTGTTCTGGGCCCCTCCCTCTCTGTAATCTCTTCCCTGTCCATGCCAATTCTGAGTTATTTCTCCTCTGAGCCCTTCTATCTCTGAGCATATTGGTTAAGGGAACATCCCAGATCTGGGTTTGAATCCTGGATCTACCACCAGCTCCTTGGCTGTGCCTGTGTGTGCTCAGTCATGTCTGACTCTTTGCGACCCTATGGACTGTAACCCGCCAGGTTCCTCTGTCCGTGGAATTTTCCAGGCAAGAATACTGGAGTGACTTGCCATTTCCTTCTCTGGGGGATCTTCCTGACCCAAGGATCAAACCTGAGTCTCTTGCATCTCCTGCATTGGCAGGCAGATTCTTTACCAGCTGAGCCGCTGGAGAAGCCCTTGACTATGAAGAAGTTATTTTATGGCTTCACTTCCAAAATATAAACTCAAAGATGAAATTATTAAGAATTTCAAGACAGCAACTGGTGAGCATTAAACCCCAGGCAAGAGGCCCTTCTGAGCAAGGGGCCCTGAGCAATTGTATGGGTCAAACACCCCTGAAACTGACCCTGGTTGCAAAGGAGAGAACTTACCGCAGCTCAGAGCCGGAGAAGACAGTCTGGGTGTGACTGGGAGGATCAGGGAGCAGGTTCTGATAGAGATTCGGGCTCCCACTAGATTGGAAAGACTTGTCAACAATCTAATTATCATAGGAGAGAAAAGCTCTGAATATTTAATTCTAGCATTCAGCCCAGGTAGGTAGGATAAAGGAACGAAATCTGAGAGTTCGCCCTGTGAGTTGCGCTACCACTCAGCTTAGGTACGCGTGATTTAGCAAAATATACTCAGTAAGCGCATCCAATTTTAGTCTTCTGGGAAACTATTTTTCTTTTTCCTTTTTTAGTTTCATTAGTAAAAATTTCTTTAGCGGACTGCCCATCTTGATTTGGCTGAGCAAAGAGAACAAGGAATTTTTCCACACTGAGCTGGACAGACAGGGCTTCAGTGCCTCTCTGGAGGCCAAGTACGGGGGAAGGCTGGGACTGACTCAGCCTAGAAGAGGGGACCAGCATGACTGGACAGGTGGTGTGGCATCCCAGAGCCTGGGGACGCATTCTGCTGTGGGTGTTGCTCCCGCTGACCTGGTGACCATCACAGAATGACAATGATTTGCAGCCTTCTCAAGCAGACTACACATGGGAGAGCATTTTCCCTCCCAGGAGTCATTCGGAGGGTGCACACACTCACTGATGATCCTGAAGGGCAGTGTGGTAGAGCAGAAAGAATGTGGACTGTCAAAGGGGTCAGACCTAGAGCAGAATCACGGCTTTGCTGCTTTTCAATTTCTCCCTCCTTTCTTTCCATCCTTCCTCTCCTTTTTACTTCTTCCCTTTGCTTGCTCCCCCTCTCCTTCCTCCCCTCATTCCATCAATTCACTCACCAAACATTGATTAAGTTGTTATGCTGGTCTGTGCCAAGTGCTCAGGATACAGTGGTGATCAAGGCAGGCACACAGTCCCTTCTCTGATGGGACCTGCAGTGGAGAGGCTGTTGAACAGTTATTATAACGGATGTGTGTGTGTGTAGCGACAGGCCACCAACCCAGTGTGGTGTGAGGACTGAGCAATGGGGTTTGACCAGGGCAAGGATCATGGGCAAGGTCCTCACTGCTTCATGGTCCCCTGCTCTAAATAGTGATAATTAATGGGTGTAAAGTGTCCAGCACCAGGCTTCGTCCCCAAAGACACTGTGACAACTCAAGCCAGCTTTGGGGTTCTTCTTGGAGAACTGTTACCACAGGGAGTTTCAAGCCCCATTCATGGTCATTTCTTAGGTCATTGTCCTAGTTATCTTTCCACCCTGGTGCTGCCTCTCTGGGTCCAGGGTTCCCCAGAAGGCAGAGACAGCAGTTACCCCCTTTCCATCTATAGAGCATCTACAACAACGCCTGCTGCTGCTGCTAAGTCGCTTCAGTCGTATCCAACTCTGTGCGACCCCATAGACGGCAGCCCACCAGGCTCCCCCGTCCCTGGGATTCTCCAGGCAAGAACACTGGAGTGGGTTGCCATTTCCTTCTCCAATGCATAAAAGTGAAAGTGAAGTCACTCAGTTGTGTCCAACTCTTCGCGACCCCATGTACTGCAGCCTACCAGGCTCCTCCATCCATGGGATTTTCCAGGCAAAAGTACTGGAGTGGGTTGCCATTGCCTTCTCTGACAACACCACCTAGCACATAGTAATGGCTCAATAAATGTTGCTGGATGAAAAGGAGCTGAAAAATGAAAATGAATCCCAGAGAAAAGACACCAGGCAATCCAGAAAATGAGAACATTTTATAGAAAGAAATTAGAACCCATACAGCTGTTCTGATACTATCTTTATGACCTCTAGGGAGAATAAAAACCAACACACATCACACACTTTCTCTCATTGTTTCCTCTGCTATCAGGCAGGGAGCATTAATAAAAGAAAGAATATTTAGTTGGGATTTTACTCCAAGGGATCCTTCTTAATTAAGTGGTGAGACATTAATTAAAAATCTAATTAATCATCATAAGCTGTCGCTGCTGTGCTTGACAGTCAGGTGCAGGCTTTCTGACAGACATGAAGTTATAGTAGCTCTGAGCTGTATGTAAAAGAAATATCCACTAATGCTCCAAATAGATGGAAATCACTGAGCAGGCCATCCTTCTGTGGGCTTCTTACAGGCTAATATACAGAGATGGACTTACCATGGAGACAATGAGGCTTAATCTTTGGGCCCCTTACTTTCATAGATCTTATCCAGGTCATGGTATGGGACCTCAATGTATGTTTTGTTATATATTAACACACACCCACACACATATATATATATATATATATATATATATATATATATATATATACATACATACATAGATGGGGGGGGAGTAAAATTTGTAATAGTAAGATATTTTTATACTCTCTTTCTTAAAGAGGGTGCCTTTAAGCTTCAAGTCAATAAATTTAGATTTCTGCTACTAATAACATGTCTCCTAGAAAAGGTCCAGGGGGTAAGATGAAGCCCAGGTGGAATGACATTAATAACGAAGATGGTGTTGATGATGATAATGTAGGTGTCATTGTACAGAGAGGAAATGGAAAGAGGGGCTGTGCAGAGCCCAGAGAACTTGTGGAAAATTGTTTTGGATCAAAATGAACAGAAAGGCCTCATGAAAGAGTCTAAATGTCAACTGACCAAGGTTAGAAGGCATAACCTAACCTGATCTAAACCCAGGGTTCATGGATGGGCTCCTGGGGCTCCATGGGACCCTGAGTGTGAAAGTCATTCAGTCATGTCTGACTTTTTGCAACCCCATGGAGTATACAGTCCATGGAATTCTCCAGGCCAGAATACTAAGTGGGTAGCCATTCCCTTCTCCAGGGGATCTTCCCAATCCAGGGATTGAACCTAGGTCTCCCACATTGCAGGTAGATTCTTTACCAGCTGACCCACCAAGACAGCCCCCAAACTGTGTGCAAATTGTCTCTATATGTGCATTTTTTCCCCTAGGAATAGCAATTCTATTCACAAAGATGGGAAAGTCTGAAATGGACATAATTGACAATGGATTTTGTAAGATTATACTATTCTATGGAATAGTACATATAATGGACAGAGGAAATAAAATTTATAATAAAAATAGTGTGTTGAATAATTTTGGTTCTGTCTTCTCTGTATCATGTTTGAGTCCATGTTCTGAGGCAGGTGCAGGAAGACAGGCTGGTTGGAGGCTACCTCCAGCTTGGTAGGTAAGGGTTTGAGATGGGGAGCTGCAGTCCTAGGACCAACCTAGGGGTCAGCCTCCCAGGCTACCTCCATATGAGGGTCAAAAGGCTCATGGCCCACCAGAGAGGAGGCCCGAGAAGGGTGGGGGAACAAAGAGCAAGCTGTCTCCTGGGGGTCTTGTGGTATGAGCTGATTGAGGGTTCTAAGATCTGGGATGCTCACCAAGTCTTCCTTATGTCATGATCTCTTCCGATGCATAAAGGTTAGAGCCAAGGGTACAAATAGTAAACTGAGAGAAAGATTTAAAAATATATAATTCTTGATAACAAGATGGTACCTACCACTTAGAGATTGATCTTAACTAGAGGTTTAAACTAGAATCTGGGTCCAATGAGGAAAGAACTCAGGAAGGGTCCTTATAAGCCTGATCAAGAACAGGAGTAGGCTTGATCTTAGACACAGAGGATGAAATTAGGACCAAGCTAGGAGAAGACTCTTGAGAGTCCCTTGGACTGCAAGGAGACCAAACCAGTCAATCCTAAAGGAAACCAACCCTGAGCATTCATTGGAAGGACTGATGCTGAAGCTGAAGCTCCAATACTTTGGCCACCTGATGTGAAGAACTGACTCATTGGAAAAGACCCTGTTGCTGGGAAAGATTGAGGGGAAAAGGAGAAGAGGGCAGCAGAGGAGGAGATGGTTGGATGGCATCACCAATTCAATGGATGTGAGTTTGGGCAAACTCCAGGAAATAGTGAGGGACAGGGAGGCCTGATGTGCTATAGTCCATGGGGTTGCAAAGAGTCAGACATGACTGAGCAAGTGAACTGAATGAAAACAATCAGGAGCTATGGCAAAGCCAAAATCACAAGATAAAACCCAGACTGAGAAGCGGGCTAGGAAGAGGACTCCTTGGATTCCAAGGCAAGAGCCAGAGAGTTCATGGTTTATGGGGTCAGGGAGTGGCACTGGATCAGAGCCAAGTGTGTAGCCAGAAACCAGGTGCCTATCTGCAGTTCCCACCTACAAACCCACTCGAGCCAGGTGCAGCTGCGTCCCTGCCAGCACCTGCAAGGCTGAGGCTGGCTGAGCCCAGGGTCTGGTCCCACCCCAGCTGGAAGGATGTGAGGGACTTCCTGCCTCGGGCAAACATTTGGCTCTCAACCAATTTCTCCTGGCTATTCCCTTGTCTCTGCCTGCCCAGTCCTGCCAGCTCTCTGACCCTTCATTGCCCCCGACGCCTGGTCCTAGAATTCTCCCAACTCAAGCCAACCCAAGCCCCAATGTTTTGTCCCAGCTTTTTTGGTCCCAGCCTCTTGCACTCTTTCTGGGATCCTTCAATCCCATCCTTGCACCTACAGCAGGAAATAAGGCTAGTCTCCAATGCTTTCACTCAGGATAAGGGGTGGGGATACCTGAGGAGAAAGAGAATAAGGTAAAGGCTGTGGCTCAGGTAATGTTGGTAAGAGAAATTGTCCCGTTATCCCCCAAGAGTGTTGTTAACATGTTAATTCAAAAGAGAAGCCAAGGGGTGGAGGAACCTATCAGGTGTATGCATTTTGTCACTCTTGGCCCCCGGGAAAGAATAAGGGACAGTCAGAAATTCTCTATAATGTTCTGAAAGCACCTATCACAAACAGCATTCACTCAGGATCTATGTTATATGTCTCTGAGGAAAGAGTTACTGCTTATAGAAGCAGAATCTTTCTCTTTCTCGAGCATGGGGACTATGTGCTCAATCTGGGCAAGGGTTAACCATTGCCGGAGATTATATCGAGTTTGGGTTTAACTTTTACACAAGATGCTAGGGGGCATGTCTTAACTTCATGCTGCATTGTAAATTTAGAGTTTGGGTGTGGAAGCTCTGCTCCCTGCTTTATAATCTACACAGGTGTGCAGAGGACTTCAAAGCCAGTTGTAGAAGAAGGCTGTTGAGAATTACCTTTGGGGGGAAAAAAGAAAGAAATCCCACAGAGCAGATGACAAGAGAAGTGAACTAAACCCTCCTGTAGTAATTGCCTTTGCATTAATTTACAAATTCCAAAATCTTTTGTGCTTTTGCTCAAGAATGGGGACTTCCCCATTCCAAAGAATGATTTCAGATTTGATAACCTCTATTCTTTTCTGAAAGTGACTCAAATTGAAAGTTTGCCCAGGGAAATTTTGCCAATGAGGACACAAACTCTCAGTCCAGCCTAGTACATGCTACCTTCTCAGACGTTGTTTCTTGCCATTATACTAACCATCAGCTATAACGTTACAGTGGAGAATATATGTAATATGTGGTCACTTAGCCTTTGATGCTCTCCTTTAAAATCAATTAAATTAATGAGTAGAGCATCCTTTTTTAAAAATTGAGATGATTTTGCTGAATTCACTACTCTTCAATAGGGTATGTACACTTGGAGGTGTATTTTTCAGTAATAATGTTAAGGCTTGACTGCAGTTATTGTATGAAAAGAATTCCTCTTTCTAAATGTCAATACTTGAGTCCTACTAAAAGCTAAGGGGGAATTTATGCATTTAGCCTAAAGCACATTTTACTTCTTGGTATTTTTGTTGATTTGTGGCCAATGAATCATGAAAATGAAATCTTAAAACCTCAAGAAACCACCAGAAACCAAGCTAGGTAATTAGCATATTTCACAGTAATTATTCCCATCCCACTCCAAAATGAAAATGTTTTGTTTTCCCCACTTTGTCTGCTTTTTTTCAATTATTGACATTTGGGGAATTTTCCGATGAAACTGCCCATTCTACCGAGGGCAGGATCACTGACACTGGAGTTTGGAAAATTCTGTTTAGTTCAGTTAATCTCTTTCTTCCTTGGAGACAGGAAAGATAGTCATTTTTCTCATTTCATAGAGGTTTCTTACCTTTTTTTTTTTTTTCTTGGAAAGATGACTTCTACTAGATTGTTTCATAACTGTAACATATCGGACTTTAAAAAAGTTTAACCTCTAACAACTTTCTGGTGGAAGCCTCCACCAAGTTTAGTCATTCATTTTCTAGGCAAAGACAGTTCAATGCATGTAGCTATTTGTCATCATTACATTCTAGCTCACCCCATAGCTGGGCTACCAACACCCTATTTAATATTTTCCACCACTTATTTTTAGCAATTTTTACTTCTTCTTGCTAATTATTCCTAATTTCTTTTAATTGGAGGGCCTTTTAATTTTTCAGTTTCTTATGGAAGACTCTTAGTTTTCTTTCTGTGTCAATTCTCCCCTTCTTCCTGGTAATAGGACCTACTTCCATTAGAGCAAAATACACCCTCTTTTCCTTCCCCCAAAGAAGAACTACATTTCCCAAACTCCCTTGCAGCTAGTTGCAACCATGTGACTAAGTTCTCACTAACGGATAGAGCAGATGTGTTGAGCATGTACTGTATTTGCTTCCGTATAAGAACACTGTTCACCTGCCACTTCTTCTTCAACACAGGCTGGCACCTGGATGTGGCACTGACGAGCCAACTGTAACCATGCAAAAAGACAACATCCTAGCTGACAGGAAGACCTTGAAAGTGAAAGAAGCCTTAGGGCTTGAATAAGTCACACACCTCCCCTGGACCACCTGCCTGTGGTCTTACCTGCCTAGACTCTTACACGAGAGAAAAATAGATTTCTCTTATTTGAATGAGCGTATCTCGAAGTCTCTTTGTTACAGTAGCATAACTGATACCTTAACCCTGACTAATACATTTTTTAAACAAAAGAGAAGGTGCTCCCACTGTGCTCTGTGCTACTCAGATCTTACTTGGAGGGTAGGTGAGTCACATTATAAGAGCATAAATACAAAGCTGAAGTTTTTCAGATAAAATCAACAGGTATGGTGAGGGAGTCAAAGAAGAAGAAACTGGAAGAGAAGTCTCGGAGTACAAGTGCTATTTTTAGTCATCAAAGGGCTAGCATGCAGAATGATTCCCCTCATTCTGTGTGGTTTTAGTGGGTAGAAGCAGGACTCAAGGTGAAAACAGATTTTGCTTGAGACAAAGAACATTCCTGGCTGTCAGCTCTGCATAGAAATGGAAAGGGCTACCCTGGAAGCATTGAGCTCCCTGCCTGTGGAGACATCTTAACAGAGCATGGATAACCATTTGGCTGGATTTCATGATGACTGTGTGTCATGCACATATATTATGTAAGTCATCTCGACTTCTCAGAATAACACTAAAAATTATATACATATTTTACCTTCATAGGTTAGAAAGGGAGTCTAAGTCTCAGGCAGGTTAAAACTTACCGAAGGTCACAGAGCTAGTTAGTAGCACTGCCCACATTCTTTCCACCAATCACTGTTAAAGTTGACTCACAAAATGGCTTAAAAAATTTTTTCCAAACCTGACATTCTATAAGTTCTCTGGAAAACTGTCTTTCCAGAATTTGCGCTTAAATTCTGAGGACTCAAAGCCAGACATCTCCTAAAGGTCAATGTGCCTAATCTCCTACATTTTAACCCAGTTGACAACTTACTTCAAGTCTTTCTTTTTTAGGCAGAGATGGCCAGCCAATCACCAACCTTTTTTTCCCTTATTTTTTGGCACACAATGAAAAGGCATTTTCCAGTTTCCCTTGCAGTGGAATGTGAGCAAAAATGAGGTGGGCCACTCCCAGAGCTGGCCCACAAAAAACCTCCGTATACTTTCTTCTGCGGCAGCTAGATATGGGCACGTGGAGTGGTCTTGAAAGTTGAATGTTGAAGCTGGAGAACTTCTGCCTTAGTGTTAAACAGAGCCTCCTGGCAAGCTGAAGCTGCTTTGGACTGTGTAATGAGGGAGTCATAAGCTTACTGTGTTTGGGCCATCTTTGTCTCTTGGTAATAGCAGTTAGCCTACCTCTGTATTGCAGGCTTCCCTGACAGCTCAGTTGGTAAAGAATCCGCCTGCAATGCAGGAGATCCTGGTTCGATTACTGGTTCGGGAAGATCCCCTGGAGAAGGGATAGGCTACCCACTCCAGTATTCTTGGGCTTCCCTGGTGGCTCAGGTAGTAAACAATCAACCGGCAATGTGGAAGACCTGGGTTCAATGCCTAGGTTGGGAAGATCCCCTGGAGAAGGGAAAGGCTACCCACTCCATGGAGAATTCCATGGACTGTATAGTATAGTCCATGGGGTCACAAAGAGTCGGACATGACTGACTTTCTCCTCTGTAAAACTCTTCATTTTCAGCCACTGAATTTCAAGAATTGTTAACTCAGTCATAGGACTATGCCCAGGGTCATGGTGTTTATCAGCAACTCTACTAGGCTAATCCTTCTGACACTGCAGATATTCCATACTTTCTGACTTAAAAAAAGTAGAATTTTCATATAGACTGAGTCACTTCAGTCATGCCCAAATCTTTGCAACCTCATGGACTGTAGCCTGCCAGGCTCTGCTGTCCAGGGCATTATCCCAGCAAGAACACTGGAGTGGACTGCCATTTCCTTCTCCAGAAGATCTTCCTGACCCAGGGATTGAACCTGCATCCTGTACTCCTGGCAGGCAGATTCTTTGACCGCTTGGACCACCTGGGAAGCCCAAACTTTAATATAGTTCAACCTAAAATAAGAGAAGGTAATCTGATGCCTTCCACCTCTCACTCTTTTGATCCCCCACACAACCCAGCTCAGCTGATAAAGAGGGATCACCTTCTTTATAGAACAGTGCCAGGGAAGCTTCAAATACAGACTACCCTTGATAAAGGTTTGCCACATGTTTGCTAAATGGAGTCCCATGGTCCAGTCCACTGGTTTATGCTACTAGATTCTTCGCTTTTTCTTTCTTTCTCTCCCTTCCTTCACAATCAATTTGAAAACCAATTTGACCGTTTCCTAGAAAGCTAAATATACACCTACTCAATGATTCAGCCATCTTATTGCTGCATATACAAGAGAAATAAAAGCATGTATCCATACAGAGACTGGAACAAACATGTTTCTGGTGCCTCTGTGTATAATAGCCAAATAGATAAGAGAACTCAAAGGTTCATCAATAGGTGAATGAATAAACAAATTGTGGTATGCTCATATAATAGCAAATTTCTCAGTCATAAAAAGAAATGCATTAGTGATACACACATCATGGGTGAATTTCAATACAATTGAGTTAATGAAGCCAGACAGAAAGAATGTACACACATAATGATTCTATTTGCATAAAATTCCAGAAAGTGCAAACGAATCTGTAGTAATTGAAAGCAGATCTTTCTATCTGACAGAGGTCAGAGAAGGGTGGGAGTGAGAGATTACAACGTTGTACCAAAAAACCCTTGGGGGCGATTAATACGTTCAGCATCTCAATTGTGGTGATGAATTCATAAGTATATATCCATGTCAGAACTCATCAAATTGTATACTTTAAATACAGGCAGTCAATTGTATGTCAATTATACCTCAGTGAAGTTAAAAAAAATTGACTAGAGCTGGATATGGCAAAAAATGGATATTGAGTGATGAAATTTTGGAAACACAGCCCAAGATTATTAGTTGTTGCCTTTTATTTTTTCCCCCATCCTGCCTATTTTATTCTTTTGTTCAGGCCCTTCCTTCTCTTCTTTCCAGGGAACACTTTGTGTAAGATCACCATGTATAAGATGTCTATGGCATCAATATAATAAAGGACTTTCTGACATTTTCTGCTCTCAAAATATGCAAGGGAATGAGCTATTTCATAAAATAGGGAAACATCTATCTCTGGGATTCCCCAGCATAGACTAAATGAATACTTGACAGGGACATAGGAGCATCAGATATGATGCTGGGCCAAACAGTGGCTTTAATCTGTTGTTGTTGTTTTTTTTTAATAAGTCATAAAACTTTTCCTACAAATGAATAAAATCTTAGGTGGAAGACAAATATTAGAGAAGATGAAGAAGCATTTCTTAAAAACAAATTCAAGTTCTCAGAGCCCTGCCTGCTTGGGCCCATCTTTTACCTACTGTGGTAGCATCTTCTTGAGTGGATGACTCTGGTTTGTTCCAACTCAAATCCTATGAACATTTACTTTCAGTGAGAGTAATTGAGGGCCATGAATGAAAAGTTTTTAGCCAAACTACCCTAATTAGAGCAGAGGGTTGAAGTGAGGGTCTGACTACATCTTAGTCATCTGAGAAAGTGTTGCCACTTGTATAAGGGAAGGTTACATTCTTTTCAAATGAATTACAACACTGATAATTTTTTTTTCTCAGAGGGAGTGTCATATAGCTACTATTTATCCAGATGTAACAGTCCTTTTTCCTCTTTGCTTTCTGAGAAAAAAACAGTAGTTCAAATAATGGTTTAGGTTAATAACAGTTTGGTCATTTTTGCTACTCTTTAGACCATGCAATTTTTTCCCATTTAACTCTGAACATGCCAAATGTGTTTGAATACATTTGAGCTCATAAGAGAAAGCAAGCTCTTTTTCCATATTCATAAGAATGATAAAAAGTAATCATAGTATTTACTGGTTTACCATGCTCAGTTTCTGTCATGTCCGACTCTTTGCCACCCCACGGACTGTAGCTCACCAGGCTCCTTGGTCCGTGGAATTTTTCAGGCAAGAATCCTGGAGAGGGTTGCCACTTCCTACTTCAGGGTCGAACCTGCATCTCTTGCCTGTCCTGCATTGGCAGGTGGATTCTTTACTGCTGTGCCACCCATAGAAGCACTTGCTAAGTGCCAAGAACTGCATGATGGTTAGTTTTTATGTGTCACCTTGGCTAGGTACCTAGATATTTGGTTATACATGATTCTGGATGTTTCTGTGAGTTTGTTTTCATTTTGTTTTTAACATTTCAATGATCAATATTTCCTTGAAACAATCTACTCCTCATACAGCTAATAAGTCAAATAGCAAGAAGGGATAAGAAAGCCTTCTTCAGTGATCAATGAAAAGAAATAGAGGGAAACAACAGAATGGGGAAGACTAGATATCTCTTCAAGAAAATTAGAGATATCAAGGGAACATTTCATGCAAAGTTGGGCTTGATAAAGGACAGAAATGGTATGGACCTAACAGAAGCAGAAGATATTAAGAAGAGATGGCAAGAATACACAGAACTGTACAAAAAGGATCTTCATGACCTGGATAATCACAATGGTGTGATCACTCATCTAGAGCCAGAAATCTTGGAATGTGAAGTCAAGTGGGCCTTAGAAAGCATCACTACAAACAAAGCTAGTGGAGGTGATGGAATTCCAGTAGAGTTATTTCAAATCCTGAAAGATGATGCTGTGGAAGTGCTGCACTCAATATGCCAGCAGATTTGGAAAACTCAGCAGTGGCCACAGGACTGGAAAAGGTCAGTTTTCATTCCAATCCCAAAGAAAGGCAATGCCAAAGAATGCTCAAACTACTGCACAATTGCACTCATCGCACACGCTAGTAAAGTAATGCTCAAAATTCTCCAAGCTAGGCTTCAGCAGTACGTGAACTGTGAACTTCCTGATGTTCAAGCTGGTTTTAGAAAAGGCAGAGGAACCAGAGATCAAATTGCCAACATCCGCTGGATCATGGAAAAAGCAAGAGAGTTCCAGAAAAACATCTATTTCTGCTTTATTGACTATGCCAAAGCCTTTGACTGCGTGGATCACAATAAACTGGAAAATTCTGAAAGAGATGGGAATACCAGACCACCTAACCTGCCTCTTGAGAAATCTGTGTGCAGGCTAGGAAGCAACAGTTAGAACTGGACATGGAACAACAGACTGGTTCCAAATAGGAAAAGGAGTACATCAAGGCTGTATATTGTCACCCTGCTTATTTAACTTATATGCAGAGTACATCATGAGAAAGGCTGGACTGGAAGAAACACAAGGTGGAATCAAGATTGCCGGGAAAAATCTCAATCACCTCAGATATGCAGATGACACCACCATTATGGCAGAAAGTGAAGAGGAACTAAAAAGCCTCTTGATGAAAGTGAAAGAGGAGAGTGAAAAAGTTGGCTTAAAGCTCAACATTCAGAAAACGAAGATCATGGCATCCGGTCCCATCACTTCATGGCAAATAGATGGGGAAACAGTGGAAACAGTGTCAGACTTTATTTTTTTGGTCTCCAAAATCACTGCAGATGGTGATTGCAGCCATGAAATTAAAAGGCGCTTACTCCTTGGAAGAAAAGTTATGACCAACCTAGATAGTATATTAAAAAGCAGAGACATTACTTTGCCGACTAAGGTCCGTCTAGTCAGGCTATGGTTTTTCCAGTGGTCATATATGGATGTGAGAGTTGGACTGTGAAGAAGGCTGAGCACCAAAGAATTGATGCGTTTGAACTGTGGTGTTGGAGAATTCTCTTGAGAGTCCCTTGGACTGCAAGGAGATCCAACCATTCCATTCTGAAGGAGATCAGCCCTGGGATTTCTTTGGAAGGAATGATGCTAAAGCTGAAGCTCGAGTACTTTGGCCACCTCATGCGAAGAGTTGACTCATTGGAAAAGACTCTGATGCTGGGAGGGATTGGCGGCAGGAGAAGGGGATGACAGAGGATGAGATGGCTGGATGGCATCACCGACTCAATGGATGTGAGTCTGAGTGAACTCCAGGAGATGGTGATGGACACAGAGGCCTGGCGTGCTGCGATTTCACTGGGTCGCAAAGAGTCAGACATGACTGAGCGACTGAACTGAACTGAACTGAACTGACACCTTAAAAAGCAGAAACATAATAATATTGTTATAATGATTATAAGAACTCCATGGACAAAAATTTATTTCTCTACTATGTATGTCATCATTTTATCCCCCTTTCTGCTCTTTTTTTCTAATACTTATTGTGGTTCTTTTAAAAAATGGATAGTCAATGTATGACATTATGTTAGTATCAAAATATGCTACATAATGATTTGACATTTGCATACATTGTGAAATGATCATCACAATGTATCTAGTAACCATCTGTCCCCATATAAAGCAATACAATATTATCAACCATATTCCTTATGTTGTATATTATATCCCTATGACTCATTTATCATATAAATAAAAGTTTGTACCTCTAAATCCCCTGAACCTATTTTGCTCGTCTCCCACACCCCTTCCTTCTGGCAACACTCACTTATTCTCTGTATCTGTGAATGAGTTTTCATTTTGTTTTGTTTATTTGTTTTGCATTTTAGATTCCACAGGTAAGTAATATCATGTAATATTTGTCTTTCTCTGTGGGACTTACTTCACTTAGTGTAATACCCTCTATATCCAACCATGTTGTCACAAATAACATAATTTCGTTTATTATGGCTAAGTGATATTCCATTGTACATATATATGTATATACACACACATCTATGTATGTGTGCCATACACCACTGTTATGAAGACTCGCCTACACCACATATTCTTCCATTCATCTATCAATGGACACAGGTTGTTTTCATATTTAGGCTGTTGTAAATAATGCTGCAATGAACATGGGAATTCAGATATCCTTTCAAATTAGTGTTTTCATTTTCTTCAAGTAAATATTAAGAAGTGAAATTGCTCGATCATATGACAGTCTTATTTTTAATTTTTTGAGGCATCTCCATACTGTTTTCCACAGTGGTTGCACTACTTCACATTCCTGTCAACAATGCATAAGGATTCCCTTTATTCCACATCCTCACCAACACTTGTATTTTTATTGTCTTTTTGAAGATAGCCATTCTGATAGGTGTTAGATGGTGTCACACTGTGGTTTTAATTTACATTTCACTAATGGTTAGTGACATTGAGTATCTTTTCATGTGTCTGTTGTATGTCTTCTTTGAAAGATGTCTATTCATAGTCATGTCCTCTGCCAATTTTTTAATCAGGTTTTTTTTTGGGGGGGGGGATGCTGAATTGTGTAAGTTCTTTGCATATCTTAGTTATCAACCCCTTGTGAGATATATCATTTGCAAATATCTTCTCCTATTCAATAGGATACCTTTTTGTTTCCTAGATAGTTCCTTTCACTGTGCAAAAGCTTTTTAGTTTGATGAAGTCACATTTGTTTATTTTTGCTTTTGTTTTTCTTGCCTGAGGAAACAGATCCAAAAATATACTGCTAAAACTGATGTCAAAGAGTGCACTGCCTACATTTTCTTCTAGGGATTCTGTTTCAAGCCTTAAGTTAAAGCTTTTAATCCATTTTGAGTTTTGCTTGTTTGTATATGGTGTGAGAAAAGCAGTCCCATTTGATTCTCCTTCATCTGTCGAGGGTTCCCAATACCACATATTAAAGAGGTTGTCTTTTCCACATTGTATATTCTCGCCACCTTTGTTGCAAGTTAATTGTCCATATAAGTGTGGGTTTATTTCTGGTTCCCTATTCTATCTCATTGATCTATGTATATGTTTTTGTGCCAGTAACATACTGTTTTGATTACTGTAGCTTTGATGAATAGTGTGAAATCAGAGTGTGATACCACTAGCTTTGTTCTTCTTCTTTTTTTCTTTTTTAAATTGGAGGATAATTGCTTTACAATGTTATGATAGTCTCTGGGCACACATCAACATCAATCAGTCATAATTAACAATATATTCCTTCCCTCTTATGCCTCCCTCTCTCCCTATTTCACCCCTCTGGGTCACCACAGAATGCTAGGATGGGCTCCCTGTGTTATACAGCAGTTCCCACTAGTTATCTATTTTACATATGATAATGTAATATGTCAGTGCTACTTCCTCAATTTGTCTTACCCTCTCCTTCCCTTGTTGTGCCCCGCAGACCATTCTCTATATCTTTGTCTCCATTTCTTCTCGGTAAATAGGTTCATCAGTGAGGCTTCCTTGGTGGCTTAGATGGTAAAGAATCTGCCAGCAGTGCAGGAGGTTTGGGTTTAATCCATGGGTGGGGAAGATGCCCTGGAGAAGGCCATGGCTACCCACTCCAGTATTCTTGCTGGAGAATTCCATGGACGGAGGAGCCTGGAGAGCTATAGTCCATGGGGTCACAAGCAGCTGGATATGACTGGGAGAGTAACACTTCCAGCACTTTTTTAGATTCCATATGTATGTAATAATATGTGATATTTGTTTTTCTCTTTCTGACTAATTTCACTCTGTATAATAGGATAAAGAAGTTGTGGTACACATATACAATGGAATATTGCTCAGCCATAAAAAGGAATGAATTTGGGTCAATTGTAGTGAGGTGGGTGAATCTAGCTATGTTCTTCTTTTTCAAAATTTCTTTGACTATTTGGGGTCCTTTTGTGTTTCCATACAAATTTAGAATTATTCTTTCTATTTCTATGAAAATGCCATTGATATTTTGTTCAGTTCAGTCACTCAGTCGTGTCTGACTCTTTGCGACCCCATGAATGGCAGCATGCTAGGCCTCCCTGTCCATCACCAACTCCCAGAGTTCACTCAGACTCACGTCCATTGAGTCGGTGATGCCATCCAGCCATCTCATCCTCTGTCGTCCCCTTCTCCTCCTGCCCCCAATCCCTCCCAGTATCAGAGTTTTTTCCAATGAGTCAACTCTTCGCATGAAGTGGCCAAAGTACTGGAGCTTCAGCTTCAGCATCATTCCCTCCAAAGAAATCCCAGGGCTGATCTCCTTTGGAATGGACTGGTTGGATCTCCTTGCAGTCCAAGGGACTCTCAAGAGTCTTCTCCAACACCACAGTTCAAAAGCATCAATTCTTCAGTGCTCGGCTTTCTTCACAGTCCAACTCTCACATCTATACGTGACCACTGGAAAAACCATAGCCTTAGCTAGATGGACCTTTGTTGGCAAAGTAATGTCTCTGCTTTTGAATATGCTATCTAAGTTGGTCATAACTTTTCTTCCAAGGAGTAAGCGTCTTGTAATTTCATGGCTGCAGTCACCATCTGCAGTGATTTTGGAGCCCCCCAAAATAAAGTCTGACACTGTTTCCACTGTTTCCCCATCTATTTGCCATGAAGTGATGGGACCGGATGCCATGATCTTCGTTTTCTGAATGTTGAGCTTTAAGCCAACTTTTTCACTCTCCTCTTTCACTTTCATCAAGAGGCTTTTTAGTTCCTCTTCACTTTCTGCCATAATGGTGGTGTCATCTGCATATCTGAGGTGATTGAGATTTTTCCCGGCAATCTTGATTCCACCTTGTGTTTCTTCCAGTCCAGCCTTTCTCATGATGTACTCTGCATATAAGTTAAATAAGCAGGGTGACAATGTACAGCCTTGATGTACTCCTTTTCCTGTTTGGAACCAGTCTGTCGTTCCATGTCCAGTTCTAACTGTTGCTTCCTGACCTGCATATAGGTTCCTCAAGAGGCAGGTCAGGTGGTCTGGTATTCCCATCTCTTTCAGAATTTTCCACAGTTTATTGTGATCCACACAGTCAAAGGCTTTTTTTTCCAAAGGACTCTCAAGAGTCTTCTCCAACACCACAGTTCAAAAGCACCAATTCTTCGGCGCTCAGCTTTCTTCACAGTCCAACTCTCACATTCGTACATGACTGCTGGAAAAACCATAGCCTTGACTAGACGGACCTTTGTTGGCTAAGTAATGTCTCTGCTTTTTAATATGCTCTATCTAGGTTGGTCATAATTGGGTAGTATGGTCATTTTCACAATATTAATCCTTTTAATATATAAATGTGAATTTGTATTTTCAATTTATTTCACCAAAGTCTTACAGTTTTTTGAGTATAAGTCTTTCATTTCCTCTGGTTAGATTTATTCCTAGGTATTTTATTCTTTGTGATGCAATTGGAAATAGAATTTTCTTAATTTCTCTTTCTGATATTTTGATGTGGGAAGGCTGGTACCAGACTTTGTGGATCCGTCTGGGGTTCTCAGAGGCCTGTTATGAAGACTCACGTCATGAGAGCAGAGTAACAACCATATTGGCAAATCTCACTTCCTTTTGCTGGTAACTGCTCCAGAATATTCATACTCCATTGTAGAGAACAAATGCATTTTCCAACTCCAAGGACTAAATTTTACAAAACTAGAGAAAGTATAGACTTCTGTTTTTGTGTCATTTGAAATCACTTAATTAATATATAAAACCAAATTACTAAAGAATAAAGAGTGTGCAAAGAGGATAATTTTATATTCTGGAGGAAAAAGAAACCTGGAGAGAGGAGAAATTCAGAGTTTGAGCAATTGTTCCCACTCCCCATCTTGTGCGTGTGTGTGTCTTTTAAACAACATTTTAGATAGAGTGCAGACTTCTACAGTTGAACTTAAACAAAAAGTTAAGGCAACAGGAAATCAATGGGAATCACATCTTAATGATGTGATCCAAGAATAATCTGAGAATCCATAAGGGACTCATTCTGTATTGGATTTCTGAGAGTCTGCAGAAAGGACCCGAGCTTGTAACCCAGTGACTGATGCCTGCCATCAGCAGCAGGTCCATTCCTTTCCTCCCTTGGAGGCTGAGACAAATTCTGCCTCATTCAACAAGCTCTCAATCATTTTCATGAAGTCAAGACTTCAAATGGGGCATGATTATAACTCTAATAGCTTTTCCAGGTAGAACTGATTCAAATGATGTGGGATCTTGGCAGAAGCTTAATTACTTCAGGGTAATGATGTGAATCTCAGTGAGGGGCCAGTTTGGGCATTGCTGGCTATTATATGCAATAATTAACATGACTAAGTATGCTGCTTTAGAAACTCTTTAACCCCCCTCTTTGTACTAATATTTGGAGCTGGTCTTCTGAAACTATTGTTTGAGCAATGTTTCCTTCCCCTCATTTCCCTTTGTAAGGCAGGATACTTTCCTGAGAATACAAGTATCTGTATCCACTGATAAAAAAAGATTTTCTGAAAATATATTTTTTCAGAGATAAATCAGAAGAAGGACTTCTTTGTTCTCTTCATCATCTTTCTCTTGTCTCCTTTCCATGTTTATTTGTTTTTGCTGCCTTTTCCATTTCTGTGTGATTCTATGCCTCTTCAAAGATGAATTTAAGTTTTTGAGCACTCATGCAAAGACTTTAGCCAATGATAATAACAACTTATGTCTAGCCTGATGACCTACTGTGCCAAGAATTGCTGTAAGTGCTTTACTTGTCTTATTTTATCTCATCAAAATAACTATATGATTTTCATTTTGCAGATAAAAATACAAAAGTCTACATGGATTAGGCATCTTGCCCATAATAGTCGAGCTAGTAAGTAACAGTACAGGAGTTGAATCTAGGTGGTCAGTGACCCCACAGTGGGAGCTTTTCCATACTAACTTCTACTGAATCTGGTCGTTGTGAAAAGCACTTATCTTTCTCAAAATAAATCATTCCTGAAAGTGAATATACTGCGACTTGCACATGTTGGGGTTTATTATGTGCCAGGTCTACCTTGAAGGCTCAGAGAACAAGATCTGCCTCCAGCCCTCAAGGAGTCATGTCCTTCTGGAAGTAATTATAGGAGTGGGAGGTAACTCTATGGTGGGAAACCCCTGAAAATGTCTTTTAAAATAATGTTAATGTGGTCAGTAATACGGATTTGATATGTGTCTGAAAATCCAGGCAATTCCAGCTACTAGATTGCTTCCTACAAAAGTATGAAGATGAGCCATGGGCTATTACACAGATGATAGCTTCACTCTTATCTCCCATGTATATCCTGTGGTCAGATGAAAAACTTGTGAGTTCTAGAATCCATAGACCTGGCTTGACATTTTTGCTGGGTTCTTTACTTGCTGTGTGACCTTCAACCATTTACTCGGACTCTCTGAACTTCCGTGTCCTCACCTATAGAAACAGTTGATAACAGATCTTACAGTCTCTGCTCTTATTTTTAGACAGCTAACTTTTTCTATTCTGTTTTAAAAATTATTTTTGGCTGGGCTCAGTCTTTATTGCTGTATGTAGCCTTTGTCTAGTTGCGGCAAGCAGGGGCTCTTCTCTAGACGTGGCGCACAGGATTTCTCATAGTGATGGCTTCTCGTTGCGGAGCACAGGCTCTGGAGCAGGCTCAGTAGTTGTGGCTCATGTTGCTCCTAGGCATATAGGATTTTCCAGGACCAGGGATCTAACCTGCATCCAATGCACTGGCAGGCAGACTCCTAACCACTGGAGCACCAGGGAATTCCTAGCAAACTTTTTCTTAAAGAGAGAGAGAAAAGTAAATATTTTAGGTTTTGCTGGCCATGCAGTCTCTGCCGCAGCTACTCAGCTCCACCAGTGTAGTACAAAGGTTGCCATAGACAAAATGTAAATGATGGACGTGACTCTGTTTCTGTAATGCTTTATAAGAACAGATGGGCTAAATTTGGCTCACAGGCTATAGCTTGCCAACCCTGGGATCAGAGCACTAAATGAGATGTTGAAAGGAAAAAAACAAAAAGAAAAAACCCAACACATAAGAGTTTTTGGTATACTGTAGGCACTTAATAACTGTTCATTTTCCTTCCTTTTTGCAATTTATCCCATTAGGATAATAGATCACAAAGCTGCAAGCAATCATTGAATCTTTCTCTTGAGGTACTCACAGGCCACTTGGAGCAACGAGACACAAGTCACTCAGTTGTGTCCAACTCTTTGCGACCCCATGGATTGTAGCCTACAAGGCTTCTCTGTCCATGGGATTCTCCAGGCAAGAATACTGGAGTGGGTTGCCATTTCCTTCTCCAGGGGATCTTCCTGATCCAAGGATCGAACCCAGGTCTCCCACATTGTGGGCAGATGCTTTAACCTCTGAGCCACCAGGGGAGCCTATAGAAATATATGCAGCAATACAATTTTGCAAGTGCCAGTTGTGAGGGCAGCAGAGTAACCATCAGGTTATAGGAATTGACTGAATGGTACAGCTACCTAAGAGAAATGGTTACTGTTATGCAAGGAAAGAAGAAAGAACCTCCAGGTAGGAAGGGGAATGCTCTAAATGTTTTCAGAGGAAGCTGAATGGAACTGTTTGTCTGGGGAAGATAGGTGCATATGAGAAGAGTGAGTGGAGGCCAAGTTTAAGTAGGGAGATGGGGGGCTGAATGTTGGGTTCTGGAGTTTTCATCTTAATTTCATAGATATCAATCAATTGTAGTTGAAGAGAACATAGAAGGCACTCAACAGATATTTGTTGAGTGAATGAATCCATTGGAAGTGAATTTACATGATGTTTGGGCAGAAAATGGCAAAAAAAGATCAGAGGATAAGGATTCAGACCAAGGTGATGACAATGAGAACTGGCCAGAAAGGATGTATGGAAAAGACACTGAGAAGGAAGAACTGACATGACCTGATGACTGAACTGCAAGCCTGAGAGAGGACTAGTTAGTAGTGATGCCAAACAAAGTCAGGTGGCCAGGAGAACTAAGTTACCACGATAGAATAAAGGATATCAGGGAGGCTGCTTTTTGGAGGAAAAGTCACAAATTAGTCTTCAGTACTTGAATTTAGCGTCCCTGAGGAACATCCAAGTGGAAATGTTTTGTACAGTAAGATGGGCTCAAGAAAGAAATTGAATCAGGAAGCAGAGATTTAGACATCAGCCTCATAACGTGATGGCCTGTGAGAATGGATGGAGTCTTTACTCTGGATGAGATCTAAAGATCAAAACAGGGCCCTAGTGTAGGGACCGAGTCAGAGACAAGGGCTTTCTTCAGAAATTTAACGTCATCCCTCTAGTTCATCGTGAATTTTATGCAATTAAAGCACAGAGAGGGCAAAGTCTCACAGCACTTTTTAAAACCTAAAAACAAAGATCAGGAAAGGAATTAGATAAACCCTGAGATTCTGATGTCCAGAAACTACTCCCATGCAATACTGAAGAAAAGACACTTGTTGCGCTTCTGAACTCGTAAAAGTTCTGACGCCTAAGACTAGAATAATTTCTTTGAGTTCAGTTAATAGAAGACATGGAATTTTGTCACCAATAATGATGATAAACCAACTCTAAGAATCTCAACATTTCTCCAAATGTGCTTAATCCAATCATTACTTAGCAAAGCTACTTTCAGATATAGTTCTCAGATATAGGTTGCTCTGTTAAAAGAATACAATTTTATGTTGAATCTTTAACAGTTCTCGGGAGATCTCGTGTCTATTTCTCTTGTCTTGCAACTTCTTACGCTACTGCCATGAGGAAGGGGATTCCCCTTGACTAGAAAGAGACGTGATCCAAGATGCAAGAGAAAAGGATCCTTCTAGAATAGAGTTGTCGTTATATTTTCTCCGATAAAATCATAGTGTCACCTAGAGACACTGCATCCATCTTTGTTAGGACACCAACTTTTTATTAAATCAATAAGTTGTGGAGAAACATGTCACCATCGGAAACAGTTTTTGAAGTTGTTTGTTTTCCTCTATTTACTTACTTCTCGAAACCAATGAACTACATTGTATTTATGTCATTTCTGGGTCAAAGCACATATTTCAGTGAAGGAATCATAGAATTTTAAAATCTAGCTCCCAGAGCTTGCCAAGTTTAAACTTCTAGTTTTTTAAAGAGTGAAAACTCAGACCCAGAGGGACTGAATGCCTCAAAATGACTCAGTCAGGAAGCTGTGGAGCCAGGTCTGGAACCAGGAGTCCTGGCTCCCAGCCTGTTATTTTAAGTGCATCTTTCCATAGATTCACTATGGGCGTGGGTGATTCTCATTCGATTGTGGGAATTTATGAAAAGCATTTAAGCCACAGCCATTTTAAAGATGGAGGGTTTATAATGGGAATGTATCCACTAGGCCCACGTTTTAACAACACCTTCTTTCGAAAGGTTGGGACAGCGTCCGAGAGCTCTGTTTAGAGACCTGGTTACTTCAGAGGGAAAAGCAGAAACCTTAAGAAGTCATGCATAATCCATTTGCCTGGGAACATGAAGGGGGCCTGGGAACATGAAGGGGACCTGAGAGCCAGCCCTGAAACCTTCGTGTTTAAAGCAGTTGTCCACAGACATAATGCCCTTAGTTTGATCAAAGGGCCAGGCCACACAATCCCAGGAACAGGAAGGCTGACAAGGGGGGGAGGGTCCCTTTGTCCTGGAGGACTGAAGGCCTGGAATCCGGATGCCTAAGCAGGCAGGGCTGTGGGCCTGTGCAGGGAGGGGCCGAGGCCCAACCTGTCCCCCAGATTCCTCCCCCTGCCCTCCGCTGGGCCGACACCAAGAAATCCGGCAGTCTCAGAGCCCTGCCCTCTCCTCACCCTGTCTCCTCTCACTCTTTTTCAGCATGTTAGTGAAAAGAATTCCCCCAGCCCAAAGGCTTTGCTTGAACCATTGCCCTTTCCTTCTGCAATCAGAAAAGGTAAGCGCCCCAGTTTAATGCTTCCTTAGGTCTTTCTCCCAGCACGTGGTTTCCTAACCAAATATTTCATGTACCATTCGGGTCACATTCTTGACCTTGTTGTTTCAGGTGCCTGATAATTCTGGGCTAATAACAGCCCAGCCGGCACACTGGCGGCCACTCTCCCTTTCCTCCCGGGTCCCTGGTCAGCTTTCCTGGGCCCGTTTTTGTCCTGGCCTTTTCCTGGTAAATTGCTCTCCCCCTGCAGCCTCTCTTTATAAACGTGCCTGCACTGACGGCTTACACCTCAGACTCCTGCCCTTGGTGCCTTTGGCCTGTTCATTATTTAATTTTTTTTCAGACCCTTGCCTGTCTGGTAACGTCCGCATGCTGTGATTGTTTTCATTTTTCCAAGTTTCCAAACACCCATCATGGGCAGCCTTGAGGAGAAGCTTTTAATAAGGTGTAACACTTCCCCTGCACCTGCGCAGACAGACACACAGAAGCACATTAGGAAAATGCACTTCAGACCCACCCACATTCTTCGAAGCACAGAATTTCAGTGATGAAAGGGCTTTAGGCACTGCCCTTTGACCCTATCAGCAACACCACCTTCATACCCGCTCTCCTGTTTGGCAAGTTTTGGGGAAGGGCCTTTATTTTTCTCCAGTTACTCAAACATATACACAGAGAGTAACTCCTGGTGGTTTGGGGTCCTTGTAAGAAGAGGAACTTGGGACACAGGCATGTGTCTTCTCCGTGAGAAGACAGGGAGAAGAGAAATGGACATCTGCAAGCCAAGGTGGGAGACTTCAGATGAAACCAACCCTGCGGACACCTTAATCTCGGATTTCTGGCCTCCTGGTCTGTGAGAAAATAAATTTCCTTTGTTTAAGCCACCCAGACTGCGGTTCTTTGTTATAGCAGCCCTAGAAAGTGAACACAAGCTTTAGTATGCAAATGGTGTTAGTTCTATATGGACAATGGACTTAATCAAAGGGCAGTTTCTGGGCAGGAAGTGGTTCTTCTGTCCCTGTATGGGTTTTTAGGTATGGAATTCTTGTTTGTTGACAAGCAGTAGATATTCAGCATGTGTTTATTGGGTACTTTGCACATGCCTGGCAGTGGGCAGAGACTCAGAAGTCAATGACTCTGTCTAGATTCTAGATGAAGTTAGCAGCTCACTTTGGCAATGGATGTGTGTTGATGTGGAGTCCCAAAGACACCTCCTCCCTAGGGCCTCATGGGTGCATCGTAACAAGGTTTCTCTTCTTTGGTTGCTAGACTGCTAAAGTATTGCTGTTGTTCAGTCACTGAGTTGTGTCCGACTCTTTGAGACACCATGGACTGCACACCAGGCCTCCCTGTCCCTCACCATCTCCTGGAGTTCACCCAAGTTGATGTCCATTGAATCAGTGATGCTATCCAACCATCTCCTCCTCTGCTGCCCTCTTCTCCTTCTGCGTTCAATCTTTCCCAGCATCCAACGAGTTGGCTCTTTGAATCAGGTGGCCAAAGTATGGGAGCTCTAGCTTTAGCATCCGTCCTTCCAGTGAGTATTCAGGGTTGACTTCCCTTAGGGTTGACTGGTTTGATCTTCTTACTGTCCTAAAGTATTAAGTGCAACTATATAAAATTGTTGTTGTTGTTTTTTAGCATAGGTTAAAAAGCCCTACTAAATATGAGTTTGCTAGATTGCATCCTGCAACAGAAAAAAGAGACTAGTGAAAAAAATTATGAAATCCAAATAAAATAGTTTGGTTAGTAATAATGTACTAATATTAATTTTGTAGTATGCCAAATGTGCCATGCTTATGCAATCTGTTAACATTAGGGGAAACAGTGGGTATATACAGAATGCTTTCAGACAATTTTTGTAGCTTTTCTATAAATTTTTTCCAAAATAGAAGTTCATTTTAAAAAATATTTGAATATTAACCATTTTGCATAGTTTAATAAAGTCTAGAGGCCTTGAATATAGACTGCTGATTCAATCTCTTAATTATACAGTAATGAGATTTATGTTTGAAATATAAGTTTTACCTGTAGTTGTTTTAAAACGATTGACTAAGTATTTGTACCCTGGATGCCTAGTCAGTCTAGGTAAGAGAACTACATAAGCTGACCTTCAAAGACAGAGAGCCCAATGGCCACTACCGAGGGACTGTGTTGAGTAAGACCTGCTGTTCAGCTTCTCTGTGCTCTCTGATTGTCTGAGAAAAAGCCAATTTCTTGAGGACTCTATGCTACTGGAATGACTAAGTCTCTCTGCTCTTCTGGGCAGTCAGTGGGCACCCAACATGGCCTCATTCAAAGAGAGAATATCACCTTCAACTCCCTTCTTCAGCTGAGATCCTGTTTTTATTTCCCATCAGATCATGAGAAGACAGAGGATTATGCTATACCCCTTTATGGGGAGTCTAGATTCTCGTTTAGAGGAAAAAAGAAAATTTATCCTTAATCAGATCAATACCACATGACATACTTGTCTTGTTCAGCTGGTAAGCATTAAAAATTTTCATGAATTATTCACTACACTTTTAAATTGGGAAGCCTCGCAAAAGTATCTGGATATTAGGCTTTTCTTGAACCATCATAAATTCTAGCAAGAGAGACCTGTATTCCTACATGGGAAAGACTGGCTGGAACCAAGGACCCACTGTGCCCTTTCAGGGGCGATATGCCCTCCATTTCCCATAATCCCCACACAGCTCTTTCTGTTCATATAGGCTACTTGCTCCATAGCTTTAAGCATTTGAGCTTACAACCTAGACCAGTGTTTTTCAAACTACAGATTATGACCCCTTTGTGAGTCATGAAATCAGTATAGAAGATAGCCAACACTAAATGAAGGAAAGGGGGAAGGAAGGGAATGAGAAAGAAGGGGAAGAGGAAGAAATAGACGCTATCAGAATTTACCACCTGCAGTAAGGGTTTGTTGCATTGGATGAAATTTTGTTTCTATTGTTTTGTGTGTTGCTTGCACATAGATTATATTAGAAAATGTATTTCTCCCTATGAGTTGCAATAACATGTTTGAAAGACAAGACTAATGAAAATTTAAATAATTCAACTTTTTGGTGAAACATTTAGTTTGCTATATTAGCTTACTCTTTGTGTAACAAAGTTTTTCCTTAAATTACCTGAATGCATCAGGAGTGGGGCTTTATTTGTTATATAATCATAACTACAGAATTCAAACCAACACGATAATATCAGTTCAGTTCAGTTGATGAGTCATGTCTGACTCTTTGTGACCCCATGGACTGCAGCATGCCAGGCTTCCCTGTCCATCACCAGCTCCCGGAGCTTGCTCTAACTCATGTCCATTGAGTCAGTGATGCCATCCCACTATCTCATCCTCTGTCGTCCCCTTCTCCTCCTGCCTTCAATCTTGCCCAGCATCAGGGTCTTTTTCAATGAGTCAGTTCTTTGCATCAGGTGGCCAAAGTATAGTTTCAGCTTCAGCATCAGTCCTTCCAATGAATATTCAAGACTGGTTTCCTTTAGGACTGATGGGTTGGATCTCCTTGTAGTCCATGGGATTCTCAAAAGTCTTCTCCAGCACCACAGTTCAAAAGCATTAATTCTTCAGTGCTCAGCTTGCTTTGTAGTCCAACTCTCACATCCATACATGACCACTGGAAAAACCATAGCTTTGACTACATGGACTTTTGTTGGCGAAGTAATGTCTCTGCTTTGTAACATGCTGTCTATGTTGTTCATAGCTTTTCTTCAAGGAGCAAGCGTCTTTTAATTTCATGGCTGCAGTCACCATCTGCAGTGATTTTGGAGCCCAAGAAAATAAAGTCTGCCACTGTGTCCATTGTTTCCCCATCTATTTGCCCTGAAGTGATGGGACCAGATGCTGTGACCTTAGTTTTTTGAATGTTGAGTTTTATAACATGGATCCCTATGAATGCTTGTAAAAGATCTGTAATAAAGGAGTAAAGCATCTAGTTGAAATGGAAGAAGAGATCAATCTTCTTGGTATTTTTAAGACTTAATGATCTAAGACCTGTGATCCACTAGATTGCATAGTTGCATGTTAGATCATATTAAATAATAATTGGACTTCTTTGCATAGATTTTTGGGGCTCCCCAGGTGGCACTAGTGGTAAAGAACCTGCCTGCTACTGCAGGGGACATAATACAGGTTCAATCCCTGGGTCAGGAGGACCACCTGGAGGAGGGCATGGCAACACACTCCAGTATTCTTGCCTGGGAAGTTCCATGGACAGAGGAGCCTGGCAGGCTACAGTCCATGCAGTTGCAAAGAGTCAGACATGACTAAAGCAACTTAGCACACACGTCGGTTTATAGAGCAACTAATACTTTAGACTAGATCAGCACCATACAATAGAACTTCTGTCAGTGGAAAATTCTATGTCTGCATTATACACTCTAGAAACAGCTAGCCACACATGGGTCTTTATTATTCAAAATGTACCAGTGTAACTGATGATCTGGATTTTTAATTTTAATCAACTTACATTTAAGTAGCCACATGTGTGTGTTGGACAGCGTAGCTCTAGACTTTAGAATGCGTGTCTTGAAGGAAGGTTGGCACTTTTTCATTTTCCATGCTAGAATGTCCATTGGCCTGATAGAATCATCTAATTCAGGCATTGAATCCTAAAGCGCAAGGAAGGCTGCCATTCAATATGCTCAGAACAGTTTACTCTTTTGGGTCCAGATCATTGCTAGAAACAAATGTATCCAGCTTCTACGTGTGAACCCTCTAAGTCCTTTTATTGTTGTTGTTCTTATTTATTTATTTTTAACTGGACTATAATTGCTTTTAATGTTATATTAGTTTCTGCTGTACAGCAATGTGAATCAGCTATATGTATACATATATTCCCTCCCTCCTGAGCCTCCCACCCCGCCATCAGGTTCTTACCCCCACTGATTTGTGCTTTTTCAGATTAAAAATTGCTTGAAGAAGATTATGTGGTTTTTTAACTATACAGACAAAAATATAATAACTATTATTTAATAATTGCAATAGTAATAATAAAAGTAATAAATAGAACAACAATAGCAGCCACTTATTTTTGCTTACTGTGTACCTGGTACTGTGAGAAGCACCTTATCCCACTTATTCACATTAATCCCATGAGGGTGCATTATCCTATATGAAGAAACTAATGCTTGTGAAGGTTATGTAATTTACAAGGTCACACAAGTATGAGTGAATGAGGCATAATGTGACTCTGGTTCTGTCTGGCTATCAACCCCTTACTGTAACCACTGTGCTATCCCAGAGGATGCTAATAAACTGTGTTTTTCATCAGAACATTATTTCCTTGATAATAGCTGAGATAAATTATTAATGGCAGTGCTAGACCAGGGCCTATCTCTTATGACTTTAAGGCATGTGCTCTCCACTGCATTCCCCTTATCATAGAATCTGCTTTGGCCATTCTGCAGGAATTGGCCTGTATGTTGCACTGAGACAAGCATTTTTAAAATTTGGGAACCCATTTCCTCTTTAATACTAAAAATTACATCTTGCTCTATTGGTCTGAAGAGGTCTTCCCTGATGGCTCAGACAGTAGAGTCTGCCTGTAATGTGGGAGACCCAGGTTCAATCCCTGGGGTTGGGAAGATCCCCTGGAAAAGGGAATGGCAAACGCACTCCATCAGTCTTTCCTGGAGAATTCCATGGACAGAAGAGCCTGGTGAGCTACAGTCCATGGGGTTGCAAAGAGCCAGACACAACTGAGCTATTAACATACACATGCATTGGTATAAAGACAAATACATTAATAGTCTATGTTAAACCATTTTCTTCTACCTGAAAGTCTTTTTCTTTGTGATTTTGAAAGAAATGGAAACATTTTATGAGCCCTGTGGTAGGTAGAATAATAACTGCCTCAAAGATGTCCATACCCTAATCTCAGAACCTGAAGATCATGTCACTTTTATGTCAATGCGTTACTTTCGTGGCCAAAGGAACATTGCAGCCATGATTAAGTTAAGAATCTTGAGATGGAAAGATGATCTTGGACTATTCGAGTGGATTGTGTAGAACCCCAAGGGTTCTAAAAGGAGAGTCAGAGAAGGAAATGGGATGACAGAAGCAGCATGTTAGAGGGACTCAACTTGAGCGAGACTTGACCGGCTTTGAAGATGGAAACGTGGAAGGGGCCACCAGTGAAGTTAGGCAGGCAGCAGTGTCTGGCACCATTGCTGTGTAATGCAGGAAAGACAGAGATCGGGAGAATTGTTTTTCACACTTCCAAGAAATCGCAGGATTCAAAGTGATTGTGGAAGAGACTTCAAGCCCAACTAATGGGTGTCCCCCCCACTTTTGTTTTTCCCTCAGAATGTCTGGAGACAATGAAATTGTTGGCTGGGATTGTTTACTTTCTCCAGAGTTGGTGATTCTGATGCTCTGCAGAAACTATCAATACATTTGGGGGAGAATGAGCAGCATCTGGGAAGAGTGCCTGAATGAGGAGAGAAATAGAGACCAAGAAGGGAGAGGAAGCGGAAAGGGGCAAGCGCACTAACGGGCCTGAGGATGTCAACAGGGAGAGAGAGAGATGTTTATAGAAAAGAGGAAGGGCAGAAGAAAGGGAAGGAGAGAAGGAAAGAAGCAAGCAGTCTGGGATTTGAAGGGACCCAGGAGGAAAGGTGGGGAAAGAAAAGAGACAAAAAGCAAAGCAAGTAGTGAGCCTGAAACTGAACTTCCTTTCTTTCCATAGCTGACACTGAGTAGAGTTGAACTTCACAGGCCAGAAGCCATCTGCGGCTTCAGCCCCAGTCCCACACCACTGCCATGGGCTGTGGGGCTGCACTCACGGGTCAGGGCAGAATGCAGCTGGAGAAACCGAGGAACTCCCATATGGTCAGAGGCTCTGCTCTCCTTACACAAAGCTGCTATTGACATCAAAGTGGCTCCCTGTGACCCGTGGTGTTCACTGTTCAAGCTCAGAGGCCTCTCTTTCAGTCTCAGGCCATCTTTGTAACTGTTTAAACCAGTCGTCTTTAGGGAAGTAGACCCTATGCCCAAATATGTAATGATTTCTATGTTTTCCAGGGTGTAGGTTTTGTTTAGTTTAACGCCAATAGTCAGTTGGTTCTGAGTGATCTTTTCACCTCTTGGTGTCACTTAAAAAGAAGTTTTTTAAAAAGGAGATATTTCTTTATTTGTATATATGTATGCATATGTTGAGTATGGAAACATTTTGTGGGTACATACACAGACGCATGTATACACACATAACACCCACATAAGGCTTCCATATACAGTTTCTAGGAAACCAAGAACAAAGCATTGCAGGGTATTTCTCAGTAATCCAGAGTCCCTCTTTCATTTCTATTATTATCTTAGAGAGTATGTATTTCAGTGAGATACATTTCTTAGCTCTCTAGACAATTTGCTGGGACCACACTTTGATAGGCCCCTCTTACGATTTTTAATTTTACCCCTTTCAGTAGACTTCTGCACATATAATCATTCATTTCTGTAAGCTCTATCCCAGGAAGTTTTTAGAAAACAAATTTTGCCTGTGTGGCTTTTAACTGTCCTCCCAAATTGTGTCTGGTATGCCGATGTCCTCCCCACACCCCCTAGGTTTAGGTTTTCAGCTTTCTCGGTTCTTTCTTCCTCGGCTGACACTGGGTGGTCTCTCTGCCTTGTCTGGTCTTCAGGTATCACGAACAGCTCTGTTTTATGTTTTTCACACAGTTCACTTTTCCGTCTTGGCTTAGGGACTGAGATATTATTCCTTGTGCTTCTTTCTTAATGGCTTGTAATTTTTCACAGAGGATGACATTTAAGCTTTGTCACCTTGGGTATCAAATCTGTGCATAGATAAACAAATAGGACAGCAGTTACATAACTTCTTTAGTCTCATTTTATATATATATATATATACTTTTCTCCTTTTTCTCCTGCCCTGAAGTTAGGGGACAGAAGAGTTTATGTATTTTAATCTTCTCTTAGATGATTTATTTAATAAGTGCTTATATTGTCCTTACCATATACCAGATACTAGGGCTCAATGCTTTCCAAATATGAGCCAATTCCATCCCCAGGACAACCTCCTGAGGATGGTGCTGAGATTCTTTATGTTAGGTAGTTGGGGAAATGGTAGCACTAAGAAGTAAGCTACTTGTACAAAATCACATGTCTGATAAGCAGCAGAGTCGGGATTCAAATCCATTCAGATCCTGTATCCAGACTGTTAACCGTGATATTATGGGGGAAAAATGGGGCATGAATTTCTTGCTTTAAGGCTTTCTGGTGAAGAATCCACTTGCCAATTCCCTGCAGGGGACGTGGGTTTGATCCCTGGTTGGGGAAGATTCCACATGCCTCGGAGCAACTAAGCCATGCACCACAACTGCTGGGGCTGTGCTCTGCAGCAAGAGAAGCCTGCAGTGAGAGGCCTGCGCACCACAGTAGAGAGTAGCCCCACTTGCTGCAACTAGAGAAAGCTTGTCTGAAGCAACGAAGACCTGCCATAGCCAAAATAAATAAATTGATTAATTAATTAAAAAGAAAAGACTTTCTAATGAGTCAGTTCAGTGTTTCCAGGACTAACATCAACTTTTGACTCTTTACATTAGACACAAATGCTTTTCTTTCTTTTTTCAAAATACTTTAGGAAAAGTATTACAGCTCGTAGCAAATGCATGCAGAATCCTATAATTCTGTGCAGGTATTTCATTTGCATCTTTCCCTTTTGAAGTCAGATGGGCTGAGTTCATTGTTCTGGAAAGTCTGATGGCATCTGTGCCTCTTTTTACCATATTACTGCTCTCCCTTCCCTCTCATCGCTTTTCATAGGTTTTTTTATCAACACACAAGGCCTGATTTATGTTTTGAGAGCCACACCCTTTTCAACAAAGCATACACAGATGCCATATATAAATGAAAAGTGACCTTTACCCATGAAAAGAATTTTGATGAATTGCAGGAAGTAATATACTGTGAAGGGAAAATACTTGTTTGATCTTTTTCTTTCTTTTTTTTTTTTAATGTAAATCACTTCCCATGAAGAACAATCTGAGTGTAATGAGGTTCTTTAAGTGGAGACTACAAAGACCCCCAGCATATTAGAGAATAATTTCATTTGTGCTGGTCTCTGACTTACCGCTACTAATGGGGTGTGCATATCAGGGAGGCAGGAAGAAGTTGAGGGCCGTTGAAGGAAATGATAAAAAGCATTTAGATTAGTCAATGACTATTTCTTGGTTACAAAACATGGGCTAGACTCTCCATAGCAATGTTTTCATACTATGGACTGGGACCCATTAGTGGACTCTACGGTCAATGTTAAAAGAAATTTTAAAAATTAAAAGAGAAGAATAGAAAATATCAGAATGCATGACACAGAAAAACAACAGATAGAGTTTTGTGAAACTTTTCTAAATGTGTGTGTATAAAGAATGTCTATAGTAAGCTGCAATGTAAACTGTCTCTCTTACTACGCATTACGTTCAAAAAGTGTTTGAAAAATACTGCTCTGTAGAATTGAAGCAGCCAAAGGCTTTTTCTCTCCCGTCTGAGAACGTATACTACAAGACAGAATGAACTTTCTTAATGTTCTAAAGGTGTTAGGGGAATTCTATACAGGTGTTTCTGCAGGGAGTATTCAGTTCAGTTCAGTTCAGTCGTTCAGTCGTGTCCGACTCTTTAGGAGGGAGGAATTGTAATAGGAGTAAGTGGCTCTACTCTTTTTGTTAGTGAGGGTGCATTTCTGAGGTGAGGTCAAAGAAGGACTCTGAAGAGGGAGGTCAGAGTCTAAGGGGATATGAAATGGTGGCTCTTCCAACCTCACTGGCTGGGAGAAGAAAACCCAAGTTGCAAATGGCTGATGAAGGTGGACTGTGGAGACGTTCTCCTGGTAGGATTGAAGGAGCAGGATCCGGGCGAGAACAAGATGAGGAGAGTGGACCTATAACTGCAAACCAGATGTGTACTGGCCAAAACTGAGCCATAGGTGTTTGCTTAGACTAGTCTTCTCACAAAGATTGGGATTTCCCGTTTCTCTAGAAAAGTAAGACTTTGCTCCCCTGAGTCTGTACGCATACATGGGAGTAGTTGGCTGGTACTGACGAGCAGGGCCTCCCTGTGTGCTGTCCCACGGGATTGCCCCTAGCACATTCGGCTCTTAAAATGGAAATTTAATTGAAAGTTCACTTTCAAGTAGCCACATTTCAAGTGTTTGATAGCCACATGTAACCGATGTCTACCATATCTGTCAGCACAGGTATAGATCATTTTTATCATCACAAAATTTCTATTGGTCAATATTGCCGTTAGATCCTGTGTCCCCACGAGTCACTGCTTTCCCCTCCTTGGGGTAGCCCCACTCCTTTCCGCTGTCTGCCTCACTCTTCAGGCATTTCTATTTGCAACTCCCATAACACAATACTTATGTTAGGTTGGCTAAAAAACTGTCAGTAAATCGTGGGAATTGAAACCTATCCCAGGTGATCACTGACTCACTGAAGCATCTTGAATTGAGTGTGTGTGTGAGTGTGAGTGTGTGTTCTTTGCAAAGGAAGGAGTAACATGAAAATGACAGAGACTGTGTGTGTGTAAATAGCATCTTATAAAGTTACTTGTGCAGAAGAGTGGGTTTCCGTTAGAGTTCTTCATTAGAGGGAAAAACTGTAGAAAAATAAAACTAATTTTCTGTCATCTGCAGCTGTGAATATACAATGGGGTGGTCAGGGCAGAACCCAAAGGATCAAACCTGGTGAGAGTAACTAACAATAAAGCAATGAAGAACTTGCCAGATAAAAATTAGCGTCCCATTTCAATGTGGGTGGATAGAGCACCTTCTGACTCTCTCCAAATATCACAGGACTCAAGCGAGACCTGACAAGGACTGAGTTTATCTGATCACCATAGAAGGCCAGCTGAGGTAAATCAGACCTGAGAGAATTGTTTGGCTTTCATCATGTTTGGCTGACAATTCTAAATTATCCAGCTCAGCTTAAATATCCATATTATTTATGCAGGTACAGTCATTAAATATTCACCTTTGAGTTCAGTAACACACACACACACACGCACACACACACACACAAATGCACACATCCTTTAATTTCCCAATGCTGTTCCCAAGAACATTAGAGGGCAGAGGGCTTTTAGAGTAATTATATGTTAACAAATTTGGGGTTGTATTTTAGCAAATTTTAGCTCTTTCTTCTATCTTGATTGCCTTGTCTTAAGCTCTTTTCCTGTGGAAGTGGGTGGAAAAGAGGAGAGAACCCTGAAATTCTTTGGGCAGTGAGAAAATTTTGTTTTTCAACCTGTGTTTGTTCACTGGCATCACTACCTACATTTTCCCAGGTTCGCATATGAGAATAATTACTCCTCACTTCAGGAAACCCATTTTTAAAAGTCCATTTGACTTCAAAGGATCCAGCACCCTTACTAGGGTCAGCTCAGCCGAGGAGACAGCTGCCAGGAGCCCTTGCCCGGGGCGAAACTGGACTTTCCTGGCTCCTTATCTCTTGGAACTTGTGCTAGAGTCCTGGGAAGTAGGGGCTGTGCCCACCCAGTATAGGAATGTCTGTCCCTAAGGGCTGACAGTAGGTGACAGCTCTGTCTTTCCTGCAGTCAAGACCAACTGCTCCAAACCCCAGTGCCTTTTACAGGGGCAGTGAAAGCGCCCAGCACAGGGTCAGGGCAACTGCCATCCTGCCCGGATATGTGACCTTAGGTGAGTCTTTTGGCATCTATGAGTTTCTGTTTACTCAGGTGTATGGAAGCATTCAACTGAATCAGTCTCCCTTTCGATAAATATAAAAATCTCATGTCCTTATTGGATCTACATCACGGTCACTGCAAAATCAAACTTTCTCCTAAAGCATCAATAGAATTAGGATCAATGTTATACTTTGGTGAATAAAAAAGAAAATGTTCACATTTGCACATGTGGTAAGAGTTAACTCTACTTAAGGGCCTCACACAGCACTTCTTAAATCATACTGGGCAGAAGACTCATTTGGGGTGGCTCATTTCGAATGCAGACTCCTGAGGCTTCTCTGGTGGTCCAGTGGTTAAGACTGAAGTTTCACTACAGGGGACATGAGTTCAATCCCTAGTAGGGGAACTAGGGCCAAAATATAAATAAATTTTTAAAAATGCAAATTCCTGAGATTCTATAGCAGGTTTGGGGAGATGCTAGGAATCGCATGAACAATGACACCAGGTGATTCAGTGTCCAGAGGGGATATTTAGAGGAATCTTGGCACTGGCTCTAAGTTTCCAGATATAGAGAAACCATGTCAGTCATGTTCAGCACAGAATTCCAGTGCACCCCTTGCCTTGTAGGGAACTCAATGTTGGCCATATGCCTTGTTAATTTAATCCCTCTAATACTTTTTGGTAACATCCAAGAAGAACATGTCAAGTTTCTTTTGAGAGCAGATATTTCTACCTGATTTGTTCACAGTTGTAGGTTTAGCAGGAAAGATATGCCTGGCACATTGAAGTCTCTTAATAAACATTTATTTAGAGACTAGATGGCTCTCTATTACACAATTAGAATTGCTCTTCATTTTCCAATTATGAAATTATATGTTAGGAAATGCCTGCTGCCTCCAGAGGGTAACTGTGGCCTCCCCCATCACCCAAACCCAGTGAGAATTTACAACCCAACTGTCTCCCCATAGAGGGTGGAAGGATTTAAGAGCAGCATCTCAGTGATGCTCCTGAAGCCCCAGCTCAGCCTTCCTTCTTGAAAAGGCCATAGCATGGGAACCCTGCATCAACCCCCTCCACTCCCCTCTCCCGCCCATCCTCACCACCCTCCAGAGGCCTTCCCCGAAGCATACAGCTGCACCTGACCTCACGCTGCAGCACTGTAATCAATGAAGCCCAAAAACTGCCCAAGGAAGGACACCCCAGCATAATGAGCAGTCCCCCTGCCGCCACACCTGGGTGGCCAACCACCACTCTATTATCAACACCTGCTGGCCCGCCCGCCCACCCCCACTCTCCAAAGGAGCAATTCTGGCTCCTGCATCTGTGTTCTCAGCAACAAGCACAGTGCCCAGTGAAGGATGGAGGAAGACCAAGGTGGGGACCGCAAGAAGGTAGAAGAGCAGGAAGTGGGGGGCTGCTTGCCCCTGGTAGGTTCAGAGGACACTCCCTCCTGCCCTGAACTAAACTTGTCCACTCCTATTATTTTCCCAGCACATCCCATTCTTTTCTATCACTGCACAGTTAGCAACTGTCAACTGTACATTTACTGGATTCCCTTCTTATTTATTGTCTTTCCAACTAGATTGTAAAATCCATGGGGCAAACCCATGTCTATGCTATGCTCTACTCAGAATCTCAAAAAAAAAAAAAAAAAAAAAAAAACCTTGTAGGTATCCAAAACTATATATTGAATGAAGGAGAACATACACCTAGTAATTTCCTGAAGCTACTCTGATCGATCCCTGCTCCAGGCAGGAAGTCTTGTTTCCTTCAGTTAGTCTTCCCCTCCACTCCTACCCTAGTTTCCCCAACAATGAGCAAACTCCCACACCAGAATGTGGGAGTGACAACTCTGATTGGTCATTTCCCAGAGTGTAGGAGTGACAATATTGATTGGTTATTTACTGGGGACACCTATCAATTGATACAAATAGTTTGCTGGTTGACACAGGGTCTTTAGAAATGACACGGTACTCCTGTATCAATGGAGAAGATCTTATCTTGAAATTCATTTTTAAATGAATAAATCATAATAATAGCTCTCATTTCTGAGCATTTACTCTGTGCCAAGTGCATAATGATATCCACTATTTATGGAGCATATGTGCCAAGCACTTAAAATATATCACTTCATTGAAGCCTTACAAAACCAAAGACAGGTGCTATTATTGTCTTCATATTATAGCTAAGAGCTTGGATAAGTTAAATCTTTTGCCCAGGGTCACACAAGTAGTAAATGATCAAGAAAGACCATCTCTCTCTCTTGGTGTCAGACTTCCAAATCTATGATCCATCTTCTGCTCTTTGCTCTGAAATCTGCTTTGAGGAAGAGGAAGAGGTCTACTCATCCCCAGTGGATATGATGAACAGAGGACATGAGGGAGGGACCAGGTAAGGAAAGGAAGAGAAGGCAGATTCCTACTTGGGCAGGAACTGTAACTTCCCTTTCATGAAAAAAAGGAAAACTTCAGATCAGTTGAGGGACTCGCTCCAATGGGCCAGGGTGGTAGGAGAAGTTTATGTTTTATTTCATTTTTTAAATATTATTTGTGTGTGTGTATTTATACCATTTTTAAAGTCTATATTGAATTTGTTACAATATTGTTTCTGTTTAGTGTTTTGGTGTTTTGGCCTCAAGAGATGTGGGATCTTAGCTGCCTGACTAGGGATTGAACTTGCACCCCCTGCATTGGAAGGTGAAGTCTTACAGATCCAGTCTTTTTGAGGCTCTGCTTTCACTTTAGGTTTGCCCAAGGAACCCTGTTGCCTTACTTCAGTATCAGACGCTTTAGGGACAGCAGTGGGCCCAAGTCTTCTTGTGCTTCATCCATCCTTAACAGGAGCACCCTATGGCATTGTGGCTGGGTAAGCGACTCTGCTTAGCAAGTGAACAAGAAATATTATAATCCTGACATTGTCTTCTCCTAAAGTCTTCACTGTGTCTCAAGGAAAGTGGCTGTTTCCAAGCATGTCCCAGAACACACAGCCTCAGCAAGGCTTTTGTTCATCAGAAACTGTGGAGGTGAGGCACCAGTGTTAGTTATGTGTTTGACTTTGCAGTTATACTTGAAGCATTAAAATATGGAAAATTTACATATCTTTTTCTCCTTTCCATCTTCCTACCCTCCAAACTTCCTTCTTTCTTCCCTTCCTTACTCCCATCCTTCCTTCCTTCTTTCCTTTTTTTTTTTAAAGAAAACATCAAAAGTTAGATGTTTGAAGACTAACATTGAACTGTTTTGACCTATTGAAAATATTCATGAAATTATGGATTCAACTATGCACTGATGAAACTTTTGACAAGTATTTTTGTTGAACATAATTCTAGATGCATTGATTTCTTACCAGGTGTTTTGGCTTAGTGTCTAAGATAGAGTTCTGATGGTCTCTCAGAACTGTTCTAAAAAGTTTTGTCTTAGTCAGCTGGGTGCTCTAATGGAATATCATAGATCGAGTGGCTTATAAACAACAAATATTTGTTCCTCACAGTTCTGGAGGCTGAGAAGTCCAGGGGTCTGGCCAATTCAGTGTCTGGTGAGGATCCACTTTCTGGTTCATAGATAGCTGTCTTTTCCTTGTGTTCTTACCTGGCAGAGTGGCAAGGGAGCTCATCTTGGTCTCTATTATAAGGGCACTAATCTCATCATTGGAGAAGGAAATGGCACTCCACTCCAGCACTCTTGCCTGGAAAATCCCATGGATGGAGGAGCCTGATAGGCTACAGTCCATGGGGTCACAAAGAGTCAGACATGACTAAGCGACTTCATTTTCACTTTCAATCTCATTCATGAGGGTCCTACCCTCATGACCTAATCACCTCCCAAAAGCCCCACCTCCAAATACCATCACTTTTGGAAGTAAATTTTAAGATATGAATTTCCAGAGAGACAAAAACTTTCAGTGTACGACAAGTTCCTTCTCAATGGTTTAACTTTTTACTGTCCCTGGTGGCTCAGACGGTAAAGAATCCACCTGCTAATGCAGGAGACCAGGGTTCTATCCATGGGTTGGAAAGATGCCCTGGAGAAGGGAATGGTTACCCACTCTAATATTCTTGCCTGGACAATATCATGGACAGAAGAGCTTGGCATACAATCCATCGGGTTGCAAAACAACTAACTTAACTGTTTCTTCAGAAAGTCCAATTTTCAGATTGAAAGTCTTATTCTACTGCTCAAATTCCAGGGGAAACTCGAACTGTGTAAGAGAAACAGCAGGAAAAGCAGACCACCTGGATCTGTGAAACTCAAGTTATTTCTGCAGGCCCCATCCCCTACTCTGTCCCCCAAGCCCAGATTTTTCACTACTACGTCGCCAAAAGTACAGGCAATCAGTCAGTGAGTTTTCTGTCTTACAGGCTTAATCTGGGAGCCTGAGACCACCTGACCTTTAATTAGCAGCTATCAAGGGAAATAAAAAGGGAAATAGATATTAATAATATCTATTTTATAAAACATTCAATTTTGTTCACATGAATACTAATCAAAGCCTGCAGAAAATTGTAGCACATCATGTTTGAGGAAAAGATGTGAGTTATAATAGATCTTATTTCCATAATTCTAACATGCTGTAATTTCCATCTGATGAAATGTAGCTATGAAATTAAAAGTGCCATTTTATGTGTGAAAGTTCTAAACCTGGACTAAAAGTGGAGGAAGATATTTTTTAGAGTTTTGAAAAAGAGTATAGAAAAATGATGGAAATGTGAAATGTTCTCTTGAAATTTATTAACAATTTAGGAGCAATAGTAAGAAAAGCAGTCAAAACTTTATATGATTGCTAAGAGGGGGATAAAAGTCTTTAAAAATGTTATATTCCCAGCCCCTAGAACAGGGTCTGGCAAATAGTAGAGCCTCCATATATATATATATTTTAATGAATTTTTGAGTGCAAGTTGGGGAAGAAGGCAGGAGGAAAAGGGAGAGCAGTCTAAGAACCATATTTCATGAGCACCATTTTTCAGGAGGGAGGTGGTGTGAGGATCTGAGGGGATATGATAGTTGGACCACAAAGGCACGGTGTCTGTAGTAGTTTCTCAGGCTGTCGTCACAAAGGATCATAAACTAGATGACTTTAAGAAAACCCAGAAATTTATCGCCTCATAATTATGGAGTTTAGAAGTCCAAAACCGAGGTGTCAGTACATTGAAAACCTAAAGAGCTATCTTTCCATGCCTCATTCTAGCTTTAGGATGCTTAGATAGGCTCACAGTTTTCTGGCTTTATCCTTCTTATGTGCCGCAGATCTAGAATTGCTCTTTATATTATGTGGCCTAATAATAAGTTTTTGCTTTGCAAGAATAACACAAAGAACTTTTTTTCCTGAACCATTTGAAAGTGAGCTGCCACCATAATGCCCCTTCACCTTTGATATTTGAGTACAATTTTCTTCTATGCAAAGACATGAATCACAGCACAACCATAAAAATCAGAAAATTAACATTGACACCATTACCACCTAATCCTCAGACCCACTCTAGTTCCACTGACAGTCTCAATGCGGTCCTTCAAACAGAAGGATATGATGTATGCTCACATGCTACGTTGAGTCGTCGTGTCTCTTCTATCATCTTCAGTGCAAAAATCTTCCTTAGTCTTTCGTTAGCTTTCATGACCTTAATACTTTTAAACAAGGCTCACCGGCCACATCCAGCCTGGTCACTCAGTTTTAGAAAGAATATTTTACTGGAACACAGTTACATACGTTCATTTACATATTGCCTAAGGCTGATTTGGGGCTACGACAGCAGAGCTAAGTAGCTGTGACAGAGACCATATGGCCTGCAAAACCTAAAATATTTACTTCCAGGCACTCGATAGAAAATCTTTTTTGACCCTTGTGTGAGACAGAACAAGAAGGGAAGAAAAAGAAATGAAAAGAATAAATATCAGAAAGGAAGAACACTAGTTTTAGTGTATTTTATTGCTCTCATGGAAAATCCTAAGGCGTCTATAGAATAACTACTAGAATTAATAACTGAATTTAGCAAAGCTGCAGAATCTAAGGTAGGTACAAAAAAAAATCAGTCTTGCTACTGTATATTAGCAACAATTGATAGACAATATTTTTAATTTCATTAAAGTATTGTCAGGAAACATGCTTAGAAATAAATTAAAATGTGCAATCCTTCTACATCAAAAACGAAACAAAATTGCTGAGAGAAATTAAAGACGTAAATGGAAGTGAAAAGTGCAAGTCGCTTAGTTGTGTCCGACTCTTTGTGGCCCCGTGGACTGGGGCTTGCCAAGCTCCCCTGTCCATGGAATTCTCCAGGCAAGAATGCTGGAGTGGGTAGCCTTTCCCCTCTCTAGAGGATCTTCCCAACTCAGGGATTGAACGCAGGTCTCCTGCACTGCAAGCAGGTGGCTTTACCATCTGAGCCACCAGCGAAGCCCAAAGACCTAAATAAAAAGACAGAAGTAGTATATTCATATACTTAAGACTCAAGACTGATGAGATGTTAATACTACCCAAATTGATTATAGATTCAATGCCATCCCACAGAAAGCTCCTGCAGTATACTATTTAGAAATCAACAAGCCTATTCTAAAACTTATCTGAAAATTCAAAGAATCTAGTCAAAACTATTTTGAAAGAGAAAAACCAAGTTAAGTGACTCATGCATATGACTTCAAGATTGTAACCAGCATACTAATACCCCCCAATCATCACCTGCTTGCTGATATTATCCTTGGGTGGTCCCTTCCCAGGTGATATCAGGTTGGTCTGTGTGGCCAAGAGTGATGATATGTTGCTTCCTAGATTAAGTTATGAAAGATACTGTGATCTCTCTCTCTTTCATTTCCTTCCCTCTCTTATTCTCTCTTTGACCACTTGTTCTGAGAGAAACCAGTCAGTTGTGAACAGTCCTATGGACAGCCCCACATGGTGAGGAATTGAAGCTCACAGCCACCAGCCAACAAGGACCTGAGGCCTCTGTCAGCAGCTGCACTAGTGAACCTGGAAATAAACTCTGCGGTCCCTGCTCAGTCTTCCTATGACTGCAGTCCTGGCCAATAGCTTGACTACAACCTCATGAGAGATTCTGAGATGGAACTACTCAGTTTAGGTGCTCTCAGATTCCTAACTGTCAGAAATGATGTGAAATAATTATTGCCTGTTGCTTTATGCTGCTAAATTTGGAGATAATTGTTATAATAGAAGACAAATGCAAGGACTTACATTTAACTTACAGTAATCAAAACAGTGTGGTATTGACATAAGGATTGAAAATAGATCAATGGAACACAATAGAATTCAGAAATAGACCCACACATAAAGTCAATTGACTTTTGACCAAGGGACCAATATAATTTGAAAAGGGCAGTCTTTCCAAAGAATGGTGTTAGTAGATTCTTTGACATACCAACCACCAAAAATAATTCAAGGTAAAACACAGAGAATACTTTGGGGTAGGCAAGGATTTCTTAGAGAGGATGATGAATGAATAAAGATGTGGGATATACATATGAATATATTATTTGGCATTGAGAAAGAAGAAAATTCTGTCATTTTGATGGTATGAGTGGATCCTGAAGACATAATGTTAAATGAAATAAGTCAGACAGAAAAAGACAAACATCATATAATATCACTTATATGTGAAATTAAAAAAAGCCGGATTTATAGGAGCAGAGAGTAGATTAGTGGTTACCAAGAACTGGGGCTGGAAGAAATGGGGAGATCCTGGTCAAAGGGTACAAACTTCCATCTATAAGATGAGTAAGTTCTATGGATCTAATGTACATCAGGGGGACTATAGTTAACTCTCTGTGTGTGTGTGTGTGTGTGTGTGTGTGTGTGTATTTTCCTCACATCTTAGTTTGCCTACCAGGGATTGAACCCAGGTCCTCAGCAGTAAGAGCACAGAGTTTTAACCCACTGGACCACTGGGGAATTTCCAACAATGTTTTATTATATGCTGGAAAGTTACTAAAAGAGTAGATCTCAAATATTCTTTCCACAGAAAAGAAATGGTAATTATGTGGGGTGATGGAGGTGTTAACTAACTCTATTGTGGTAATCACTTCAAAATATATGTGTATAAAATCATCACATTATTTATCTTGAACTTACACAATATGAGGTCAATTATATCTCAATAAAACTAAGGGGAAAACCACATATGTCCACAAAGACTTGTACAAGAATGTTTATAACAACTTTGCCATAAATGGTAAAAACCTGGTAACAAGCCAAATGTCCCTAAACAATTGAAGGGTAAACAAATTATCATATATTTATACAAAGAAATACTACTCAGCAGTGCAAAGAAACATATTAGTGATACACACAACAAAAGTGAGCGGATTTCAAAAACAGTATGCTGCATCAAAGAAAGCTAGACACAAAAGAGTACATACATTATCATGCCATTTATATAAAGATCCACAGGTAAAAAAACTAAGCTGCAGTGATGGAAATCAGAACAGCAATGGGCTCTAGATGAGAGGTAACTGATGGAAGGGAACTGCAGAAAACTTCATGGGGGATCAAAATGTTCTGTATGTTAATCAGGGTGCATATATTTGTCAAAAACTCACTCAGCTGTATACTTAGAATCTGAGCATTTTATTACATGTAAATAACCGTGTAAGAAGATGAATTTGAATGCTTTGACAGGCACTTTATAGGTCCTGGCTATTTATAACACTGCAAATATGCTGGTTGGTTTACATCAGTCCTGAGAGAGACCTAGAAAAATGGGAGGAGTGTCGAACTGAGTCTTAAGAAGGAGAGAATGGAAAAGGGAGCCATTCAAATGGAAAATAAACACAAACGAAAGAGGTTGAATATTCACTTGGCCTTGGATCTTACATTGCCTTGGACTATTTTCCCCTTTTCTCTTTAAGATGAGATTTCAAACTCTTCAAGGGTGGCGATACATCGTATAAGCCTTTGCATTTCTTATAACTCTAGCACTCTTTTCTGCAGAGAGATAGAATTTGGTAATACCATAGAAAGAGAGAGAGGCAGCGAGCTGTGATTTCAAATATTTTTCAATGAGTTTTTCGCGTGTGTTTCCTGGAATGGTTGACTGACAAATTACATGAGAACCAGGACTGTTCTGTGTTTCCCAGTCAGGCTTGGTGTCTGGCACATGGAATAATGTATTTTCATTGATTAACTGAAGTGTACACTAGAGAGAAAAGTAAGTGAGCTTCTCTCAAAGGCCTATTGTCTCTCCTCCCTCACCATCCCCCACAATCTCTCAGCAGTGGAAATCTTTAAGTATGCTTTTTGTTGTTTTACAGCTGTTTGCACTTAAATTGGGCGTGTCTCTATCCCATTTTATTAGCTATTTCTCATACCAGCCCTGTGAGGATAGCGCTGTTATCTGCATGTTACAGGCAAGGGCACTGAGAGGTGAAGCCACTTGCCCAGGTCGGGATCCACAATGAGCTGCTGGGAGGGGTGGGATTTGAGTGCACTGGTTCCCTTTCCAGCAGGCTTTGCTGGTCCAAAGAGTGTGTGGCTTCCAACAAGATAATAAAATATGGATTTTCTATACTAGACTTTGAAAACATTTTAAAGACATCTATTCCAGAAGAAAGAGATAGGATTGTAATTCTTTGGCCTGATTCCTTTTCCTGAGAATCTTTTAGGTACTGCCTGGCTGCCTGGGCTTCCCCGTTGGCTCAGAGGTAAAGAATCTGCCTGCAATGCAGGAGGCTCAGGTGATGTGGGTTTGATCCTTAGGTGGGGAAAATCCCCTGGAGGAGGAACTGGCAACCCTCTCCAGTATTCTTGCTGGGAAATGCCGTGGACAGAGGAGCCTGGAGAGCTACAGTCCATGAAGTCTCAAAGAATTGGACGTGAATGAGCAACTAAGCATGCACACGAGGGCTGCCTAGGTTCAAGTTCTTTGAAATGACTCACTCCATCTAGAGATTCAGCACGTTTAGCTCCTGCTCTAAAGTGTTTATTTAACTTATATACAGAGTACATCATCAAAAACGCTGGGTTGGATGAAGCACAAACTGGAATCAAGATTGCCAGGAGAAATATCAATAACTTCAGATATGCAGATGACATCACCCTTATGGCAGAAAGCAAAGAAGAACTAAAGACCCTCTTGATGAAAGTGAAAGAGGAGAGTGAAAAAGTTGGCTTAAAACTCAATATTCAGAAAACTAAGATCATGGCATCTGGTCCCATCACTTTATGGCAAATAGAAGGGGAAACAATGGAAACAGTGACAGACTTTATTTTTGGGGTCTCCAAAATCACTGTGGATAGTGACTGCAGCCATGAAATTAAAAGATGCTTGCTCCTTGGAAGAAAAGCTATGTCCAACCTAGACAGCATGTTAAAAAGCAAAGACATTACTTTGCCAACAAAGGTCCATCTAGTTAAAGCTATGGTTTTTCCAGTAGTCATGTATGGAAGTGAGAGTTGGACTACAAAGAAAGCTGAGCACTGAAGAATTGATGCTTTTGAACTATGGTGTTGAAGAAGACTCATGAGAGTCCCTTGGACTGCAAGGAGATCCAACCAGTCCATCCTAAAGGAAATCAGTCCTGAATGTTCATTGGAAGGATTAATGCTGAAGCTGAAACTCCAATACTTTGGCCACCTGATGTCAAGAACTGACTCGTTGGAAAAGACCCTGATGCTGGGAAAGATTGAAGGTGGGAGGAGAAGGGAATGACAGAGGATGAGATGGTTTGATGGCATCACCGATTCAATGGACATGGGTTTGAGTAAACTCCAGGAGCTGGCGATGGACAGGGAGCCCTGGCATGCTGCAGTCCATGAGGTCACAAAGAGTCAGACACGACTAAGCAACTGAGCTGAACTGAACTGAGTTCCTGCTCAGATCCTCCAACTCCAGATCCTCCAACACCCAGATAGTATAACCTTAAACAATATTTTAATTGAAGTAAATTTTATAAAGTTGGAAGGGAATTTAGGGCTTATCTAATCAGGAAAAATTTTCTGTGGTTTGTTCAGTTCAGTTCAGTCACTCAGTCGTGTCTGACTCTTTGCAACCCCATGGACTGCAGCATGCCAGGCTTCCATGTCCATCACGAACTCCCAGAACTTGCTCAAACTCATGTCCATCACGTTGGTGATGCCATCCACCCATCTCATCCTCTGTCGTCCCCTCTCTTCCTGCTTTCAATCTTTCCCAGCATCAGTCTTTTCCAGTGAGTCAGTTCTTCACATCAGGTGGCCAAAGAACCAGAGCTTCAGTTTCAGCATCAGTCCTTCCAGTGAATATTCAGGACTGATTTCCTTTGGGATTGACTGGTTGGATCTCCTTGCAATCCAAGGGACTCTCAAGAGGCTTCTCCAATACCACAGTCCAAAAGCATCAATTCTTTGGCACTTAGCTTTCTTTATGGTCCAACTCTTACATCCATACATGACTACTGGAAAAACCATAGCTTTGACTAGACAGACCGTTGTTCAGCAAAGTAATGTCTCTGCTCTTTAACGTGCTGTCTAGGTTGGTCATAGCTTTTCTTCCAAGGAGCAAGCATCTTTTAATTTCATGGCTGCAGTCACCATCTGCAGTGATTTGGGAGCCCAAGGAAATAGTCTGTCACTGTTTACATGTTTCCCCATCTATTTCCCATGAAGTGATGAGACCGGATGCCATGATCTTAGTTTTCTGAATGTTGAGTTTTAAGCCAACTTTTTCACTCTTCTCTTTCACTTTCATCAAGAGGCTCTTTAGTTCTTCTTTACTTTCCGCCATAAGGGTGGTGTCATCTGCATATCAAACTTCCATAAATCTGAAACATATGTAAAATTGTGAATCAGGATCCATATAACTTTTTTTTCTCCTTAGAAGATCAATCTTTTAGATAATTCTTGTTAAAAGTGGTCATGTCCCTAATGGACAGGAAAATTGAAGCAAAGTGAGTTTAGAGAACCTGCCTTAATTTTACACAGCCAGACAACTGCATCCAGACTCTGAATTCTCCAGGAAGACAGCAGAACTGACTTCTCGTGCTTCCTGGAACATGCATTTCATTTGAAGAATTAACACCCACAGGCTCTTTCACTCAGATACTTAGTTCTAAGAAACTGGTTTACCCCCAATGGCATCCTTCATTAAGATAAAACCACCAATCAGTCCTTTCCTTCAGCTGCATAAATCGGCTCTCCTGGAGGACACTCAGCAGAGGGATGCAGAATTTCTGTGTCCTTTACCTGAATGGAAGATGGAACACCAGCATTTCCAGATTCCCGGTTCTGATACCTCGGCCCAAGATGATCCGCGATCCTATTATTTCATCACTTGCTGACTCCCTTCAGACACTGGATTCAATTAAGACAAATGGTTTTCAACCTTAGTTTCACTTTAGATTTCCCCCAGGGGAAATTTTCAAAATCCCCCTGCTCCTGGCCAGCCTGCACCCTAGACCAATTAAATCCAACCCTCCAAAGAAAGGACTCAGAGTATTTTTTTTTAATTGTGATGTGTAGCCAAAGTTGAAAACCACTAATAAAAGCAAGAGAAAAAAACATACTGCTTAGACTCCTATTATGTACCAGGGTTTTACATACACTAGCCCTTTTTTTTCTCCTTCTAACTCAGAGAGGCTCTATAACTTTTCTAAAAATCACAGCTGGAAAGTGGCAAAGCATAGCTTTAAATCCAGGTCCTTGTAATTCCTGGATTTAAAGCTATACTTTCATTGCAGGAACATATGGCTTCCTGAAAGCTATCTATAAAACATAGATTCAGTGATGATCAAAGGAGTCACCACCAAGCACCTGGAACATAGGAGATGGGCCTGAATAATCTCTCTCTCTCCATTTCTCTGCCTATTCATTTATCTAGAATGTTCCTCCTGACCATGCTATGACATGACACCAAGACTTTAGGTTAGGGAACTTTGGGTTAACCTCAACCACTATATAGTCATTATGCCTTCTTTATACACTAACCATGTTACATTGTAATTTCATTGTATGGGATGTTTGGTTTTAGGCCACTTAAATTGATGGAATATGTATAAAAATGTCTTTTTACTCATTGCAATCATGTTATAGATGTTTTAACGCTCAACGCTCTGCAGTCAGACACAACTGAGTGCCTTCACTTTCATGCACTGGAGAAGAAGAAGGCAACCGACTCCAGTGTTCTTGCCTGGAGAATCCCAGGGACGGTGGGCTACCGTCTATGGGGTTGCACAGAGTCGGACATGACTGAAGCGACTTAGCAGCAGCAGCAGTCATTACTTCTCTCTTGTCATTATAGAATGGGATAACTCTCCATTTAACTCATGGAAAGTTAAAAAAACTAAGATGAAGGCATCTGATTCCATCAGGAAAATAGAAGGGAAAAAAGTGGAAGCAGTGACAAATTTTATTTTCTTGGGTTCCAAAATCACTATAAATGGTGCCTGCAGCCATAAAATTAAAAGACACTTGCTCTGTGGAAGGAACTATGGCAAACCTAGACAACGTATTAAAAAGCAGAGACATCACTTTGCTGACAAAGGTCCGTATAGTCAAAGCTATGGTTTTTCCAGTAGTCATTCACGGATGTGAGAGTTGGACCATAAAGAAGTCTGAGAGCCAGAAATTGATGTTTTGGACCTGTGGTGCTGGAGAAGACACTTCAGAGTCCCTCAGATTGCAAGGAGATCAAACTATTCAATCCTAAAGGAAATCAACCCTGAATATTCATTGGAAGGATTATTGCTGAAGCTGACTGAGCTTCAATATTTTGGCCACCTGATGTGAAGAGCAGACTCATTGGAAAAGACCCTGATATTAGGGAAGATTGAAGGCAAAAGGAGAAGGGGGTGGCAAAAGGTGAGATGGTTAGATAGCATTCCTGACTCAATGGACATGAATTTGAGCAAACCTAAAGAGATAATGAAGGACAGGGAAGCCTGGTGTGCTGCAGTCCATGGGGTTGAAAAGAGTTGGACATGACTTAGTGACTGAACAACAGCCACAGTGTTGGCCTTAGTGGCACTGCCCACTCACGAACTTAAAACCTGGTGTAACCAGATCATCTATTCATTCATCACTGTCTTCATAAGACTAGAACAGAGGCCTGTGCCCTAGTAATTCTGAAGTTTCCCCCTTTCTTCTAGTCTGTTTATGAGACTTGCAAATCATTAAAAAATGTTTTTCTGACTTGGTGACATTCATTCAAACAGGATATGAACAGGAGCAGGAACTTTAAGACAAGATGCCTCCTTCATCGCGTGCATGCTCCATTGTGTACAACTTTTTGTGACCCCATGGACTGCAGCCTAGCAGGCTCCTCTATCCATGGAATTTTCCAGGCAAGAATGATGGGGTGGGTTACCATTTCCTATTCCAGAGGGATCTTCCTGACCCAGGGATTGCACTCATGTCTCTGGCATCTCATGCATTGGCAGATAGATCCTTTACAAACTCCACCACCTTGCAGGCCTCCTTGGAGTGGAACAAATGTTGGCAACTTCCAATAAGGAAATAAATGACATTGTTCAGAATGCCTCCATCTGCTGACAGGTACTGAAGCGTTTGACTGAAGCCGTAATAGTAATGACAGCTAATGTTTACTGCAGTCTCTTAGTCCAGGCATTGTCTGAAGTGCATGTTGGTGAGAGAGAGAGCCAGGATTCAAACCCAGGCAGTCTGAATCCAGAATATGCTTTCTAACTTCATGGTTATATTTTGGGAGCCACCAGTGGGCTGGAGGGATGCTCAAGAGGAAGTGGGGTCCCATGTCAACCTCAGAGAAGAGGAATGAGACATGGAGCTGGCCATCACCATGCTTTTATCCTTCCTTTGTCTTCCTTTTCTACCCAGTTACTGTTTACCAAGTTGAAGAAAATAAGGAAAACCACTAGACCATGCAGGTATGACCTGAATCAAATCCCTTAGGATTATACAGTGGAAGTGACAAATAGATTCAAGGGATTAGATCTGATACACAGAGAGCCCGAAGAACTATGGATAGATATGTACATTGTACAGGAAGCAGTGATCAAGGCCATCCCCAAGAAAAAGAAGAGCAAAAAGGCTAAACGGTTGTCTGAGGAGGACTTACAAACAGCTATGAAAATAAAAGAAGCTAAAGGCAAAGGAGAAAAAGAAAGATATACCCATTTGAATGCAGAGTTCCAAAGAATAGCAAGGAGAGATAAGAAAGCCTTCCTCAGTGATCAGTGCAAAGAAATAGAGGGAAATAATAGAATGGGAAAGATTAGAGATTTCTTCAAGATAATTAAATATACCAAGGGAAAATTTCACACCAAGATGGTCACAGTAAAGGACAGAAATGGTAGGGACCTAACAGAAGCAGAAGATATTAAGAAGAGGTGGCAAGAATACACAGAAGAACTATACAAAAAAGATCTTCATGACCCAGATAACCATTATGTGTGATCACTCACCTATAGTCAGACATGCTGGCATGTGAAGTCAAGTGGGCCTTAGGAAGCACCACTATGAACAAAGCTAGTGGAGGTGATGGAATTCCAGTTGAGCTATTTCAAATCCTAAACAATGATGCTCTGAAAGTGCTGCACTCAATATATCAGCAAATTTGGGAAACTCAGCAGTGGCCACAGGATTGGAAAAGCTCAGTTTTCATTCCAATCCCAAAGAAAAGCAATTCCAAAGAATGTTCAAATTACTGCACAATTGCACTCATCTCACATGCTAGCAAAGTAATACTGAAAATTCTCCAAGCCAGGCTTCAAGAGTATGTGAACCAAGAACTTCCAGATGTTCAAGCTGGATTTTAGAAAAGGCAGAGGAACCAGAGATCAAATTGCCAACACTGGTTGGATCATGGAAAAAGCAAGAGAGTTGAAGACAAACATCTACTTCCACTTTATTGACTGTGCCAAAGCCTTTGACTGTGTGGATCACAACAAGCTGCAGAAAATTCTGAAAGAGATGGGAATACCAGACCACCTTACCTGCCTCCTGCGAAATCTGTATGCAGGTCAAGAATCAACAGTTAGAACTGGACATGAAACAACAGACTGGTTACAAATTGGGAAAGGCTGTATATTGTCACCCTGCTTATTTAACTTATATGCAGAGTAACTCCAGTACTCTTGCCTGGAGAATCCCATGGATGGAGGAGCCTGGTGGGCTGTAGTCCATGGGGTCACTAAGAGTTGGACATGACTGAGCGACTTCACTTTCACTTTTCACTTCCATGCATTGGAGAAGGAAATGGCAACCCACTCCAGTGTTCTTGCCTGGAGAATCCCAGGGACGGGGGGAGCCTGGTGGGCTGCCGTCTATGGGGTCGCACAGAGTCGGACATGACTGAGTGACTTAGCAGCAGCAGCAGCAGAGTATATCATGTGAAAAGCCAGGCTGGATGAAGCACAAGCTGGAATCAAGACTGCCAGGAGAAATATCAATAACCTAAGATATGCAGATAACACCATCCTTATGGCAGAAAGCGAAGAACTAAAGAGCCTCTTAGGTGAAGGTGAAGTCGCTCAGTCGTGTCTGACTCTTTGTGACCCCGTGGACTGTAACCTACTAGGCTTCTCCGTCCATGGGATTCTCCAGGCAAGAATACTGGAGTGGATTGCCATTTCCTTCTCCAGGGGATCTTCCCAACCCAGGGACTGAATCCGGGTCTCCCACATTGGAGGCAGATGCTTTAACCTCTTGATGAAAGTGAAAGAGAAGAGTGGAGAAGTTGGCTTAAAACTCAGCATTCAGAAAACTAAGATCATGGCATCCGGTCCCATCACTTCATGGCAAATAGATGGGGAAACAAAGGAAACAGTAAGAGACTTTATTTTCTTGGGCTCCAAAATCACTGCAGATGGAGACTGCAGCCGTGAAATTAAAAGATGCTTGCTCCTTAGAAGAAAAGCTATGACCAAGCTAGAGAGCATATTAAAAAGCAGAGACAATACTTTGCTGAACAAAGGTCTGTCTAGTCAACGCTATGGTTTTTCCAGTAGTCATGTATGGATGTGAGAGTGAACTATAAAGAAAGCTGAGAGCTGAAGAATTGATGCTTTTGAACTGTGACACTGGAGAAGACTCTTGAGAGTCCTTTGGACTGCAAGGAGATCCAACCAGTCAGTTCTAAAGGAAATCAGTCCTGAATATTCGTTGGAAGGACTGATGCTGAAGCTGAAACTCCAATAATTTGGCCACTTGATGCTAAGAACTGACTCACTGGAAAAGACTCTGTTGCTGGGAAAGATTGAAAGCAGGAGAAGAAGGGGATGACAGAGGATGAGATGGCTGGATGGCATCACCGACTTGATGGACATAAGTTTGAGTAAGCTCCGGGAGCTGGTGATGGACAGGGAGTCCTCGTGTGCCTCAGTCGATGGGGTTGCAAAGAGTCAGACATGACTGAGTGACTGAACTGAACTTAATCTCCTTCTGAGACAAGGAACCATGGGAGTCAGACATAAGCTTCATTGGGGAAAAGAAGGGAGGGACCAAATTTTCATCTCTTTTTCTCACTTTATTCTCTTATTCATCAAGCTTGCACTGACTGCCAGCTGTGTGTTTGACACTGTTTTCAGTTCTTTGTCCATAATTTGAAGAAGTTGAGTCATTTGCCCAAGGTCCACTTCTCTGAAGGAGTGAGCAGTGGACATCACTGAAAACTTCTCAAGCTGATGAAAAACAGTGCCAGGTCTCTCACTTTTGGATCTTTCTCATCATTGTCAAGGATTTTTATTAGAGATTCTTGGTAGAGCATAACAATCTAAGTAAACCACAATTAAGTTCTCATCATAGAAAGTAAAGTTGGGGACCTTAGACCTGAAGGTTTCCTTCCTGAGAAGCCTCTCTGTGCATTTATTAATATCTGTCTATGCTGGTCTGGCTCCTTGACTGAATATTGCACTAATATGTTGGTCTTTGTCTTAATGATGCTAGCGCTAGATGCTATGGCAAAGAAGCTCTAATGTATCAATAGCTTAACATCATCAACTTGTAGTTCACCCTTCCATAATTATGGAGCCAAGGCAATTCCAGGTCAGGAGGGATTGGGTGGGATGGGGGCTCTGCTCAAACACAAACTGGCAAGGGACTCTTTTCTCAAAATAGGGATTCTGAGGATGTCTTGCTCATTGGCACTAAGTTGGCAAAAGAGGAGACAGCAGGAAGGAATGTGTATGAGAGGTTCTTATGGGCCAGGCCTGGAAATTGTACTCATCAGTTCCATTAGCAGGAACTCACTCCTATGGCCATAGCTTAGCACAGGGAGTCTGGGAAATGTGCCCAGGTGTGTTCCCAAGGAGCGGAAAGGAGTATAAATTGGGTGTTCCTCCGCCCTTTCTTTTTCTTTTATTTATTTATTTATTGCTTTGTTTTCATAGTTTGCTGTCCTTTTACAGCAAATAGTCTGAGGCTGAGTTGCCGATGAATAAAAGGATAGTGAGGAGAATCTGGAGCGATCCATGTCTGGTGCTACTTCTAAGTGTGAAAACAATAGTATCTCATTTTTATTGAACACTTTTTATATACCAGGTTGTTCTCAGCCCTTCACTTCATGGTTGCATTTCATCGTATACCAGCCTTGCACATGGGTTTTAAAGTTTTACCATGGGTTTTAAGGGATTTCCAGGTGGCTCTAGTGGTAAAGAACCTATCTGCCAATGCTGGAGACTTAGGAGACGTGGGTTTAATTCTTGGGTCAGGAAGATCCCCTGGAGGAGGGCATGACAACCCACTCTAGTTATCTTGCCTGGAGAATCCTATGGACAGAGGACCCTGGCTGGCTATGGTCCTTGGGGTCACAAAGAGTCAGACACAATTGAAGCAACTGAGCACACACGTACATGGGTTGTTACGTTGCCTAGCAATATTGTTCTGCTCTTCTGAAGATAATACAGAGCCAACCTGCCCCAGTAGGTCCATTCTCCACCCTCCTTTCCCTTGTCATGTGTCTCAGAGGTTGGTTTTCCTGCACGATTCATCCAGGATTTCTTGTCCTTTGGTCAAATTCAGTTAAAGCGTGTCCTCAGCAGAAGATGAGAGTTGGGTGTAGAGTTGTGTCCCCCCTGCTCTGTGCTTTGGCAATGGCTCGGCTTCTCTATCAATGAGCAGAGCTCTTGTCAGGTACCCACTCTCCCCCAGCTACAGATATCGCCAGATCCTCATAAGAGCTTTTGTTTCTGCCCTTTCAGACCTGGGATGACTGCGACTTCCAGTCGTTGATAGTCTCTTGGTACTTCATCAGCCCCTGTTACTGTCGTCCAGTCATTAAGTCATGTGTGATTCTTTGAGACCTCATGAACTGCAGCACACCAGGCCAGGTTTCCTTATCCTTTACCATCTCCCGGAGCTTGCTCAAACTCATGTCCATTGAGTCAGTGATGCCATCCAATCATCTCATCCCTTGTTGCCTCCTTCTCATCTTGCCTTCAGTCTTTCCCAGCATCAGAGTCTTTTCCAGTGAGTCAGCTCTTTGCATCAGGTGGCCAAAGTATTGGAGTTTCACCTTCAGCATCAGTCCTTCCAATGAATATTCAGGGTTGATTTCCTTTAGGATTGACTGGTTTGATCTCCTTGCTGTCCAAGGGACTCTCAAGAGTCTTCTCCAGTCCCTTAACCCTCCCCACATCCCTGTAAACAATTCTCCCCAGTTATCCCTTATAGAGTGCCACCTCTTTCCTACTGGTTTCTGGCTGATCCAGCTAGCACTTGAGAGCTTACACAGTGCCACCACCCCTTTATCTATTAGAGTAGCTGCTTTGGAGTCAAGAAGCCCTAGTTATGAAGCCCAGTTTGATCTCTTACTAGTTATGTGATTTTGAGCAAGTTACTCAATCTCTCTGAGCTGTAGTTTACTTACTCACAAAATCAAAGATAATGGATTTGGGAGAATTAAAAAATATATGCAAACTATCTAGCCCCATGTTCTGCACAGAACTGGTGATTAATAGAATTAGAAATGGCAAATACTGTCATGAAAGTATGTCAAACTTAATTATTAAATTAATATAAATTAGTCTATAAACAGTCTATTAAACTGACAGTCGGCTTTTTTAAAGATGATAATCCGCAGTATTGACAGTGATATAGGGGAAAGGCACACACTACAAGTGAAATAATAAAATTTGGGGAAGCATTTCTGAAGGGCATTTTATCTATAGGTATATAAAGCTTAAAAACTGTACATTGTCATTGATTCAGTAATTCACATCAGTTTAGGGAATTTACCCTAAAGAAATAATCCTAAGGGAAAAGATCAGAAAGCGATGCATCTACAAACGTGTTCCCACTATCATTGTTTGCAACAGTTAAAACTGGAAATAACAAATGTTCAACGATAGGGAATTGATTAAATAAACTTTGGAACATTTATACAGTGACAAGTAAATTAACATAGGAAGATGGCCATAGCACATAAGAAGGAAAAGGATCAATCACAACGAAGTATTTGTAGAGCATTATTCTATATTTTTAAAAAACTATAAAAGGAAAAATTGAAGAACTGTGTATTGGAATACAAATTTTGGCTATTTCTGGATGGTAGGAATATAGTTGATATTTTCCTCTGTTCTTTTTTTTTTCTTGGATTTTCTGACTTTCCTACAATGAACATTATACAGAACATTGTGTGGAACGTTGTGTAGATAGGATTGCTCTTGGCTACAAGTAACAAAAAGCCAAACTTCAGTGGTTCAGTGGCTCAGCAAAGTGAGGACCAAAGTCTGAAATTTTTATGCTTTTTCCTTCATGATCTTGATGTGTCCACAGCCCCTCCAGTCATCACATGTGTTTTCAGAGTACAAAGGGGGACCGGAAGGACTGGTGCCTTTCTCCAGGAAAAAAAGAGCTTTCCCAGGGACCCCAGGACAGACTTATGTCCCACTGGCCAGACTGGTGCCACATGACTACAGCTAGCTGGAAAGCTGAAGAGAGAAGGCAGGTGGGAAATGGAGGTGAGTCAGCCCCTTTGCAACATCTGCCACAAACATAGATTGCTTTTGTCATAAAAAATAAAGGTTATTAAAACATTTCAAACAAAAAAAAATTTTGGTAGGGGGGTGGTTCCCTTAATGCCTCCTCTGCCACCCTTCCATCCACTCTGGCTGCAACAGCTAGAAAATCATATTCACTGAGCCAAGAGGGTGGGGAAGGATGAAGAAACTTGAGTGGAGGCTGCACCCTCTAGGTGGAGGGAGTGGAAAGATGGGCAGAATGCCAGAGACCTGGGAAATCAGCCTGTTGCTTATTCAGCCAGCTTCATCTCGTTGTCTCTGATCTGTGTGGCTACACAAAGCTTATCAACAGAGACTTTTGCAATGTTGATACTTTTGGCCCTGCTGTTATTTTGTAGTGCGCGGAGCTGTAGCGCACGGAGCAGGCTTTGGTAGTTCATCAAGCTTCCTTTGGGCCCAGCAGGGCTTCCTAATGAGCATAAAGAACATGTCCATGACTCCTACTGAGAGACTGGACCCAGATTGCCTGGCTCTAGATCCTGGCTGTGCCACTTACCTGTTATGTGATCTGGGACCAGTTACTTAAGCAATCTGTGTTTTGCTTCCTCAACTGTAAAATGGGAATAATAATAGTGTACATTTCATAGGGTTGTTTTGAAAGGTTAGATGAGTCAGTATTTGTCAAATGCCTACAATGTACCTATCACATGGTAAATGCTATAGAAGTATTTGTTTAAAAAAATATATGTAAGAAAGGCAGAAACAGCCATTGCTGTCTGGATCCTATTTGTTTGAAGTCACATCTTACATGACGTAAATCTGAAACATCTAAAGCTACAAAGAAGGGCTGAATTTTCTTTCTGTTCCCTGCCAGCCGCCCCACTTGGTCTCAGTAGGGAGCAGGGGAGGCAGAGGAGAACCCACAGGAAGCTAAGAGCTATGGAACACCTACTGGGTGGTGTAGCAAGCAGTTCATTAAATCTTATGAGGCAGGTATATACTGTCTTCATTTTACAGATGGGGAAACTGAGGCTCAAAGGAATGAAGTAATTAGGCCACAGTCATGTGTTGGGATTCAACCCCATACCCTGAATGTTACATGTTAAGATATTTACACAGGGAAACTTTCCTGGACAAGATCTTAAAAGGTTTAACATATACGTCAGTCCCTAGTTGAAAGAGACTTTGTACTTAAAAGACCCTATCACAAATCCTTCTGTAAAATGCTGTATTTATCTATATTTGATTTGGCAAATTTGAACTTTCATATATTGTGTTTTCTTACAATATATAGTGTGTCTCTCTTGTTTAAAAAATAAATTCCAAGGCTGAAACTCCAGCTAAAATTCTTTTGTAGGGTAGTGGGGAGGAAGGAATGTTATTGGACTTTTTTTGCCCTTTTTTGTTTGTTTGTTTGGGGTTTTTTTTTTTTTTTTTTGAAGTGTAGAATACAGTATCCAAACATAGGATGTACCCTTGAAAATAGCTGAAGCTTATAAGCCTTATTCCCATATCCCAGGTAGCACTAGTGGTAAAGAACCCACCTGCCAAAGCAGGAGACATAAGAGACATGGGTTTGATCCCTGGATCAGGAATATTCCCTGGAGAGGGATTGGCAACCCACTCCAGTATTCTTGCCTGGAGAATCCCATGGACAGAGGAGCCTGGCAGGCTACAGTCCATGGGGTTGCAAAGAGTCGGACACAACATAGCACACATACATAACCCTTATTAGCAATAAATGACCGTTTTGTTGCCACTTCCAGGCATATTGTCTCGAAGCTCAAAGCCTGGCTTAAACCAATTGAAATTGTGCATAACTAACATCATAAATATCTTGCAGGTCAAATCCCTCCATTCCTCCTCTCTGCAGTGTTAATGCCACCTTTGAAATGCCAGTTCCAAAGAGATGCAACCAAACATAGCTCGATGGTTTGCTTTGTGACTCTGATCAAGTTCAAGCAAAGTGTAAATGTTCCAGGAGAGTTCTCTGTTCTTGCCCTTTAAGAAAAAAAAAAAAAAAGATCTCTAAGCCCCACCCAACCCCACCCTTAGTTTCTAAGGTTCTGGAGTCAGCAGTGCAAGAGACAGAGCCAAAATATAAAGAACGGAAAAGAAAATGGGCTTTTTAAAAAAAAAAAACCACAAACTTTTGTTCCCAGCTCTTATACCCCACCTCCCCTAAATTGAAGTCCAGGGATCTGGGATCTATCTGTCCCTGACCTGTGCCACCTGGGGACCTCTCCCTGGCCTAGGGCCAGGCCTGTGCAGGCTGAAGTCCATTCCAGATCAACCCTTAAGGCCATCCAAGGGGAATTAACCCTTTCAAAAGGCAGGAGGTAACCTCCAACAGACCCACCTTCCTATTTCGTGTATAATCTTTCCCCCTTTTATGCTTTTGGCTTCACAGTAGATCTCATTCTTCTGCCAGGAGGTTAGAGGGTGCAAACAGCCAAGAAGCAGCTGCAGGGAAGCTCCGAAGTGCCAATCTTGCAGGTAGGGCGACCGCCGCAGGCTGAAGAGACCGGGAGAGAGATTAGGTGAAACATTAGCCGTGGCCTTTTGGATTCAGTCCAGTGTCTTTCAATTATTTCTTTATGTGCTTTTGGTCCTGGGTTTATTTGGCATTGGACAGGCATCCATTAGAAGATTTCACAATGATTTGCCATGTTACAGTTCTAAACAGATGTGAACTTGTCACCAAAGAAAATTTATATTTTACCATCTTTTCCCCCACCTCTCCCTGGGGAGCTGCAGGGAAAAGCATTCCAAGCGAATTAATCAAAATGACTAGGTAATGCTCTAAAAATAATACACGGTGTTGTAGTCTGGATCTCTTTCAAGTTTGAGCTCATTTTGTGAGCTTGAAGATCCATACATCACATCGCATGTATATATTTTTTATTAGATTGAAGTGGGCAATTGCACAGTAACAGATAAGTTATTAAGACACATAAATGCAATTACTCTCATAACCCTCGACTGCATTTTAACTAAGTTAATTAAGCAACTGGGCCAAGGAGGGGGCAAAGGGTAGGTGTCTTAATGATTCCTTAACTTGCCTCCAGAAGCCAGCTATGCAAATCAGGACAGGCTATGACTCTGAAATCAGGGCTGGACAGAAATGGAGGTGCAAGGTTAGAATAATAACAAAAAGGAAGAATAAATGTCACCCCTTCTTGGGCTTCCCTCAGCTGCTAACAGAAGTTACACAGTTGCTAGACAGAGGCAGGAGGACTGGAAATTTTGGAAAACAGATTCTATAAAGTCAGTGGATAATGAAAAAACAAACAAGCTGGCAACATTATTATCACCATATTTTCAAAATATCTTCCAAAAGCTCCAAAAGAATACTTTTATATTAAAACAAACAAACAAAAATCTGTAGCAGGGTTCTGGGTTTTCCATCTTGGAATGAGATTAGATAAGCCTTAGGGTGAGGTTGGGAAGAGAAATCCATACTGGAAAAAAGGAAAGCATGGATGATAAAATAGATTTTTTTCTTATTTTAACTGATGCAGTTTTTCCATTTTCAATTGGCCTCTTTTCCCTAATATATGTCCCAAATATCCAAGAGCAAGATATTCTCTGAGGATCTGTATCCAAACCACCCACAGCCCTCGATGAGAATTTATACACACCAGGCAGGAGCTACTAAGCCAGTGTGACTGTGAGGAAAACTAGGAGCAAGGATTGCCCAGGTTTGTCATGCGTGCCCTTTGTCTCCAAATGCAAGCCCTGCTGTTATTAGGCTAAATTATCCACAAAGATAATTCCAACCTAAGAAATCTCATCCAGCCTCAGAACGCTTGTTAGATAATTCCCACGTCTTCATTCTCCAGAAACGACTGATTGCAGTGTTACTAATCTCAACCTGCTTTAGCCAGCTTCCATTCATCATGGCTGGCAGCAGAGACTAGAGGGTTATGGGTAATTGAATTCCAGCCAACCTTCCAACCTAATTTAAGTCAACCCTTTGACCTCATACCTGACCAAATCTGCTGCCAGAGTTAGTAAATAAATATTGTTTTTCCATTAAAAGAAGCTCTTTTGAATGCCTACTATGTGTCAGCTTTGTGCAACACATCCTTTATCTCACCTCATTCATTCACTCTGTCAACACTTCAGTGGGAACCCAGACATGAGGAATTAACAGATAGTGAAGATGAGTGTAAAGGTCATCTCGGGGTCAGTCTGATGGGGGAAATGTGTGCTCTGCAGACACCCTGACTTCCTATCTTTGAAAGAAGATAAATCTTTAGCTCTGACAGAAAACCTGAAACCTCTTGTGCACAGGAAAATGAAATGATAAACATTTCCCTTCTCTCAAAAAGAAGCCACGTAGGATCTTTGCAGTCCAAAGACTTCCATTCAAATCCTCCCTCCACTGTATTTGACACACCTGTCAGGTATCTATTTAAGTTCTCTGGACCTCGTGTGATAAGGAGATGGGGGTGTGTTGTGGGGGAGGTAGAGGGGAAGGAGAAACAACCCTAACTGGCAAGGCTATTGTGAGGACTTGAGGATTAAGTGACATACTGTGGAGGGGAGCTCCTTGTAAACTGCAAAGCTCCTCACACGCAGGAGATTATTGCTAATTATTCTCACACACTGCTAAAACTACCAACCAGCTCTGAGACCATAAAAGAAGGGTTTCTGATCGAACAGTAGACACTCTTATTTTAAATCATGGAAGCAAAAGTGTAATTTCTTGTGAAATTTTCTTCATTTATTTTCTTTGGTAAATCTCTGGGTCACCATCACATCTGCTGCATATATGTGTGATCTGGGTTTTGTTGCCGGGAAGCTTTCTAACATTTCAAAGTCATTAGAAATCATGTTCCTGTACCTATTATTTCTCATCCTCAGTTAGAAATCAGCTCACCAGGGACTAGTAATGTTCGACTAGTTACCCTGCCCCCCACCTCAAGTCCGTACTAAAGCTGGTACTGAATTGCTACAGATAATATTCTTGGCAGCAAAATTTTTTTTAGGAACAGTCAAGGTCTGTTCAGGGAAAAAATGAAGGTATTTGAATAATTTATTTTCCCTTTTTAATTCTAAAACGATACGAGGCCCTAAGATTTCACAAGCAGCCAGGAGACCCTGAACAGCCAGAGCCGCTGGGTTTAAATGGTAATGCTAATGGAATTATCAGTTGATGCTGGATAACTGTCTGCTGGATAATTACCCAGGCAAAGATGAGGTATCGCTGAAGATAAACACTGAAGGAGGGACCTCAGTGTTTATTTTCCACGCTGCAGCTTAATCTCCTCCGCTGTTTAACTTCATCAGCATCACCGCTAACCCCAGGGCCACACAATTTCACTTAAAAGAAGGAAATTAAATCACCAGAACATACATGCAATTGTAAACAAAGTTGCAGGAGATGTGGGCTGGGATGTTTTTGCTGCTCTAGTCAATGGCAAACAAGTGTTCCCTTTTACCTGCTCCTTCTCCATTGTGCGATGAAAAGGACAGCAACATTTACTGAGCACTCACTGTGGGGCCATGCCCTACATTAAGCATTTTCCATACATGGTTCTAGTTCATCTTCATGTGCAACAGAGTTCAGTACCAGTGGAGGGAGCTGGGTGTCCGAGAAGATAAGGAACTGGCCCAGGGTTCTAGGACTAGTGAGCAGTGGAGTAAGCCTTTCAGTTCTGGTGGACCAGCTCCAGCTGTTCAAAGAAAAACACTGGAACACCCATGTTTCCCCATCTTGAGTCTGATCTTCTTGACTTCACAGATGAGTCCAGGCAGTTTTATGACTTCTGCAGCTGCCCCATGCTATCTCTATTGGAAATGCTGCCGAATCTCCCATCCTGTCCCATGTCTGGGTTCTGTTTTATTGAGAAAGTATTTGCATCCAACCCTGTGTGGCCAATCTTGAACTTTGTAACTCACCTCGGAAGGCATTCACATTGGCCAAGTTCCCTGTCTTCTTCAGCCAATCTGTAAGTAATCACTGCCTCCTTCTAGTAGGTTCTTTCCCCCAGAGTGTATGAAAATAAAAATTTAAAAACTAAAAGAATGTTTCAGTGCACACATGTCTGCTACTGCTACTGCTGCTAAGTCGCTTCAGTCGTGTCTGACTCTGTGCGACCCCATAGACGGCAGCCCACCAGGCTCCCTTGCCCCTGGGATTCTCCAGGCAAGAGCACTGGAGTGGGTTGCCATTTCCTTCTCCAATGCATGAAAGTGAAAAGTGAAAGTGAAGTTGCTCAGTGGTGTCCGACTCTTAGCGACCCCATGGACTGCAGCCCACCAGGCTCCTCCGTCCATGGGATTTTCCAGGCAAGAGTACTGGAGTGGGGTGCCATTGCACATGTGTCTATCCTCCACCAAATCCAACAACTGTTGTTGACATGCTGCTGTATTTGATCAACTGATTAGTCAACTTTTCTATTTTTCTTTCTGAGCCATTGGGAAGTTAGCCTCAGAAATCATGATATGTCAGCCCAAAGCATCATTTAGTGTGCTTCTCTTAAGAATATAGAGCATTTCCTACAAGATCAGACCTGAGAAATTATAATTCCTTAATATCACCTATTATCTAGCTCAATGATAGATCTCTTAACCATTCCTTAACTGTCTTTTATGGATTTTTAAGAATTAATTTCATGCATGGTATTGGTAGTAATGTCTCTTTAGTCACTGGTAATCTAGAATCACCCCTGTCTCCAGTTCAGTTCAGTTCAGTCGCTCAGTCGTGTCTGACTCTTTGCAACCCCATGAATCTCAGCACGCCAGGCCTCCCTGTCCATCACCAACTCCTGGAGTTCACTCAGACTCACGTCCATTGAGTCCGTGATGTCATCCAGCCATCTCATCCTTGGTCATCCCCTTCTCCTCCTGCCCCCAATCCCTCCCAGCATCAGAGTCTTTTCCAATGAGTCAACTCTTTGCATGAGGTGGCCAAAGTACTGGAGCTTCAGCTTTAGCATCATTCCTTCCAAAGAAATCCCAGGGCTGATCTCCTTCAGAATGGACTGGTTGGATCTCCTTGCAGTCCAAGGGACTCTCAAGAGTCTTCTCCAACACCACAGTTCAAACGCATCAATTCTTCGGTGCTCAGCCTTCTTCACAGTCCAACTCTCACATCCATACATGACCACTGGAAAAACCATAGCCTGACTAGATGGACCTTAGTCGGCAAAGTAATGTCTCTGCTTTTGAATATACTATCTAGGTTGGTCATAACTTTTCTTCCAAGGAGTAAGTGTCTTTTAATTTCATGGCTGCAGTCACCATCTGCAGTGATTTTGGAGCCCCAAAAAATAAAGTCTGACACTGTTTCCACTGTTTCCCCATCTATTTCCCAGGAAGTGATGGGACCAGATGCCATGATCTTCGTTTTCTGAATGTTGAGCTTTAAGTCAACTTTTTCACTCTCCTCTTTCACTTTCATCAAGAGGCTTTTTAGTTCCTCTTCACTTTCTGCCATAAGGGTGGTGTCATCTGCATATCTGAGGTGATTGATATTTCTCCCGGCAATCTTGATTCCAGCTTGTGTTTCTTCCAGTCCAGCGTTTCTCATGATGTACTCTGCATAGAAGTTAAATAAGCAGGGTGACAATATACAGCCTTGATGTACTCCTTTTCCTGTTTGGAACCAGTCTGTTGTTCCATGTCCAGTTCTAAATGTTGCTTCCTGACCTGCATACAGATTTCTCAAAGGGCAGGTCAGGTGGTCTGGTATTCCCATCTCTTTCAGAATTTTCCACCCCTGTCTCCATCTTTATTTTTTTTCCTACACTACATTTAGTTTTCTAAGAATCTCTCTAGTATGGGCACAGCTGAATTGCTTCCTGTTCCTAAGGGTCTCTGCTAGTCTCTACTTTCAACCTTTATCCACCTGCTAGTGAGATGGCAGCTTTAGACTTTCCATGTGGGATGGGCTTGGGGGTTGCAATGTACTAATAAGGAGTGGGAGGGTGAGAGGACTTCTGCATAACAAAAGCATTCTAAAAAGCTTAAATTGTTGATTTATTTGACATGGCTGCTTCCCTTGCAGGTGATAAATGGTGAATGATACAGACTGAGCAAACTGCCTACCTTCAAGCTGTGTGATCTTGAACAAGTTATTTAACCTCTCAGTTACTCAGTCTTATTTTTTGTAAAATGGTGATGGTAAGAATAACAGAATCTAATTCAGAGTTGGGCTGACACAAATTGGTAAGCACAAAGCAGTGAGAATTCTGCCTGGAACAGCATGCTATCCACACGTAGTAGCCATCATCATTATTGACAGTCTTCCCTCATCTTCTACTAACTTCCCTCTTTAGTCACTTCCTGGAACTGGAGCGTCCAGAATTTCTGGCTGCCTGATAGTTTTACCCACTGCCATTCACTTTTTTAAAAAATTGATTCTGATTGACCTAGGGAACCTATGGTTTGCCCTCAACCACATCCTCTTTCCTCTCTCCCTAATCCTCTGTTTTGTTTTTCTAATCAAATTCTTTTCAAAAATATCTATTTGGTCCTCCTTTCTCCTATTATATGTCTGGAATAACTTCCTTACTTTTTGGACTGAGACATAGCTTCACCCTTTGATTTAAGATGCAATTACATCAGTTGTTTCTAGTCCAGGAAGTCTTTCTTGCTTAAGTGAAGGTCGAAGCCTCTTGGTTCCCATTCATTCTTTCAGTCAGACTGCCAGTCTCTCAGTGCACTTTGGGGACCCCTATGAGGAACTGGGTCCTGGCTGAACACTGGGGTATACAGCAGTGAACTAGACCTCATCCTGGCTGTGGACAAATAACCAGCCAGCTACTCAGAGTGATTCTGAATGGCAGTAAGGGACAGGTTGAAACAGGTAGTTCTGGACTCTCCTTGCACCTGGACCACACTAGAAGAAAAATTGCAAGAATGTTAATGGGTCCCTTTCTCCAAAGGTATACTCTCCATTGTCCTGAAATTCTTGCCAGCGTACTTCTAGAGTGGCTAGTGTTGCTTCCTGTTTTCCTACAAGTCCTTTCAACATTTCTAAACTCTTTTAAAGCTTCAGCTATTACTATTTCCATTAAAAAGTGTGTATTTTATTGGAATGACTGTAATAGCACAATAGCCTCATCTGACGAATGGGGATAATACTAATACCTACCTTCCAGGACTGGCATAAACATTAAATGAGTTAATAGGAAAATGCTTAGAATGCAGTATAGATTCATATGTTTGATAAATAAATAAAAATAAAGTTTGTTGAAATGTCACAATGGAGTCAAAGAGAGTATGACTCAGAGCAGGTGAGCTTTGAGGGGGTTCAGGGCCCCTGACTCAAGGAGCAGATGAAGCAGGAAGCCTTTGAAGACATTAGGGAGAGGCCAGAAAATCCAAGTATTAATTTTGACTACCTGAAAAAAAGTTTGTTTGTTTGTTTGTTTTTTAATGTAGCCGCATGTACTTTCTTTATTCTGAGTTCTGGGCTCTAATCAACCACCTCCAGAACAAATATGCCATCATTTGGTGTGTATCAGGAAAGAAACTTGCTGGGAGAAATAGTTTCCATGGATCTACTGATTTTTGCACATCTTGTGAGGAGGGAGACTGATGCCCTTTGGGAATATCTTTTTGAGGATGCTTCTATAGTGAACAGCCTTGGAAGATAGAAATAGTGTCTCCCTCCAGTTTGAAGAGCAGAATGTTTGCTGCCATTATAAATGTTCAGGTTCCCTAAGCTCAGGTTCCTCTCCTGTAATGACGTTCCCATGACAACAGGATCATCTGGCCCTCTTCTCATCATCCTATGGGAACTGGGGGTCAGCTGACACAAAGGCTGATGCTCTGGTTGCTACTACTGCTGTGAGGAATAAACTGTTCTTTGTTTCGGAACCCAGAGTCTCACAACTTCTACTAACTCCCATGAAAATGCAGCAGGCTAAGTTGTTAGCTTGCAAGTAAGGTAAGGTCTCAGATCTTCAAGGTTCTCGACACAACTATTATTTGCAGTCCGGGTTCCTCCTCCTCTCACAGTCCCTTTGGCTGGGTAAGCAGTCCTATGTGGTTCTTGGGGAGTGGGTGGCCCAGGTCTCTATCACACGAACCTTCTGCTTGAATAGGACAAGGATGTGGATCAAAGGCAAACAATCTATGGGCTAGCTACTAGTCCATGAAGTGGTCTAACATGCAAGCTTTTGCCTTTGGTGATAATGGTGATTAACTTCACCAATCAGATCCTTAGTCTCAGGAATCTGAGCTTAGGATACAGAAAATCTGTCAGTTACAGTCATGGAAGCAGCCATGGAGTGACCTGTAGAGGCAGAAGCAAAGAGTTAACAGAGGCAGGCTAATGGCAGCTACTGGGATAGCGAGGAGGGTCAGTCAGTCAGGGGACAAGGAGGCACACTGTACCACTGTCTCCGTGAGCCCTGACCCCAAGGTTTCTCTGTGCCTCAGTCTGCTTGGGCTGCTGTAAGAAAATACTATAACTGGGCAGCTTGAAAGCCACAGAAACTTACTTCCCACACTTCTGCTGCTACGTCGCTTCAGTCCTGTCTGACTCTGTGGGACCCCATAGATGGCAGCCCACCAGGCTCCCCCGTCCCCGGGATTCTCCAGGCAAGAACACTGGAGTGGGTTGCCATTTCCTTCTCCAATGCATGGAAGTGAAAAGTGAAAGTGAAGTCGCTCGGTCGTGTCTGACTCTTAGCGACCCCATGGACTGCAGCCCACCAGGCTCCTCCACCCATGGGATTTTCCAGGCAAGGGTACTGGAGTGGGATGCCATTGCTTTCTCCGTCCCACACTGCTGGAGGGTGGGAAATATGAGATCCAGGTGGCAGCAGTTTCAGTGTCTGGTGAGAACCTGTTCTTTCATGGACAGCCGTCTCCTACTATAACCTGACAGGCAGAAGGGGCAAGCTAGCTGTCTTTTACAAAGACACAAATCCTGATCATGATGGTCCTGCCCTAGTGATCTTATCCCCTCTCAAAGGCCCTGTCTTTTCACACTACCACTTCAAGAGGTAGGATTCCAACATATGAATTTTGGAGGGCACTGCTTTCAAATTATATCTCTCTGTCTCCTTTCTCTTGGTGAAACTTGATTATTCAATGATTTCCCTACTCTTTGAAGCCGAGCAAAATGGCTAAGAGTCTTTTTTGTTTGTTTTGTTTTTAGCTTTCCATCTTTCCTTTTAATAAATCAGGGAAGATCTCACTATCACTCAATGGAATGATTACTGCCTCTCCCCAACCCTTTCTCTTCCTCACTCAGACCAGATTATGATCTAAAAATGGTAACTCTGTTCTCTTCCCTCTTCCCCACTTCCTTCCCCTCTGCTTACCCTACTTAATTCCTCCATCACTTCAGCCCCGTGTCCCATTTCAACAAGAATAACTAACTCTACATTTGTCAAATGTACCCATTTGAGATCACAGGCTTGTAAAAAGGAAAGCTTGAGGGAGTCTTGCCTCTATGGCTTCCTTCTCCCTTTCTAACCCAGCAAAGCATTCCTGTTCAGTGACTCCCCAGTAGCTCTGGGCTTATAATATCCCGGTTTCCTGTGTTTTCTCTTTCTTCTTTTTGCTCCAATCCTTCTTTGTGTTGTCTGGCCCTCTCTGAGCCTCCCCACTGCCTCTTTTGTCAGTGGGCAGTGCATCCCAGTGGAGAAGGTGGTGGCACCCCACTCCAGTACTCTTGCCTGGAAAGTCCCATGGACAGAGGAGCCTGGTAGGCTGCATTCCATGGGGTCGTGAAGAGCCGGACATGTCTGAGTGACTTCACTTTCACTTTTCACTTTCATGCATTGGAGAAGGCAATGGCAACCCACTCCAGTGTTCTTGCCTGGAGAATCCCAGGGACGGGGGAGCCTGGTGGGCTGCAGTCTACAGGGTCACACAGAGTTGGATACGACTGAAGTGACTTAGCAGCAGCAGTGCATCCTAGTACCTGGTGCTTGGTAGGCACACAATCACCATAAATTCCCAGACTCTTTCACCCCACCATTCTTTTTCTTCTACTATCCTAACCCTTCTCTCCCACACTCTCTGCATCTCTTTTCACTCTTAAAATATATCTATGAAAAACCTAGAGAAAAAAAATAAAAGCAAAGACTAAAGAGTACTTAATAGGGTATACTTTTATTTTCTATATGATAAAAAATGCATAATGTGTGTTTTTTTGTAAATGGTTTTACAGATGACAGTGATAATCTAATAAGTGTTTATAGGACACATAATTGTATATTTACAGCCTTCTGCTGTTTGAGCATTTAAACTTTTTACAAAGCAATCTGTACCACCAACACTCAGAATGGAAATAATTTGGGGTGATTTAGGTTGGATCTGTTGTATAGCATTTTAGGGACTGATCCTGACACGATACTGTGGGGAAGTATTTGCTTTTCAGATAGTGTTGTTGCTGAAGCATGAGTCGGTTGGCTGAGATCGAGCCAAGGCTGGTGACAGCTACATGCATTTGGCCAACTCTTTGGGGGACAGAGTGGGAGGATGCAGACCTAGTATGCAGAGACCGTGTTCTCAGCGTCAAGTTCACGGGGTCTCCGGATCATCAGCCAGACCTAATCCATGAAGAGACCAGGAATTAGAAACAGACAGACTCACTAAAAAAAAAAATCAATAAAATACACAATGAGTTTTTAAAATGAACCAAATTGTGTGTGAACATTGTAGAAACATTAGAAAACATAGCCAGGAAATTAATAAATAATTACCCAGATATAACCACTGTTAACATTTTGATATAGGTCCAGTTTTATTTTCCATGTGTACCTATATTTTACACACACGCAAATGGGGAAAAATGCTCTTGCAGTTAAAAAAATTTTTTTTGCTTGCACTGTCTTGTGACCAAAAATTAGACATCCACAGCAAAATGGTTACTTGGTATTTCACTGTGTGGACAGTCAAATGATCAAATACATTAATAGTTAATTAACATATTTGATTATTTGGGTTGCTTTTAATTTTTCATTATTATAAATAATGATGTCATGAACATCCTTGGACATACTTTGGACATTTGCCTGACTATATCCTTGAGATAACTATCTAAAAAGGGAATTTCGAGGTCAAATGGCATGCAAATATTCAGAGCTCAGATACCTACTACAACTATGAGTGCAGTGCTCAGCTGCTCAGTCGTATCTAACTCTTTGTGACCCCATGGACTGTAGTTTGCTAGGCTCCTCTCTCTATGGAATTTTCCAGGAAAGGATACTGGAACAGGTTGCCATTTTCTCCTCCAGGAGGTCTTCCTGTCCCAGGGATGGAGCCCCTGTCTCCTGCGCTGGCAGGTGGATTCTTTACCACTGTGCCACCTGGAAAACCCTACTACAACTATACCTTCCAAAAAGTTTTAATCCATTACAATTTCACCAGCAGTCACATTGGATTTTTGAGCAAAGCTTTCAGGCCAACCTCAGTTCTAAGAAGGGGTTTGAGAATCACTTGCTGCTAAAAATCATAAGATGGCTTGATGTATGTGCAAAACGGAAAATACTGTTGTTTCTACAAGGCTCTTTGATGCTGTGACCTAGGTCAATTCTACCAAAAGGAAAAAATATCTTGTGTATGTGGACACAATATACACTGATCATGAATGCAACCAAACCCCAGCAGTTTTCAAACTCTGGGTTAGAAATAAACCCAGTCCAAGAACCCTTGGTCAGAAAAACAAGTTATCAAAGTAAGAGTATTCAATTTTCATAGCTGCATGACAAATTATCACACTTAGTAACTTAAAACAACACACATCTGCTGTCTCACAGCTTCTCTAAGTCAGGAGTCTTGGCATACCTTATCTGGGATTTCTAAAAGGCTGTAGTTGAGATGTTAGCCAGGACTGGGTTCTCATCTAGAGAACCAGCCAGGAAAAGTGGGCTTCCCAGGTCACTCCACTTACTGCTATAGGACTCATAGAAGCTTGATTCTTCAAAGCCAGCCAGGAGAGCAAGGCTCCACAGTGTATCTGCTAACAAGACAGAGTCTTACACAGGGTAATGGAATCATGACAGTGACAGCCCATCCACTTTGCCATACAACAGAATCTAATTCAGCCTGTGGCACCCCGCCGCTTTCGCCATGTTAGAAGCCATATTAGAATTTGCCATATTAGAAGCAAGTCATAGGTCCCAGCTACACTCAAAGGGAGGGAATTACACAAACACAGGAGCACCAAGATGTAGGGATCATGAGGGCCACCCAAAGTCTCTTCATCATGGTACACGACTCTGAAATTTCTCTCCTTAAAGTGCTTTCCACATGAGTAATCAAGGGGGCTGAAGATGGGAAAATGTAAAAATCTGAAACTCATCAGCCTAAAAATAGTCATCCTGTGTCTCTCCTTTCAACTGGAGGTGAATGGCACAACATTCTGTAAATAACCCCTGGCCCTGTGATACATGTGGCATCATTGAAGGTGCACCCTGGAGTGAGTGTTTCATGTTTTCCTGGGAATTCAGTTCTATATCCCTATGACTCAGTTATTTTCTCCCAGTTTTGTCTTGTGGAATGAGGTGGCTTACTTCCCAAACCCATGTCATGATGACCATAGTTGAGACATTTTCCATGTGAAGTTGTGCTCACTGTTCTTATGTCCCTAATTACTATTTCCCTGAAGACCTAGCCATGAGCCTCCACAGCCCTTTCAAGAGTTTAAAAAGCACAGAGGGAGGCAGGCAGTTTAAAATGTTCTTCAAAAACATAATAGAAATCATGTTATTAAAAATGGGCACTAAAGAATTTCCCCATCAATTTCTGCATTTTTATCTTCCTTTTAAAAACTCTAGGGAGAGTTTAGGTTGCATATTACACACCTTCTTTTAATTTTTAATTTTTATTTATTTTTTTTCTTAAATTTATCTTTTAATAGGAGGAAAATTGCTTTACATTGCTGTGGCATACAACAATGCAAACCAGCCATAATTATACATATAACCCCTCCCTCTTGAGCCTCTATTTTTTTAATTATTATTTCACACCTTCTTTGTAGTGCAGTCAAACACTACCTTCATTGTAAAGCAGCTATAACACAGCATTTTCTTAGGAAAACATTGTGCATTCCATGGATCTTCCCCTCGTTGTCCACAATGAACATCATTTAAGATTACATCAAAAAACCTTGGAGGAAGGGTAAGGGGAAAAGATCTCTTAAAACACTTACCTTACTCCCCTTCTTGTCTTCCAGTTGGTTCCCTTTCCTGATCCACATTTAGAGAAAAACAAGCTGATGGCCCAGGGGAGAGTATGATAAATGACTGGAAGGATAGTCAGCTTCAGTCACACAACACTGTACAGATTTTAAAGGCTTGAGTTCTATGTAACTGTATCACTGATCACCTTCTTCCTTTCAAGGGTTGTTATTCAGTCACCCAGTCATGTTCGACTCTTTGCCACCCCATGGAATACAGCACTCCAGGCTTCCCTGTCCTTCATTATCTCCTGGAGCTTGCTCAAACTCACGTCCATGGAGTCAGTGATGCCATCCAACCATCTCAGCCTCTGTCGTACCCTTCTCCTGCCTTCAATATTTCCCAGCATCAGGGTCTTTTCTAATGAGCCAGCTCAGGTGGCCAAAGTATTGGAGCTTCAGCTTCAGCATCAATCCTTCCAATGAATATTCAGGGTTGATTTCCTTTAGGATTGACTGGTTTGATCTCCTTGCAGTCGAAGGGACTTTCAAGAGTCTTCTCCAAGAACAGACGTATGGATGCAGGGAGAGGGGAGGAGAGGGTGAAATGTATGTAGAGAACAACATGGAAACTTACAATAACATATGTAAAATAGATAACCAATGGGAATTTGCTGTATGTCTCAGGGAAGGTACACTCATGGCTGATTCATGTTGATCTTTGACAGAAAACCACAAAATTCTGTAAAGCAATTATCCTTCAATTAAAAAATTAATTAAAAAAAGAGTTTTCTCCAACATTGCAGGTCAAAATCATCAATTCTTTGATGCTTAGCCTTCTTTACAGTCCAACTCTCACACTCATAAATGACTACTGGAAAAACCATAGCTTTGACAATGTGGACTTTCGTCGGCAAAGTAATGTCTCTGTGTTTTAATATGCTGTCTAGGTTGGTCATAGCTTTTCTTCCAAGGAGCAAGCATCTTTTAATTTCATGGCTGCAATCACCATCTGCAGTGATTTTGAAGCCCAAGAAAATAAAGTCTGTTACTGTTTCCGTTGCTTCCCCATCTATTTGCCATGAAGTGATGGGACCGGAAGCCACGGTCTTAGTTTTTTGAACCAAAGCTAAATGTTGTGAGTGCACAGTGAAGATGGTGGGAGAAGAACATTTAATGTGTTCAGAGCCTGCCCTCTTCCTCTTGCCTGCTTGGTTTCTTGCCCCCCCATCCACTTATCTAAGGGAAAGAAAAGCATTGCAGAAAGATTTGCCAGAGAAAGCAGACTGGGAAATAAAAGACTGTTCCCCAGAGGGTGGGGGTGGTGGGGAGTGGATCTAGCCCGGGACTGTGTTTAGGGAATTAAGATCTTCATTGACAGGCAAGATGAAAGAGGAACCAGGAGAGAAACAGAATGCACTCAGATAAAAGTTTGGGAGGGCCAGAAATTGGGTGGGAGGAAGTTAGGGCTGGGCAGGGGGTTTTAGTAACAGTTGCTGCTAAGTCACTTCAGTCGTGTCCGACTCTGTGTGACCCCATAGACGGCAGCCTACCAGGCTTCCTCGTCCCTGGGATTCTCCAGGAAAGAACACTGGAGTGGGTTGCCATTTCCTTCTCCAATGCAGGAAAGTGAAAAGTGAAAGGCGACTCTTTGCGACCCCATAGACTGCAGCCTACCAGGCTCCTCTGCCCATGGGATTTTCCAGGCAAGAGTACTGGAGTGGGGTGCCATTACCTTCCCCGTTACTAACAGTTACTCTAGACCTTATACTTGGACTGTCTTCAATGTTTGAGGGAACTGTTAATGAAGAACAGTGATTCTATTTAGACTGGGCTTATTTAAGTGTTACATCACTCTGATCCCCCAAAGCATGTATTATTACATGCAAGCACGTAGTATCATGACCTCTCTCCACCCCATCATGATCTCCTCCAGCTGTCTTCACAAATTGCCACAAATTAGGTGGCTTAAAACAACACAAATGTAGTATTCCACAGTTCTGGAGGCTAAAGTCCAAAACAAAATGTCAGCAGGGTCCTGATCCCCCTGAAACCTATAACAGAATTCTTCCTTGCCTCTTCCTAGCTTCTGGTGGTTGTTGGATATCCTTGACATTTCTTGGCTTGCAAACACATCATTCCATTCACTGCCTCTATTATCACATGTATTCTCTGTGTGTGTATATGTGTCCTCTGTGTCATCCACTCATTATAAGGACACCAGCCATGTCAATTTAGGCAGTACTAGCTGGCAATGGCACCCCACTCCAGTACTCTTACCTGAAAAATCCTGTGGACGGAGGAGCCTGGTAGCCTGCAGTCCATGGGGTCGCTAAGAGTTGGATACGACTGAGCAACTTCACTTTCACTTTTCACTTTCATGCATTGGAAAAGGAAATGGCAACCCACTCCAGTGTTCTTGCCTGGAAAATCCCAAGGACGGCGGAGTCTGGTGGGCTGCCGTCTATGGGGTCCCACAGTGGACACGACTGAAGCGACTTAGCAGCAGCAGCAGCCCCATATGACCTCATCTTAGCTAATTACATCTGCAAAAACCCTGTTTCCAAATAAGAGCACATTCTGAGGTTCTGGGTGAACATGAGTTGTTTTAGTGGGGAGCATTATTCAACTCAGAACAAGATAGAACTTAAAGAAACACACACCAATTAAATTTAGTTTTCATACTCTAATGTGTTGTTTTGGAAACAAAGTCAGCGGTATTCTGCTTGGGGAAGGAATTGTTCTGAAACCTTGAAGTTTTTATTGATCTGAAATCTTCCACAGGAAGGTGGAAAGGGTAAGAGACATTGGGATTCTGCACCAGAAGATGACTTCTAACCCCCTTAGCTGAGTCTTTCTTACAAGAACCTCATTCACCGAATGCCAGAAGATGCCTAGGACCACATTTTATCCAATCGGGGAGCCTGTAAGATTCAGGACAGGTAAAATCCAGTCTCAGACTTGTCCCAGGCACAGGTGTCCAAAAAAAAAAGGAAGTAAGTTCTTAACTTTCTATAACTGACTCAATTGTCCTTAAGTGTTCCCTGACCCCAGTGCCACTGACTAGTGAGAAGTGCTGGTGGAACTGAATTGTAGTCCAAACTGGTAGACTCAGGCTATCCCAGGAAGCAGTCTTTTTGAGTGAGTCAGTTTTTCCAGTTTACATCACTCTCCCTGTTGCCTCTCCAAGACGGTATCTGGGCACGTGGGAAGCTCACAAATTTTGGGTCAGCTGGGGAGCGGGAGCCTTGCACTTCTCCATAGCTAGGAGCTAGCAAGTGTCTGCAGTGATGACTGATCTGCCATTAGCTCAGGCTGCTCAGAAGTCCACTGCAGAAGTGTGCATTTGGGGCCCTTGAGGTCTGGTCTCTCTGTCTGGACAAGGCTCAAGGTCCTCCCTGCTGACTCAGCCCCACCACAGTCCTCGTGGCACTCTAACAGCACTGCTTCTCGAGACCTAGCTTGGCAGAGGGCCTTACCACATGCCCCAGCATGGCCACTGTTCCCCCTAGGGCCAGGGCAGAGGCACCAGGAGGCTCTCAGGAAGACAGAGGCTTATGGCTCCAATCGTCCCCTCCTGGGCCACTCCACCCATCTTTAATAATTCTCAGCTATATCCTCTGCACAGGCCCAGGACTGGAGCATGTGATGACGTAAAGGAGATTATGTATTGCCACAATGCCCTGGCTCGCTCCACCCTCTGAACCACGGATGGGGGTTGGGAGTCAGAGACTAGAGATGGAGTAAATGCTTGAACATAAACAGGAAAACAGCAAGAGCTTGAAGAGAAAATCACGGTACTCCCAACCCAATCCCAGTAGTACTGTGGGAAAACGTAGTCCGTAATATTGGGATGAGGGCAAAGTGTGGCACTGAAAAGACAAATCAGAAATGAAACACTATGCTTTAGACCAGTGCTCTCCAATAGTATTTTCTGCAGAATTGGACATACTCTATGTCTCTAATTGTCCCCTATGCAGTGGTTCCCCAACCTTTTTGGCATCAGGGACCAGTTTCATGGAAGACAATTTTTCCACAGACTGGGGTTGGGAGACAATTTCAGGATGATTCAAGTGCATTACACTTATTATGCACTCTATTTCTGTTATTATTACATTAGCTCTGCCTCAGATTATCAGGCATTAGATCCTAGAGGTTGAAGACCCCTATATTATAGTAACCACTAGTCACGTGGTTATTGAGCACTTTAACTGTGATTGGTGTCACTAAAGATATGATTTTTTAGCTTAGTTTATTTTTAATTAACTTAAAGCTAAGTGTAGATAGCTTAAATCTTAACCTATATGTATCCTTTTAAAAGGTTGGTAATATAGTACTTTATTTTCTTCTTTATTCATGCATTAAATATCAGTCTAGCAGTGAGCCTAATCATCCCAATTGTGAAGTAGTAATGAACATAAACAGTATTTTGAGGTAATGTAATGTGATATGAAAATGTCTATGACTTATACAGGTGATAAAGTCACAGCTACTGCTAATACTGCTATGGTTTGGGTTTCAGTTAGGAATTGGCGGCGGGGGGGGGAACAAGTACAATTTTCTCCCAGCAAAGTTTTCAAACCTCCTGAATTCTCTTCGCAGACCTGTTGAAGATATAGGAATGTATGCTAAAAATCCCTACTCTAGATTTCTGTAAACAAGATAGGTTGACACATTTGAAGAAATACTTATGGAATGCATTCTTTATGTCAGGTACCGTTCTAGATGCTTGAGTTGCAGTTGTAAATAAGACAGACAAGTTGGAATTCTTGTATGTTTTCAATAAGCTTATATTTCAGTAGAGAGGAAATACAATGAATCAATAATCCAATCATTTCAGATGGCAGGAAATGCTGTGAAGAGTACCTACCAGGTTGATCTGATAGAAAGTGACTCAGAGTGGCTGTTTTAGATTGGGTGGTCAGCAAGGTCACTAGAGAAAGTGAGATTTGAGTTGAGGCTTTAATGGAAGGATCCAGCCACATGAAATATGGAGACAGCATCTTCTGAGCCTGGGAACAGTGAATAGAAAGGCCCTAGAGTTGGATCATTGAAAAAGCAAAAGAGTTCCAGAAACACATCTATGTCTGCTTTATTGACTATGCCAAAGCCTTTGACTGTGTGGATCACAATACAGTGTGGAAAATTCTGAAAGAGATGGGAATACCAGACGACCTGACTTGCCTCTTGAGAAACCTATATGCAGGTCAGGAAGCAACAGTTAGAACTGGACATGGAACAACAGATTGGTTCCAAATAGGAAAAGGAGTACATCAAGGCTGTATATTGTCACCCTGTTTATTTAACATATATGCAGAGCACATCATGAGAAATGCTGGGCTGGAAGAAGCACAAGCTGGAATCAAGATTGCTGGGAGAAATATCAATCACCTCAGATATGCAGATGACACCACCCTTATGGCAGAAAGTGAAGAGGAACTAAAAAGCCTCTTGATGAAAGTGAAAGAGGAGACTGAAAAAGTTGGCTTAAAGCTCAACATTCAGAAAACAAAGGTCATGGCATCTGGTCCCATCACTTAATGGGAAATAGATGGGGAAACAGTAGAAACAGTGTCAGACTTTATTTTTGGGGGCTCCAAAATCGCTGCAGCCATGAAATTAAAAGACGCTTACCCTTTGGAAGAAAAGTTATGACCAACCTAGATAGCATATTCAAAAGCAGAGACATTACTTTGCCGACTAAGGTCCATCTAGTCAAGGCTATGGTTTTTCCAGTAGTCATGTATGGATGTGAGAGTTAGATTGTGAAGAAGGCTGAGCACCAAAGAATTGATGCTTTTGAACTGTGGTGTTTGTTGGAGAAGACTCTTGAGAGTCCCTTGGACTGCAAGGAGATCCAACCAATCCATTCTGAAGGAGATAAGCCCTAGGATTTCTTTGGAAGGAATGATGCTAAAGCTGAAGCTCGAGTACTTTGGCTACCTCATGCGAAGAGTTGACTCATTGGAAAAAACTCTGATGCTGGGAGGGATTGGAGGCAGGAGGAAAAGGGGACGACCGAGGATGAGATGGCTGGATGGCATCACTGACTCGATGGACGTGTCTGAGTGAACTCTGGGAGACGGTGATGGACAGGGAGGCCTGGTGTGCTGTGATTCATGGGGTCTCAAAGAGTGGACATGACTGAGTTACTGAACTGAATTGATCTGAACCCTATGGAAAGCAAGTATTTAGAATTTTTTAAAATTATTTATTGTGCACCCTTTTTAGGTCTGTACTTTCAGGTTCATGCATGTACCCTAAGGCACTTCCAACATTAGTGTGTATCTCTAACCCCAAATAGCTACTCAGCTGCTCTGAGTAAATTGAGTAAATGTGGTAAAATGTGACCTCATAAGGTTTCTGAGAAAATGCAATTATCCTATTTACAAGGACCCATTCTTCCCTGGTGGCTCAGAGGTTAAAGTGTCTGCCTGCAATGCGGGAGACCTGGGTTCAACCTTGAGTCAGGAAGATGCCCTGGATAAGGAAATGGCAACCCACTCCAGTATTCTTGCTTGGAGAATCCCATGGGCAGAGGAGCCTGGTGGGCTACAGTTCACGGGGTCACAGAGTCAGACACGACTGAGCGACTTCACTTTCACTTCACTTTCATTCCCATACACCCCATAATGACATCACAATGATGCTTCCATGGGGCTCTTGCCATTCTATTTTGGTGAGTCCAGCATCTTTGAATCTCCTCCCTGCACTGGAAGAAGTCCCCACTTTGTGAGTTCTTCCTTCCTCTATGGATTTCCCATAGTGCAGGCAGGTGACCTGGTTTCCACTCCAGACTTCAAGCAGGAAGCTAGAGGCATAAAGTTGCAGATTCTGACCCCCATCCATTCTGGAGAAGGTAGTTGCAGCCGCATTCACTCTAGAGCCAGGAGTGACAGCTCTTAGTAGTGTCAGTGATGCAGAATGTACAGGGGGAAGCAGAAGCATTTCCTCTGGAGCTGTCTATGCAGTTATCCAGAATTTTCTTTTTTAGCACATTCTCCATGCTTGGCTTGCTGGCCTTCCTGGAGATTCTGTGATCCTTTTCTCCTCAAACCAGTGTTGATATTTGGGTTTCCTAGGAAACAGACAGAGATTTGTGTGCAGGAGGTTTTTGGGTGGAGCAGCCTCCAGGATCAACATCTGTGAAGGGTGAGGGATGCAGGATTGGGCAGTGGAAGAACTTGAATCGTCATCATCTGATCCTACGGGGAGCTCTAGAGCTGAGGGGCTCTTCAGAGTTGCCCTGAATTGAGCTGAGGAGGCTAGAACTTTTTTACCCCCATGACTCCCACTGTCCAGTCACTGGACACAGGCTGTCCCAGGAGGGGGCATGTCCTTGGGTAAGGTGACTGTCAGGTTGAGAGCCATGTCTAGCCAAGGATGCAGCAGGATCTGTCAGCCACCAGCACTTCCAGTCTCTACACCGAGCTTTACAGTTTGGAAAGCCATTATTCCCCCGAAATCTACTAATAATCTGCTTATTTTCTTCAAAGTTCAAATAAGAAATTGAGGCTCAGAAATATTAAATGAATGATAAAAAGTGGTGGACATGAAACTCAAGCCTTAGTCTTCCTAATTCCAAATCCTATTACTTGGCCTGTACCATGTGGAATGTTGCAGAGTAACAGACAAACCCTCAGGAACAGGCAGACTATCTACCCAGAGCAAGGCCTGGCAGATTTAACATTTTAGGGCGTATCACTTTGGCAGATTTTCTCAAGAACTCTCAGTCTAACCAGGATTTGGGACGATGGAGTCCAACTGGACCACTAAGCAGCAATCAAAGCCCCGTGCTGGGTGTTAACTTTGAGATGAAGCACCTATTCCTACTTTCACTTATATTCCCTCCTAGGTTCCAAAAGCACTGTGGATGGTGAACGCAGCCAAAAAATTAAAGGATGCTTATTCCTTGGAAGAAAAGCAATGACAAAACCTAGACAGCATATTAAAAAGCAGCGACATTACTTTGCCTACAGACATCCATATGACCAAAGATATGGCTTTTCCAGTAGTCATGTATGGGGATGTGAGAGCTGGACAATAAACTGGTTGAGTGCTGAAGAACTGATGTCTTTGAACCGTGGTGCTGGAGAAGACTCTTGAGAGTCCCTTGGACTGCAAGGAGATCCAACCAGACAATCCTAAAGGAAATCAACCCTGGAAGGACTGGTGCTGAAGCTGAAGCTCCAATAGTTTGGCTATCTGATGCGAAGAGCTGACTCACTGGAAAAGACCCTGATGCTGGGAAAGATTGAAGGCAGGAGGAGAGGGGGAGAGGGTGAGATGGTTGGATGGCATCACCGACTCAATGGACGTGAGTTTGAGCAAGCTCTGGGAGATGGCGAAGAACAGGGAAGCCTGGCATGCTGCAGTCCATAGGGTCACAAAGTCGGACAGGACTGAGCGACTAAGCAACAACAGCTAGGTTTCTGGGTGAGATTTAAGGTCTGCCAGGGAAATGTACTTGCATGACATTTAGAAGGCAGAAAAGAGAAGGTGACCATTTTCCTATAAATGAGACAGTGGGCAAAAGTAAGGAGCAGCATCCAGACTCCACATCTTTTGCCTGGTAATTGGTGGCAGGAACAGAGCTGGCATCAACAACAACCTTTTCCTGATCTCCAGCTTATAGCTACAATTGTTGATTTTGAAGCCAAAAGGCCAGGAGCTGTCCCCCGATTTCAACCTCTCCAGCCCTTCCAAGAATTTTGTTTGCACTTAATTTCCTATATTAAGCCAATGTCTCTTTCTGTTTGAAATATTTACTGTGGTTTTCTTTTTCCTGTGCAGAATCTCAGCGTGCACCCCAAGAGTGAAGCCAGAGTCTCTGGCTTTGCTTCACACACCCACACAACTGACACAGTTGGTGAAAGACAGTTCTTACTGGGAAAGCAACACAGAACAAACCAAGTTCCTAAATATGAGATGATTCTTCCAGGGAAACCAGTGACAATGGGCCATTTGGAGATTGCTTCTTGGAGCAGGTCAACTTAGAGCCTCGTCTTGCTGTCTGGATTATAATATTCAAGCCTTCTGACCATGATACTTGGTGCCAGCATAGACCTATTCTTTGCCATGCAGCCACAGAGAGGTGAGGCATGAAATCCCACTAGGTGGTCAGGATACTTCACAGCACACTGCGTTGATAAGGTGCTTCTCTGATAAGGCAGATGTGCAGGAGCCCAAGACCACTGGCAATTAACCAAGTGTTGATGGCTCAAGTGGTAAAGAATGCAGGAGACCCAGGTTTGATTTCTGGGTTGGGAAGATGCCCTGGAGAAATGAATGGCTACCGACTCCAGTATTCTTGCCCAGAGCATTCCAGTTTGGTGGGCTACAGTCCATGGTCGTACATGGACTGAGCAAAGAGTCATACCTGACCGAGCGACTTTCACTCACTCACTCATTCAGCTAAAGTTGTAGGCACCAAAAGCAGTGAATGAAGAACACTTTATGGGCCTCAGGAATCCCATTCCCAGGAAATGGAGAAAAGCAATAAACTTTTAGAACTCAAAAATCACTTGGATTTGTAGCCATTAAAAGCCAAGAGACTTTTCAAATAAAGATGCCATTTTTAGAGGAGGGCAGAGCCAAAGCTGCAAAGAGTCTCTACAAATTCAAGCATTAAACAAATATTCAAGGACAGACTGCACACAAATGCAGAACCTGGAAGACAGAAAGTGCTATGAAAATTAGTTGAATGATACACAATGAAAGAAAGGATTAAGGTAACATGCAGGCACTCTTCCATTTTTTAACAAGAATCACTGAAATATCCAGTTTCCACTTCATAAGGCTGTTGCTATGTTTCAGGCAACAGCTGGTCTCACTCTATTGCTGTGGGTACAATGAGTTCTAGTAAATCCTGTGTAATAGATGTATTCATATGCTTCATCCTCTTAAAAATCTTAATTAGGGTGCTGTCTTTTAAGCAAAGCATTTATATAGTTACTTTATTGCATTTGAATACAGTGTTAGCTTCAGTAGACTTAATATAATTGTATAGGTTTTTTTTTTTATTTCTTTACAATGAAGGGAATATTTTTTATCATCACTACAGAGTTATTCCCATGGATATTTAGGAACTATTGGTGCAAAGGTTTCTCTGTTGAGAAGGAAGACTTAGAGATATAGTAGATGGTGATAGTTTGTCCAGTTATTAACTTCTGCAAACCTCAACTTCTTTGAGGTTGGGGTCAACATCTTCCTTGCCTACCTCATGAAGTAATTGTGAACACCAAATAAAATACTATACATAAAAGGGCTTTATAAAGAGTTATGTGCATTTCAAGGGTTGTGTGTATTTCAAGAGCTATTACCATACCCATATAAGCTTCTGACCTTACACTCCACATGGAGATGATGCTGGTGCTTGAAATTTACAAACATTAAAGTAAAATTGGACTTTCAAGAAGCATGGGACTAGAGGGCAGAGAGAGCTTGGATTTTAGAAAGATGATGGAAGACAAGCAGAGTCAAGATCCAAGGCATTTGGGGAACAAGGGACAAAAGACAAATGTGTGGTCAGTTAGGCCTTAGCCAGGGTGCTCACTGACGCTTTGATACCACATCTGTGCCTCCTCTCCATGACGCCAAATTGCTTTTCAGGGCTCCACCCAACCAGCCTCACCCCAAACGTCATTCTTTCTTGCATCGGAGATCAAACAAACTATTCTTCATTTAAGCAAATGGGTGTTCTGGTGAACCCTCTCCATGTACTCCTACAGCACCAGGATTCCATTTATTGAGGTCGGATGTCCTATACCCTCTAACAAGTGGATAAAGTGGAACTTGGCTGACATCAGGTTTCAGTTGCCTATGCACACACAGATACAACCTCAGCAGTGTAATTTTCAAAATCAGATGACAAGGATTTATGAAGGAGGCTCTGATGTCTTTTCAATAACACTACATTACCAGTACTCCAGTACGATCTGTATCATTTTCTTTATCATTATACCTCATAGAACCAAAGGAATATTAATCATTTTTCAAATTATGGAATGAAATCGACTGTGTTGTCCACAATATATCTAATAAGAAAATGCAGCTATTTTAAGTCCAGCTGTTTTATCTACTTCTTTTAAATATACCAAAGTTTCATGTATTCTGAAGTGTTTAGGCACAGAGGCAGTTGTACAGTAAAAAGGTCACCATGTTTGAGGTCATAAAACATAGTTTTGAATATAATGAGGAATTTTGAGCAAGTTACTCTATCCCCCTGGGCTGCAGTTTACCAAGCTCTCTTCATAAAATGGGGATGATAGCATTTACTTCACAGGGCAAGGATCAAATGCGATATTGTGGATGCAAGAGCTTTGAAAAATAATGTTCAGTTTGGTTCAGTCGCTTAGTCATGTCCGACTCTTTGCAACCCCATGGACTGAGGCACGCCAGCCTTCCCTGTCCATCACCAACTCCTGGAGCCTGCTCAAATTCATGTCCATCAACTTGGTGATACCATCCAACCATCTCATCCTTTGTCATCCCCTTCTCCTCCTGCCTTCAATTTTGTCCAGCATCAGGGTGTTTTCCAGTGAGTCAGTCCTTCACATCAGGTGCCCAAAGTACTGGAGCTTCAGCTTCAGCATCAGTCCTTCCAATGAATATTCAGGACTGATTTCCTTTAGAACTGACTGATTTCATCTCCTTACAGTCTACTGCTGCTGCTAAGTCACTTCAGTCGTGTCCGACTCTGTGTGACCCCATAGGTGGCAGCCCACCAGGCTCCCCCATCCCTGGGATTCTCCAGGCAAGAACATTGGAGTGGGTTGCCATTTCCTTCTCCAATGCATGAAAGTGAAAAGTGAAAGTGAAGATGTTCAGTCGTGTCCGACCCTCAGCTACCCCATGGACTGCAGCCTCCCAGGCTCCTCTGTCCATGGGATTTTCCAGGCAAGAGTATTGGAGTGGGGTGTCATTGCCTTCTCCCCTTGCAGTCTAAGGGACTCTCAAGAGTCTTCTCTAACACCACAGTTCAAAAGCATCAATTCTTCAGTGCTCAGCTTTCTTTATGGTCCAACTCTCACATCCATATATGACTACTGGAAAACCATAGTTTTGACTAGAGGGACCTTTGTTGACAAAGTAATGTCTCTGCTTTTTAATATGCTGTCTAGGTTGGTCATAGCTTTTCTTCCAAGGAGCAAGCATCTTTTAATTTCATGGCTGCAGTCACCATCTGTAGTGATTTTAGAGCTCAAGAAAATAAAATCTGTAACTGTTTCCATGGTTTCCCCATCTATTTGCCATGAAGTGATGGGACTGGATGACATGATTTTCATTTTTTGAATGTTGAGTTTTAAGCCAGCCTTCTTGTTCTCTTTCACTTTCATGAAGAGGCTCTTCAGTTCCTCTTCTCTTTGTGCCTTAAGAGTGTTGTCATCTGCATATCTGAGGTTATTGATATTTCTCCCAGCAATCTTGATTCCAGCCTGTGCTTTATCCAGCCTGGTATTTTGTATGATGTACTCTGCATGTAAGTTAAATAAGCAAATAATGTTGGGACTTTTCTTTATTGATCGTGTGTTATAGTCACAGACAACTGTCCTATTTACAGATATACCTGTGATATTGGAAACTCTCAAATATGTCCTTACCACAAACACTAATTTCAAAGTTTTTAGCTGAAGATCAAAATCAGGATCTATCCTTTCCTTCTTGGCTTCCCTCTTCCTGTCTTTCAATATTTAATTGTGGTCATGCCTTTCTTGGCTAACATCTCGTTGAAGATCAAAACCCAGAGTCTCACTGACAATTTTAGGCCCACCTAACTGCTAGCCAGATAGAGAGGCTTTTATATAGCTCAGATGATCCTAAGAATCTAAGCCACAGGAAAAGTAGGGGGAAATGTGGAAGAGTCTTGAAGCTCTGAGTGAATGGAAGAGGAACTCACAAGGGTTATAGCAAAATGTAAAAGCCAAATGGTTCTCTGTACCTCAGTCTCACTGATTTCGAGGGTCTGTTTATCTATATAAGCTCAAAATGGAATACCAAACTATTTCTTTTAATCCACTGGAGAGTAAAGGAAATGTTAATCCATTAATTAACCTGAAAGTTAAGTCAAAAACAATATGAAAATATATTGAAACCTACTAAGAATCTGCTGAGGTTTGTAGGGAACCAATAACTAGCACAGCTCTGAACCGAGAAATCAAACAAGAGGTTAAGGCAGGTAGAGAACCAAACCATCACCTTTATTATTGAAAACATTAAATTTAAGAGCATGGCTAATCACTCTAAGTGGGCTTCCTAATTCTTTCTAACAGTTAAAAGCATGCTTCATCTCTACGTGCCCCTGGGCTTCCCCCACTGCTGACTTATTCTGTGTCTGTGAGCAATAATGACTTGTTCTCTCTACAAGTGGGCTTCTTCCCAAGAGAAAGGGAAGAGGAAGGAATTCAAGAATGTATGCTCAGCCCTCAAATTCACCCTGAGGAAGAATAAAGGATGGAAAGCAGAGAAAATTCAAGAATGTAATGCCAGTGGAAGTCCTTCCACATGGATGGAAAGATCAACTCCAGGAAAGAAGCATTCCTCTATAATAGATCAACCATCTTTTTCAGCCAAAAGTAAATTTCTGTAAGAGGCATTAACTCTGAAATCCAAAATATCACACAACTGTACTTCTTAAAGATGATGATTTGGATGAAATATCCATATTTCAAGAATACTTATATATTGCAAAATGTTTGGTTGCCACATGTTTTAAGGGCTTTCTCCTCTAGGTTGTCTACCCTGTTGATTATAAAATTATCCATCAACTCAAGTCTAGTAAGACAAGGGTTGAAGGGCAGTTAGAAATAGAGGGGTTGAAATGATGGCTGGTTTCCAGATCACAGAGTCAAGGCTATGAAACACTTTGCAAGATGGCACATTTTTTTTTCTCCCTCAGCCTGGATTACTTCGTACTGTTCCTGATTCTCCTGGCAGGAGTCCTGCTGAATTCAGGAAAACCATATGAAACCCATCCCGGGCATTGCCAAAATAAATTGTTAATCATATCAGATGTAGCACCAAAGACTGTTCCATCGTAGGCAATTTTCTGTTCTGTAACTGTTCCCCTTGGCTTCATTCAGGATCTGCCAAGAGGAAAGGAAGCCCATATTGAACATGCCACATCTGATTATCTGAGTGAGGGATGCTCATGGGGTCAGAGCAAGGGTACTCCTAATACAAACGGAAGATGTTCATTACAGCCCAATTTCAAATATCCCTCTGGGGATATAAGAGTTTGGAATGCTCTACTCTATTCATTATAGCTTGAGAGTATGAGAATCTCATGAAAGTTCAGTTTTCACAGAGTGGGGATGACCATCAGCATCTGTGCCTGCATGTTTCAAAAATGGCTTCTTTAAATACAAAAGTTATTAAAAATTACTGCAATTGCTTCTGCTATCTGGTTCGATTAAATGGAAACAGGCTCACCTGAGCACTAAGTTATCTGGACTATTGTCTGTTTCTCCATTATGGGGTAAAGAAAGAAGTAAATGATAAGAATTTTTTTTTAATAGAGCAAAAGCAGAATAGATAAGCAGCATCCAAAATCTGTCCTAGGGAAGACCACATCGACACATCTAACCTCATGATAATAGACCCTTGGAAAACAGATCGAATACTTTTAAATTGAATCTGCACCCCCTCTACATTGATAGTTATGCTAGAGTTGTTGCAATGAGCAAGTAGAAGGGTTATGCAGCTCTTGAATATTAATCATGGCATAGGACTTCTGTGTTTATCTAGGTGAGAAAAGGAACTGCTAGAGATCAAACAAGAAGAGAATTTTGTCCAGGCCTCGGGTTCTCAACTAAACAAACTCAATATCCCTCTTTAGGCCTTCATTTTACTGAAGTTCTGCTGCTTCAGAAAATAAAACATGAAGGTTGTTACACTGTCCTAAAAACTTGTGTTCTAGGGACCCCCATCATGCCTACTTTAGATATAAATTTTGATTTCAGCTTTAGTAAAGTAGGTTCTCTTCATCAAGCTTCGTTTTTCCATGACTCATTTAAAGAGTGATTTATATATGCTGATTTGTTCCAATTTAGGCATCTCCCTGCTTTTCTGAATTTGGAGAGGCTTCTTACCTGAACAGGGATCGTGAGTCCAAATCTAAAGTAGAACTGTCATACCAGAAAATTGCTGACATTCCTAAAGTCAATCTAAACATCTTGTCAGACCCAAGGGTTGGATTTTTAACACCTGGAGATGGTTAACTGGTGAGGGAGGAGGAATATATTTAACAGAGTCTAAGGGAAAATGCATCCCAGCAAAGCAGAGTGGATACCATTTTGCCATATTTTCAAAATGAAACTTCCACATTTGAAGTTTCAATCTATCAGCTCAGAGACTAGCAATGATTTTCCTCTGTGTGTGTGTGTGTGTGTGTGTGTGTGTGTGTGTGTGAGAGATGGGGTAGGGGGATGTGTGGGGAGAAGGTGGACATTTTTGTGAAAAAATTCAGTTCAGTTCAGTTCAGTCACTCAGTCATGTCTGACTCTTTGCGACCCCGTGGACTTCAGCACACCAGGCTTCCCTGTCCACCACCAACTCCAGGAGCCTGCTCAAACTCATGTCCATTGCATCTGTGTGCCATCCAACCATCTCACCCTCTGTCGTCCCCTTCTCCTCCTGCTTTCAATCTTTCCCAGCATCAGGGTCTTTTCCAATAAGTCAGTTCTTCACATCAGGTGGTCAAAGTATTGGACATTCAGCATCAGCATCAGTCCTTCCAATGAATATTCAGGACTGATTTCCTTTAGGATTGACAGGTTGGATCTCTCCTTGCAGTCCATGGGACTCTCAACTGTGGTCTTCTCCAACAGTTCAAAAGTTCACAGTTCAAAAGCATCAATTCTTTGGTGCTCAGCTTTCTTTAAAGTCCAACTCTCACATCCATACATAATACTGGAAAAACCATAGCTTTGACTAGACGGACCTTTGTTGGCAAAATAATTTCTCTGCTTTTTAATATGCTGTCTAGCTTGGTCATAGCTTTCCTTCCAAGGAGCAAGTGTCTTTTAATTTCATGACTGCAGTCATCATCTGCAGTGATTTTGGAGTCCAAGAAAATAGTCTGTCACCGTTTCCACTGTTTCCCCGTCTATTTGCCATGAAGTGATGGGACCAGATGCCATGATCTTCATTTTCTGAATGTTGAGCTTTAAGCCAACTTTTTCACTCTCTTCTTTCACTTTCATCAAGAGGCTATTTAGTTCTTCGCTTTTGGCCATAAGGGTATTGTAATCGGCATCTCAGGTATTGATATTTCTCCTGGCAATCTAGATTCCAGCTTGTGCTTCATCCAGTCAAGCATTTCTTATGATGTACTCTGCGTATAAGTTAAATAAGCAGGGTGACGATATACAGCCTTGACATACTCCTTTCCCAATTTGGAACCAGTCTGTTGTTCCTTGTCCACTTCTAACTGTTGCTTCTTGACCTGCATACAGATTTCTCAGGAGGCAGGTCAGGTGGTCTGGTATTCCTATCACTTTAAGAATTTTCCACAGTTTGTTGTGATTCACATAGTCAAAGGCTTTGGCATAGTCAATAAAGCGTAAGTAGATATTTTTCTGCAACTCTCTTGCTTTTTTGGTGATCCAGTGGATGTTGGCAATTGATCTCTGGATCCTATGCCTTTTCTAAATCCAGCTTGAACATCAGGAAGTTCACAGTTCACATATTGCTGAAGCCTGGCTTGGAGAATTTTGAGCTTTACTTTCTTAGCATGTGAGATGAGTGCAATTGCGTGGTAGTTTGAACATTCTTTGGCATTGCCTTTCTTTGGAATTAGAATGAAAACTGAACCTTTTCCAATCCTGTGGCCACTGCTGAGTTTTCCAAATTTGCTGGCATATTGAGTGCAGCACTTTCACAGCATCATTTTTCAGGATTTGAAATAGCTCAGCTGGAATTGCATTCACCTCCACTGGCTTTGTTCGTAGTGATGCTTTCTAATACCCACTTGACTTTGCGTTCCAGTATGTCTGGCTCTAGGTGAGTGATCATACCATCTTGATTATCTGGGTCATGAAGACTTTTTTTTATAGTTCTGTGTATCCTTGCCAGCTCTTTTTAATATTTTCTGCTTCTGTTAGGTCCATACCATATCTGTCCTTTAAAGAACAAAAATAAAGACAACTAAGAGATTACATGTTTGCTTTCTTATTGTTACTATGTGCTGAACCATTCTCAACAATGTTAGAGATAAAACTCCTTTCCTCAAAAAAAAAAAATCTTTTATTAATCTAAGTTTTAAACATGTGCTACTGTTACTGTTGAGTTTAATAATACATAGATAAGCCTCAAATTGGAACACTATGTTACTTATCCTTTAAAAAAAAATTGTATGGGACTTCTCAGGTGGTGCAGTTGTAAGGTATCCATCTGCCAGTGCAGAAGAAGCAAGAGACACTGGTTCAACCCCTGGGTCAGCAAGATCCCCTAGAGGAGGAAATAGCCCACTCCAGTATTTGCTCCAACAATAGCAAATGTTCCAATATTCTAATCAAGAGCAAATCATTCCCCACACTTAGTTGAGACAGGTTTCAGGCAGCTGCGTAAGGATGAGTCAGGAGTGAGGAGAGTAGCTGAGACATTTTTATTTACTTAAAAGAATCATTTCACGTGGCATCCCTGTGTTCATGAGGCATGTAGCATAGTGGTCCAGAGCACGGCTCTAAAGTCAGCTTCTGCATCAAAACCTGGCTATGGCCACATAGCTTAGTTTCCTCATCTGTCAAAGAGGGATGGTAATACTAGGACCAACCTTATAATAATGTTGTTGTGAAGATGATTGAATTATGCTGTTGTTATCACTCAGTAGTCATGTACAGATGTGAGAGCTGGGCCATAAAGAAGGCTGAGCGCCAAAGACTTGATGCTTTTGAATTGTGGTGCTGGAGAAGACTCTTGAGAGTCCCTTGGACTGCAAGGAGATCAAACAGGGTCAATTCTAAAGGAAATAAACCCTGAATATTCATTGGAAGGACTGAGACTGAAGCTGAATCTCCAATAATTTGGCCACCTGATGAGAGAAGCCAACTCATTGGAAAAGACTCTGAAGCTGGGAAAGATGGAAGGCAGGAGAAGGGGGTAACAGAGAATGAGATGTTTGGATGGCATCACTAACTCAGTGGACATGAGTTTGAGCAAACTCCAGGAGATATGGAAGGACAGGGAAGCCTGGTGTGCTGCAGTCCTTGGGGTCGCAAAGAGTCAGATATGACTGAACAATGACAACAAGCACTCAAATACCCCTCATTCCCATTACTAGAAGCATTAAGATGGAGTTGAATCCTGACTGTTGACATGGAGTTACATTACATTACTTTACATGGTAACTCACCACATTACACACACATTTGAAAGTAAAATGAGAGATTCTGTTCTGTTCCAGCACCTTGGTAAATTTAAAAACAGGCCAGTGGCCACTGCTCTCTTCTGTACTCCCCCACTTGCCCCCTGCCTTGAGAATAAGGGAGAAAACATACTTGAAAATAAATGATTAATATGTTTTGATTCAAGACCCAGTTCCAAGTATTTGGTAGTTACGATATTAGTTTCTGAGGGATGCTATAAAAATTACCACACACTAAGTGGCTTAAAACAATAAAAATGCTTTAGCTTGCAGGTCAGGAGGCTAGAAGTCTGAAACCAAGGTTTCTGTTGGGTCTTATACCCTCCAGGAAAGAAGGCTCTGCAGGAGAGTCGCTCCTTGCTTCTTCCAGTTAGGGGTGGCTCCCAGCCATCCTCGGAGCTCTTTCTTTGGCTTGCAGCCCTTACTCCAATCTCTCCCTGTGTCATCACATGACCTTCTTCGTTGTGTGTGTGTGTCTGTGTCTTGACACGGCGGTCACTGGATTTAGGGTCGATCTGGACCCATGTGATCTCATCTTGCTGCTGCTGCCGCTACTGCTAAGTCTCTTAAGTCGTGTCCGACTCTGCACGACCCCACGAATTGCATATGCAAAGCCTCTGCTTCCAGACAAGCTCATGTGGCGAGCTTCACGTCCAATACGGTGGACACGAATTTCGGGAGACGCTATCTAACCCAGCCTAGCTATTTATGGTCACACTTTCCCAACTGTGCCTTCAGGTCATCACTATCTTTTATGTCCTCGTCTTCTGACTTTGGCACCCTCTCTGCTCCTCTCACTGTTAACTGTACCTTGAGGCATAGCCACCTCACAAGGGAATGCTTTAGAAGCCCACTCCTGCACTGTTTCACCTCTTCTTTGGCAAAGCAAAGCAGGAGTGAATAAATCTTCGCTTTGGAGCTGTGCTTTGCCATTTGGAACACTCTCCATTGGAAAAGGCAATATTTTCTCTTAGAAAATACATTTCAAGTTGCAAACAGTCAATTTAGAAACTATTCTTAGAAACGCTGTCAGCTCCACTTCGGGGGCTGCCTGTATTGTTAATGAGACATCACGCAGGGTTTTGGACTGTCATCAGAGCCACAGCGGGAATCCTGCTTCAGTGTAATCGCTTCAGATAATGCTGTCTTCGATTTTTAAGAAATGAGTATCCTCATCAAATATAAAAATTTTATTCTGGGGAGACTCATAAAAATCAGTTCATTTATTAGACAAGATTCTAACCTGCATGCTAAGAATTCAAATATGATATTATTTAGTATGAGTTCTTCTAAAATCAGAGCCTGGGAGGTCTCACATCCAGGTGATTAATCTGGGAGATGATCCTGGGAAGTAGGAGTGTGGGAACAAGGAGGGCAAGAGATAGGCAATCGGAAAAGACAAAATGAAGTTCATGATCAAGGTCACTCCTGTGTGAGAGAGAAACTTGGTTGCCCAGGGCTCTGGAGAACTGTAGAGAACACCCGCCCAAAATCATCCTCTCAAAAGACCAGAGGCTGGAGTGCTTCCACAGGTCCTTCTCACCATCAGACGAGTTCTCCCTCTGGGCATCCTTCATACTTCTGACCCGTACCTGCCTGGGAGAAGGTGCTGGCAGTGCATGACAAGGCTTCACTTCCATGAAACTGTGCACCAGGGCCAAGGATTCCCATCAGAAGGGGGCCGGGGGAAGATCACACAGTGACCAAAAGCATCTGCTCTATTGGAATTCCTTCTTTTCATCAAGGGTGTAATCTTCACTCTGGACATCACCTAAAAGCTAGCCACTCTATGAATTAGAAATGACATACAGTTTATTTCTTTTACAAGTAAAAGGCCATTAAAGTATTTTTAGGTAGTATGGCATGAGCTCAGATGTGCTTAGCGGCAGTACAAGAAGATCCAAATTGGGATGGTGTGAAGAGAGGAACAGAGGCTGGTATGGCATTCTGTGCTGTGAGATAGCAACACTTTTAGCCTCAGGCAGATAGCTGGGATCCTTCTGCAGGCTGACTTCTGCTGTGAGAAGCCTCATCAGGGACTCCTGGCAGACTAGCCTGAGGGGGTGGGTTCCACAGTACCTTTATAACTTGCTGAATTTAGCCAAGGAGGTGCTCCGCCACTGAATGGAGACTTCCCCAGTGAAACTGTTGGAATGTTCATGTTCTAGGTACCCAAGGAGAATAGCCCGCAGAGTCTGAGCTTTGAGGAGGGGCAGCAGGGTAAAGTAGGGTCTCCTAGTAGCACCGCTCCAAGTGGTGGCCCAAACATGTGTCTTTATATATACGAGATGCTTCTGTGCGTTTGTAGCTGCTGTAACCACCTAATGGCATCTGAGCTAGCTGTAGCATCTCTACTTTAACAGTGTATCTATAAATTACAGCTCCACATGGTTTTGAAATATTTTATGTGAATTTTTTTTGTTAGACGAGAAATCCATTTCTCATTAATCCAAAAAATTTTAGCACTAAATTGTCAATGACAAAAAAAAATGAGCTGTTGAACTTATCAAATACCATTTCAACTATTGTATTTTTAAATGGTCTTTTTTAATGATTTAACATTTCTTCAACTACTTTCACAAAATTTCTAGTTGACAGTCACATTCAAGTATTTGAAGACATCATTATTACAGATTATGGTCAGTAATTTCCTGTAGCCATTTTAAGCAAAAAATTCTGATTAAAATAAATATTATGTTCACAAAAGCAAGTCTGAATTCTTCATTAAAATGTTTGAAATGCTATTATTTGGAAATTTTACATAAATTCTATATTCAATATATGCCCTCCTCAGTGGATTTTATTTTCCATATAGTATAAGTTCTCATAGAACATCTATGCCGGCATATTATACGAACATTATCATTTTCTATGTGTACCATCTCACACGCTAGTAAAGTAATGCTCAAAATTCTCCAAGCTAGGCTTCAGCAATACGTGAACCGTGAACTCCCAGATGTTCAAGCTGGTTTTAGAAAAGGCAGAGGAACCAGAGATCAAATTGCCAACATCCGCTAGATCATGGAAAAAGCAAGAGAGTTCCAGAAAAACATCTATTTCTGCTTTATTGACTATGCCAAAGCCTTTGACTGTGTGGATCACAATAAACTGTGGAAAATTCTGAAAGAGATGGGCATAACAGACCACCTGACCTGCCTCTTGAGAAACCTATATGCAGATCAGGAAGCAACAGTTAGAACTGGACATGGAACAATAGACTGGTTCCAAAGAGGAAAAGGAGTACATCAAGGCTGTATATTGTCACCCTGCTTATTTAACTTCTATGCAGAGTACATCATGAGAAATGCTGGGCTGAAGGAAGCACAAGCTGGAATCAAGATTGCCGGGAGAAATATCAAAAACCTCAGATATGCAGATGACACCACCCTTATGGCAGAAAGTGAAGAGGACCTAAAAAGCCTCTTGATGAAAGTGAAAGAGGAGAGTGAAAAAGTTGGGTTAAAGCTCAACATTCAGAAAACAAAGATCATGGCATCTGGTCCCATCACTTCATGGCAAATAGATGGGGAAACAGTAGAAACAGTGTCAGACTTTATTTTTGGGGGCTCCAAAATCACTGCAGATGGTGACTGCAGCCATGAAATTAAAAGACACTTACTCCTTGGAAGAAAAGTTATGACCAGCCTAGATAGCATATTCAAAAGCTGGGACATTACTTTGCCAACAAAGGTCCATCTAGTCAAGGCTATGGTTTTTCCAGTGGTCATGTATAAATGTGAGAGTTGGACTGTGAAGAAAGCTGAGAGCCGGAGAATTGATGCTTTTGAGCTGTGGTGTTGGAGAAGACTCTTGAGAGTCCCTTGGACTGCAAGGAGATCCAACCAGTCCATTCTGAAGAAGATCAGCCTTGGGACTCCTTTGGAGGGAATGATGCTGAAGCTGAAGCTCCAGTCCTTTGGCCACCTCATGCAAAGTGTTGACTCATTGGAAAAGACTCTGATGCTGGGAGGGATTGGGGGCAGGAGGAGAAGGGGACGACAGAGGATGAAATGGTTGGATGGCATCACTGATTCGATGGATGGACGTAAGTCTGAGTGAATTCCAGGAGTTGGTGATGGACAGGGAGGCCTGGTGTGCTGTGATTCATGGGGTCTCAAAGAGTCAGACATGAGTGAGCGACTGAACTGAACTGAACTGAACTGAACTGAACTGATGTGTACCATCTCATTAAAAAGAAGCAAGCATTTTGAAACAGGGCTATCTATTATCTCACATAAGTTTGGAAGAAGTACAGTTCCTGGTTTAATTTCATCAGATGCATAATGACATCATCAAGTGCCCCCAGCTCTGTCTTGTCCCTGTCATCCTCTGTAGCTTAGCTTTTGTTCCATTATGTCCCTTCATGGTTGCGTGCTGGCTATAGCAACCTTGAGCATTCTATCCTTATGCAATAATATCAGAATGTTGGAAGGAAGAGTGTCCTTTCTTCAGGCCCATCCTCAGGGCAAGAAAAGCCCTCATAGAAATTTCCTTGCAAACTTTCCATCACATCTCAACGATCAGAATTTATTCATGCCACTTCCCAGAAAATGAATTACCACCTAAATCAGTTAGAATGTTCCATTGTAGATCTCAGAAGTTGATCCTGGCTGATAAAGGAGAGGAAGTTCTGTAAAGGATATTGGTTTTAACTCACTAATAATCTTAGTACCATTAAAAGGACCAGCCAAAGTGCATCTTACAGTAAGAGGTGATACAAGTAACCATTCTGTGACATGTCCTTGCAATATCATGAAATTGAACCTGAATATTATCAAGTCCATAGGTCCAACTACCAGTTTAAAGGAAATATTGGAGCTAGAGGAACTAGCTAAACAGTACCACAAGCAGAAAATCAGCTAAATCTAGGATATAGGCCATTATTTGGGGAAAATGATTCACTTTTTCCAACAAACCAATTCCATGGGGGGAGAAAAAATGGAGGGAGGGAGACTGTTAGAATAAGAGACTTAGAAGACATGACAATCAAACTCAATAATGTGAATATTTTTGGATCCTGATTCAAGAAAGCTGACCGTGAAATGACATATTTGAGACACCAAGGGAAATTCAGATAAACTGGATATTAGATGATATAAAGGACATTAGACACTCTTCCCTGGTAGCTCAGACAGTGAAGAATCTGCCTGCAGTGCTAGAGACCTGGGTTCAATCCCTGGGTTGGGAAGATCCCCTAGAGAAAGGAATGAGAACCCACTCCAGTATTCTTGCCTGGAGAATTCCATGGACAGAGGAGCCTAGTGGGCTATAGTCCATGGGGTTGCAAAGAGTCGAACATGACTGAGCAACTGACACTTGCTTTTGTCTAGCTTTCGATTTTTCTATGATACATTACAAAATGTTGAACAAATACTGGGTAGCTCATTGTACTTGCAGGAGGACCTGAGAGCTAGGCTTTAAGGTTAGCCCTAACAACCAGTGCCCCAGACTACACCCCAGAACTGGCGTGATAGGAGACAGCCTCAGTCACTCCACCCTCACTGAGCACCAGAGGAAACTGTTGCCTCCTCCGCACCAGGAACTGTCTTTAAAACTGGTACTTTTGACACTAAAAGACAGACATCTCAATTCCTCCTTGGAGTTAGCAAAAGACGGAAACATCACATATAGCCTGTTTCCTCATATTGCTCACTTTCAAACTGAAGGTTCATACAAGTGCATCTGATGGGTGGAGTCTCTGCTGTGTCCTAGCTTCAAGGGAGACTGAATTTAAGCCCTGACTGATACATGAGCAAGGCAGAATATGTAATACCAACATGAAGCATATTCCAATCTTCCTAAATATAGAAAGGCTATCCAAAGGATGATGGGCTCCCATGCCTAGTGCAGATGTCCACTATGTCCTACATAATAATCATCATAGATTAAGATTCATCTTTCAGGCTGGAGAGAGACTCAGCCATCCCTGGTTTCAGAGGGCTTCCCAGGTGGCACTAATAGTAAAGAGCCTACCTGCCAAAGCAGGAGACATAAGAGACACGGGTTTGATCCCTGGGTTGGGAAAATCCCCTGGAGGAGGAAAGTGAAAGTGAAAGTGAAGTCACTCAGTCATGTCCGACTCTTCGAGACCCCGTGGACTGTAGCCCACCAGGCTCCTCTGTCCATGGGATTCTCCAGGCAAGAATACCGGAGTGGGTTGCCATTTCCTTCTCCAGGGGAATCTTCTCAACCCAGGGATTGAACCTGGGTCTCCCGCATTGCAGGCAGACGCTTTAACCTCTGAGCTACCAGGGAAGCCCTTGGAGGAGGAAATGGCAACCCATTTCAGCATTCTTGACTAGAGAATCCCAGGGACAGAGGAGCCTGGCAAGCTACAGTCCATGGGGCCACAAAGAGTCAGACATGACTGCAGAGACTTAACACCAACACCTGACTAATACAGGGTTCTAATGGCAAGGAAGAAAAGGGTTGGGATAGGGAAAGCCATGCAGGGGGTGGCTTCTGGGACGGTAACCCATAGTGATTGCCACAGATGTTAAAGAATCAGTGTGATAGTACCTTTGAAAGTGACCTGATCTGGAAATCAGATTTATATGCTATCTGTATAGTCTTGGGGGCTTCCCCGGTGACTCACTGGTAAAGAATCTGCCTACAATGCAGGAGCCTCAGGAAATGCAGGTTTGATCCCTGGGTAGGGAAAATCCCCTGGAGGAGGGCATGGCAACCCACTCCAGTATTCTTGCCTGGAGAATTCCATGGACAGAGGAGCCTGGCAGGCTACAGTCCATGGGGTCGCAAAGAATCGGATGCGACGGTGCTTTAGCACAAAGGCATGTGCATAGTCTTGGATTAGTCGCTTAGCCATTCTGCCTTTGAATCAAATAAGCAAGTTCTCTTAGCTCAGTGGTATTCCCCTCTCCTCTCCACCTCCCACCCTCCCTTCCTGCTTCTCTCCATCTCTGAGGAATCCTAGGGAGCACTACACACTTTAAAAAATTACTTGACTAATTGATTTTTCAGTGTTTCCCCCTTCCCCCAACTCTAGTATTTTATTATTCAGTGACTCCTCTTTGGACCAATTTCTATTTCATACTTTGCTTTACATTAATAAAGCAAAGTTTTCTATGAAAAGAGTCAGATAGACTAGGGGCCATAGTAGTTCGGTTTCATTCTGTGCTAACACTACCTTGGTGAATCATTTGTCTGTCCCTCAGTGTTTCAGGCAGTCAGACGTTCAGGTGCTGAGATTGCCAGGACGTAGATCGAATACTTGTTCTGTTCATGCTCTCACGTTATAAACTGCCTAGGGAAGAGGCTCTGTCAAATTCCTCTTCATGTCTGTCAATCTCCCACAATGCCCAACACAGAGAAGATGCCCAGGAACTGTTGGTAGATGATTTGATGATATACAAACACAGTTTTAATATTCTGAGCACTTTACATCTTATGAATCACTAGTACAATGGAGAGTGACTAGGGAATGGGTTCCTTTGGGTTTCAGGAGAGGGAAGGGGCCCCTTTGAGGAGATGAACACACAGAAGACACCCCAGAGGTGGCAAGTAAAGCTACATCTCTTACCATCTTCTCCACCTCCTACTCTATCCCTTGGATCACTGGCTTTAAAACTCTTCCATTTATTTTTCAAGTTCCTTTATCCTTCCACCTCGCCCACCTTCCATGAGCAGCCTACCATGTGTCCTAGTTAGAATCAGGGCAAAAATACATGGATGAAATTCAAGACCAGTGTTGATATGACTCACATTTTTTCTTACAAGAATTAGACCCCCCAGAAGACATTATGGTGCCATGATATCTCTTTGATAATCTTGCTCATCATGAAGAAGAGAAAGAGGGAAGCAAAGGTTAAAAAAAAAAAACTATTTAACATTCTGCAGCGGGTGGCCCTTTCAAATACAATTAGATTCGCACAGTATTCATCTCTTTTTCTATTTGCTAACAGACTAATGTCCTCTACGTCCATCGTGTCTGTCCTCTGCCTTTCAAACCACACTGAGGGTTTTATCAGGAAAGGAATTGATCCTCACTCCCTCCTGTAAATTGTATAATTGGAAAGCAATAAATTTAAAGATCTAAAAGAACCACCATAATGAAAGTGTGAAACAATAACTTACTCTAATTAATAACCGTTTATGTCTCCCACTTGGTGAAGTGCTTTGGAAATGTAATCACCTTTTAGTTTAAAGCATATTCATTTTGTGAGTAGAAAATTATTTCATTTGTGAGAATGAGGATTAAATATGGCGTTTAATCAGCCTGGAGCTATTTAGGGCTAGAGGGACTTTAAAAATGTTAGCAGTACTATGAATTTGCTACAGTTGTTTAAAAATCTTATCTTACCATAGATGACAATTTTTTCCTTGTTTCTAATCAAGAGAAAATTAAACTTAAAGGATAAAAGTACATACAATTATATGGTATTAAAGCAATTAGTGTTAAAATTCTCAAATGTTAGCACTATTTTTGAAAGTCTTGTCTTTATTCATGACTTGACGTTTTATGATTTATCATTTTAGGCAACAAGTTGCTGCATTTAGAACTAGCCATCCAGTTACTGAGCTCCAACTATAGAAAATTTCTAAAGATATTACTACCACTAATAATTTCACATTAATGACACTAATTGTTCGGGATCTGTCCTGCCAAGAACAAATGTCATATTCTGAAAAGTTTAGAGATTGTCTTTTTCCTAACTTCAGAATACCTTGTAGAAATCTTTGTTCAAAATTTGCTTTTAATAAATGTGTGCTATATTGGAGTTGGGAAGACATGGTGGTCTGCACACTGGGACAATAATATGTGGAAAGTTCTTTGTAAGTTCTTATTGGATTCTCACTATTAGTGTGGTCCAACCAGAATAGCAGCCTTTTTCCCTCCAATATTTTATTACAAAAAATTTCAACATACAGAGTAAGTTAAACAGTTCTACGGTAAGTCCCTCTACAGCCCTCTCTAAACTCTTTGATTAGTATTTTGCTATATTTGCAAAAAATAGTTATCACATAACTGTTCATCTAGTCATCCCTCTATCCATCCATCAAACTATTTTTTAAAATGAAAATCAGATTAAGTTACAAATAATAGTCTACTCTCTTTAAATACTTCACTGTGCATATAATAGCTGGAGTTCTCTATTTTGTTATGGAATTTTTGAAAAATGTATGTACATTAAAATATGTAAATCTCCAGTCCAACTTCATTTGATAAGTTTTGACAAGTGCCTGTCTTATCTGAATAGTTATCAAAATATAGAACATTATCATCACTGCAGAAAATTCTGTCTTGTCCTGTTCTAGTCAGTCCCCTGCTGCTACGTCCCCACTCCGATTTAATCACTATTTGGATTTTTTTTCACCATGGAATAGCTTCTCCAGCTTTAGAACTTTGTATAAACGGAATCATCTACACATACTAAATGTATAAGGTTTCTGTTAGTGAGCATAATTCTTTTGAGATTCATCCATTTCGTAGCCTATTTAGTAGTTTGCTTCCTTTGTATTACGCTGTAGTAGTTCTTTGTGTGAATTTATCAACTTTACCTCTTCTTCTGTTGGTGGTTGTTTAGATTGTTTCCAGTTTGGGATTCTTGAATAAAGCTGCCTGTATAAATGTTTGTTTTTCTTGTAGATGTATGCTTCCATTTCTTCTAGTCCCTTAGTGCCTCCAGAAAGGAATAAAGCTTTGATTTTCAACACCTTAATTTTAAATTTGGGTGCTTTAAGCCACTAAATTCCAAGTGATTTGTTATATGTGTGTGTGCTCAGTTGCTCAGTTGTGTCCAACTCTTTGGGACGCCATGGACTGTAGCCCACCAGGCTCCTCTGCCCATGGGATTTTCCACTGGAGTGGCTTGCCATTTCCTACTCCAGGGGGTCTTCCAGACCCAGGAATCAAACTTGTGTCTCTTGCACCTCCAGCACTGGCAGGTGGATTCTTTACCAGTGTGCCACCTGGGAAGCATCATAGAAAACTAATACAGACTTTGGTACTGGGAAGTGAGGGTACTGTATCACAAAGACCCTAAATTATAAAAGTGGCTTTGGAATTGGGCAATGGGCAGAGGCTGGAAGAACTTTTGAGGTGCAGGATTAGAAAGCATAGATTACTTTGAACAGATGGTTAGCAAAAATATGAGTACTAAAGACTCTGCCACTGAGGGCTCAGAGAAAGTGAAGACTATGGTAGAGAAAACACAAATTGCCTTGAGAATGCCCAAATAGTTGTAAACAAATGATTAGCAGAAACAACGGGCTTTAGAGACACTATTGATGAATGCTCTGGAAGAATACATTATTGGGAACTAGAGAAAAGGAGGTCCTTATTATACAAGGCAGAAGGTCTGTCCACATTCACCTGAAAAAGAGAAATTGTAAATGATAAAATTGTGTTATTTTACCAGAGGAGCTGTCTAAGCAGAGTGTAAATGTGAAACTTGGTTTCTTCTTGATGCTAGTAGAGAACTATTAGAGGAAAGAGATAAACTGAAGTAAAAACTAATAAAAAGAAAATTAAAAGGAATCAGAACTTGGTGATTTGGTAAATTATCAGCTGGAGAAGGCAATGGCACCCCACTCCTGTACTCTTGCCTGGAGAATCCCATGGATGGAAAAGCCTGGTGGGCTGCAGTCCATGGGGTCGCTAAGAGTCAGACACGGCTGAGCGACTTCACTTTCACTTTTCACTTTCATGCATTGGAGAAGGAAATGGCAACCCACTCCAGAGTTCTTGCCTGGAGAATCCCAGGGACAGGGGTAACCCTAGTATGCTGCCGTCTATGGGGTCACACAAAGTCGGACACGATTGAAGCAACGTAGCAGTAGCAGCAGCTGATTCAAATTGCAAACAATGGTGGAAAATAAGAGATCCACTATCAAGAAGATATGCTCTAAAGATAAGAAGGAGGTGGCAAAGCAAGTTTTGCAAATGCTCCATAAACATGTGAATCATTACCTATAATAAATCTCTTTCCTATTCAATATATCTATAAATATTTCATTGGTTCTGTTTCTCTGGAGAACCGGAATTATATATAGTCATAATGTATTATTATTTTTTTATATATTACTGAATTAACTTTATAAACATTCTGTTAGAATGTCATGAAGGATATTGGTCAATAATTTTATTTCTAATGTCTTTATCTGGCTTAGGTTTCAAGGTAGGCTAGCTTCATAAAACAAGTTTTTGAAAAGAGTTTATCTAAGGTCAATTATTTATTTATTTATTATTTATTCCTTAAAAAATCGACCAAGTTCAATAGCAAAATAATCTGACCCTGGAGTTTTCTTGGTGTAAAGATTTTAGAGAAAAATTCAGCTTTTCTAATGGAAATAGAGCTATTCAGATTTTCTATTTTCTCTTGTGTCAGTTTGGGAAAGTTGTATCTCAAGAAAAAATATTTTGTTCTAAATTATCAACTTTATTGTGAATCGTGTCTAAAGCATCTCTTTTATTCTATTCATGTCTACAAGCTGTCCACTGCTATTCCCCCTTGAGTTCCTGGTGTTCATAATTTGCATTCTTTCTCTTTTATTCTCGATCAGTTTACAATGGTTTTACCGATGGTAGAAGGTTGAGGAAATAAAAATGATGCATAATTCAGAGAGCTTAGGGTTACTTGTGGACTAAGAACTGACATGTATTATTTCCCAATTTTTACTAAAGGATCATATAATAAAACATTTATTGCATGTAAAATCATACAACTATTTTCCTATTTCTCAGCCTTTCTCCATTTACTAATCTACAGAAAATAATGCAAGAGCAGATGAGTTATACAGAAAAAAAGCAATTGAGTTTGACCAAAACCACCATTACAGCGTCAAGATTAGGCAACATATCCTAGTGGTTAAGAGCTAAGCTTCTGGAAATCAGACAGATTTTTGTTTATATCTTGGCTCTAGTGCCTGCAAGCTGAGGACTTTAAACAATTTACCTTATTCTTCCAAGCTTATAATGTTCCTAGGATTAAATAAAATAATACATGTAAAGCATTAAGTATAATTATTGATCCAATGTGTTCAAAGTATTTTACGTTCTTATTTCTATCACTTTGTTGTTGTTGTTCAGTTGCTAAGTCATGTCTGACTCTTTGTGAACCCTTGGACTGCAGCACGCCAGGCTCCTCTGTCCTTCACTATCTCCCAGAGTTTGCTCAAATTTATGTCCACTGAGTCAGTGATGCTATCTAACCATCTCATACCCTACCACACCCCTTTCTCCTGTTGCCTTCAATCTTTCCCAGCATCAGGGTCTTTTCCAATGAGTCGGACCTTGATTCATGGGACCTAACCTTCCAGGTTCCTGTGCAATATCATTCTTTACAGCGTTGGACTTTACTTTCACCACCAGACACATCCACAACTAAGCATCATTTCCGCTTTGGCCCAGCTGCTTCATTCTTTCTGGAGCTATTAGTAATTGCCCTCTGCTCTTCCCCAGTAGCATATTGGACACCTTCCAACTTGGGGGGCTCATCTTCCGGTATTATATCTTTTCGTCTTTTCGTACTGTTCATGAGGTTCTCATGGTTTACCATTTCCTCCTCCAGTGGACCACTGGAGGTCAGATCTCTTCACTATGACCCGTCCGTCCTGGGTGGCCCTGCATGGTGTGGCTCACTGAGTTACACAAGCCCCTTCCCCACGACAAGTTTGTGATGATGAAGGGGTTTCTATCACTACCATCTCTCTCACTAACCCGGTCAGATTTAATCTTATACAACAGAGTTTAGCTTATTTGTGTGTGTGTGTGTTTTTTCCCTCCTGTTGTTCATTGTCTAAAGAATTTTTACTTCCTGTCCTAAAGTTTGTGAAATGCTGCTCAGCATTATTTTACCAGTTCAGTTCAGTTCATTCGCTCAGTCATGTCTGACTCTTTGCGACCCCATGAATCGCAGCACGCCAGGCCTCCTTGTCCATCACCAACTCCCGGAGTTCACTCAGACTCACGTCCATCGAGTTGGTGATGCCATCCAGCCATCTCATCCTCTGTTGTCCCCTTCTCCTCCTGCCCCCAATCCCTCCCAGCATCAGAGTCTTTTCCAATGAGTCAACTCTTTGCATGAGGTGGCCAAAGTGCTGGAGTTTCAGCTTTAGCATCATTCCCTCCAAAGAAATCCCAGGGCTGATCTCCTTCAGAATGGACTGGTTGGATCTCCTTGCAGTCCAAGGGACTCTCAAGAGTCTTCTGCAACACCACAGTACACGGTTGTAAATTATCTCGAGAGACAGTTTTGACATCAAGTGGAATGTTGTTCTTGATTGATTGAAGAGATTTCTGTACCATTTCATTTGCATAGTTCTTTGGGGAAGAACAGGGTATGACCAAGACTTTTTCCATGTGTTCTTGAAAATTATCTAAATAAGAACAAAAAGGACATTAAAATATAACCCCGAGCAAACAGGAAACTGTCTTTTTCTTTCGGGAACTTAGTCAAAAGCCAACTTTTTGTGGTTTCTGTGAAGGTTCCTCCCACAAAGTTCAGATATTCGTCTTACATTTTCAGTCTCTCTTTCCCTCATCTTCCAGGCTACCTGCAAAGACCTCAGCCCTTCATTCACCTTCCAGAAACTGACTCCAAAGATGCCTGCACAGATTTTTTTAATTCTTTTTTTTTTTTTTTATTACAAAACAGACTTTTTTCCTTCTTTCTAAGATGAAGACAATCTCATAGAAATACCAGACAGCCACGCTGGCTTCAGGCAACTATAAATAATTTCCCTATCCGCAACCAAATACAAGTACCTGGTATGCTGTTTATATAGCCCATTAATCATTATTTAGTCAAAGGAAATGTCAAGCAACGGACAAGCCTGGACAGAAGATGTGTCTTTTGTGGAGAAACTCTTTTGCCTTGTTATACAACTACAGATATTTTATAGCCATCATGATTTAGGATAAGACTGTTGAGCTATCCTCAAACTCATGGCAAGCTTTTGACTTTAAAAAAGTGAAGAGCTGGGTCAATTTATTTGGGGGAAAAAAAAAGAGAGAACTTGATGGGCACATACTGTTTGCTTTCCTCATTGCAAGTTCTTTTTTCTTTAAAAATATATATTCAACATGTTTTCATGTAATGTGAACCTGAGTGTGTAGATTGTTTTGTGATCTATTTTTTCACTTCTTTCTATTTTCTATACACATAATGATACAGATTATATCAGTCCATTCTAAATGAGATCAGCCCTGGGTGTTTTGGAAGGACTGATGCTAAAGCTGAAACTCCAGTACTTTGGCCACATCATGTGAAGAGTTGACTCATTGGAAAAGACTCTGATGCTGGGAGGGATTGGGGGCAGGAGGAGAACGGGACGACAGAGGATGAGATGGCTAGATGGCATCACTGACTCGATGGACATGAGTCTGAGTGAACTCCGGGAGTTGGTGATGGACAGGAAGGCCTGGCGTGCTGCGATTCATGGGGTCAAAAGGAGTGGGACACGACTGAGTGACTGAACTGAACTGAACTGAACTGAACAGATTATATATTTGTCATCATTGACTAAGGAGCAGTCAATCAGGTTATGATAACTTAGTGTGCTTAGCTATTCTCCTATTGGTGAGAATTTGAATTGTTTCTAATTTGCTAGCTACTCTAACAGGTATTGGACAAATAACGACTTCATTAGGCTTCCTTGGTGGCTCAGACAGTAAAATCTGCCTGCAATGCAGGAGACCTGGGTTTGATCCCTGGGTCAGGAAGATCCCCTGGAGAACAGAATGGCAACCCATTCCAGTATTCTTTCCTGGAGAATCCCATGGACAGAGGAAACTTGTGGGCTACAATTCATGGAGTCACAGAGTCTGACACAACTGAGCGACTAACACTTAAGGACATTATCTTAATTATCCTCTCTCTTTTGGGGTTATTTTCTTTGTATATAGTATCAACAGCTCTGTATATCATATTAAAACTTTCTTTTGGGGGGATGATCTGAAGGAGAGCTTTATTTTAAATTAATTCTTTGTAATCAGATTTTACTTCAAATATTTGAGCACTGGTTTATTTTTTATAACCACATTCCTTACTGTTATTCAACCTATGAGACATTTCAGAATCATAGAGTCAAAATAAGAACTTTGGAAATAGCTTATTCAACTATTATTATTGTACCTTACACATTATACTAATCCCAGTCCTCCCCCCTTTTTATAAATGAGGAAACTGAGACCTGGGACAGAAACTCTTGAAATGCTAGTACTTTCATCTTGTATTTGAATATGACATTTTGCATTTCGAAAGTTTTACCTTGAACTATTACCTATAATTATCCCATTATATTGTCTCAATGGTCCCATAAAATTAAAAAGACAAACTTGTTGCCTTTTTAAAATTTTACTTTGTTTTGGAGGAGACATTAAAACCTTAAAGTCACAGTGTTAACTTTTTTTTTAACTTTTTATTTTGTATTGGGGTATAGCCAATTAACAAACAATGTTGTGACAGTTTCAGATGAACAGCAAAGGGACAGCCATACATATCCATTCTCCCCTCCCCTTCCATCCAGGCTGCCACATAACATTCAGCAGAGGTTCCCTGTGCTAGACAGGAGGTCCTTGTTTGTTACCCATCACACAGCTAAGCCAGAATACAAACTCATTTTAGTGACTTCTTTCCCATGATTCTGTCCTCAAGACTACAAATATTCCAAAATTAGAAACATAAATTAATTCACACATGTGTAAATGTTAACTTGCTGCTTTTTATAACTGTTATAAAATTATAGACTTTCCAACACTGGATTTTATCATTTCAAATATCTGATCACTAAAAACATTATTCTGAATAGATAAGTGGGCAGTTTATAATTTAGAAATTAATCTTGTAAAGTATGTATTGGGTGCCTTCTATATGTCAGACACTGTCCTCAGAACTAGGGATTCAGAAATAAGCAAAATAGACACAATCCTTGCCTTTATGCTTAATATACATTGAATTAAAATGTTCAACCTTACTAATAATCAAATGCGTACATATAGAAATGCAGCAACCATTGCTTTAAATTATTATTGTATCATATTAGCTCTTTATAGAGAAAATGCTCAAGGCCTCCAAGTGTGTACGAAACTGATACTTTCATATACTATATAAGATCAACTCCAAGATAGAATCCCGTGCTGGGAAAGAAATTTTGCAATAGAAAGAGAGCCTATGAAATACCTATAGGTTTTGGTTCAGAAGTCTCACTCCTTGGAATCTTTCTCAACAGAAAATACTAGATGCACGAAGATGTTCTTTTCAGAGTTCTTCATAATAGTTTAACGTTTTTTTAAAAGGAAGGATGATGATAAGAACAATGAAGAAAAACATGAGGTGTCCACACAATAGACTTAAATATCAGCTTTCAGATAAGACATTTTAAATACTTTGTAAAGGAAAAAAAAAAAGAATAACGATGCAAAATGGCATAGTCAGTATGAATATGCCTCTCCTAGAAGGAGAAATACCAAAATGATAACATTATGGGTAGTTTATTTTTTACCCCCTGTTACATTTTTTTGGTTCTTTTTAGATTTCAACAGCAAGATTTTATTACTTTTATCATCAGGAGAAAACTTTAGCTCTCCATCCCTCACCCCTCTCCCGATACCCTCCCACTTGCTGTATCCCCACCACCACCAAGTAATGTTTTAGCTACAGCCATGTTTGTCTTTGTGGAGCTGCAGCACTGAAAATGCTAATGGGAAGAAAAGGGTACCAGAGGATGTGTGAGAAATGTGTTTTCTTTTTCTCTATTGTCATCTTATATTTAACTCTGAATAATTATTTTCCCCTCTTTTATCATATTTGTGCCGGACTTACATATAACAGAGGGCCCCAGAGAGAATTTAAACATTAATGTTAGGTTAAAACTTCATCCTATTGCCTTACACACTGGATCAGAGCCCACACGTATCATAAATGTACCTGAAGTTTCATTCAAACAGCTTTGCGCAACTAAAATTAATCTCTTACTGGGTAAGCTCCCTGTGTCCCTGATCCCACATTATCCTCCAGCCCTAGTCATCCAGCAAAGGTGGAAATGAATCCTGGCAAAAGGCTCAAGAAAACCTGCCAGATGCACAGGAGGAAATGTCTTTATTCAGCCTTGTTTGTCCACAGCTTTTCCATGAACTGCTGTGGGTTTATCTGGATGGAATGTTCCGTGCTGGCAATGGCAAGGTCAACTCAAGAGTTAAACGTGACCAGGTCAGAAATGTGCTAGGGAGTGGTCTGAGGGACTGGAGGGCGTGGAGGCGGTGGGGGGTGGGGGTGCTGGCAGGCACTCAGGGGGTTTGTGATCCTGTCCAGCTGTTCTCAGGGCCTTGAGAGACTTCCGATGACCTGACCCTCCTCTCCTCCAGTCGCTTCTGCTTGCCTTGATGCCAGATGCCATGGAGCTGTTAGGATCACTGATATAAATGGAATGAAACACTGGAACGAGTTTTGGTTCCCAATAGAATTTCCACCCAGTAGCAATTTGTTGTTGATGCCTTCTGAATCCTTAAAGAAAAATCCTTAATAAGCTTATCTTTAATATTGCACTCAGTTGGAAATATTAGCTAGGAAAGCCTAGCTCTGAAGGATTTAGATGATAATGTTTATTTCTTTTATTACTAATGCACATTTATATGTGTGCATTATTTAACAAGTATATTTAGAACAAAATATTATTATACTATATCATGGTGTATTATTGAGTGCATGCATGCTCAGTCACTTCAGTTGTGTCCGACTCTTTGTGACCCTATGGACCATAGCTCACCAGGCTCCTCTGTCCATAGGATTCTCCAGGCAGGAATACTGGAGTGGGTTGCCTTGCCTTCCTCCTGTTGTGTTATAATGTTATAGTAAATAAAACCTTTAAGATGAAACTAATCCTCAATGCCCAAATAGCTCCCAAAAGAAAATATTTAATATAACTCAACTTGAAACTCTGACAATGTACCTTGTATTGAGTAAATTCTACTGAAATATTTGTATTCAACTGAAAAACATGCTAGAAAAGAGAAGCAAAGAGTCAGGACACTGTGTGAAAACTCTGGTCTGGCTAACCAGCTGCAGAATTTGGGGAAGATGTTTACTCTCCACCTCTGAGCCTCAGTTTCTGTATGTGTAAAATGAGATCATTATAAAACAAGGACTTCAAAGTCTTTATCCAGCATTCTGACAGAGAGCTGATGGGCTGGGCTCTCAGGAGTCTATGTGTCATCCATGGTGGTTACTAAGGAAAGGAATTCCAGGGTCCACACTCTTGACCCTGCCTCTACTACAGGTCTCTAAGCATGGGCTATGATGATGCAAGAGTGTATGTCCATGACTTCAGGCAAACATACATGTTCCAAAGACTAATAATAGTGAAACACAAGGAGGGATAGGAACCAGAGAGAAAAAGATGGTTCTGGGGTTGTGTTCATTGAATAGAAACACAGCATTGAGAGAAGCTAGCCTGAGCACCACTCCCCATAGCCAGACCTGATCTCCTCTGCCATCCCTTAGCAAGGACCACTATAATCCGCTCTCACCAAGAGTAAACAATTCCTTCATCCTCCATGATTTTGAGGTTGGGGCTTCCCTGGTAGCTCAGCTGGTAAAGAACTTGCCTGCAATGCAGGAGACTCCAGTTTGATTTCTGGGTCGGGAAGATTCCCTGGAGAAGGGATAGACTACCCACTCCAGTATTCTTGGGCTTCCCTGATGGCTCAAATGGTAAAGACCTGGATTTGATCCTTGGCTTGGGAAGATCCCCTGGAGGAGGGCATGGCAACCCACTCCAGTATCCTTGCCTGGAGAATCCCATGGACAGAGAAGCCTGGCAGGTTAAAGTCCATGTGGTTGCAAAGAGTCAGACAAGACTGAGCAACTAAGCATGACACAGCACAAGATAAGAATCCCCCCCAACCCTCCTCCCCAGGGTTCAGAACTGGCCCTTGAAATTCCAGCAGCAAAATACATATAGGCTTATGATAGTTTATTACAATAGAATTATTCTTTTATTTCACCAGCGCTTGCTGGGCATCTTTTTATTGCCAGAAAGCTGTGGAGACTGGAGGCATAAAGAGGGTATAGTCCCTACCCTCAAGGATAGCAAAGACTTGCACATAACCAGTAACTCTCTTCTCAGTTCTATGGGATCTACAACGTGCAGTAGAGTCATCAGAGACGTGATCGGATGGTACCTACAGTGACGTCTTCTTACATCCATATCCTATCTCCTGGGCCAGTTATGAAGTTGCTGACTTTCAGGGTGAAGCGCCCCCTTCTCTGCTCTGCAGCTGGGTTCCTGCAGACTGCAGCTCTGCTCTGCCAGCGGGCTCTGTGCTAGTTTCTGCCATCATAGCTGCGAGGCTGAAAGAGGAAGAGCCTCACTTTGTCTTGTCTGCCTCCTGGTCCTGGGAGTGTCACCCCAGCCACACTTCTTCACTCCAGCAGCGACAGTTCCTTCCCAGAGCAATAACTGAATCCAGTTTGCAGTTTTCCCAACACTTAGAATCCGCTTTGTGGAGTGGGCCGCCAGGACCACAGCTGGCAGTAGGCTTTGCCGAGTCTGGGTCCCACAGTCCTGGGAGCTCAGAGACACCAGCATCAGCAAGTAACATCCACTCTTCAGAGGTTCAAGTTTCAGTTCCATGGGGCCTGCCCTCGTGATTTCCAAGTTTTAATCATGTAACCTCTTCCCTTTGTTTCCTCAGCCCTGGGGGTGGTAGCTACTTCCTGCAGTGACCACCTCCATGGTATCTGAAGACTTCCCTTTTCATCTTTCACTTACCTGTCAACATCTTCAAATAAGGAATTTGGTTTCTGTCTCCTGATAAGACTCTAATGGATGAGACTCCCTGGATAAATTAAGAGTCAGGAGAGAGAAGAGTGAACATCATGAGTTTTGGAGTCACCCAGACCTGGATTTGAATTATGGTTTTGACCTTCCTGACCCAGGCATGGAACCCATATCTCTTGTATTTCATGCACTGGCAGGAGGGTTCTTTACCACTAGCGCCACCTGGGAATCCCTCTTATACTTTTAACAGCTACCTAATTCCTTCCAGCCTTGATTAGCTGGTAACAAAGATCGGGTTTCCAGCTGTCATGAGGCTAGCTGAAGGTCTTGGCACAAATGGCCTGCTCAGTGATAGCAGCCATTACCATTACCAGATTGTTAGCTTCTAAGGCCAAAGCCAAGGTCTTGTATATCTTACCATTCCCAACAGGATGTTTCATAAATCTGTTTATGTGAGATATACTTAATAAGGCGATACTGAATGAAAAAAGTACTTAAACTATTCGTGGATGAAGTGAAGTACTTAACTTTCACAGATCTAACATGAAACCCTTTGTGGTGGTCAGGTTTTATCTTTAAGTTATGGTTTAAAACATCTTTTTAAATTGCTATTTAAAAATAAAGAGTAGTGAATTGACCTGGATGATAAGAAAAGAAAATCTGTGTCATTCATTCTTCTATCAGCCTGGCAAGTTGTCTCAGAGCCTGACTAATAGGATGTTGGAATGTACCATAACTTCCAGAAAGAAGCCAAATTTGGTCGGCGAGTGACACATTTGGGGCTCTTCCCAGCTACAAAGCAGACACTAGTTTTGTTTTTTGTTTCGTGGCATACTTCATAAAGAGAAAGATTTCGACAACTCATATAATCAGTGATAACTCTTCTGAGTGTTGAATTGAAGACTCTAATGTAAACCCTGAAAATGAACGAGGTCCCAAAGGAGTGTCCGGGGCCTTCGTAAGTCACTGTGGATAAAAGTCGTTCCAATGCCAGAGGGGAGAACAAAGCATCTATTCTTTTCAGTACAACAGATAGATAGACACCCAATCTGGGTAACGGCTGTGTACACAGGAGAAGAAGGAAGTCCGCAGTGCTTTCTTGTTTCACATTTAGGGTTGTGTGGGGCGGGGCCTGATAAAGGTATTTGCGTCTAAGTGTGGAAGGCTTCCCCAGTCCCAAAGGCCTGGATGGGGATGTGGAAGAACTCAGTTCATTCCAGAACATTGCCTTCCCACAAAAGCCTACAACATCTATAAAGAGAAAAACAGCTGCCCAAGATCCTAAATCATTCGTTTCTCAAATAAGCCATGAATCTTAGCTAACCAGCGGTGCAGGTTTGAAAGAACCATAGTTTGCTACCTTCTTGAATGGCTTTCCTAGCCTTGAAGCAGCTTTTGATTTCTTTGTGAAACAGTGTGACCCTAAACACAGGAAAAGAGACTGCAGTGTGCAGGAAGAACCGGAGAGCTAGTCATTCTGTTTCCAGAAGACTTTTCTTGTTTCCATCCATTTATTTGGGGGTCGGCCAAGGCCGTGTCCTCCAGAAAGCCTTTTCTGAGCATGCACCCTTCTCTTAGAGCAGGTGGGCATTGCAATGAACACAGTATCCCACCTGGACTGTGAGCAGACACTGTTTGTTCTCTGACAGTCACACACACACAACACACACACACACACAAACTGCACAAAAGAGAGAAAGAAGGAAAGAGGAAGGAAGGAAAAAAGGAAGGAAGAAAGCCGGGAAGAGAGGGAAAAAAGGAAGAGAGAAGGAAGGAAAGAGAGAGAGAGGGAGGGAAGCAGGAAGGAAGGGAGATAGGAGAAAGAAAGAGGAGGCAGATGGGAGAGAGGCAGGAAGGGAGAAAGAAAAAGAAAAAGAAGAGAGACAGAATCACTCAGAAACAAAGTGTTCTCAGGCTGTGTGAGAAACAGCCGTTTGTAGAGATCATTGCTACTACACAGACGGAGATTATCTTTTCTTGGATTAATCATTGCCCAGGCTGGAGGTGGAGCACCTGAACCACCTGCACAGAGCACCTGGGAAAATGAGTCTGGGTAACCTGCGAGGGTGAGGGTGAAGCGCTCTGACTGTGTCTCGGACGTTCATTAGGGTGTGGAGTCACCCTTGCTGCGTTAATACACTGCAAGCTAGAGGTTTACCCCTTGGACTGGACACACGGCTGGTGGTGGTCTAGGACGCCAGGTTTACAAACAGAGACAGCAACTTTCAGTGAACCGGGGCCAGGGCCGAGATGGCAGTGAGGGGAAGGTTACCAGATTAGATCAAAGCCAGAGGGGACATCTAGCTGATGAATATGCCTCAGGCACGTTCAATGACAGCTGGTTGAAGGCCAGGCAAGGCACAGGGGCCCGTGTATCCTTTAAGCTGAACCTGCACATCATCCATGCCGGTCCTGCCGGTCCTCAGCTGGCTGTCAGTTATCTCAGGACAGCAAATCTGTGCGTCTCTGCCCCGCCATGCCCAGCCATTTCATTACCTTGTGGTTTCTTTTTCTCTTTGGTTTCCTAGCTACACTTCTTTCGAAAACTGTTAACTCTTTCTTAGTTAAATTAAGGTATAAAGGGAATGCTTACATCTTAGCTAGGCATAAGTGAACATACAATCGTATGTCTGTACAGGCTTGGGGGCAGTGGAAGGCTGTTCAGTTCCAAGTCTTTAATTAACAGCCTTAGACAGGAACATCCCTGGTGAGCCAGTGGTTCCAGTGAAGGACGTGCAGGTTCGGTCCCTGGTTGGGGAGCTAAGATCCCACATGCCTTGCTGCCAAAACCCATAAAACAGAAGCAGTATTGTAACAAACTCAGTAAAGACTTTTAAAATGGTCCATATTGAAAAAAAACCCCAACACTTAAAAAAAAAAAATAGCTTCAGACAAGTTAACCTCTTGAGCCTTGATTTCCCTGTCTATAAAATGAGGGTGATAATCATACCCACTTCACAAGACTGTGTGATAATAAAGATCAAATAAGTTAACAGGATTGTGGTAGAGGCTGCTCCATGTCCACCTATAGTATCTATTCCCTCCTTTCTTCCAGTAATGAAGTTTTACCTGGATTCATGGCCATCTGGAGTAAAAATTACATCTCTGAGTGTCGCTGCAGTCAGTAATTCCATTTGACTCAGTTCTAACCAATGAGTTACACATGGAGACACGGTGGTCAACTTTTAGGAAATGTCCTTAAGCTGGAAAAGAAACGCCTTCACATCTTCTTCTTTTCTTGCTCGTTAGAATGTGGAAATGATGGCTAGAGCTCCAGCAGCCTTCTTAGTCCAGGAGGCAGTACACTACCCATGGTGGAAGAGCAAGAATGAAGAAGACTGGATTCCTGTAAAGTTTGAGGGTGCCATTATACAGCCCTTAAGAGCCCACCTTGGGATTTATTGCAAAGGAGTAATGAACTAACTTTTGGGAAAAAAAAAAAACCCATTTTGAGAGAGTCCTCAGGTACCATTACACTACAGTCTAACTAGGGCTGTAGAGTACACAGAGTGATTAGAATAGGAGAGATCTTATCGTCATTTTTTCTGATTTTTGGGAAATACATATCAAAGTTCTCAAAAATACAGACATGAAGCAGATGGGTCAAGAGGGCCAAAGAGGGAGTGTTGGTCCACCCCTCCGTGACCTTGGCCCACTCCCAAGGCTATGTGGATAGGACAAGAAATACAGTCTTTACCAGGCAGAGGCTATGGGCCACCAGCCAGAAGAGAGCACTCAGCCTCCTGGCCTCACTTTATCCCCACTGCTAATCCTCTTCTGCAAGCAGCACTATGACCTGGAAAGGGGGAAAGGACAGAAAGTGCCCCCATGAACCACACAATCTTTGGACATTGGTAGACCTGAGTTTGTGCCCTGGCACCTCCATCCACTTGCTGTGTGACTTTGGGCTAGTTTCGAACCTCTCTGAGCTCCAGTCTCTTCACATCAAAATGGATCATGGGATATTACTAGCTCCTTGGTGTTGCTGTAAGACTTAAACAAAACGTCAAGTTTTGAACATAGTGTCTGACACATTATAAGTAGTTGGTAAATGTTTAGATGTGGAACCTGAACTTCATCTCACCATTCCCAGCCACAGCCACAGGCTTCAGCCAGAGCCGTTTGACTAACTGTCTGCAGCAAGGACTCTTCCCCCAGCGCTGAGCCTTTTGCTCACTGCTCTCTACAGATAGCTCCATTGCTTCTTTCGGCCTCTCCTTATCTCCCACAGATTTTCCCGGCACCTATAGTCCTCCTTGACTTCCAGCCCGAGGCAATCTCTCTCCCTTTTCCCTGGACGGTGCGAGCATTTGATGTCCAACCACTCATTAACATTTACTGCCTCAGATTGGTATTGAATTTCAAAGTGCGTGTCTCATCTTGCCAGCCTTACCTTATGCTCTACACGGGTGTGGCTCATGCCTGTTGCACCTTCTATCCCCTCAGCCCTTAACTCAATGAACACTTGCTGAGCAAGGAAACCAAACCCAATTATCCAGAGCCCTCTAACTAATTTCTCTTTTGGAGTCCTTTTTGAACCTACATGCCTATTGGGCGGGCTTCCCAGGTGGCTGTAGTGGTAAAGAACTCACCTGACGTGGATTCTATCTCTGGGTTGGAAAGAGCCCCTGGAGGAGGGCATGGCAACCCACTCCAGTATCCTTGCCTGGAGAATCCCATGGACAGCAGAGCCTGAAGGCTACAGTTCATGTGGTCACAAAGAGTCAGACATGACTGAGGCAACTCAACATGTATGCATGCCTGTCGGGCATCAGTGTTCCTCAGAGTTCAAAGCACATGGACAATGGTGCCTTCCTGTGACATCATCAGGGGTTCAGTCACCTTTGCTCCTGAGCATCCAACACAGATTGCTTGGCTGATCCTGGTCAGTCATGGGGAATAAGAGGAAAGGTGAGAGAGGACTTCACGTAGAAGAAATTCATTACTCCAAACAAGTAAAATGATGTAGAGAAATTTTTTAGGGGTGGTAAGTCAAAACTACTATTTGGAGTTTGGGAGCACATGGGATTTGTCTTTTGAAAGAAGAATACTGCAATGGAAGACATTACTATCGTTTTGAACACGAGAATGCTTTTGTCTTTTAAAAATCTATTTATTCTTGACCGCACTGGGTCTTTGTTGCTGCCTGAGGCCTTTCTCTAGCTGTGGCAAGCCAGGGCTCCTCTCTTCTTGCCGAGCACGGGCTCTAACATGCACGGGCTTCATTCATTGCAGCATGTGTGATCAGCTGCTCCCTAGCATATGGGATCTCAGCTCTGGGTGCTAAGTCACTCCAGCTGTGTCTGACTCTATGTGACCCCATGAGCCTGCCAGGCTCCTCTGTTCATGGGATTCTCCAGGCAAGAACACTGGAGTGGGTTGCTATGTCCTCCTCCAGGGGATCTTCCTGACCCAGGGACCGAACCTGCATCTCTCACATCCTGCAATGGCAGGCGGGTTCTTTACCACTTGCACTACTGCTGCTGCTGCTAAGTCACTTCAGTCGTGTCCGACTCTGTGCAACCCCATAGACGGCAGCCCACCAGGCTCCCTCGTCCCTGGGATTCTCCAGGCAAGAACACTGAAGTGGGTTGCCATTTCCTTCTCCAATGCATGAAAGTGAAAAGTGAAAGTGAAGTCGCTCAGTCGTGTCCAACTCTATGCAACCCCATGGACTGCAGCCCACCAGGCTCCTCCGTCGGTGGGATTTTCCAGGCAACAGCACTAGCTTGGATCAAACCTGTGTCCCTGCACTGGCAGACAGATTCTTAACCACTGGCCCATCAGGGAAGCCCCTGCATTTGTCTTTTTAAACAGGTATGCTGGACTTGTTTCGTGCGCATGCTGTCTCCAGTGCCTTAAGGGAATGAACAGAATGGCAAGCGCGCTAGCTGGTCACTCTGGAATAGGGTTCCTCCCCGGGACCGGAGGCCCTGCCTTCCTCCAAGGAAACTGGAAAGATCCACAGGACTGTTTCATCCCAGCTGCGTGGTGGGACAGAAATATTACACAAGGAATCCTCCTGTCATCACTATCGCTTTTCAGGTAACTGAGGACTCATTAGGGATGCTTATTAACAATATAAATTCCCTCATTTCTAACTCCAGCCTACCCACCCCCAGGAACTCAACAGGGCTATGGTAGGACTCAGGAATCTGCATTTCCACCCAGACTTCAAGTGCTCTCGATGCAGGGCATGGCTCACAGACTACACTTAGAGAAACACTGCTTTAAAAGAAAGACCTTTCACTCTGAACGGGAGCCACTGCTGCCTTCCCTCTTGCAACTGTTCTACCTTAGGTGTGGCAATAATAAAGCAATGAGTTAATCATCTCAGTTAAAATGCAGATGGAGCAGTAATCTGAGTACAGTTTTGGACTAGAGACACTCCAGTTCTGGAGGTGTGTGGGTGGTTGGCCCTTTCAAGGCAACTTGTGCTGAAGGGTGGGTCAAAATGTTTTGGGCGGGGGGTGAAGGGCAGGTCCTGGAAGTGCTCTCTCTAACTGTGGACAAGAGAAGGACATTGGCCACCAGCTGCTGTGGGAAGGTGACTCATCAGCCTATGTGGCAGTAACCACTGGCTGGCGGAATGACTCCCTTGGCCGTGGGGGGCCGTGGGGGAGGTGATGGTTGTGGCTGGAGAGAGCAGTGCATTCCAGAGGAGAACCAGGCCTCCTGCAAGGATGCCGATCTGCGCTGTCAGTCACCTTGGCAGCCACGGAGGAGGGAGAGGGAGGGGTAGATGAGCAGTCTCAGCAAGATGGCAGAGGCACCATTTAGTCACTGGTGTGATCAGCCCTGGGTCCACTACCCCTGGACCCACCCTGCCTCCTTCTCTCCCCATCTCTAAATCCAATGACTAGATCTGGTCGATTCTACACTTTAACGTCTTCTAGGTGCCCCCTCTACCACTGCCTTTGTGTCACCGCTGTCATATACCGCTCATCTGTCTCTTTCTGTGTATCCCCATCATTATGACCCAGGCTTGAGTTCCTGTCATTGCTCACTTGGACTCCTGTCCCTGCCTCCTGCCTCCCTGTCTCTAATCCATCCTTCCTACAGCCACCTATGTGTTTTCTCCAAAAGTGAAAATCCAAGCATTCCCTTACTTAAAATTCACAGCTAGAAGGGGGAAAAAAAAAATCCTCAGCTTACCACGGCTCAGTAGTTCTTGAACTTCACTGTGCCTCAGAATCACCCGGGGGGCTTGTTAAAACACAGCATGGGGCCCCAGCTGGAATGTTCTTCACTCTTCCACATCTTCCTCCTTTACCCACTGAATTCCTGACCCTATAATCTCTGTGACGCCTTCTCCATCTCTTTGCCTTCGTCCTCACTCCACCTCTCCCCCCCGCCCCCCGCCCCACCATCATCATCACCACCCACACACACTGAGTGCTTGCTATGGTGCATTCCATTGAATCATCACAGGGGAAAAAAAAAAATCCATGATGTGGGTCCCATTATTTTTCCTATATAATATAGGTGTTGAAACTGGGGCTCAGATAGAGTCAGAAACTTGGCCCAGTCAGATGACTACAAAGCAGTGAAGTCAGGATTCAGTGCCTGGGCTCAGGACCCCAGCAAATATCAACTCATCCAGATGGAATTAAACCTTTCTTCCTCAATGCTCTCAGAACACTCTTCCTGTCACTTACACATCTAAATCCACACACAACCAGGCTGAGTTATTTGAGGGTGGGTCTTCACCTTTGTTTCCTATGCCTAGCCCATAGAGGGAACTCCATGCTGGGTGAATAAATCATGAATTATGTGCACTGGAGTGCTGGCAAACGTAAATTTTTTTGATGGGTCATAAGAAATGAGAAATATTCCAGATTACTTAAATTCCTTATAATATGCAAACTCAACATATAATATGCCAACAGGTACCGTTTCATATTGGGGATACACAAGTACCACTCTATATTAGGGGAAACCCTGAGACAAATGAAAATACAAAGAACATGATTGCCATTAAGTGGTCATTTTGACCTTTCCATCTTGCCTCTCCTGATTACATCTTTTAGACATATTCAAAGTACATGGAGGTTTCTCTCTGGAATAGCATGATGGCAGAAGTATTAATTTTGCAGGAAACTTTGGTTAAGTCTTTTCTGCTGGTGCAGAAAAAGAACTTGAGAAATCAGCATATTAAGCAAAAAAAAAAAAAAAATTTACAGGAGTATGTGTTTTAGAGTGAAATTTCACATGTATTTGGAACCAAGGCAGAAACAATGCTTTCTGTAAATGAGCACCATTAACTAGAGAATATAACTTACCTTCCATATACAAATCCAAAGTATAAGCAAATGGCAACTTTTTGCTTCTCTCTTTTACTAGGAAGGAAATTGTAGCCAGCTAGCCCCCCGGGCATCGCTCCCCTGCGGCAACTTTGCTTTCCTGGGTTAAGAAATTACATTTTTGGTTAAGAAAGGGGAAAAAGAAAAATGAGAGAATGCTACACCCCAGAGTAAAATCGACCTGTCAGCACTGATTTTCCAGAACTAGTGCCTGCCCCACAGCTCCTCCCCATCTCACTCTGGGCTTGGGGCCATGCAGTGCCAAAGGTGGTGCTCCTTTTCCATCAGACTTCAAAGCCTTTGTCCAAACGAACCATAAGTTAACAGGCTCTGTCAACGTGGATGCCTCTTTGAAGGCACCTTAAGGCCAAGCGTCACCTGCTCTGTTCTGGAAGGCAGCGAAACAGAGGAAAAGCCGCACCCCTCCCCTCCTGCAGTGTACATTCTAACTCTCTTGCTACCAACTGTACAAAACCCTGTTCGCTCAGGCAGGTTTGGGACCCAGAGCAGCTCACTGTCTGGGCCTCTGTGTCTTCTCCCTCCACTCAGAAGCAAAGTTTTCAGGCCTCCTGGGACCTGCTGAGGCCCGGAGCTGGGGCTCCTCCTTGGTGGCAATGGGGAAGCTTGGAGCTCCTTTCACCCAGTGGGCATAGAGGTGACTTCATTCTGCAACTCCGAGGCTGGTTTTCCCTTCCCTACAAGTCAGTAAGCACAAATCTTTGTAGAGAAGCCTGGAGTTCTAAGCATTCGCTCAGCAGAAGGAAAAAAAAACACAAAACCCACCACACCACTTTTCCAACTCAGCCCTGTTAAGGACATGGTCTCAGACATTTCCTGCCTGAGCCTCCGCGGCTTCCCTCCTCTTGCACACGTGCTCCCCCTACTGCCTGATGGGGGCAACGCAACCCTGGCTCCACGAGACCCAGAAACGCCCCAGCCTGGCCCTGGAAGAGCCATGTTGTAAGGCTGCAGAGGGATTGCCAAAAAATGAAACAGTAGATCTTAAGAATTCTTCCATGGCTTCGGTGAAGGGCCCAAGCTAAGTCTTTACATTTCAAGAGTAAACTCTGTAATAGAGACTGAATAAACAAATGTTCCCTGAATGGAATTTTGCCAAATAAATTAAATGTAGGCTTCCCTCTAAGAGTTAAATAAATGAAAAGAGCTTTGGACTTGGATTGAGAATAGGGGACTCAGATTCAGGTTATGCTCCTTTTTTAAAAATGAGTGACCTTGGACTTTAACCGTTCTCACTCTCAGTTTCCTCATCCATTATTTGGGCATATGGCTCATCTCTTAGTGTTGTTGTGAAAAGTAAACGAAAGAATGTGAACGTGTGAGAAACGTGTTTTAGAACATAAAAATTTAATATGAGCTATTATTTTTTCCTTTCCAATGCAACACACACACACACCTCCCTTTTTCATACATTTCAGTGGAAATGATAGGGGAGGCAATTTAAACCCCCAAAAGGAAGTAGGACAAGGAAGCTGTCACAAACAGGAAGTAACAAAAATGCCATCAGAAAAAATTGGCTCAAGCAAAAGAAAAAAAAAAGTCATAGGCTACGTTTTAAAGATCAAGTTAGACTTAGTTCATGATTTGGGGTGTTGCACAGCCCCCTAAATTAGAGGGTTTTCAGAGATGATTAGGTAACTTTTGACCTTGATTTGACCTCACAAATGGGAATTCTCCGGGGCGTTTTTTTGGATCTCTGTAGTTGGTAGGTTCCTGCCTTTTTAAGTGTAGGTCTCTCCTCCTTTTCCCCTGCGGCCCTGGGAGGGGCCCAGCGCCCTGAGCTGGGGCCCCGCCCTCGCCCGCGCCCCGGAGCCGCCCTGCCTCCTCTCGGATTACTCCTCCCTTCCTGGCCTCACAAACTTGCCACATTGTAGGTTGGCTTCTGCAGGAAAAGTAAGAAAAGCACTGCAATGCCGGCGCACAAAGAAGTTTTACAGTGCTAGGGTTCAGGTCCAACTTTCCTTCCAAATTTTTGTTAAGAAGAGACAAAATCTTGGATATTTTCCTAGGAGGAAAAAACCAACAACAACTTAAAGGGAAACAAAATAACATGTCAGGACACATTGTGCTATTTATTTTCATGTTTTTCCTCTCATTCTTGAAACTTCCCTTCAAAAATCTTACCACCTTTCTTGCCTCTTGCTTAATTTTGTGTGTTTTTAGCATAGGGAGAGAGAGGATTTGAAGCCTAAGGATTATAAATCAGAACCAAGGAGGAGGGCATGGCAACCCACTCTAGTATTTTTGCCTGGAGAATCCCCCTGGACAGGGCAGCCGGCTGGGCTAGAGTCCATGGGGTCGCAAAGAGTCGGACATGACTGAGGGACTAAGCACTGTATATGTCAAGCATTCCTAAAACTCACCTGTTTGCAGAATCAGGGTTCCTTTTCTGGCCCAAATGAAGAGACTGATTTCTGCCTTCTTTCCCCAGACTTTTAAAATTAAACCACTCTTCAGCAAATTGCTTGGGGAAGGTGAGATTTGGAAAGTAAGGAGATTCATGTCCATCTAAGTGACTCAAGTTTAAGGATAGTGCCATCAGTTCAATCGCTCAGTCATGTCCGACTCTTTGGCACCCCATGGACTGCAGCACGCCAGGCCTCCCTGTCCATCACCAACTCCTGGAGTTTACTCAAACTCATGTCCATCAAGGCGGTGATGCCATCCAACCGTCTCATCCTCTGTCATCCCCTTCTCCTCCCACCTTCAATCTTTCCCAGAATCAGGGTCTCTTCGCATCAGGTGGCCAAAATATTGTAGTATCAGCTTCAGCATCAGTCCTTCCAATGCATATTCAGGACCGATTTCCTTTAGGATGGCCTGGTGGGATCTCCTTGCAGTCTAAGGGACTCTCAGGAGTCTTCTCCAACACCACAGTTCGAAAGCGTCAGTTATTCAGCGCTCAGCCTTCTTCACAGTCCAACTCTCACATCCATATATCACTACTGGAAAAACCACAGCCTTGACTACAGGACGTTTGTTGGCAAAGTAATGTCTCTGGTTTTTAATAAAAGGATAGTGCCATAGAGACACACATTCTAAAGACTGTCCCCTGTCTTGTTGCAAGCTTAGTGTACTTCGTGGCGGCCTCCAGCTGTGCTGCAGCCTCCAGCTGTGCCTTGGCCTCCAGCTGTAGGTGTACATTTGGCAACTGTACTCTCAGGATGCTGATAATGATATTTTCAAAGTGTTTTCACACTTGTGCTTCATAACAACACCGGGAGCATGGTGAAGGGATGAAATTTGCTGCTGTTACAGACGAGGAAGTGAGGAGAAGCGGGGGGAAAAAGTGATTTGTCCAAGGCCACTCAATTGGTTCCCTACAAAACCCAGACTAAGAGGTCAAGATCTTCCAAATACTACACTGGTATTTAATGCCCGGTTTGGAAATTATTACCAACAGGTTCCACAGGCTCTTGTTTATGCCAAAACAAACTGTGTTCATTTTTAAACTAGGGTAGCATGAACTTTTAAATTAACTTTTTACAAATTATGTAGAGTATGTATCATTAGCAAAGGGACTTAGAGGCCCTTTTCAATAGACAGTATTTTTTTAAATTAAAATTTCATTTTTAATAAACTTAGGGAGGGCATAATTCACTTTCATGACTGAAAAGTCTCAGTCCTAAAGCCTAGTACACTTGGGAAATCTTGTTGCCACCTCCTCTCCCTTCAGCTCTTTTCTCTACTTCTGTCCCTCACTGGTAGGCACTTTTATTTTTTTGAATCCTACCCTTGTTTCTTTAGGAAAATACAAATAAGTACAAATACATGATCCTATTCTTATGTACTTTCAGTCTTACAAAAAAGAGAACATTTTGAATTGGTTTTCTGGATGTGTGTGGGCTTTGCTAAACCATCTCTCTTTTCCCTGGGAAGCTCAGGGGTCTGCAGACAATTCTAGTGTGACTGAGAATCTAGAGGTTTCAGCTGGCTGTAGAGGTTTCAGTTGGGTAGCTTTACCCGGTAAACCTAGGCCCCTCCCTCAACCAGAACCAGATGCAGCTGCTGCAACCCTGGGCTTCGATCACATACTGCTGTAGGACAGCTCGTTTTTTCACAAGAAGAAAGTCATCCAGATGTCCGAGTAAACCCAAATGATATGATGGAGCAACGTTTTAAGCAGTAATTGTCTGTTACTGTTGCTGAAAGGATGGTTAGTAACGAGTTCCATCACTATGGAACTCATTCTACTATGTCCCACTGTGACAAGGTCATAGTGCCTGATAGACAGAGGGGCCATCTCCAATACACTCTCCAAATAGGATTCTTCCGCAGAGGAGCTTTCACATCCTCCCTGTCCTCAGTGGCACTGAAAGAACAATCAAAGATCAAACTCAGGCTATGGCAAGGGGGAAGGTCAGGGGCCCTCTGAGAGCAGGAAATCCAGGCCAAGAGCTAAGCAAGGGAAGGACCAGTGTGGGTCAGAGCACCTGGGCCATCAGTGCTCTAGGCTCAGGAGAGCAAGGGCACGGACGAGCGGCAAGTGCAGAGACCGGCCAGGAGGCTACCGCAGCTCCACCTGAGGAGCGATGGGCGTGCAGCGGGGCCTCCAGATTCTCCGCACCACTGATGGGACAGATCCTGAGGAGACGGCTGGCAGAGGTGTCATAGAAGCCCCTGCTGTCCCTTGTGTTAGTTTACTGGGGCCGCCATGACAAAGTGCCACAACCCGGGTGACTTACAGTCCCGAGATGTATTCTCCCACCATAATGGAGGCTAGAAATTCAGGACCAAGATGTCTGCGGGGCTGGTTTCTCCTGAGGGAGGAATCTGTGCCGGGGCCCTCTCCTCGGCTTGTGGATGATCGTCTCTTCCTGAGTGTCTTCTCATCATCCTTCCTCTGTGTGTGTCTGTCTGTGTCTGAATGTCCCCCTTCTCATAAGGATACCAGTCACACTAGGTTAGAGCCCATCCTAAGAACCATTGTTTTAACTTGACTACCTTTGGAAAGACTCTGTCTGTAAATAAGGCCACATTCTGAGGCACTGCGGCTTAGGACCCCAACATATTTCTTAGCTTTCAGGTTTTTAAAGAATTTATTTAAATTAAAACTTATAGCTTTCTGTCTGCATTAATAGTAACATACAGTTAATAGTTTTCACCCTTTTAACTGGAAATACCAAAACTCAAGAGTTTCCAGAGTTGTTGGTATATTTATTATTATTGCCATCATTATTATTTTGTATGGTGCAATTACTATTAATAAAGATTTTTGATGTTGACTGTGAGAAATTTGAAAGGTCATATTCTATATTTTCTATTCCCGTGGTATTTATCTGGGACCATAAATTTTAGAGAAAACTGTTTCTTCAGTTTATTTTATTGTGGTAGAATATCCTTATACATTTTACCATCATAACCATTTATAAGTGTACATTTCAATGCCATTAAATACATTCATATTGTTGTGCACAGTCACCAGCTTCCATTTCCAGAACTCTTCATTTTGTAAAACTCAAGCTTTAGACCCATTAAGTAATAACTCCCCATTCCTCCCATCCATCAGCCCCTGGCAATCACCTCACTACTTTCCGTCACTGTGGTTTGGACTACTCTAAGTCCCTCACACAAGTGGAATCATACAGTATTTGTATTTATGTGACTAGCTTATTTCACTTAGTATAACATCCTCAAGATTCAACTGTGTTGTAGCATATTACAGAATTTTTTTCCTTTTTAAGGCTGAATAATAGTCCATCGTTTGTATATATATCACCTTTTATTTATGCATATCTCCATGTTTTAGCTACTGTGAATAATGCTGTGATGAACATGGGTAGACAAATTTCTAAGACTCTGCTTTTAATCTGTTTGGATATATATATCCAAAAGTAGAATTGCTAGATCATATGGTAATTCTATTTTTAAACATTTTAATTTCTGTAAGTGATGCTGTGATGAACACAGGTGGACAAATCTCTCTTCAAAACTCTGTTTTAATTCATTCGGATGTATACCAAATATTAGTAGCATTGCTAGATCACGTGGTAATTCTGTCTTTAATTTTTTGAAGAACACCCTACTGTTTTCCCAGCAGTTGTACCATTTTACATTCTCACCACCAGTGCACAGTGATTCCATTTTCTCTGCATCCCTGCCAATGCTTATTTTCTTTTTGATAGTAGCCATCTCAGCAGGTATGAAGTGGTATCTCATTGAATTTTGGTTTGCTTTTCGCTGATGATGGTGATGAGCATCATTTCATTCTTTTTCAGATCCACAAGAGTCCTCTCTATTTTCAGAGGTGTTGGCTTCACACCCCCATTTCAATATTGAGAACAAAGCCATACAGTCTGTGGAAGTGGTGAATTAATTGGGCATATTATGGTAAGTAGGAGGGAGTTTGAAATCCCCCTGCTTTCTCACTGGTTGCATATACACTAAATCTAACATGATCTCATTGTGAAGAGTGGGTCCTGTCATTTTCAACAAATCCTTTCTTTGTTTTTATAAAGTCCAAAGCAGAAAAAAAAAAAAAAAGAGAGAGAGAGAGAAAATCCCTGCAACGTCTATGCTATAAACCACGCTCCTTCACCCCTCTCACCTCTCAGTACATACACCTCACCGCTGGTGTTGAGAGCCTGATGCCCAGATTGTACAAAATCGCATGCTCTTTTTACTGAGAAGAATTTTCTTTGCCTACAGTTTTTAAGACACACTAAGCTAAAATGTGCATATCACTCTATCTAGAGTTGGGCTTTGGGTGATGTGGTGTGGTTATTAATGACTTTACTTTTGTTTCTGTTAAACCTGGCCCAACATCTTGCTGAGACGCTGTGACAAACACTTTGGGTCCATGACTCGGCAAGACCAGGTGTGGCCTGGCCCAGCCCTTGACAGGCAGGCGAAGGCAGCCAGGCTCGCTCAGTTCAAACATGCTCAAGGGATTCGGCACCTGGAAATCCCCACAAAGCTAGTTCCATTCCAGATCTTTCTCAACACCCAGAGGAGGGAACACAAGGGCTGATTGTCTTCACAAGATTTCCTGCCTGGAGTTCCATAGTCGAGGGGTTTGTGTGGGCCGAGGGTGGGTAGACACATTTACTTATTAGTGTAGGGGCTCAAGCCAGAAAGGTGCCCTAGAGCTCAATGACCAAACATTGCACCCTGGGATTCTGTGGGGTGATATTTGGAACAACATGATCCTCAGCCTGTGGGTTCCAGTGTCAAGCCCCTCCCCCAGGCTCAGCCCAATGGCCTATTTTCCATAGGACTTTGTGATTCTGGTTTCTTGTTGCTTCCTGTCCTTGTTTTCCACATTTCTTGGGCTCCATCCAATGCTGAGTAATGATTCATAGCCAGAAGGCCCGAGGCGAGAAGCTGCCACTCCAAAGAGGGAGTGACTAACAGCTCCAGGCACCAACGGCGGGCCCCTCACCTGGCCCACAGGCTCCTGGCCTCTACGTGCCTACAGGAGGAGTTGGTGCAGCCAGGGTGGGGTGATTTGTTTTCTCTGGCAGGGCTGGGGAGAAGCGGGGGTGTGCCCAGCTGAACCTCCATCTCTGGTCTTCCCGGGAGAGGTCCCTTACTTCACACACAAAATGTGATGTGCAACAGTCTCTCACTCCCCTTCCTTTCTCCTTCCCTGTCCCACCCACGCCAGGTTCTTCTTTGGAAGGATTTTACTCCAACATTGCCTTGGGGGGAAGGAAAGAAAGATCTGAAATCAGGGAGGGGTAACGCAGTGACTTTCCTCATGTGCCCCAAGTCTGTGACATCCACTGGACTCTGAGCTGGCCCCAACTCCTGGTGGGTGGACCCCCAGAGCTGGTATGGGAGTTCAGCGGGGCTGACAGAAGGCCTAAGGGAGGTGCCAGCCTTGAGAGTGAGCTCTCAACAGGCACTGTACGAGATTATGGCAGAGGTGAAGGCAGTACCAACAGCCAGAGTTCACTGAGTGCCTTCTGTGCGCCAGGTGATATTCAATGTAATACTCCCAACAATCCTACAAGGTCCATGCTATCGCTGTTTCCATTTTGCCAGTGAAGACACTGAGTCGCAGAGAGGTCCAGGGTCGCACCGTGAACACAAGGCAGACCTGGGGAGTTTTAGCCCTGGAAGTGCAACTCTTGAGCTGACTCTCGGTCACAGCTCTATGTTAACCAAAGCATGGTTTCATTGTTCCTGTGTTACAGATGAGAGGATTGAGGAGTGGTGTGCTCTGCCCCACACTGCTAGGGCACACAGCTGCCAGGCACCTCCTGTCCAGTCCTGCCCACTCCTTTGTTGTGGGGAGGAGGAGTTGAGGAGGGGTGGAGTCGGGATGTGACTGCCTCCTACTCACCTTTCTCCACCCCAAGTTTCCACCTTCCTCCTGAAGCTTTGTGCTCTTGTTTCAGGTGACAGGAAGCTACCAGAAAAAAGAGCCAGATAGTGAGTGAGCAGATGAGGAAATCAGAAACCTGCATTTGTCAATCTAGGAATCGGTCCAACACGTCTTATGGAACTGACATGTGGCCGCCCAGGTAAAGTGTCCAGATGCCCCAGGCAAAGGGAGGTGAACATTAAAGGAAGTTAGAGTTTTCAGAATGGTGAATGTGGGGTAGTAGAGAAAATAGAGAAGGCTAAGTTGTGACAGAAATGGGCTAGAATTAGAAGCCCTAGATCTCTATGGTGGGAAGAGCCAGAGAGATTAATGAGTCCAACCTCTTATATACTATTATTAATGAGAACTAACATTGCTTGGGCACTCATGTGCCAGGCATTGTGCTAAGTGCTTTCCTTGTGCCTACAACAATCCTATGAAGCAGGTGCTATATTTGTCTTCACTAAGAAACTGAATAAAAAGTTAATTGACCCAGTAAACGGTAGATCAAGACAGTCTCCCTCTCTCCAAAGCCCACATGCTTTTGTACTCTTTAACATTTTATGATGAACCATTTTAAATGTATACAAAGTAGAGAGAATATTACAATGAACTTCCATAATTTCACTGACCAGTTGCAATAATCATCAACACAAGACAGATCTTGTTTCATCATTCATCCCCCATCCACTCTTCCAGTACTAGATTATTTTGAATCTCACACATATTATTTCTTATTGTATCATCCTATTGGTATCTGTGCATATTTTAATAGGTATCTCCAAGAAAAAAAGACTTCCTTAATGTAGCCATAATACCAGTGTTGTAGCTAAAAAAATAATTTCTTAATACCATCAAATATCCAAACATTGTTCAGGTATCTCAGACTGTCCCCAGATGTTTTTTTAATAGTTGATTTATTTGAACTGGAATTAATAGTCTCTATATTAAAAATAGAAATACCATATTATCCCTCAGTTTCAGTCCTGGGTATTTATCTGAAGAGAACAAAAACACTAACTCAAAAAGACACATGCACCCCAATGTTCATAGCAGCATTAGTTAAGATATGGAATCAACCTACGTGTCCATCGACAGATGAAAGGATAAAGAAGATGTGATATATGTATATTTGCATGTGTATATGTACAGTGTACACACACACAATGGAATACCACTAACTTATAAAAACGAATTTCATCATTTGCAACAAGAATGGACTTGGGGAGTATTATGTTTACTGAAATAAGTCAGAGAGAGAAAGACAAATACTGTATGCATCACTTACATGTGGAATCTAAAAAATAAAGCTAGTGAGTATAACAAAGAAGAAACAGACTCACGGATAGAGAGAACAACCAGGGGTTACCAGTGTGGAGAGGGAAGTGGGAAGGGCAAGACAGAGGCAGGGGATTAAGAGATACAAACTACTATTAATATGTATAAAATAAATCAGATACAAAGATATATTCTGCAGCATAGGGAGTCTAGCCAATATTTTATATTAGCTATAAACAGCTTTTTAAAATTGTGAATCACTATGGTGTACACTTGACACTTCCATAATTTGTAGGTCAATTGTACCTGAATTATTTTAAAAAGTCCCAACATTTGGTTGATATGTAAAGTCCCCTCCCTGCTGCCATTGTTGAAGAGACAGAGTCACTGGCCTTGTAAACTTTCTCACATTTTGGATTTTGCTGATTATATCCGTTTGGTGCCATTTAACGTGTTCCTCCATCCTCTGTACTTCCTGTAAACTGATAGTTAGATCTAGTGGTTTGATTAGATTCACATTTAATTGTTTGGCAAAGCCACTTCATAGGCAGTACATAGTCGCAGCCCTTATACTTACACCTACTTTTCTCCGGAAGACTAAAGGTCAAATCTAACTAAGGTTAGAGTCAGAAAAAAGCCAGAACCAGGATTGGAACTCAGTCTTCCAGCCCCCTGCCCTTCCACTCGTCACTGGACTTGACTCTAGAATATTCTCTTTTACTAGGAGGACAGTTTGGCTGTCATTTAATCCTCTACCTCCTTCTCTAAGAGAAACCGACAGAGGAGCAGTGGGAAAGTTCAAGCCTTTCTCTGGCACATGGTACGAGCTTAATTTTAAACAGATGATGGGAGGGAGGGGTCTCCTCAAGGCTGGATGGGGCTGTGTACCTTCCGCTTTTGCTGGAGGACTGGAAGCACTTCAGCCAGAACTCTGGCACAGAAAGGAGATAGAGCTCCTTTCAAATATTGAGAACTAATTTACCTGAGTACTGATAGGAACATTTCATCTTTTTAGCTTATCCATCTTCCTTGATAGGAAAGAAGTAGGTGAACACTCGCAGTGCTGGAGGCCTACTGAGGCACACAAAATTCCATTTGGGGGAATAGGAAGGCAAGAGCTAGTGAAGATGGCAACCCTTCTGTGCATTTCAGCCCAGGGAGCACTCCCCCCCCCCCCCCCCCATTCCTGCTACACTGAGTATGCAAATATCAGAACCAAGATTGATACAGATAAGCAGAACTCTTCCCATTGCAGTGGGAAGACCACCCTATACCAAATATTACTGGACCAGGGAGAGGAGTTGGGGAGGAAAGATGACCCGAATGCACAATTACAGTGAAGATTCACATTCACTGGACACTTAAAACACACTGGGAAGATTATGTGCAGTATCTCACTGGGGCTTCGCTGGTAGCTCAGATGGTAAAGCGTCTGCCTGCAATGCAGGAGACCCAGGTTCGATCCCTGGGTTGGGAAGATCCCCTGGAGAAGGAAATGGCAACCCCCTCCAATACTCTTGTCTGGAAAATTCCATGGACAGAGGAGCCTTGTAGGCTACAGTCCATGGGGTCACAAAGAGTTGGACATGACTGAGTGACTTCACTCACTCACTTAATCCTCACAACAGCCCTGCAAGGTAAAACAGAGGTGCTTTAATCAAATCTGCAGGTGAGGGGGGATGTGAAATCTCACAGATACTACCAGTGAAGCAGAATTCAAATCTCTGTCTTTCTCATTTAGTGTCTGTAGCTTAACCATTAGGCTACAAGGTCAGCCAAATGAAGATGGTGATTTGAGAGGGGCTAGAAATCCAGGGGGCTTCCCTGGTGGCTCAGACGGTAAAAGAATCTGCCTGCATTGCGGGAGACCCAGCTTTAATTCCTGGGTTGGGAAGATCCCCTGGGGAAGGGAATGACTACCAATGCCAGTATTCTGGCCTGGAGAATTCCATGGACAGAGGATACAGTCAATGGGGTTGCAGAGTCAGACATGACTAAGCAACAAAGACTTTCACACTTTTTTCTGGGAATTTGGACGGGAGCTTCTGTAGGGTTCAGGAATGGCTTGGATAAGGAACACAGGGGCCCCTAGCCTTGGGGGACAAGTCATCCGACATTTTAACACAGGTCTCTGACGTTCATGAATTGAATTTTATGGACGGAGGGTTGGGAAGCCTCCACAAGCAGTTGACATAGAGAAGCAATAGTTAGGCACTCTCCTGCTCTGTCTCTGTCGAGTTTAAGGCTCCTAACTGGAAAGGATCACTGGGGTCACATCCGACACATGTGAGGCCTTGTGTAAATTTGAAAGTGACACCTCTTGAAGGGGGATAAATTGCAAAAGCTGCCCCTCTGGGAGGCCCCTTCTGCAAGAGTGGTGTCTGTGTAGCGCCCACTGCTTGGGCCAACGGTGGGTCAGATTTCAGCCCCCTTCATGGCCTCAGCCAAGCCATAGAGTATGCAGCAGTCTCTAAAAGAGCCAAGCTGGTTTTCCACCCAACATGCTGTGTGTACACTTATCAAGGCCAAGTGACCCTTGCTGAGCTGTCATCATCTTTTGGTGGTTGTTTCATGTGACTGTGGTCTCAAGTCAGCTCAGAAGAGGACAGAACCCAATTACTAGATTACTCACGCTCCTGATTTTCTTTCTTTCTTTCTTTTTTTTAACCACATTCACAGCTGTGGCGCATTCAGTGCTGTGGCAGTCAAATTCCCCCCTCTAACTCAAGAGGCCAGGTTCCCCCACCAAAACCTCCAAGGGGTGCATGGTTCCCAGGCCTGAACCGTGGCTCCAACAAGGCCTCTCCTGGTCATCAGGTCCAGGCAGGCCAAGTGCCACCCTTCTCCAAAGCCTCCTCTGACTGCCAGCCCCTGCAGATATGCCTGTGGAAGCCTAACTGGCCTGCAGGGACACCTGCACTCCAGGCCAGCTTCAGGAGCCAGTACTGGTGAAAGGAACACACACAGAGATGGGGCTGACACGGCAGGTCCAGACACCTACTTAGAGATCTTGGAGGGCCTCCTAGGGAGGTAGGGACTGGATGTAGCTCACCTTGTGGGCAAGGACACTGATAGTGGAGGCAGCAGGGAATTTTGTTTGTTTGCTGTTCTGTTTTGTCGCTGCTATTGTTTCATTTATTTTACCTTTTCTACTGTATTTTTTAATTTTTCTAACTTTGTTTCTTACTTTTTGTTATTATTCTGCTCTTTTCTGTTTGTTGTCTTTTGTTTTTTGTTGTTGCTGATTTTTTCTTTTGATATTTCTGTGTTGTTTTGTTTCATTTTGGTTTTTATTTACTTTTTTTAAAATTTTTGGTTTTTGTTTTTTGCTTTTGTCATTTTTGTGTATTTGTCTTTTGTTCTCTGAGCTCTTCTTTTAGTTTTTTTTTGTTTGTTGTTCAATTTTTGTTTTATGTTTAGGAGGCTGGTGGGCTGCCGTCTATGGGGTCGCACAGAGTCAGACACAACTGAAGCGACTTAGCAGCAGCAGTTTTGTTTCTATTTTTGGTTTTGGACTCTCATTTGTTTAGATGTCTTATTTTTTGCTTTCCTTTTTTTTTTTTTTGGTGGTGTTGTTTTGGTTTTTGTTTGCTTGGATTTGTTTTTATTATTTATCTATGGTTTTATTTCTATTTTCCTTTCTTTTTTTGTTTCTGTGTTTGTTTTTGTTTGATTGGTTTGATTTTTATTATTTGCCTTGGGCTTTGTTTATCTGCTACCTTTTATCCCCCCATGCTGCACATCTCGCAGGGTCTTGATTCCCAGGCCTGGAATCAAGCTTGAGCCCGTGTAATGGGAGCACCAAGCTGCTGGACTACCAGAGAAATTCAGGCCCTGGGGAATATTAACTGGTGTGAGTTCTTCCTGAGGTCCTCATCTCAGCACCAAGATAGGGCTCGACCCAACTGCCTACAAGGTCCAATTCTAGATGCCTCTGGCCAAACGATCAACAAGACAGGAACACAGCCCTACCTATCAACAAAAATGAGGTGATAGAGAAATATCATACGCATGAAGGAGCAAGGTAAAAACCCACAAGACCAAATAAATGAAGAGGAAATACCTGCAATCTACCTGAAAAAGAATTCAGTGTAATGATAATAAAGATGATCCAAAATCTCAGAAACAGAATGGAAGCACAGATCAAGAAAACACAAGAAATGTTTACCAAGGACCTAGAGGACCTAAAGAACAAACAAATAGTGATGAAAAGCACAATAACTGAAATGAAAAATATACTAGGAGTCAACAGTAGAATAACTGAGGCAGAAGAACAAGTAAGTTAGCTAGAAAATAGAATGGTGGAATAACTGCTGAGGAGCAGGATAAAGAAAAAATAATTTTTAAAATGAGAACTATCTCAGAAACCTCTGGGACATCATTAAACACACCAACATTCAAATTAGTGGGGTCCCAGAAGAAGAAGAGAAAGGGTCTGAGAAAATATTTGAAGAGATTATAGTCCAAAACTCCCCTAAAATGGGAAAGAAAATAGTCACCCAAGTCCAGGAAGCACAAATAGTCCATACAGGATAAACCTAAGGAGAAACATGCTGAGAGACATATTAATCAAACTAACAAAAATTAAATTTGAAGAAAAAAATGTTAAAAGCAACAAGGGAAAAGCGACAAATGACATACATACAAGGGGATCCTCATAATATTATAAGCTGATTTCTCAGTAGAAACTCTGCAGGCCAGAGTAGCAGGAGTAGCAGGCTATATTTAAAGTGATGAAAGGCAAAAACCTGTAACCAAGATTATTCTCCTAGCAAGGATATCATTCAGATTCTATAGAGAAATCAAAAGGTTTACAGACAAGCAAAAGCTAAGAGAATTCAGCACCACCCAACCAGCTTCACAACATATACCAAAAGAACTTCTCTAGACGGGAAACACAAGGGAAGAAAAAGACCTACAAAAAAACAATCCCCCCCCCTCCCCGCACCAAATTAAGAAAATGGTAATAGGAACATACATATCAAAACATTACCTTAAACTTAAAAGGATTAAGCTCTCTAACCAAAATACACAGACTGGCTGAATAGATACAGAAACAAAAGCTGTATATATGCTCTACAAGAGGTCCACTTCAGACCTATGGACATGTACACACTGAAAGTGAGAGGATGGAAAAAGATATTCCATACAAATGGAAATCAAAAGAAAGCTGGAGAAACAATACTCATATCAGACAAAATAGACTTTAAAGACTGTTACAAGAGACAAGGAAGGACACTACATAATGATCAGCGGGTCAATCCAAGAAGAAAATATAAAAACTTACAAATATTTATGTACCCAACATAGGTGCACCTCAATACATAAAGTGAAGGTAATAGCCACAAAAGGGGTAATCAACAGTAACATAATAATAGTGACTTTAACATCCCACTTATACCAATAGACAGATCTTCCAGGCAGAAAATTAATAAGGAAACACAAACTTTAAATGGCACATTAGACCAGATAGACTTAATTCATGCTTATAGGACATTTCATCTGAAAGTAGCAGAATACACTTTCTTCTCAAGTGTACATGAGACGTTCTTCAGGATAGACCCCATCTTGGGTCACATATCAAGCCTCATTAAAGTTAAGAAAATTGAAATCATACTAAGCATTTTTTTTTTTACCATAGCCTATGAGATTAAAAATCAATTACAGGGAAAAAAACCTGTAAAAAACACAAACACATAGAAGCTGAACTATATACTACTAAATAATGACGAGACCTCGAAGAAATCAAAGATGAAGTAAAAAAATATGTAGAAGCAAATGACAATGAAAACACAATGGCCTCAAACCTATGGGATGCAGCAAAAGCCGTTCTAAGGGGAAAGTTTATAGTAATACAATCCTATCTCAAGAAATAAAAAAATCTCAAATAAAGAAGCTAATCATACACTTAAAGCAACTAGAGAAAGAACAAACAAAATGCAGTTAGCAGAACAAAATAAATCATAAAAATATCAGAACAGATAGAAATAAATGAAAAAGAAATGAAGATAACAAGAGCAAAGATCAATGAAACTAAAATCTGGTTCTTTGAGAAGATAAACAAAATTGATTAACCTTTAGCTAGCCTCATCAAGAAAAAAAAGAGATAGGACACAATAAAATTAGAAAGGAGAAAGGAGAAATTATAAAATGTTACACAAATAAAAGAAATCATAAGAGATTACTACAAGCAATTATATGCCAATAAAATGGGCAACTTGGAAGAAATGGGAAAATTCTTAGAAAGGTACAACCTTCTGAGGCTGAACCAGGAAGAAATATAAAATATGAACAGATTAATCACAAGTGATGATTTTGAAACTGTGATTTAAAATCTTACAAAAAACAGAAGTCCAGGACCAGATGGCTTCACAGGCAAGTTCTATCACATATTTAGAGAAGAGCTAACAACCATCCTTCTCAGACTCTGAAAAAATTGCAGAAGATGGAGCTCCCAAGCTCATTCTATGAGGCTACCATCACCCTTATAACACCCTTATAACAAAGATATCACACAAAAGAAAACTACAGAATGATATCACTGATGAACATAGGTAAAAATCCTCAACAAAATCCTAGCAAGCAGAATCCAGCAATACATTAAAAGCTTCATACAGCATGATCAAATGGGTTTTATTCCATTTGATTCTTCAATATACAAAAATCAATTGATGCAATATACCATATTAAAAATTGAAGAATAAAAACCATATGATCATCTTAATAGATGCAGAAAAAGCTTTTGACAAAATTCAAAACCAATTGATAATAAAAATTCTCCAGAAAGTGTGGATAGAGGGAATCTACTTCAACATAATAAAGGCCATATACAACAAACCCACATCAAACATCATTTTCAATAGTAAAAAACCAAAAGCATTTTCTCTAAGATCAGGAACAAGACAAGGATGTCCACTCTCACCACTATTATTCAACACAGTTTTGGAAGTTCTAGCCATGGCAATCAGAGAAGAAAAGAAAGAAAAGGAATCTAAATTGGAAAAGAAGAAGCAAAACTGGGAACTGTCTGGGAATGACATGATACTATACATAGAAAATCCTAAAGATACCACCAGAAATCTGTTAGTGCTAATCAATGAATCTGGTAAAGTTTCAGGATATAAAATTAATGCAAAAAAAAATATCTTGCATTCCTATATACTAACAACAAAATGTCAGAAAGAAAAACTAAGGAAACAATCTCATTTACCATTGCAACAATGAGTCAGGCATTACTGAGCGACTTTCACTTTACTTTCAAACCTACCTATGGAGGCAAAAGACTTGTCCTCAGATGCCGATGAAAGAAATCAAAGACAACACAAAAAGATGGAGCGATATACCATGTTCTTAGATTGAAAAATATCAATATTGTGAAAATGACGGTAATACCCAAAGGAAACTACAGATTCAATGCAATCCTTATCAAATTATGCAATCCTTATCAAATCCTTATCAAAAAATCCTTATCAATGGCGTTTGTCACAGAATTAGGACAGAAAGTTCTACAATTTGTGTGGAAACACAAAAGACCCTGAAAAGGAAAAGCCATCTTGAGAAAGAAAAATGAAGCAGGAGGGATCAGGGTCCCTGACTTCAGACTAAACTACAAATCTATAGTAATTAAGATAGAACGGTACTAGCGCAGAGTCATGGATGGACCTAGAGATTATCATATAGAGTGAAGTAGGTAAAAAGAGAACAAATAGCATATATTAGCATTATATGTGAAATCTAGAAACGTGGCACAGATGAGCCCATTTGCAAAGCAGAAATAGAGACACAGGCATCTGTATGCAGGTCAAGAAGCAACAGTTATAACTGGACGTGGAACAACAGACTGGTTCCAAATAGGAAAAGGAGTAAGTCAAGGCTGTATATTGTCACCCTGCTTATTTAACTTATATGCAGAGGACATCATGTGAAATGCTGGGCTGGATGAAACTGGAATCAAGATTGCTGGGAGAAATATCAATAACCTCAGATACGCAGATGACACCACCCATATGGCAGAAAGCAAAGTAGAACTAAAAAGCCTCTTGATGAAAGTAAAAGAAGAAAGTGAAAAGCTGGCTTAAAACTCAACATTCAGAAAACTAAGATCTTGGCATCTGGTCCCATCACTTCATGGAAAATAGATAGGGAAACAATGGAAACAGTGAGAGATTTTACTTTTGGGGGGATTCCAAAATCACTGCAAATGGTGACTGCAGCTGTGAAATTAAAAGATAGTTGCTCCTTGGAAGAAAAGCTATGACCAAACTAGACAGCATATTAAAAAGCAGAGACATTACTTTGCTGACAAAGATCCGTCTAGTCAAGGCTATGGTTTTTCCAGTAGTTATGTATGGATGTGAGAGTTGGACTATAAAGAAAGTTGAGCACCAAAGCATTGATGCTTTTGAACTGTGGTGTTGGAGAAGACTCTTGAGAGTCCCTTGGACTGCAAGGAGAGCAAACCTGTCAATACTAAAGGAAATCAGTCCTGAATATTCATTGGAAGGACTGATACTGAAGCTGAAACTCCATTACTTTGGCCACCTGATGCTAAGAACTGACTCTTTGGAAAAGACTCTGATGCTGGGAAAGATTGAAGGCAGGAGGAGAAGGGGAAGACATAGGATGAGATGGTTGAATGGCATCACCGACTCGATGGACATGAGTTTGAGCAAGCTCTGGGCATTGGTGATGGATAGGGAATCCTGGCATGCTACAGTCCATGAGGTTGCAAATAGAAGGACATGACTGAGCAGCTTCACTGAACTGAAGAGGAAAGAGAGGATGAGATGAATTGGGAGATTTGGATTGACATATATGTACTTCTACATATAAAATATTTAACTAGTGAGAACCTATCGTAACACAGGGAACTCTAGTCAATGCTCTGTGGTGAACTAAATCGAAAGGGAATTTTAAAAAGAGGGGATATATAAACATTGATGGGGTTTCCATGGTGGCTCAGAATGTAAAGAATCTGCCTGTAAAGCAGGAGACCTGTGCTGGGAAGATCTGGAGAAGGGAATGGCTACCCACTCCAGTATTCTTCCCTGGAGAATTCTGTGAATAGGGGAGTCTTATGGGCTACAGTCCATGGGGTCGCAAAGAGTCGAACCCGAATGACTAACTAATACTTTCACTTTCACGTATACTTAGAGCTGATTCACTTTGCTATACAGCAGAAAATAACACCCACATTGTAAAGAAGCTATACTCCCCCTAATTTTTTAAAAATGCACAAAGTATTATAGTTACATTGCTTGAAAATAAAAAGTAGAGATGAAGTGAGTGTGATAGTCATTCAGTCATGTCCGACTGTTTGTGACCCCATGGACTGTAGCCTGCCAGGCTCCTCTGTCCATGGAATTCTCCCGGCAAGAATACTGGAGAGGGTTGCCATTTTCTTCTCCAGGGAGAGATGAAGCCTTAAATACAAAGGGGAAAAAAAAAGAGGCCAGGCTGACAGTACTGTATATGGGCAGCCCAGAGACTGTGACCTTATTAATCTTTCTTTTTAATAGAGCTGATTAAGTTAAATGGCATATTTATGTCATTGGATTTTGCAAAAGAACATGAAAAACAGCTGGCTTTTTATAAACATTTTTTAAATCATGCGAAAATCTCAAGGTAAATATGAATCTCTACAAACTTACAGGAAATAAATTTGGTTGTGACTTGGATATGGCTATTCCACTTTTGGAAATTAGTAGTTAAGAAATTCTAAACAGAAAAGAAAAACAAAAACTTCTTTTTATGAAGATATTCACTGCTCTATTATTTAAAATAGGGAGCAAATAGAAATCAGCTGTTCTTTATGGTGAATTATGCTATGTATTATGTAACAGGTTTACATAGTTTTTAGAACTTGTGTTTGTTAAATGACATAGATGCCTATCTTGTTGCATGGGGAAAATATCAGGAAACATGTAAATGTAAAGTACGGTCACAACTATGCCAGGCTCGCTTAAAAGACTTCGGAAAGATATACTAAAAGCTGTCTTATTAGACTAGTGATAATAACAAACATTATCATATTTTTATTATGTGCTGGGTACTATTTGAAGTGACTTACATACATTAACTCAGTTTATCTGTGCAGCAACACCTTGAGGTAAGTACAACTATTATGATTCCATTTTACAGATGAAGGAACTGGGGCAGAGCATTAAGTAACCTACTCAAGTCACCTAGTGTGAACAAGGTCAAAGCTGAAAGAGAAATCCAGGAAGCCTCAATGGCCATGTCTCTTAGCTGTCAATCAGTTCATGGAAAAATAGAAAAAGAATAACGTGGAAAGATATCATTAAAAATGTTGCATGCAACAGGGTGAGCCTGGGACATTTTGTCATAATAGAAAGCAAGGAAGCCGCAAAAGATTCGAGGGCTATCGTCAAGAGTACTCAAGAGCTAAATGGAAGAGGTTCCCCTCGCCTAAAGAAAATACTCCTGGGAATCAATAACAGTGGTGCATTGAAACACATCAATATTTTGAAATATACAGGTTTAATTATGCAGGAAGAAAAAGACCTGCATTGGTCCCTTTAGAGGAGCTAGGAAATAAATCGTTATTTTGAAAACTGGTAAATAGAGGGAAAGTATTTGTGCTGTATAGAACCTAGGGTTACTAAATTGTTGATGAGGGCAAATTTTTATTTATGGAAATATTCCAGATAATACTGAGGAACTGAGGAATGAGGCAGGAATAGTAATTAGCACAATTTTTAACCTGGAATAAAATAATGGATTAGGCAGTAGATGCTAATGTTACAGAAAAAGACATAGCCAGAGTGTGTACTTATTAGTGGAATTATCACATCACCATCTATGAAGTATTTAAGCTACACAAATAAAACCTGAATCATTTGAACCTCTAGATGTGATTCTCAATTTATAAGAAATGCAGGAGACAGAGAAGTGCTTTAAATGACACAATGGGGAATGAAATTAGCAAAATCTAGTCAGGGAAAATTTATAGGACATGGGATTGCAAGAAAAAAGATGGGGAGTGGGGCCTTAGAGATTAAAAGAGACTAATTGCAACAATCTCATCTGCATCCTATTTGGAGAAAAAAATCCTTAAAATATTTTTGAGATAATCAAAGAAATTCAAATACTGCTTGGATGTTTTATTGAATTAAGGGATTATTGATGCTTTTGAACTGGTGGTGTTGGAGAAGACTCTTGAGAGTCTCTTGGGCTGCAAGAAGATCCAACATGTCAATACAAAAGGAAATCATTCCTGAATATTCATTGGAAGGACTGATGCTGAAGCTGAAACTCCAATACTTGGCCCCTTGATGCGAAGAACTGACTCATTGGAAAAGACCCTGATGCTGGGAAAGATTGAAGGCAGGAGGAGAAGGGGTTGACAGAGGATGAGATGGTTGGATGGCATCACCGACTAGATGGACATGAGTTTGAGCAAGCTGCATGAGTTGGTGATGGACAGGGAAGCCTAATGTGCAGCAGTCCACAGGGTCACAAAGAGTCATACACGACTGAACTGTAGGGATTATTGTTCATTTTTTAAGTGTGATGATGATACTGTGTTATACTTTTTAAAAGAAGTCTTGTCTTTTAGAGATGTATTCTTAAATATTTGTGGGTGAAAATATATTATTTCTAGAATTCACTTTAATATGTCTCAAGAGCAAGGGGGAAATGAATAAGGGGTGGATGCAATAAAGATTGGCCATTGATTGAACATTGTTGAAGCTGAGTGATGAGTATGTACAGGCTGATCACACTCTTCTTTCTACTTTTATACAGGCTTTAATATCTCCATAGTAAAATATTTTTAATGATACAAACATATCTTAAGTTTGATCTTATTAAAGTATTTAAATATTTTACTGTAGAATTAAGGGCTTGTAGTAGGCAATGAATGAAGGCATGGACTAAGGACAAGACTGCCTGGTTTGACCTTCAGCGCTATCACTTACCAGCTGGATAATCTAGAGTAAGAAACTTCATGTCACTCTATCTCAGGTTCCTCATTTGTAAAATGGGATTAACAATGCCACCTACTTAATACTTCATTGACTTAATATAACAAAAAAATGAGTAGAATTTCTCCAGTGTCTAAAACAGTTCATGGCACATATTAAGCAGGATATGAATTTATTATTTTTATTGAATTTCTTTTCTTTTTTGTCTATGGACATAAGAATCCTGAAAAATGTCTTCACCCATTTTGAATTTTATAAATATGACTCTGATCCCACTTCTGATCACCAACTCCAATTCTAACACCAACTAATGATTCTGGTACCAATTCTAGTATGTGGGAGTTCTCCCCACATATCCAAGCAATTACTGTTCAGATTCTATTCAACTCAGTTCTTACACTATTTTGAGAGAGCATATGAACCCACAGGTTAAAGACTCAGTCCCATGAGATTGCCCACACACCCTCAACTTTAGATGCCAGTCATAAGTTCAGGCATGTTTCTGACCCACCAGCTCTATGCTGAAGTTTCCAACAACTCCCTCCTTGGGTTCAATTAATTTGCTAGAGTGACTCACAGAACTCAAGAGAAACATTCTACTTAGTAGACCACCAGTTCACTATAAAAGAATATAACTCAGGAATGGCCAGATGGAAGAGATGCACAGGGTGTGGTATAGGGAGAGGGCCCTCCCCAGCTATGCACTCTCCCCAAGTATCCATGTGTTCCCGACAGGGAGCTCTCCAAACGCCCTCCTTTTGGAGCTTCATTGCATAGGCACCATTGATTAAGTTACTGGCCATCGATGATTGAACTCAACCTCCAATCCTTCTCTCTTCCAGGAGGTCTTGGTGCGGGAGTGGAAGGTTCTACCCTCTAATCACTTGGTTGATTCTCCCAACCAACTTCCATCCTTAGGCTACACAGGTGCTTCCCAAACGTTTCCTCATTAACATAATAAAAGGCACCTTTACTACTCTCCGTTACTTCGCAAATTCCAAGGGTGCTAGGAGCTCTGTGCCAGAAATGTATTAATATATATTAATATTTCTCATTACTAACTTCAGTATAAATAACAATATTCACCTATTCAATCACTCACCCTAAATGTATCAGCTGCAGTTTTCCAGTTTCTTTAAAGTGGAGCAAGAGTTCAAAGATACTGAGGGCAAATCCTGCTAGATTTTAATGTTACTTTCAGTCTTTTATAGTTGCTTGTCTGCACCTAATCTGACAGTATTTTTTTTGGTCATGCCTCACTTTCATCAAGTCTTTTCAAAGAAACTTGATTTTCTTAAGACTGTTCTTTCTGCATCGTATTTTTATTATTTACATGATTCCTAATTACATTACAAATTTCTATTGCAACCATTTCAAATATGTCTGGGAACAAAGAAACCAGCTCTTGCTAAACAGACAACGCAACTGGTGGCAGAAGTGCTCAGATGTTTTCTGCGAATGCCACTAGAATGAGTTAAGCTGGCTGAGGGCATCAGAAAAATGCTTTACAGGTAGAGTGGAGGCTGTATCAGTCAAACTGGTGGGTTTATTAAGTGGAAATCAGTTAGGGAAACCTGGTATATGCATGCCAACAGTTTTCCTTCTATTCCAATTTGTTTTAATGATGATGTGTGATCATTCCACTAAGGGGAAAAAATTAGCACTTCAAATTTTTGAAGTGGTGGTGGGGGGGGGGCGGGAATACATATGTATTTAGCAAATCCATCCACAGAGGACTAGCATGCAAACACAAAGAAAATGTGCAATGAATATTTGTCTTCTAAACACTCTTATATGCAAACAAGTGGCTGAATTCTACAAGCTTCCCGTAACTGATTTCCACTGTTCTTGTGAGAAGTGACAGTGAGGACCACTGATGCTCAAACCCTAGGACAGTGTGTATATTGAACACTGCTGTTCAGTTCAGTTCAGTTCAGTCACTCAGTCGTGTCCGACTCTTTGCGACCCCATGAATCGCAGCACGCCAGGCCTCCCTGTCCATCACCAACTCCCGGAGTTCACTCAGATTCATGTTCACTGAGTCAGCAATGCCATCCAGCCATCTCATCCTCCGTTGTCCCCTTCTCCTCCTGCCCCCAATCCCTCCCAGCATCAGAGTCTTTTCCAGTGAGCCAACTCTTCGTATGAGGTGGCCAAAGTACTGGAGTTTCAGCTTTAGCATCATTCCTTCCAAAGAAATCCCAGGGCTGATCTCCTCCAGAATGGACTGGTTAGATCTCCTTGCAGTCCAAGGGACTCTCGAGAGTCTTCTCCAACACCACAGTTCAAAAGCATCAATTCTTCAGCACTCAGCCTTCTTCACAGTCCAACTCTCACATCCATACATGACTACTGGAAAAACCATAGCCTTGACTAAACAGACCTTAGTTAGCAAAGTAATGTCTCTGCTTTTGAATATGCTATCTAGGTTGGTCATAACTTTTCTTCCAAGGAGTAAGTGTCTTTTAATTTCATGGCTGCAGTCACCATCTGCAGTGATTTTGAAGCCCCCAAAAATAAAGTCTGACACTGTTTCTACTGTTTCCCCATCTATTTCCCATGAGGTGATGGGACCAGATGCCATGATCTTCGTTTTCTGAATGTTGAGCTTTAAGCCAACTTTTTCACTCTCCTCTTTCACTTTCATCAAGAGGCTCTTTAGTGCTTCTTTACTTTCTGCCATAAGGGTGGTGTCATCTGCATATCTGAGGTTTTTGATATTTCTCCCGGCAATCTTGATTCCAGCTTGTGTTTCTTCCAGTCCAGTGTTTCTCATGGTGTACTCTGCATATAAGTTAAATAAGCAGGGTGACAATATACAGCCTTGACGTACTCCTTTTCCTATTTGGAACCAGTCTGTTGTTCCATGTCCAGTTCTAACTGTTGCTTACATGGTGCCGATTCCTAAATGCTACAGCAGTCCAACTTCATACTCAGATGGTTCACACACTCTAATATTCACATTCTAGTTTCATTTTGACTCTAAAGTTACACAGAAACCAAATGATCAAAACTGCATTTCTTTCTAAATCTACATGCAAATTGTGAGGCAGGGATTCCCCTTGTCACTGGCATTCCTTAGCAGAAAGGATTCTGGACAACCTCAAGCGCTGAAGACGTGAGCTGCCTGAACACCAATCCAATTTTGCTAAATTAGACATATCCTGTGTTTGGCCAAATTTCACAAAGCTCACTCTAGTCTGCTCCTCTGTGATATATGATGTTACTATGCTTTTTGATCAACTGTTAATTCTCACAGTCCTTCTTGAACAGAAGAGAGGAAGTGAGAGAGGTGTGTAGCTACTGCTGTATTCGTTCTCATCACTTGACAGAGGGGGAAGCCAAAGTTACAAGTCAAATCTGTTTTTATCACCCTGGGGCATTCCGCATCTCTCCTTTGACTTGGAGATTTGATCGTAGGGGCACTTCACGAGAGGTGCTCACAAGAGAAATATTTGAACCAAACTCACCTCATTAACAGTGGCAGTGACATGACCAACTTTGGGGAGTTAAAAAATACAGGTGCAAGATATTGAATTTAGTTTTCTGTGCTATACAGTAGGTCCTTGTGATTGATCTATCTAATGTATGGTAGTGTGTATCTGTTAATCCCAAGTTTTGAATTTGTATAACCTATAATGAAAATGTATACATGCATAAATATATTTATGTATAATTGTACACCTGAAATATTGTAAGTCAAATATATTTCAATTAAAAAGATGGTACAATTACAATATAACATATATATATATATATATATATATATATATATAGAGAGAGAGAGAGAGAGAGAGAGAGAGAGAGAGAGAAAGAGGGTTTCCCTGGTGGCTCAGATGGTAGAGTCCGCCTGCAATGCAGGAGACACAGGTTCAAAGCCTGGGTTGGGAAGATCTCCTGGAGATGGGAATGACTGTCCACTCCAGTATTCTCCCCTGGGGAGTTCCATGGACAGAGAAGCCTAGTGGGCTACTGTCCATGGGGTCACCTAAAGCTGTAGCCAGAACACACCAGTTCCTGGTCCTCATCACTTCACTACATGTTTCTAGAAGTCTGAGCCTGGAGTGCTGTTCAGAGAGTCCTACTGCCTAACGAATTGTACAGACCAAGTAGCCAACCTTGTCCCCAATCTCCTTAAGCGTAATGATGTCATTCACAGACAGTACATTCACATTTACATTTCATCAGGAGAATGTATTTCCTTGTTATCACAACGTTTCCTATGATAGCAAAGTCAAACAGAAAAATACACAGCAGCTCCCTCTGAAGAAACCAGCTGCATCTAACATTTTCCACCTTACTGTTTTTCTTCTAATTACCAGCAGATCATTCTTTCATATACTGAAACTTTGCTGGCATTATTCAAAATAACTCCAAACCACAAACATTTATTGGATTCATTCATTCACTTAAACAATTATCGGAGGATCACCAATAATTTATATAAGATGCATGAGAACTAGGCTTGGAAAAGAAAGATTATCATAGCAGTGCGATTTGAAGTCAAGGAAAAATGGTATCTGGTTATGCAATCAGATACTTTTGAAATTATTGTTATTCTCATAGGACTCTATGCATATAATTATTGTGAGAATGTGAGAGTTTCTGCAATACAGAAATCCAGCTAAAGGCAGTCTAAAGTAATAACAGCACAGTCCACAGGCAAGAAAGAATCCTAGAGAATTCCAAAAATGTAAGTTGCTTTAAGCCAAAGTCTAGAAAAAGAGGAACATTTATCAAAAATATATTTCTCCAATGCTATCTAAACTAAGCCCAGCTATTTGGTTTTCGATTTATTATTTCTCTCGGTCTAAAAAATAAAAATCTAATGAAATATAGATCAGAAGATGAAAATGAAGTCAGTGCTGCTTCTAGAAGATTGTTCTCAATAATTTCTCTTTGCACGGCATCTGTGCAGGGTAACTTTGCTGCTGTTATAGTTAAGAGGTGATATGTATTTTCTCCTCCTTTAATGTGGGCCAGCCTTGCAAGTTGCTTTGGACTAATAGGGCTTCCCTGGAGGCTCAGATGGTAACGAATCCACCTGCAATGAGGAGGATCTGAGTTGGGAAGGTCCCCTGGAGGAGGGCATGGCAACCCATATCCAGTATTCTTGCCTGGAGAATCCCCATGGACAGAGGAACCTGGTGGGCTACAGTCCGTGGAGTCACAAAGAGCTTGACAGGATTGAGCGACTAATCACACACCACAATATAATAGAATGTGATGGAAGTGATGCTGTGTGAGTTCCAGGCCAGAGCATCACCAAGCCTTGTAGCTTTCTTAGAACGCTGCCCTGAGACTTCCATGTATGAAAGACAGCTTAGATTATGGACGTTTAAGAAGCCACAAGGAGAAGCACTGCTAGGCCTGTGAGTGAGGCTGGCTGGACCTCCTAATCCACCTTCTGGCTTCCAGCTGGTTGCAAACACATAGATAAGCCCAGGTGAAACCAATAGAAGAAAAGCTCAGGATGATTTATAAATTACTATTGTTTTGAACCATATAAATTAAAAATATATATATATAATAATTTTTGCCATTCTAACCATTTTAAAATATACAATTCAGTTGTATTTATTATACTCGCAGTGCTGGGCAACCATCACTATCATCTAGATCAATAATATTTTCATCACCCCGTAGGGAACCTGTACCCATTAAGCAGCCAGTCTCCATCAGCCCCTCCCTCCAGCCCCCAAAAACAACTCATCTGTTTTCTGTCTCCATGGATTTCCCTATTTTAACTATTTCATATAAAGGGAATCATATATGGCTTTTTGTGTCTGGCTTCTCATTTAGCATGATGTTTTCAAGTTTCATCCATATATTTTATGGCATATATCAGTAGTTCACAACTTTTTATAGTCAAATAACATTTCATTGTATGGACATACCAAATTGGTTTATCCATTCATGGTTTAATGGACTTTTAGGTTATTTCTACTCTTTGGCTATTATAACTAATACTGCTATGAATATTTGTATGTAAATTTTTGCTGGAATAATTGTTTTTCAAATGTCTTCAATTCTTCTGAGTTTATACCTAGGGCTGGAATTGCTGGATAATATGGTAATTCTATATTTAATTTATTGAGGAATCACCAAATGAGTTTCCACAGCAGCCAGTTTCCATTTTGCATTTCCAACTTCTCCACATCCTCTCTCCACAGCCTCAGCACCACCTGTCATTCTCTCTGTCTCTCTTATAGCCATCCAAGTGAATTTGAAATAGTATCTTACTATGGCTTTCATTTTCATTTCCCTGATGACTACTGATGTTGTGCATCTTTTCATTTGTTTGTTGGCTATTTGTATATCTTTGGAAAAACAGCTGTGTCTACTCAAGCGCTTCATTTATTTTTAAAATTGGGTTGCTTTTCTTTCTGTTGTTGTGTTGTGAAAGTCTTTTACAAAGTCTGGATGTTGTTCAGTCGCTCAGTCATGTCCAGTTCTTTGTGACCCCATGGACTGCAGCACACTAGGTTTCTCTGTCCTTCACCGTCTCTAAGTCTGGATACTAGACCCTTATCAGATATATGATTTTAAAATATTTTCTCCCATTTTGTGGGTTGTGTTTTAACTTTCTTGATAGTGTCTTTTTTGATGCACAAAAAAGACCAGGGTTTTTGATTCTTAACTGTAGTGAAGTTCAATTTTTTTTTTTCTTGTGTTCCTTGTAATTTGGTGTTATATTGAAGAAACTGATATCAAATTCAAGGTCCTGAAGTTTTACCCCTATGTTTTCTTCTAAGACTTATGATTTCAGCTCTTATATTTAGGTCTTTGATCAATTTTGCATTAATTTTGTATATGATGTGATGTAAAAGTCCCACTTCTCTCTTTACATGTAGATTTCTGATTGTCCTAACACTAAGTGCTGAAGAGGCTATTCTTTCTTCATTGAGAAGCATAGTCTTAGAACTCATGTCAAAAATTAATTTACCGAATCACTAATTTTGAGGCTGTTGTCATGTAGCAATAATTAACTGATACATTTCTTGACCTGGTGAACTATATTCTGTGCTCAAATCATAATATACCTCATCTTTCCTTGAAACTTAACAAATAAAATATGTAAGAATAGTGGAAAATGAAATAATCTTTCCTTGACCATAAACACATCAAATAGATCATGAATGGAAAGTTAGCTTGCCATCACATTTAAGGTTAATATTCTAGGAATGGCCACTTATGACTTGATATCCGAGTTTCCAAAAATAGGGCTAACCGTATAGGGTTTATATTCATTGTCTATTGCTGTATACAAAATTACATCAAAACTTAGTAGCTTAAGACAATAATAAACAGTTACCTCATACAGTTTTTGTGGGCAAGGAATTCAAGCATAGTGCTGATTGAATATCTTTATGTTACATTAGCTGCTTTCTTCCAGATAAGTGATCCAAGAAAGCAAGGCAGAACTTGCAAATACTTTTATAAGCTGGTCATGAATGTTATATAAAATCCTTTCAAAATATTTCTATTAATTACACAGACCAGCCCTTGCTCATTGTGGAAGGGGACTGACTACACAAAAGCATGAATTCCAGGAGAGAATCATGGAAGGCCATCTCAGAGACTGGCTACCACAATCCATCCTCTGAATTATTCATGGCTTCTCACATGCAAAATATACTCGCCTCCTTTCGAGGACCCCAAACTCTCATTTCATCATAGCATCAGCTTAAAGTCCAGACTCTCATTTCATCTAAACCAGGTCCAATTCCTTGAGTAGAGTTAATCTTGATTTGAAGGCCTGTGAGCTTATATGCCCATCTCTCACACCCCCAAAATCCAGTATATAATGGTAGCGTATGAATGGAAAAACTACAGTGTGGAAAGGAGAGACCTACTGGAATCACTCCTCTCTCTCTGTGAAAGTCATTTAATCATGTCCAACCCTTTGTGACCCCATGGACTATATAGACTATACAGTCCATGGAACTCTCCAGGCCAGAATACTGGGGTGGGTAACCTTTACATTCTCAAGGGAATCTTCCCAACCCAGGGATTGAACCCAGGTCTCCCACACTGCAGGCCAATTCTTTACCAGCTGAGCCACCAGAGAAGCCCAAGAATACTGGAGTGGGTAGCCTATTTCTTCTCCAGTGAATCTTCCCAACCCAGGAATTGAACCAGGGTCTACTAGTGTCACTGGTCCATGAAAATTCTGAAATTCAGCAGGGCATTTTTTCATAACTCCTTGATTGGGAGTTGAGTTTTGGTAATAATTCTCTGTGGCTACTGACTTCACCCTCTGGGCTCACGTTTTTGCCCTCTGAGGCATCATTCCCTTGCCAAAAAAGTTTATAGTTCAATAGCTTTCTCAGACTTCTTCCTGCCTATAAATTTTGGGGTCCAAAGTTTTCTTCATTTTATATTATCTTTCTCTTTTTCAGCTCAAGCAGGAGATGGTTTTGCCATTTCAATACTATTCTCTTAAAACTTTGTTGACAATCTAAAAATATTATTGATAGTCAATATAGTAGTCAAAACCACACCCACAAAACTCTTTGAGATAAGCTCTTTTATATCCTAAGTGTCTATGGAGAATACCTGGGGACATCACCCTTAAGCTTGTTAGAAGCCCTGTTGTTTGACCCAACAGTTCTCTAAGGCACTGACTTAGATCTTTCTAGATGTTAGCAAGGATTTTACAGGCACATCCTTGCCTTCATCTCTATATCAGGCTTTCCTGAGAGGCCTTGGATTTGATCTTTGCTCAGAAGTCATTTCTAAATTTTAGTGTCATTTGACATCTACAGAGGCTGGAAATTTTCAGATCCAGAAATTCCAAGCTCTTTTCTGATTAACAATTCTCCCTTTAGCTTTTTGTCTTCGCTCACATTTTACAGCAAGGCTAAATCAGGGAGCACCTTTAATAATCTGCCTGGAAATCTCCTTAGCTAGATACCCTGGCTCACTAGATACTTATTCTTCTCTCCACGTTATCACTGCCAAACTTTCTGCTTCTGCCCTGCAAGGGCTCCCTTTTCTCTGGTGTGCATTAACATTCTCCTCACTTTCCTCACCAGGACCCTCCTCAAGGACCACCTGGCTTCTGAAATCTGTTCAAAACCGTTTAGACCTTCACTTAACACCCTTCTCAAAATCCTTCTGGTTTCTACCCACTGTTTAAGCACAAAGCTTCTCCCACACTTTTTATTTTTGTTGCAGCAACATCCTACTTCCAGGTACAAAAATCTGTATTAGTTACTATTTCTGTATAACAAATTACCCTAAAATTAGGAGCTTAAAGCAACAGTAAATGTTCATTAAAAAAAGAAAAACAAACTCACATAGTCTCTGTAGGAAGTTGGAAATTGTTGAAGCTGAGTAGTCCTGGCTTGGGATCTCCCATCAAGTTGTGGTCAAAATGTTGGCCAGGGATGCAACCATTTAAAGACTTGATTGGAGCTGGAGAATCCACTTTCAAGATGAATCACTCACGCGGCCGGCAAAACAGTGTTGGTTGTTGGACAGAGGTCCCAATTACTTGCCATGTGACTCTCTTCATAGGGTGGCTGAGTATTCTCATGATATCGGCACGGGTCAGTGATCCAAGACAGCAAGGTAGAAACTGTACTATTTTTTATACTCTAGTCTCAGAAGTTACACACCATCACTAATTCTATTGGCCCCACAGACAAATTCTGATACAGTGTGGGAGGGAGACTATACAACAGCAGGAGGTGGGACTCACTGGGGCACATCTTGGAGACTGGCTGCCCCAGTATGTATATTTCATTCATGTGCTTATGTATTTCCATTGTGATATACCATTACTTTTTTCAACAGAGGTATTGAGTATCTACCATGCACATAGATTTTGGTACTAAAAAAATACTGATTTCCAAAGCCTACAAAAACACTTCCTCTCATGGTCTTAATTCCAAATGTAGAGAGACAGACAACAAGCAAGTAAATAAAAAACTATGTTAGATGGTGAAAATTGCTATGAGGGGCAATCAAAGAAGGGCAGGGGGGTTGAGATTGCAAGGGGTGGGGGTCAAGGATTGCACTTAAAATAGCATGGTCAGGGAGAATTTCATTGAGAAGGTGACATTTGATCGAAGATCTGAAGGCAGAGAGGGAGTGGTTTCTAGAAGAAGAGCTTTTCAAGATGAAGAGCAAGAACATGCAGAGACACTGGAGTGGCGGCGTCTTTGAGACATTGGAAGAATAGCAGAGGAGCCTGTGGGTCTGGAGCAGAATGAACAAAGGTGAGAGTACTGATGATGAGGCTGGAAATAGCGGGGAAGGATAGGGCTTTATAGGCAATTGAAGGGACTTGGGCTTTTGTGCCAAGTGATTTGGGAAGCAGTTCAAGGATTCCAAGCAAAAAAGTGACGTGATTGGGATTAAGTATTAAACAGGATCACTGGTTGTTGTGCTGAAAAAAGATGAAGGGGAAACAAGAGATAAGGAGTCTAATAACTAGGTGATGGCAAGGATAAAGTAGATTACAGAGGCCTGGACCAGGAAGGTGATAGATGTTGTGAAGCTGGCAGATGATACTTTGAAGGAAGAGTCAGTGGCATTTGCTGATGAACTCAAGCTGGAGTAGGAAAGAACAGTCAGTAAGAAGTTTTGAGGTTTTGGTCTGAGCAAGGAGAAAAATGGAGTTATCTTTTACTAAGATAAGAAAAACAACAGTAGATTCGGAGAGGGCTTGTAGATTAAGAGTTCTGTCTTGTACAAACTTAGTTTGAAATGTCTGTTAGACATCCTAGTGGAACTGTTAACTAAACAATTGGATATATATGTCTGGAATTTGGGGGAGCGAGTATAGCTAGAGATGAGGTCCAAAGATTAAATCCTATCACCCCATTGATAAGAGTTTGGGCGGAAGAGGAGGAATAAGCAAAGGTGATTAACAGATGGTGCAGCCAGGGAGCTGGAGGAAAATGGATCTAATGTGACATCTCAGAAGCGAAATGAAGGAAGAAGTCAGTTTCGTCAGATGCTCCACATATGGTATGTCAGGTAAGACGAGGACTGAGAATTGACTGCTCTTCTTAATTCCTAAACTGGAGTTTAACAAACCAGCTTTTTAAATGATGTAGTGGCTTTTACAGTACCATGTATGCAATTATCTTTATATTTAATTTGAATTCTTTGCATAGTTAATAGCAAATGGAACTATGCACACACATACACACCCAGATATATAATTCAAGTTGTCCCTTGGAACCCATGGGGGATTGGTTCCAGGTCTTTCACGGATACCAAAATCACAGATGCTCAAGTCTCTTATAAAATGGCATAGTATTTGCATATAACCTACTCATATCCTCCAATATATTTTAAATATCGAGATTGCTTATAATCATATCTAGACTACTTAGAATTTTATTACCTAATAAAATGTAAATACTATGTAAATAGTTGCAGGTGCACAGCAAATTCAAGTTTTCCTTTTTGGAACTTTCTGAAATTTTTTCTGAATATTTTTGATATATGGCTGGTTGAATCTCAGGATGCGGAGCTCATGGATACAGGCGGCTGACTGTACTTATAAACTCGTCCTTAGTCTAGTCAGTGAACCTAAATTATACACTTCTTAGTATAAGCTAATGTGATCTTTCTCAACTGTAGACTCCAGCCTATGCCCTCATCACTCAATTATAAGCAAGCTATGCAATTTATAGCATTCTTTGAAAGAATAAAGCAATCAGCTCAAGTGCCCCCTCAGGAAATGAATCAGCAGAGTACCATCTACAGGAAACCAAGCTAAGGATATAGCCAAAAAAGTTAAAAGTATCTTTTTGCTGGAGTATTTGGAGTCTAAGTCATTGGACTTATATGTGATTGAGAAGGCAATGCCTGTAACAATGGGCACAGCAGCATGGAGATTTTCATGCACTGAGTCCATCATAAGTTAATGTCTTGAATAAATGTTATAGGACAAATAATGACCTGGCTTAGTGTAGCCCTTACTTAGAATGTTGGGCTTTCCTGGTAGCTCAGACAGTAAACAATCTGCCTGCAATGCAGGAGACTCAGGTTCAATCCCCAGGTCAGGAAGATCTGGAGAAGGGAATGGCTACCCACTCCAGGATTCTTGCCTGGAGAATTCCATGAACAGAGGAGTCTGAGGGGCTACAGTCCATGTGGTCACAGAAAATTGGACATGACTGAGTGACTAACACTTTCACTTTTTTGCTTTACTTAGAATGTGAGCCATATGATTTATATGACATACAAAGTATGACTACATATTTCAAGAGTAGACTAAAAAAAAAACCACTCAGAATTGAGATAGTTGTGAGAGTTTTGTCTTCCAAGATAAAAAAATATATACTGATTCTAGTAATGCAAATATTTATCAGCTGGCATAGCCAAGTACCCACCAATCAACAGAGAGACTCAACCAATAAAAATACCCAATCAATTAAAACAAAAGGAAGTTGTAGGCACCCTGTTTGTCCATTTTGGGGCAACCTGGCTGTGATAGTCACCATCACTGCAGAGAATGTTTTTTAAATTCTCTATCTGGTACCTTAGATGCATTTACACCTCAGAATGCCAGTCATGGTATGTATTACTGTGTTGCATAGCTTTTGATTCTGAATAATAATTCTGTACTTGATCATAAACTCAGGTCACCAGAGCTGGACCCAAATGGTCTAAATGTTTTTACATCTATTCAAAATAAGGTTCATAGGTGATTCAAATGAGTTTAGAAGAGAAGTTCCACAGGTGGAAAATTGTGATGGGGCTCTGCGTTTCCCCAGGATCCCTCTATCCTCCTGGCCAGAAGCAAGGTGACAGAAGTTGAAGTCTAAAAGTCAGGTTGGGTGAGGAGGGGCATCACTAGAGAGATTACACAAGTGAATCAACCAAATGGAGAGATAAAGTCCATAATTTGGAGCCTCAAGGATGTGCATCCCTCCAAGGGACCTAGTGAGAAAACGAGGGCAGGTCAGAGTGTTTCAGGTGTAGTCCTAGGATGCCTGCCACAGAAATTCCTACAGTGCTTCTTAAAAAGGCAGATTCCTGGGACCTGCCCCAGAACTAGTGAACAGAATCTTTGGGAGCAAGGCTGGGTTCTGCAATTTGCACCTGTCCTCCTGGTGAGCTTCATGCAGACTGAAGCGTGAGAACCACTGAGTCCACACAATGAAACCTGGAGGAGGAATGAGACAAGGAGGGAGGTATTGACTGAGTCGGGGAGGGGCAGGTGGCTGGACCCCTGGCACCACATAACAGGGTCAGTGTCGTGGACACCTTGCATCTAAGAAAACCACAACCTGACTGTGTGAATTAAAATCACATATGCAAGTGATATTTCGCAGAGAAAGAGTGCAGTACATCGAAAAAGGCCTTAAGAGGTTTTCAGAGGCCTGGGGCATTTCCCTTTTTGGAGGTTTGAAAGTAAAAGTGAAAGTCGCTCAGTCGAGTCCAACTCTTTGAGACCCCATAGAATATACAGTCCATGCAATTCTCCAGGCCAGAATACTGGAGTGGGTAGCCTTTCCCTTTAGCCTTTCCCTTCTCCAGGGGATCTTCCCAACCCAGAGATCAAACCCAGGTCTCCCGCATTGCAGGCGGACTCTACCAACTGAGCTATGAGGGAAGCCTTTTTGGAGGCTTAAGAACTTTTAAAAATAAAGAAACAATGGTGGGAGATGGGCAAAATGGGTCAAGAGGATCGAAAGGTACAATCTTCCAATTATAAAATAAATAAGTCATGAGGCTGTAATATACAGCATGGTGACTATAGTTATTAATACTGTATGGCATATTTGAAAATGGCTAAAAGCACAGATCTGAACATGTTCACAAGAAAAACAGTTTGCAGCTGTGTACATGATGGATGTTAACTAAACTTATTGTGGTGGTCATTTTACAAGTATAGAAATATTGAATCACTAGGTTGTACACTTGAAATTATTGTAACACAGTATTATGCATCAATTATGCCCCAATAGAAATAAATTAAATTTATGATGAAAAAAAGGCAATTAAAAAATTTTAATGCCAAAACAAAGTTACAAAACCTGTGATATATTTTAAATGCATGCATGTAACAAATTAATGTTTGACAGCAGCCAAAAATAATAATAATAAGTGAATGACAGAATACAATTTTCACACAGAATTTATTTTTAAAGTATTAGTTTCTAATGCATCTAAAGTAGCAAGGTCTTGTTATACAGTAACAGAACAGTTTGAAAGCGACATGAAGGACAATTCTAAACCTTTCCGTGTGTTGCTTTGACTGTATCTGTTACAGTCTCTTTTGAGGGTGAAGAAAGAACACTAGGATAGATGCACACTGTGCTTAGGAGGTTCCAGCCACAGGCACCAACGCTCACCTTTCCACAGAGCCTGGTAATGATGAGTTCTCTGGGCTGAACTGGTTCCTTGGACACTACATAGAGGTGCGATCTTAGGCACTTCATTTCATGTCCGGTTACACGTTTTTTCCAGTCTGTAAAATGAAAGAAGATGATTGCTGAGGTTCTTTCCAGGTCTGTGTATCTATTGTCTTTTCATCTGTTGTGGTCTATTTACTATGCATTTCTCTAATACCTCTCATCTCTTACCGGAGTTTCTAGAATTTCCTTGGTGCCAGTCAACTGTGTAAAACTCACTCGTTCCTTTTATTACACTTCAATTCAGTCTCTTGCTCTGAGTTCTTTGTCAGTGGTACAGCTCTTTAATAAACATTTCACATGCTGTCTCAATAATTGACCACTAATTAACAGGAAAGCTCTGCTGCTAGGGGCTGGTGCTTTCAAAAAGAAATGAGCAGGAAAGTTGCTTTGCTTTCTGTCTTCACAAGCTCCTGCTGTTGTCATTGTAATATGCTGGAGATTGTGATCCCTTAATAGTGTGAACAGTTTCACTAGAGATCTCTGCTGAAACTATCCATTTGCTATCAGAGGACCATATTGATCCTGAAGAACTGTCATTGAGTTCCAGAGTGCCTGTAAGAAATGGACAATAGGAAGTATGCTTCAGTCTGGGTTATTCCTTTCTCTGAGAAACACATTATAATCAAATGGAATCTAAGTGATTTCCTCCACTGCTCCTGCAGGCTGGAAACACTGACAAGGAATTTCCAGTAAAAAAAAAAATTAGCAACTTGTCCCTTTTCCATATACTCCAGTTAATCTGTCCCCTTCTAAGATGCTTCTGGGTGTCCATTATGGCCCCCTGTTTGGAATTCCCTAATTTGCCAACTTGATATCATGTGGCCATGCTTCCCTGGACAAGGAAATAGGACCCAAAGAGACTCATCTCTTCATTGACCATTAAGACAACTAGGCACAGGAGTTCTGTCCAGTGGAAGTACTGAATACATGTTCTGTTGGAGCAGTTTGGATGATGGGGAGAGACTATGAAAAGGAGCTGCTAGTGATAGACACATCCCATGGACGGAGGAGTCTGGTGGGCTGCAGTCCATGGGGTCGCTAAGGGTCGGACACGACTGAGAGACTTCACTTTCACTTTTTACTTTCATACATTGGAGAAGGAAATGGCAACTCACTCCAGTGTTCTTGCCTGGAGAATCCCAGGGATGAGGGAGCCTGGTGGGCTGCCGTCTACAGGGTCACATAGAGTCGGACACGACTGAAGTGACTTAGCAGTAGCAGTAGCAGTGATAGACACAACAGAAGCAGAGAAGGGAGCATAGGGTCTCCCCAGTGGCAAACCATTAGACTGGGTAGCAACAGACATGTGATAAGAGACCTGATGACCGTGCTCTGAACAACAGCCAGTGCTCCATCATGGCCACTGCACAGAAAAGGGGAGCATTTCAAGTCTTCATCACCTGGAGGGTAACCAGAGCATGCAGCTGACGTTGCCACCACCATTGAGAGAGTCCAGCGCCAAGATTTTGCCAGGTCAAACACCACCTGCAGCTAGTAGGGTGAAACACCATGAGTCTCAACTTTATCCTCCAAAATAATAACACGAAAGTATACCCACACTTATACACATTGATCAACATATTGTTGTTCAGTTGCTAAACTGTGTCCAACTTTTTGAGACCCCATGGACTTCAGTACCCCAGGCTTCCTCGTCCTTCACCATCTCCCAGAGTTTGCTCAAACTCATGTCCATTGAGTTGGTGATGCCATCCAACCATCTCATGCTCTGTTGCCCCCTTTCAACTGATGCTGCGGTACTTTTCTGATAAAGAGAAAAACACGTAGAAGACTGTGCTGTTTCAGTGGAACTGGTTGAGTGGTAAAAATGAAGACTAATGACCAAATTAAAGCAGAAGTTTAGTATTTGGAAAGGCTGACTCCTCATAGCAGTGTTTTTCATATTTACAGGTAGCCAGAAGCAGGAATGGAATGTCATTACTTTCTGTATGAATTTCTTGTAAGGCATACATGCTTTTGGTACTATACAAGAGAGGGAAAGAAGGATGTTGTTTAGGAAGCAAAGAGTCCCCAAATAACCTAAATGTATGCCATGGAAATGGTGGAATAAATAGTGGTTCACCCATACTGGCAATGTCCACCCAACAATTTTTTTTTTTACTTTAAATATTTTAAATTAGTTTTTATTGGAGTATGGTTGGTTTTGCAATTTTGTGTTAGTTTCTGCTGCACAGCAAAGTGGATCAGCTACATATATATATTTATCCCCTCCTTTTTGGATTTCCTTCCATTTAGGTCACCACAGAACATTGAGTGAAGTTTCCCATGCTACACAGTAGGTTCTCATTAGTTAATTTATACAAAGTAGTGTATATATGTCAGTCCCAATCTCCCAATTCATCCCACCAATCAATTTTTAAAAGTGAGGTTGACCTACAGGTATGGCTATGGAATGTTTTATAAACTATATTGTTAAATAAAAGAATACTACACCATGATGTCCACTCAGCAGTCACCAGTCAGGGAGCTGATCTGTCTTTAGGCACCATGAGGACAGAGAGAGTCCCCCAGTTTCCCTGCAGCACATAGACAGCAACGTGGGGAAAAGAAAGGAGAGGACACACTCCAAAAGGACAGATTTATCCTGAGGATACTTTTTAGACCACCCCAGGTGATACCCATCTGAACTTAAAATAGACTGTTTAAATGGAGAGGAGACTGTTTAACCCAGAAGAGATTGGAATGTTGCTTATTATCAAGTCTGGACTTTACTGGATACCCTGAGGGCTGAGCCTTGTGAGGAGCTAAGAGCAGTTTTTTAATATCTTTTTATTCTGTTTTATTTATAGCTATGCTAGGTCTTTGTTGCTGTGTGAGAGCTTTCTCTAGTTGTGGCTAGAGGGGGCTACTCTCTCATTCCAGAGGAAATTGGAAGACTGATGCTGGGAAAGATTGAGAGCAAAAGAGGGTGGAGGATGAGATGGTTAAATAGCATCACTGACTCAATGGATATGAATTTGACCAAACTCTGGGAGATCGTGGAGGACAGGGGAGTCTGGCATGCTGCAGTCCATGGAGTCACAAAGAGCTGGACATGACTTAACAACTGAGCAACAACAGTATGAAGTGATAAAAAGACTCTCTGGATCTAGAGTGATGCTGCTGCTGCTAAGTCGCTTCAGTCGTGTCCAAATCTGTGTGACCCCATAGACGGCAGCCCACCAGGCTCCCCCGTCCCTGGGATTCTCCAGGCAAGAACACTGGAGTGGTTGCCATTTGAGATGTATTCAAATCTTTTTCCATCCACCAATTAGAAGTGTGCATTTGGGTGTCATTTGACCTTCCTGAGTTTCAATTTCCTCACTCAGAAAATGGAGATAACAACTTGTAATCCACCATCCCACAGAGTTGTTATGACAGAATGAAGTGAGACAATGCATATGTAGGAACACTGTAAGATGATGATGCGATGATGGTGATGACCGTGGTTGGCATCTGAGATGCTTAGGTGCCTAGACTTAGGTGCAAGGAGTGTCTTGGAAGCAGAGGGGTGGAGCTAGCTCTTGCTGCCTTTGTAGCAGTTTCCCCAGTTCTTTACGTTCAGAATTCTGTGAGTACTCTGTACCACCCATGCTGTTTCTAAACAATTATGGAACACTGGTGAAATGGCGACAATATGGTCAGTGAATAAATTACTCTGCTAAATGAAGCCAGGTCAACAACTTCTACTCTTCTTTTTCACCTAATTGACTTATCACCTAGTGTTCACAATTACACTAGAAAGTCAGGAGAAAAGAGCTAACTTTTGCATGCTTGCAGATGCTAGGAATCTTACATACATCATTTTGGTTAACAGTCACAGTGAGCGGGTCTTATTTCCATTCCACAGATGAGGAAACAGAGGCTTAGAAAGGCTTGGTCAAGATCACAGAGGAAGTGAGTAGAGGTGCCACCAGGCATGCCTGGAGCTGACTATAACACCTGTGTTTTTCTTCTACTACAGTGCTGTCTACCCGAAAGCCCAGCAGCTGACATGTGGGCTGATCTTTTTTTTAATTACAAAAGTCTTTAATCCAACAGCATCCACAATCAGCATGCACGCATGCTCAGTCATGTCTAACTCTTTGTGACCCCATGGACTATAGCCCACCAGGCTCCTCAGTTCATGGGATTCTCCAGGCAAGAATACTGGAATGGGTTGCCATTTCCTCCCCCAGTGGGTCTTCCTGACCCAGGGATCAAACTCCTGTTTCTTACATCTCCTATATCACAGGCAGATTCTTTACTACTGAGCCACCAGGGAAGAACCTTCACCATCTCATCACCATGGGTTAATCTTAATTTTCCACAGTAACAGAAAATTGGGACAACAGTCTGGATGATTAAAATCTGAAGTGTTTATTTCCAATAGTTCCACCCTCTTCTTTCAATCTTAATAACAAGGAATAAATTTGGCTGATTGATTTTCTTTTTCTGTCCTCTGCTGTACAAAATCCCTCTTCAATTTTGGTGAAAGAAGCCAACAAGATGTGAGCAGACTGATCAAGGAAGCAGGAAGTCCACAGATACTCCTCCAATTGGACTGCAGTCCCCAAGTAATCAAGGGTTGATTAAAGAATTGGGATAGAATCTAATTAGGGCAGAATTTGCAAATGCCCAAAACCCTCCATGGCTAAAACTTAAGCTAGTTGTTTTCTACCTTGGATCCCAAGATACCTGGATTTTCACCAAAGAATAAGGCAAGGGATGGTTAGAAATCATTTTCAATATTTTAGCTAATCTAGCATCATTCACAGAGAAGGCAATGGCACCCCACCCCAGTATTCTTGCCTGGAAAATCCCATGGATGGAGGAGCCTGGTAGGCTGCAGTCTATGGGGTTGCTAAGAATCGGACACGACTGAGCGACTTCCCTTTCACTTTTCACTTTCATGGATTGGAGAAGGAAATGGCAATCCACTCCAGTGTTCTTGCCTGGAGAATCTCAGGGACGGGGGAGCCTGGTGGGCTGCCATCTATGGGGTCACACAGAGTTGGACACGACTGAAGTGACTTAGCAGCAGCAGCAACATCATTCACATATCTTAAGGTGAACAGACCAAAATACATGTTCAAGAATCTTGGCTTCAGGCTGGATTTCAAGACAAATTCATGTGAAATATAACTATCATTCAGTTCAGTTCAGTTGCTCAGTTGTGTCCGACTCTTTGCGATCCCATGGACTGCAGCATGCCAGGTTTCCCTGTCTATCAGCAACTCCCAGAGCTTGCTCAAACTCATGTCCATTGAGTTGGTGATGCCATCCAACCATCTCACCTTCAACTCAATAATAAAGACAGCAAAAGCAACAATAAATATTAACTGAGTGCTTTCCCTGTTTTAGGCACTTTATATTCATTTCATTTGATGCTTAAAACAACCCGATAATGTAATAACATTATTCTTCTTCTCATAGATAAGGAACTGAGGCACAGAGAGGTTAAGTTCCTTGGCTAGAGTCCAAGCTTGCACTGCTCACCACACGACAGGCCAACAAATTGAGAGACAAGTTGTTGGGGTAAAGAATAGTAACTTTATTTGGAAAGCCAACAGACGGAGAAGATGGTAGGCTAGTGTCCCAAAGAATTATTTAACCGGAGTTAGAATTTAAGGTTCTTTTATACTAAAAGTGGAAGGGTTGCTTGTTGCACACTTTTGCTGTTAGAATCCTCTGTTCTTGCAGGTGTCCACTTAGGTAGGCCAAGCCATGATGTTCCTGTAAACCTCCAATAAGACAAATGTTATTCTCTGTTCTGCAACGTTTTATCTCTATATGAATGAAAGATGTTATACCTTTAAAGGTCAGAGCCTTGAGAATGGAATATCCTGAATATTCCAGGCTACAGGCAATATTCTTAACTTGTAGCAAAAGCAATAGAAAACAATGGTTAAAGTAAGAGAAACATCCAATATAGAGTCATATTTGTTCTTCCTTATTATCAGTAGGCACAGCTAATACGTGTAAGAACCTAGCTTCACTGGTTATTAGTTGTCTCCTGGTGATCAGAAGCTATGTTTGACAAGTACATATATATCTTTGAATAATATAACATGGAAGGAAAGGGGGAGATTTATTTTTACTACTTCAAGGCAGAAGAATAAGGAAAGGAGGTCCCTCACGTCAAAAAGTATAATGAGAGCTGAATTATGCCATTCTGATAATGAGAGTTACTCTCTGGGGCTAGTAAAACCTGAAGTGGCTTGCTGTTGTTCAGTAGGTAAGTCGTGTCTGACTCTTTGCGACCCCTTGAACTGCAGCATGCCAGGCTTTCCTGTCCTTTGCTATCTCCCAGAGTTTGCTCATGTCCATTGAGTCAGTGTTGCCATCCAACCATTTCATCCTCTGTCTCTCCCTTCTCTTCTTGCTCTAATCTTTTCCAGAATCAGGGTCTTTTCTAATGAGTTGGCTTTTTGCATCATGTGGCCAAAGTGTTGGAGCTTCAGCCTCAGTGCCAGTCCTTCCAATGAATATTTAGGATTGATTTCCTTTAGGATTGACTGCTTTGATCTCCTCGCTGTCGCCCAAGGGACACTCAAGAGTCTTCTCCGACACCACAGCTTGAAAGCATCAGTTCTTTGGCACTCAGCCTTCTCTATGGTCCAGCTGTCACAGTTCAGTTCAGTTCAGTGGCTCATTCGAGTCTGACTCTTTGCGACCCCATGGACTGTAGCACACCAGAACTCCCTGTCCATCATCAACTCCGGGAGCCTACTCAAACTCATGTCCATCATGTTGGTGATGCCATTCAACCATCTCATCCTCTTCATCCCCTTCTCCTCCTGCCTTCAATCTTTCCTAGCATCAGGGTCTTATCGAGTGAGTCAGTTCTTTGCATCAGGTGGCCAAAGTACTGGAGTTTCAGCTTTAGCATCAGTCCTTCCATTGAATATTCAGGACTGATTTCCTTTAAGATGGACTTGTTGGATCTCCTTGAAGTCCAAGGGACTCTCAAGAGTCTTCTCCTACACCACAGCTCAAATGCATCAATTCTTTGGCACTCAGCTGTCTTTATACTCCAACTCTCACATCCATACATGACCCCACAGGAAAAACCATAGTCTCAACTAGACGGACTTTTGTCAGCAAAGTAATGTCTCTGCTTTTTAATATGCTGTCTAGGTTGGTTATAGCTTTTCTTCCAAGGAGCAAGCGTCTTTTAATTTCATGGCTGCAGTCACCATCTGCAGTGATTTTGAACCCCAAAAAATAAAGTCTCACTGTTTCCACTATTTCCCCATCTATTTCCCATGAACTAATGGGACCAGATGCCATGATCTTAGTTTTCTGAATGTTGAGCTTTAACCCAACTTTTTCACTCTCCTCTTTCACTTTCATCAAGAGGCTCTTTAGTTCTTCTTCACTTTCTGCCATAAAGGTGGTGTCATCTGCATATCTGAGGTTATTGATATTTCTCCCAGCAATCTTGATTTCAGCTTGTGCTTCTTCCAGCCCAGCATTTCTCATGATGTACTCTGCATATAAGTTAAATAAGCAGGGTGACAATATACAGCCTTGATGTACTCCTTTCCCTATTTGGAACCAGTCTGTTGTTCCATGTCCAGTTCTAACTGTTGCTTCTTGACCTGCATATAGGTTTCTCAAGAGGCAGGTCAGGTGGTCTGGTATTCCCATCTCTTTAAGAATTTTCCACAGTTTGTGGTGATCCACATAATCAAAGGCTTTGGCATAGTTAATAAAGCAGAAATAGATGTTTTTCTGGAACTCTCTTGCTTTATCGATGACCCAGCAGATGTTGGCAATTTGATCTCTGGTTCCTCTACCTTTTCTAAATCCAGCTTGAACGTATGGAAGTTCAAATTCATGTACTGTTAAAGCCTGGCTTGGAGAAATTTGGGCATTCCTTTACTAGTGTATAAGATGAGTCAATTGTGTGGTAGTTTAAACACTTTTTGGGATTGCCTTTCTTTGGGATTGGAGTGAAAACTGACCTTTTCCAGTCCTGTGGCCACTGCTGAATTTTTCAAATTTGCTGACATATTGAGTGCAGCACTTTCACACCATCATCTTTTAGGATTTGAAATAGCTCAACTGGAATTCCATCACCTCCACTAGCTTTGTTTGTAGTGATGCTTTATTTTTTAGTGAAGTCAAGTAAGGCCCACTTGACTTCACATTCCAGGACATCTGGCTCTAGGTGAGTGATCATACCATTGTGATTATCTGGGTCATGAAGATCTTTTTTTGCATAGTTCTTCTGTGTATTCTTACCACCTCTTCTTAATATCTTCTGCTTCTGTTAGGTCCATACCATTTCTGTTCTTTATTGAGCCCATCTTTGCATCAGATGTTCCCTTGGTATCTCTAATTTTCTTGAAGAGATCTCTAGTCTTTCCCATTCTGTTGTTTTCCTCTATTTCTTTGCATTGATTCCTGAAGAAGGCTTTCTTGTCTCTCCTTGCTAGTCTTTGGAACTCTGCATTCAGATGCTTATATCTTTCCTTTTCTTCTTTGCTTTTCACTTCTCTTCTTTTCACAGCTATTTGTAAGGCCTCCTCAGACAGCCATTTTGCTTTTTTGCATTTCTTTTTCTTAGAGATAGTCTTGATCCCTGTCTCTTGTACAATGTCATGAACCTCCATCCATAATTCATCATGCACTCTGTCTATCAGATCTAATCCTTTGAATCTATTTGTCACTTCCACTGTAAGGGATTTGATTTAAGTCATACCTGAATGGTCTAGTGGTTTTCCCTACTTTCTTCCATTTAAGTCTGAATTTACCAATAAGGAGTTCATGATCTGAGCCACAGTCAGCTCCTGGTCTTGTTTTTGCTGACTGTATAGAGCTTCTCCATCTTTGGCTGCAAGGAATATAATCAATCTGATTTTGGTGTTGGCCATCTGGTGATGTCCATGTGTAGAGTCTTCTCTTGTGTTGTTGGAAGAGGGTGTTTGCTATGACCATTGCATTCTCTTGGCAAAACTCTATTAGCCTTTGCCCTGCTTCATTCTGTACTCCAAGGCCAAATTTGCCTTCAGGTGTTTCTTGACTTCCTACTTTTGCATTTCAGCCCCCTATAATGAAAAGGATATCTGTTTTGGGTGTTAGTTCTAAAAGGTCTTGTGCTAAGTCACTTCAGTCATGTCCAACTCTGTGTGACCCCATAGACAGCAGCCCACCAGGCTCCCCCATCCCTGGGATTCTCCAGGCAAGAACACTGGAGTGGGTTGCCATTTCCTTCTCCAGTGCATGAAAGTGAAAAGTGAAAGTGAAGTCACTCAGTCGTGTCTGACGCTCAGCAATCCCATGGACTACAGCCTCCCAGGCTCCTCCGTCCGTGGGATTTTCCAGGCAAGAGTACTGGAGTGGGTTGCCATTGCCTTCTCCAGGTCTTCATAGAATGGTTCAAATTCAGCTTCTTCAGTATTACTGGTTGGGGCATAGACTTGGATTGCTGTGATACTGAATAGTTTGCCTTGGAAACGAACAGAGATCATTCTGTCGTTTTTGAGATTGCACCCAAGTACTGCATTTTGGACTCTTTTGTTGACCATGATGGCTACTCCATTTCTTCTAAGGGATTCCTGCCCACAGTAGTAGTTATAATGGTCATCTGAGTTAAATTCACTAGTCCATTTTAGTTTGCTCATCCCTAAAATGTCGACATTCACTCTTGCCATCCCGTGTTTGACCACTTCCATTTTGCCTTGATTCATGGACCTAACATTCCAGGTCCTATGCAATATTGCTCTTTACAGCATCAGACCTTGCTTCTATCACCAGTCACATCCACAACTGGGTTTTGGTTTTGCGTTGGCTCCATCCCTTCATTCTTTCTGGAGTTAACTTCTCCACTCTTCTCCAGTAGCATGTTGGCACCTACCGACCTGGGGAGTTCTTTCAGTGTCCTATCTTTTTGCCTTTTCATACTGTTCATGGGGTTCTCAAGGCAAGAATACTGCAGTGGTTTGCCATTTCCTTCTCCAGTGGACCACTTTTTGTCAGAACTCTCCACTATCACCTGTCTCTCTTGGGTGGCCCCACACGGCATGGCTCATAGTTTCACTGAGTTAGACAAGGCTGTGGTCATGTGATCAGATTGGTTAGTTTTCTGTGATTGTGGTTTTCAGTCTGTCTGCCCTCTGATGGAGAAGGATAAGAGGCTTATGGAAGCTTCCTGATGGGAGAGACTGACTGGGGGAAACTGGGTCTTGTTCAATACTTTTCTAGTGTGTGAGATGAATGCAATTGTACTAGTTTGAGCATTCTCAAATAACAGGGAGGGAACACAGCCCTGCCCATCGACAGAAAATTGGATTAAAGATTTACTGAGCATGGCGCCATCCATCAGAACAAGACCCAGTTTCTCCCTCAGTCAGTGTCTCTCATCAGGAAACTTCCTTAAGTTTCTTATTCTTCTCCATCAGAGGGCAGACAGACTGAAAACCACAATCACAGAAAACTAACCAGATGTCACAGGTACTGGGAAATTTGGCTCCATCTGTCCTGGAAGAGACCACCAAAGGTGTTACTAGTCAACTGAATCTTGAGATGAGTATAATATTCAGAAAGCAGACACAGCCAGAGCTAAATTAGTTTCACTGCAAAGATGGAAGCAGGGTCGATTGCCTTTGTCCTAAGCCTATAATATTCAAATTTCTTATATATCTATGAAAGAGACTTGACAGGTATCAGAAAGAACTTTTCAGCACAGCCTCCAAGTCCCTTTTAATGAGAAGCAGTACAGTTCCTAGGAATGCCATCTTGGGAGGCAGACTATCTGGGTTCAAGTCCAGGCTGCCTACCAGCTGTGTAAGTGCCTCAGTTTCCTCATCTAGACAACCCAGGTGGCAGCCATAACACTTACCTGATAAGGTTGTTGTAGGGAAGAAAAGAATTGGTTTTTGTCCAGCACTCTTAACCTCTCCTGGCACACAGGAAGCACTGCATAGGTTTTAGCCAGTATTATTGTTGAATGAAGACTTCTATGGAATCAGTAAAGAAATCTATGTCTGGCCTTTGAACAAATAAAAGTGATCAAATTGGGGGTTACATTTACTTCTAGGATGATGGAAGAACTTACTGTTGGAAAGAGCATTTGGGAAGTTTCTAGAGTTGATGCTATCTTGTTTCTCAACCTGGGTGGTAATTACACAGGTATTCATTTTGTAAAAATTGATTAAGCACTTCTCTGTGTGTGTGTGTGTGTGTGTTTTCTAGTGTC